>NC_134569.1:126149066-126749066 GCF_050947875.1 Dermacentor variabilis
GCCATATGATACGAAGCCAACAAACACTGACACCAAGGACAACATAGGGGAAATTACTTGTGCTTAGTAAATTTACAGTTTCTTTATTTTCATTTATTAAGCACAAGTAATTTCCCCTATGTTGTCCTCAGTGTCAGTGTTTGTTGGCTTCGTATCATATGACTAATAAAAATCGGGCCCCTCGGTTAACCCCGTTTCTTCTCGTTTATAGATATTCCAGTCATTTTAAAGTGTCTTTTTGTGTACTTTCGTGGTCGCGTTAGTGCAGATGTCTTCGTATCTATAATTAAGCATCGATTGTGGGACATTCGTGCCCGTTGTTGAGTCTCTGCGGTCACAAAACATAATGACTACATGCTCCGCTGTGACTCCCATAGCGGAGTGTCTATGGGAGTCGATGTGTTCTTTGTCTGGCCACTCCGATTAAGCACGGTCTGCACTATGTTCCGAGCACCCTGTGTCGGTATGTTCGGGGCGCCCGAGTTTCCAATGTCCGCCGCGCTCACTTCAATAAATGTACGCTTATATCTCCGTTACTTTTTTTTTTCTTTTTTAAGATACTCCTGTCCTGAGGTGCAGTTCCCTGCCGTATTTGTATCGCGTTAGGTTCTGAAAGGCGCCGTACATGGAACATTCGGCGATGTCGCGATTTCCATCCGCGTTGGCGCCGCCGCACAGATTGGCGTGTTTTCTTGAAATGCAGCGCTCCTCATTTAAGTAAAACGACGTCCTGGGTAATAACTTCCTCTCCAGGAAAGGAGTTGCCTCATTTTTTTGTTTCTCCCTTCTGCAGCAGCGTGGCGCAAATAAGTGAAATGCGTGTGCCTACTCATGCACGCGGTATGTATACTATAACCAGATTCTGGGAAACTCGTTTTCCAAGCGCAATTACACCGCGCGCACGCGCACCGAGCGGGTAAGTATATAGCTCTCGCCGCAAGCGCGCTCGAGACCTTAATTTGCCCGTTTCGTTTCTTCCAAACACAGGGGTCTAAGTGGCCGTGTCACCAGGTTTCTCGGCCGCGGTTTGTACGTGGTGTCGCGCTCTCGACTAAGAATCTTGCGCGTTAAAGCCACCATTGCGAAATCGGTAAATATTAACGGTTCGGTATTTTTTTCGACAAAGAATCCGCGCTCCAGCTGGATTCGCCGTGTGGAATGCGCGATGTATGTAATGGCGCCGTGTATGCGACCAACGACGTTCTCGCAACTCTCAGAAATATTGATGCGCGCCGCGCACGCATGTACGTAGTTTTCTGAGCACACCCCGACCGTTGCGATCGATGATACGCGATGGCTGCGTGAGGTATATATACACATGCATCTGTTGTTTAAACGTGTATCTAGCCTTTCGTGTTCAACGCTTGGTTAAAACACGTTGGCGGGCTAGTTGGTTAGAATCCATGATAAAGCGCGACTGAACGAGGACGTAGAAAGAAACAGATACACAGAGACAGCGCTTGAGAGTTTTCTTTTTCTCATGTACGCTTGTTACGAAGTGATAAGAGGACACCGCTCACTGCGGCGCGCCTACGGGCGGATGGCTGGTATGCTCGTAGGTAAGCTACGATCGTCGTGGCGCAGGTAATTAAATTGACATACAAGCGAATCAGCTCTGAAAACTCATAGATGACTACCGTATAAATATTCCAGTTTTAAGTTACCTGCGCCATGCTGCTGCAGGTATGTTCGTGATCAGTACGTAGAGACACATTCCACACTATAGCGCGAACGATGAGTATGCCCTGCTATCGCAGGTAAAACGGGTTGTGAAATAAAATGTGCTACTTGTGACCACATCACCGGGCAATGCCGCCCAACGCGCAGGTTTGTGCTAATAGGGATTTTTGGTACCGAATTGAATTAGTGTCTGAAGCGAATCGAATAGTTTTCGATTAATGAACGGCCATTGTCACAGTTAATATAAAATTATGTTCACGTCCGTATAGTGTTCTTAAAGTTAGCAAGTTTCTGTCATTAGGCAGTACATTATTGAACCGTTGTTTATTGAAAGCACAAAAGGAGCATCCGGAGCGAACAAGTAGGCTCCTCGCTTGCACGGGACTCCTCGAAAAGCGCGAATGATTGCTCTACAGGATGTAAAGTATGGCTAACGAAGTGGCGAAGTCGTTTCCACTACGCAAGTTCTCGTGTCTTACTATGTCCGCGAGGGTGAAAAGTTACCGTACCTTTGCTCGAATTCGTTGTTTTATTGGACAAGAACAAAGGCGCATTAGAAACAGCAGTTGTAAAACACTGGCAGAAACGGTGGGATCGGCAAAAACCATAACAAGCTTCATTGCATAAAACCTGTTTCACGAGAAGGGCGCAGTTGTCGCCGCAGAGAAAGATTTTACGAAGTAATCCTACTTCGCTTAATTTATCACACAAGGCTGACCCATAGTTACTTAATAAATAATAAACCCAGCCAACATGCCTGCACTGCGGTGAATTTTTAACCGTGCTACACATTTTAATAACATGTTCCTCTTTTAAAAAATGGAGACAAACATATTTCATTTTTTTTTTTTTTTTTACAGAAAAAGAACCCCTTTCCATCCCATCCCATTGAGCGATGAAACACTTGTGCCATGTGAAAATACTCTTAGTTATTTAAAGGCCACAGGAACCCTACAGGAACTGTAGCACATTTCATGCTCTTGTATTTTTACTTGGCCATTTAGACCATGTTGCCACGTTTGAACAAATAATCTGCTTAGAAAAACATGTGCTTGTCGGATTATATAGGCTGCACACAGCCGCTGCGCCATTGAAATCCCAAATCATCATGGTCATCAGTAGGTTTAATAGGGTGCAGTTCGCGTTTTGAAATATTTAAAATGTATTCGAAAGATAATCGCATTTACGTATATAGCCTATTCGATTCAAAGAGCGAATCGAATTTAGAACTGAGGTTGAACAGCGCGAGTAAAGCCAGGACACACGACGAAACAAATACCACAGACAAGCGCTGACTGCCAACTGGAAGTTTATTTGAAATTCTCCAGCCATTTTATACCTTTTCCAGCAAAGGCATGCGTACGCCAGTCGAAAACACATCTGCAAAATCGGCTACATCATAATCTTTCACGCAAGAAAGCTATTTCTTCTTCCGGCGAGGCAAGAGAGGGGACGCTTACACATTTATCTCCTTTCTAATGTAATGTCTCTATTATTTCCCTTTACCTCTTACCTTTTCCTTTCCGTATGATTTTTTTTTTTTCAAATATGGGAGTGCAGGGACACTTGCCACAATGTCCCGCTAAATGACTCCCATAGCCATTCTTCAGGTTACTGCTGTGCTGACGAATCCCGGCCATGGCGGCCGCATTTCGATGGGGGCGAAATGCGAAAACACCCGTGGTCCTTAGATTTAGGTGCACGTGAAAGATCCCCAGGTGGTCGACATTTCCGGAGCCCTCCACTACGGCGTGCCTCATAATCAGAGAGTGGTTTTGGCACGTAAAACCGCCTATATATATATATATATATATATGTGTGTGTGTGTGTGTGTGTGTGTGTGTGTGTGTGTGTGTGTGTGTGTGTGTGTGTGTGTGTGTGTGTGTGTGTGTGTGTGTGTGTGTGTGTGTTTGTGTGCTGTGCTGTGCTGACGAGCTTTGTCATTGAAACACTGTCCCATTCGCCCTATATAAATTTTTCCACAGCTCAGCGGTATCTGATCGATAACGTTGTGCATGCAGTCACTGAAACGAGGTTTATGGTTTGTGGGGCACAGGGGCCTTTCGCGCTTTGCCATACGATTGCATATCGAAGAAAGCTTGCACGAGGCGCTGAAAAGCAAATTAACATTATGTCTATTGGAAAATTTCTATTGGAAATTCTCATTTCACTGGGGAGAATCCGGGGAGAAGGCCTTGTCAGCAGTTATGTTTTATCTGCCGCCCTTAGCCTCTCCTATATGGGGCATATTGTACAATATGGCCGAAATAAATGAATCTTGAAAACGCTTTTGTGTGTGGCATGCGCCAGAAGCAAGAGGCTGAAGCAGGTCATGGACGCGGTGCTTCGGACACCACTTATGGCACGGTGTGTAAGACAAATAGCCGAGAATAGATGCGCTTCGCTGTGAGTCTTGAGCGGGAAGAACGCTAATAAATTTTTGACGTTTTTCCAACGCGGCTGCGTCCGGCGTCGGTGCGTTTATCTTACGCCTAGCGACGTCCGCGCTGTAATCCTGCTTGGCTTGCATTCCACGGGGCTTATGCACTGACTGACGACTGCTATATGTTTGTCTGAGAATGATGGTTGCCATGTGGCTTGCCGTTCGAATGGAATAATGGGTTAGGAGTATAGTTCGTGTCGCGGAAGGTGGAACGGGCTCCCTGCATCGTGGTGTGCGGCATATCTAAACAACTCACGTTGTAGCGCTAACTCTCCGGCGAAACGTATACGCAGAATTGCACGCTGCACGGCGGTATATTCTAGAACTGCCGGAGGTCGAAGACCGCTTTTCGCAGGCCGCCATCTCTTCCTGCTCGAAGGCGTCTTTTATGCGTGCCGTGTATACCGTGGACCTTGCATTCGCAGACGCGAGGTCACTTCTGATAATCTATTCGTAGTCAGGGCAAGTGCGCCTCTCGCTGCTCGATTTGCGTGGCTGCTTATTCTTTTTTTTTTTTTCTTGGGAGTGTGGCTGCTTCTTTCCGCGAGTTCGTCCCGTTCAACGTAATCGGTGCCCATCTGTCGTAGGAACGCCATATTTTTGAGTCTCGGAAGGGCATGCAGTCTGCTGTATAGGAGGACTTGAAAAGTCGGTGAAAAACCTTCTTGCGGCGTGGCATCTCTGATGCGCGGCATTTCCTTCTGTGTTGAGCGGGGCAAGATTTCGTATACGCATGTGGATACACAGGCGGCGGTTCGAATCGAATCGGCAGAGGTGTGACAGGGCGGTAGGAAAATGGCGCTATAGAGCGACTGACTGTAGGCGCTCCCTCTCCCCCGAGAGGGAGCGCATTGATGTACCCTATATATAAGCGTGCCTTCGCCGTCTCGTTCCCTCATATGTCGGCGTTTGCCCGCAATCCATTGGGCGACCATCTCGCCTCTTTACATTCATTGAGCACGTCTGCGGCTGATTTACAGACAAACTCGTTGTTGTCAACTGTTGAGCTGCAGCGGGACTCGCCGGTGCGGTGTACTGTACCTCCCGTTAATATCCGTTGAAGTTGCGGTCGAAGCGCCCTGCGTAGTTCGTGTACGCTTGGCGTACGCATTCCAACCACGCGGTGTTGTCGTTACCTTAGCGCAAAGGCTACTCGGCAGCGCAAGGAGTACGCCTTGTACATACGCCCCGTGTGTTTGCCGCGCTTTAAATTCCAGGCAGTCATCGGACTTAAGTGGACGTACCTGCCGTACATCATCGTCGCGGCACGGCGCCGCGTGCCCTTCCCAGCGTATAGCCTCATCTCTGTATGTGCGACGCCCTTTTCTTCGCCTCCTGTTGACCGCGCATGGTGCGTGTGCACCGACTCGGACGTCGGATCGCCGCTGCCGCGCTAAAGATGTTTTCCCACTGACCTCGGGCGACCCGTGTTTGTATGTTTTAGCTGTGTCCATGCGAAACCCGTCGCGCCGTTTGTAACCCGCCGCATTTGGGAACGGGAGCTGCGGCATGGCCGCCTTCTCCACGTCTCGCCTCCTCGTTTCTCTATATTTTTGACCGGTGTGCGGAACGACGCGAAGTATTTCCAAGGTCGTCCGAGAAGAAGGGAAAAGAAGCAGAAAGAAATCGGCCTGACCCGCCCGTCGTTGGTCGGTCCCGTTTGATGACCGCCGGGAGCGGCATGCTGTGCTTGATATAGGCGCGGGTGCAGCGGACTGCGCACATTCTATTTTTTTTTCTTTGAGGGGGGGGGGGGGGGGGGAGGTATTACCGGCGTGCGTCGACTCAACTGCCTCGTATACTAATCTCCAGCGCGCTATACTTTTTTTTTCTTTTTTTTTTTGCACACGAGCTATAGGGCGTGCACGCGTACTGCTGTATACCGAAGCAGTTTCATTGCAACAGTCAAACTGCGTGCGGCGATAAGCGGGTGTGTTAGGCAAGAGACGGGGCACATATATGGTGTGTGGCCGGTGACTGTGCGTCGCCTTGTTGAAAAGGAAGCGCGTAATCTGAGCCGGTGCAGTGCATTCCCGCTCCATTCTGTGACTTCCTTGTCAATCCACCGCTCGCGACCGGCCGATAGTGGCGATAGCGCAGGCGGAGTGGCCGCTCGAACCACCGACGAAGCTCTAGGTGGTGTAAGCTTGTAGTTGGAATGGAGTCGTTTCAATTTTGTGTAGTCAAGGGAGCCATATATCTGTAAAGAGCTTGATCAGCTCTCAACATCGCAAACCGAGCTCGGAATGTATGGTGTTGCGTTTCGCCTGCGACACGTGGTTTTGCCGGCGCGACTGCGGCGGGGCGGCAGACATTTTGGCCCGATCGTCGTCGCCGCAACACTCATCGCCAGGTGTTTCCAGGCGCGACTGCGGCGATGCGACCGCCTAGGGATCATCCTCGCATTCCAGTCATTGTGCCCGAAACAGGCGATGCCAAAGCAGGGATCTCCTTCCAGTCATTGTGCCCGAAACAGGCGATGCCAAAGCAGGGATCTCGTTCCAGTCATTATGCCCGAAACAGGCGATGCCAAAGCAGGGACCATCCTCTCATTACAGTCATTGTGTCCGACCGGCAGCGCCACGACAGGGTGCTACGAGATCGTGCTCGACATGGTGCTACGGCATCGCTACGACAGTGTGCGTCACCATTAGCCCATTGTACATTCACGTGCTCGTCTTTTGAGGGGTTCCTTCTTGCCCTCAACTGCGAGAGTATAAAAACAGCTGCCCCCGGACGCCAAAAGGAGGGCTCCGATTTCTTCTGTTGAGTGAAGTGCTCTCCCGTCTCTCTACTTCGGTCAAACCTGACCGCCAACTCTTTGCGATGTTAAAATAAACAAGTTGTTTCGTTGTTACCAGTCGACTCATGCTTTGCCGGGACCTTCGGATGCTTCCAGTTGTACCCCAGGCCGCCAGGCCAACGCTACCCTTGGGGCTTGCGACCCAGGTACAACCACGGGCGTCAGCGCCGAGTTCCCAACAGATCGTACCAGCAGTCCGATCCAAACATCTGGTTGGCAGCGGTGAGATCGCCTCCGACTTCAAACAACTGTCTGCCTGCGGTGAGATCGCCACAACGGAGGCCAGCAGCGAAGAGATGCAGTTGACGGTATGCTGAGCAGCTCAACGACGATCCGGGAGCAGTGCAACGAGCCCTGTGTGACGACTGGTTGCCTGCAGCGGAACGACTGCGCGGAATTCCTGCCTGCGAGGTTTGGTGAGTGCGGGACTTTCTTCTTCTGAGCTTTGCCAGGCTTTTGTTAGTGTCAGAAACAGAGCTGGTAATTGTGGTTGTCGTTGCTGCCGGGTTAGTTTGCGGCAAGACAATAGTAAGCAGTAGAGAAAGCAGCATTCAGAGCAGCCATGGATTTGAAGTCGTTGCGCAAACCGAAATTGTTGGAGCTTGCAAGAGAGTTGGGTCTGGATGTCTCAGACAAACTAAGAAAACCTGAACTGCTAAAGGCTATTCTTGAGTTAGAGGCTGAGGATGACGAGCTGTCGGAATGCCTTGAGACTATTGAAGAGAGGGAGACTGCAAAAAGACAGGAGCGCGAACTTAAAGAACAAAAAGAGAAAGAAAAAGAAGAGCGTGACCATCAACACGCTTTGGAAATGAAGCGTCTCGAGATAGAGATGGAACGCGCTCGTAATGGAAGTCAGGCACACGGTGCAGGAGAACGCGTATTGTTCAAAATGACTGACCTGATGCGGCCGTTTAAGCTTGGAGAGGACATTGGTTTGTTCCTGGTTAACTTTGAGCGAACGTGCGAGAAGCAGGGGTTCTCTCGGGAAACGTGGCCACAGCGCTTGCTCACTTTGTTACCCGGCGAGGCGGCCGACGTAGTCGCTCGCTTGGATAGAGAGGAGGCAGAGGATTTCGACACAGTGAAATCGAGTCTTCTAAAAAAGTACCGGCTGTCTGCGGAGGCGTTCCGTCGGAAGTTTCGGGAAAATGAGAAAGGCAGAAGTGAGTCATATACAGAGTTTGCGTATAGGCTTATGTCGAACATGCAGGAGTGGCTCAAAGAAGAGAAAGCGTTTGGTGACCACGATAAAGTTCTGCAGTGTTTCGGGCTAGAACAGTTTTATAGTCGGTTACCGGAGAACGTGCGATACTGGGTCTTGGATAGGCCAGACGTGAGTACGGTGGCTAGAGCCGCTGAGCTAGCCGAGGAGTTTGTGACGCGTCGAGCTCGCGGAGCTAAGGACGGTCAAAAGGGTGAATTTGGCTCGAAGTTTGAGAGGCCAAAGTTCACACCCATGAGATTAAAGGGGGACACGCGTAGTGCGGATGCGAGCGAAAGCAGTCCGACCAAACGTAAAGAGACGGCGGCAGCCAAACGCAGAAAGCGGTTCGAGATGAGGCGAGCGCGCTTGTGTTATACGTGCCAGAAGCCGGGTCACTTTTCGGCGCAGTGTCCGGAAACAACACCAAAAGTTGTTTTTTTTTCAATAGGCAGCACTGACGAGAACATGAAGCTTCTCGAGCCTTACATGCGAGACCTCCTCGTGAACGGGAAAGAGTGCCGAGTGCTTCGCGATTCCGCAGCAACGATGGATGTAGTTCACCCGTCTTACGTAGAACCCCATATGTTCACGGGCGAGTGCGCATGGATCAAGCAAGCCGTGGAAGCTCATAGCGTGTGTCTGCCGGTAGCAAAAGTGCTTATTGAAGGACCTTTCGGAGCGCTTGAGACGGAGGCGGCAGTGTCATCTATGCTGCCACCCCAGTACCCGTACCTATTTTCAAACAGGTCCGATCACCTCCTGCGCGAGAAGGGGCTTTTGTTTGGTGAAGCTAGTGTTCAGGCCTTAACCAGATCGAAGGTTCGGGAGCTCGCTGCAAAGGCGGTAGTTGCGGGGCCGACGTTATCAAACAACGAAAAAGGGTCAGAGGCGCAGCAAGCTGATATTCAGAGCACGCCCGAACTGAATAAAATTGAGTCTGTAGCGTTGAAGGCGCCAGATACTGGAGAGGAAAATCCCGATTCGGGAAAGTTAGAAGAGCTATCTACTGATTTGCTCATCGCGCCTACGTCAGACGGACTTGATAGGTTGCTAAAAGTCAGCCGGTCGGCTTTGATAGCCGAGCAAAAAAAGGATGGCAGCCTGGAAAACGTGCGCTGCAATGTCAAAGAAGGTATCGCCAGGAAAACTGCGCGTTTTGTGGAAAGAGGTGGAGTCCTGTACCGGAAGTATCTAGACCGAAGAGGAGTGGAGTTCGATCAGCTGATCGTGCCTCAATGCTATCGCCAGGATCTGTTGCGCTTGTCGCATGGGGGTTCGTGGTCCGGACACCTAGGAGTTAAGAAAACTAAGGACCGTCTCTTGCAAGAGTACTATTGGCCAGGGTGTTTTCGGGACGCAGACCATTTCGTGAGGACATGTGACACTTGTCAGCGGGTGGGCAAACCAGGGGACAAATCGAGGGCGCCGTTGAAATTGGTACCTATCATTACGGAGCCTTTTAGACGGCTCGTTATTGATACTGTGGGACCTCTGCCGGTAACAGCCACGGGGTACAGACACATTTTGACTGTGATCTGCCCAGCGACAAAGTTCCCTGAAGCAGTGCCGCTTAAAGAACTCAGCTCAGTTGAGATAGTCAATGCACTACTGTCCATATTTGCGCGAGTTGGTTTTCCTGCAGAAATTCAATCAGATCAGGGCACAGTGTTTACTAGCGCTTTGACGACAACTTTTCTCGAAAGGTGTGGGGTAAAGCTGCTACACAGCTCAGTGTACCACCCACAGTCGAATTCCGTTGAGAAGCTCCACTCCGTCATGAAGCGCGTGTTGAGAGCGTTGTGTTTTGAACATCGAACTGACTGGGAGCTGTGTCTGCCTGGGGTGATGTTTGCTTTATGGACCGCGCCGCATGCGGCTACGGGGTTTTCGCCAGCTGAACTGGTGTACGGTCGCTCGCTTCGATCTCCGCTTCGCATGCTTCGAGAATCATGGGAAGGTAGGGGCGACGACCCAGTCGTGGTGGAGTACGTACTTAAGCTCCTCGAACGCTTATGAAGGGCACAGGAGTTGTCAGGTGAAGCAATGACAAAGGCCCAGCAGAGGGCCAAGGTTTATTATGATCGGACAGCCAGGGCCCGTCGTTTTGAGGTGGGCGATGAGGTCATGATATTGCGCACATCGCTAAACAACAAACTAGACGTGCAGTGGGAGGGCCCAGCACGAATTGTTCAGAAACTGTCGGACGTTAACTACGTGGTAAGTCTGCCAGGAAAGCGGAAAGCACAGCAAGTTTACCACTGTAATCTGCTCAAACCTTATAGACCAAGGGAAGCAGTGGTGTGCATGATGGTAAACGTTCCTGAAGAGCTTCCGGTCGAGCTTCCGGGACTAGGCTCAGTGACGAACAGGGAAGACACCGGTCAAGTCATTAGTGACCTTATCAGTAAAGCACCGCTGTCGCCCGAGCAGAAAACCGAACTACACCAGCTATTACAAGAGTTTCAAGGTCTGTTCTCTGAGAGGCCTGGTAGGACTTCTGTACTTACTCATGATATTGAACTTACCTCCCCAGAGCCAGTACGATCCAAGGCATATCGGGTGTCACCCCGCCAGAGCGATATTATGGAGGCTGAGGTAAAGAAAATGCTACAGCTCGGTGTTATTGAGGCAGGTGAGAGTGATTATACCTCCCCTTTGATTTTAGTTGAGGTACCGGGCAAGGAACCTCGTCCTTGCGTCGACTACCGCAGGCTTAATTCCATCACTAAGGATCAAATTTATCCGATCCCTAACATCGAGAAGCGCCTTGAGAAAGTTAGTAGCGCTCAGTTTATTTCCACCCTAGATCTTGTCAGGGGTTATTGGCAGGTTCCACTTACAGAAGAGGCTAGTAGGTATGCGGCGTTCATTTCACCAATGGGAACATTCCGTCCTAAAGTGTTGAGTTTTGGTTTGAAGAACGCGCCATACTGTTTTTCAAGTCTCATGGATAAAGTGTTGCGGGGACAGCAAGAATTCGCTTTACCGTATCTAGACGACGTAGCGATATTCTCCGCATCCTGGTCTGAGCATATGGCACACTTGCGGGCAGTGCTAACCCGCCTGCGCGAAGCGGGCTTGACAGTCAAGGCTCCTAAGTGCCAGTTAGCACAGGCCGAGGTTGTCTACCTCGGTCACGTGATTGGTCAGGGTCGTCGCCGCCCCTCTGAAATAAAAGTGGCCGCTGTGCGAGACTTTCCGCAACCGCGCACAAAGACCGATATTCGGTCGTTCTTAGGTGTCGCCGGCTACTATCAGAGGTACATCCCTAGGTACTCTGATATCGCGGCTCCCCTGACGGATGCACTAAGAAAGACAGAGCCTCAAACAGTCGTCTGGGACGAGACCAAGGAAAGAGCTTTTAGCGCCCTAAAGAGTGCCCTAACAAGCCAGCCTGTGCTACGATCGCCAGACTATACAAAAGGGTTCATTGTTCAGTGCGATGCTAGTGAGCGAGGCATGGGCGTTGTACTGTGCCAACGGGAAAATGGAGAAGTAGAACACCCCGTCCTGTATGCTAGTCGTAAGCTGACCAGTCGTGAGCAGGCGTATAGAGCGCCACCGAGAAAGAGTGTGCGTGTCTCGTGTGGGCCGTTCAGAAATTGTCATGCTATCTAGCCGGCTCGAGGTTTATCATTGAGACGGATCACTGCCCTCTCCAATGGCTGCAGACCATCTCTCCCAAAAATGGCCGCCTCCTGCGCTGGAGCCTCGCTTTACAACAATATTCCTTTGAGGTGCGTTACAAAAAGGGGAGTCTCAACGGTAACGCCGATGGCTTAAGTCGAAGCCCCTAACGTAGGAATCAGCCTCAAAATTGTTTGTTACTGATGTTTTTCTTCCTGAGGCAGGATTTTTTTTAACATATTGCTTTTGTTTAGTGTTTCAAAGTGATGATATGCTTTCTAGTGCAATTTTTCAATTTGTGGACGCGTTCTGAGTGATGCTAGACTACTGTAAGGAACTAGGCAGTGGTATAAAAAGGGGAAAGAGCCTGGCAGGGCTTAGTGAGGGTTGTGCCGTGCTTGCTGACTGAGCGGTTGAGTTTCAGCGTAGTTCTAACGCTTGCCGGGAACGAGAACAAAAATGTGAACTCTCCCGAAGTCACTTTGCAGTGTCCCGTGCGAACCTGAACGAGAGAACGAGGCCTTCTCTGTGCGCTGCGCTCAAGAAACGTCGAGGGACGCCCGACTTCGGTTATGAGCATCATCGAGCGACATCCCTCCGGACAGCGGATGCAGTCCCCTGTCCATCGGGATCTCCTTCCCCCGGCGGGGCGGTCTGTTGCGTTTCGCCTGCGACACGTGGTTTTGCCGGCGCGACTGCGGCGGGGCGGCAGACATTTTGGCCCGATCGTCGTCGCCGCAACACTCATCGCCAGGTGTTTCCAGGCGCGACTGCGGCGATGCGACCGCCTAGGGATCATCCTCGCATTCCAGTCATTGTGCCCGAAACAGGCGATGCCAAAGCAGGGATCTCCTTCCAGTCATTGTGCCCGAAACAGGCGATGCCAAAGCAGGGATCTCGTTCCAGTCATTATGCCCGAAACAGGCGATGCCAAAGCAGGGACCATCCTCTCATTACAGTCATTGTGTCCGACCGGCAGCGCCACGACAGGGTGCTACGAGATCGTGCTCGACATGGTGCTACGGCATCGCTACGACAGTGTGCGTCACCATTAGCCCATTGTACATTCACGTGCTCGTCTTTTGAGGGGTTCCTTCTTGCCCTCAACTGCGAGAGTATAAAAACAGCTGCCCCCGGACGCCAAAAGGAGGGCTCCGATTTCTTCTGTTGAGTGAAGTGCTCTCCCGTCTCTCTACTTCGGTCAAACCTGACCGCCAACTCTTTGCGATGTTAAAATAAACAAGTTGTTTCGTTGTTACCAGTCGACTCATGCTTTGCCGGGACCTTCGGATGCTTCCAGTTGTACCCCAGGCCGCCAGGCCAACGCTACCCTTGGGGCTTGCGACCCAGGTACAACCACGGGCGTCAGCGCCGAGTTCCCAACAGATCGTACCAGCAGTCCGATCCAAACAATGGGCTATATAGTGTCACGCGTGCGCGCGTATAGTCTTAGGAAAGTGGCGGCGACTTTCTCATTTATGTTTTCGTGAATGTGTTGTCGTTGCGGTGCCTGTGCCGATCGGCCGGCAGTGTGGTGCCATTGCATTACTTTATCTGAGCGTTTAAGCTCTATGGTTTAAGGTCCGCTGAGACGATTGAGCGGAGCGCGCGCGTCTATACTTGGCGCTTCTTGGTCGTTTCGCAGCCGAGCTGATAGCACGTCGCTTCAGCGCGTGAAATCTGAGCGTAAGCGGCGCTCAGCCGAGACTGTCTAGTATTGCGAGACCAATTATATGAACAGTTCAAGCGAATTTTCGCCGTCGGCGTCACCGTGTGGATCCGCGTATATATTTAAGTATGTGTGCGCTTTTCCATGTGTATGCACGCTTGCCCATGTCGTATATGGGTATACGCTATTCAGTCACTAAAGTTGCTCAATAATTTTGATAATGGCAGCCCGCAAACAATAGTCATGAAGCCTAACATTCACAGCGCATGCCTTTTATCTTAAACCTTGTCAGATTAATTAAATATTAAAAGCGAAGAAAAATATCAGTGCTCAAACCTGAAAGTGATGTAACTTTACTGGCGTGGCTCTTTACGGGCAACATGGTCGCGCCTAGGTGTGCGACGTTATTAAGGTCCTACACGGCCTGTTAAAACTATGTCGCTCCACCTATGTCGCGTCCGCGTTAGTCGTACCCGTGCATAGTTAGAATGCCGTCCGAGCAGTTCAGTCGTGGCGTTAAACCTTGCTGTCGCGGTCAGTGCTTCGCCATTCTGGTGAAATCACTGATGTGTACTGTGTTTCGCTGGATGCCGCTCCGCCGACCCGTGTTCAGGTGAAGCTGGCGGAAATGCGGCGCGGGCTTCACTTACTGTAGTGCGCTTGGTCGTATTATATTGCGGCCGTAACAATTTTTCTTCGTGGTTTACTTGTCTGGTAAGGGCTTTTACGGTAATCTGAACCCGTATGCGCTTTTTTTTTTTTCTTACATAAAGCGTTTTCTTAATTGCCAGTGTTTGCAGCGCGCGCCGCCAATGTTGGAGGTGCCGTTGGTGCGGCGGTGGCCAATTTTCTACGTCTACCCAAAAGACATCTCCACCCTTCTTGGGTAGTATATGGCACGATATGCAGGTATCTTAGGTGGAGCAAAAAAAATAGTAATAATTAAGGTATGCCGAGCTTCCGTGCAGGCGAAGTGTCGCTGCAAAGTATAGCAAAGCCCCGACTTCGGGTACAAGGACGCTTACTTCCGGTGGCTCCAGTAGAGAGCGCTCGATGTGCTTGCTATTCAGCCCCCTAAAGGAGAGATCAATGGGTGAAAATGCCAGTTTTTTTTATGAACCATGAGTGACACTATCTGGCCAACCAGGCATTTAATCTCAGAAACGCAGCCAACTGCGCATGTTCCGTGACATGTGGCGCAAGCAAATTTGGCTCCTCCCCGGCGCATGGAGGCCGCGTTAGCAGGCAGTCACTCTTGCACGGCGAGCTTCACTTTTGCTCGCCGTGTGTGCTCGAACTGCCTGCACGGTCACCTGCAAACACCTGGAACGCGCGCGTCGAGCGATTACCGTGCACTCTCCTGTGCAGGGCCGTCGTCTTACAATCAGCCGCGACGTCACGCAGTCGACGAGCATGCATGTCAGTGCTGGCGACGCAGAAGCTGCTCGTTGCTTGGGCCTCTATCGGTTCGGTAGTTTATTGCGCAGGCTGGCGGCTGTTGTTTTTTACGTCTGGTCTCTTGTTTACCACCCCTGCGCTTATAGTATACACATCACGTCACCTGCTTCGCGTGCTCACAGTTCTTCTGCGCCGTATGTGGCGAGTTTAATGAACCGCCGCAGCTCGACTGTATTTAACGTCTCGCTTGCTTCTTTCTCTCCAGCTGCCCTCTGTATACCTATCCTAACCTAACCTAACTTAACCTGCCGATCGTCTGGCCGCGCGCCTTCAGCGACTCCGCCGTCGCGTTTTCACGATAGTCTGAGGCGAAGCTTGACAACTTTGCTGATTGCTCAGCGCACAGCGTCTTTTCTTTCCCAGGAGCAATGCCTTTGTGTGTTCTTGAGCGTTGCACGTTGTTTCGGTTGAAACCGAGCCCGAAAGTATCGCGGTTCTTATTTTAAAAAAAAGCAGGGCGCTGCTGCCTCTCTATACCATTACCGTCAGCGGGCCCGGCCCATCTGCGCATGTGCGGTAGAGCGATATCGCCATGTGTACACTTATCCCTTGTGTTTTTGTGCTTGCGAAACCATTGCAAGCCCTCAGCGATGCGTTTATAGCGTATACAGACACCCACGCATCTGTCCTATGGGGCTTTTCAACACATTGGAAGCTATATGCAGCCAGTTTAACCCAGTAAATTATTCAAATAGCATTCATGTCCACATTTTCCTTTGTTGATCGTCTGCGTAGTTTTTTTGTTTTGCGACACCTGCAAATGCATTGATTACAGAAGAGTGTAGAATTGGGCTTCTTGGTAAAACATGCTTTAAAGCAGAGGGGACAGAGCAGAGAACAGAGCGCTAACTTCCAACAGTTTCTATTTATTTTGTTTTCAGAAAGCATAGCAAGTTTTATAGCCACACATTATCACATCGACCATGCGCAGAACGCCGCAACAAAACCATACAAAATTCAACGTGGCAACGATAGTCCGAGGCATCTGACCTCATTGTCGTTAGCGCGACAGACGCATCCATCTTTTAAACATAGAATTCTTCCCGCTTCGGTGATTTCACGCGTGGCACGATCACTCTGTTTTGCCGGCCATGATACTACACTTTTCGTATCTTGGCTTACATCCACACATGCAGCAGTGGGCAGAAAGCCAACCCTGTTTATCGCGGTCCAGTGTTGACCTGTTAGGGGTTCTCGTAGGTTGAGGAATGAAAAATGGGGCATATGTAGTGCAGTAATTGTTTTTCAATAGAGGGACATCACAACCGCACGGCTCAGTGCCTATAAAGGAGATAATACGTGGAATGGCCGTTAATTGGCAGTACAATCGCGGACGAATCTTAAAGGTGGGCTATTAGAGAGCGAGCGCAACAGCTTACTTACGCGAAGGCATGCCTTCACAAGACGCTATCAGCTGCCTTCAGCGTTGCAGAGGGATCCTAAAGCGCAAACCATATGCGTATCTGCACATGTGGTCGGCGTATTTGCAGCGTATTTGCGGTGTTGCGTCGTGCGGCGTTGAGACAGTAATTCCGACCTGAATCACTGGCGCGAGTTTTGTTTATGAAACCTATATGAACACCTTGGTACTAATTTCGGCTACGCTTTCATCGTATGGGCAAGGTTTACTGCTCCGTGCGAGACGGATATGCGCTGACGCCGGAAAAAGCGCTGACGCTGGGCGACGCGCTGAGTCCGGCAGGAAATGTTCGCTCCATGTGGCTGCCTCTTAAATGCATTGTTTCAAGGAAAGAGAATGTTACTCGCGCTTCGTGTAGAAGGCCGAACTTGGGCGTCGTTAAGGCCAACCACTGTCCTGTCGCGTACTTTTTTAGTTATTTATAATTATTTTTGTGTGACTGTAGCTGTCTTTTCTTTCCTTTTTTTGGCTCTTCTTTCTAGTGTGGGGTTAACCGGTCGTTAAAATTAGGTACACAACCATGCACCATTACGGGCGTAGTTAGGTGTCCACCATTCATACAACGCGGTTAATTAATTAGCTTTAGTGTGTTTGACCGCGAATAAGTAAGGGAGGTTAAGCCGAGCCTCGTGAAATGGTTGAAGGGGTGTGCCGAAAAAAAAAAAAGAAGAAAGAACGATAGTCGTAATGGCCTCTCGCTTAACGCGGTGTGTACTGTTAGCGTGTACGTTTGTTAAAGCCGCCGTCGTTTCTGCGTTTCTTTATTTCCTGTCGTGAGGGGAAGCCTATGAACGAGAGCCGGCCGCATTCTGCGCCTAAGAGGAGACATGCGAAATACCGGAGTACTTCCGCACTATAGTGGGTTGTCCTCCGCAAGGTGACCGACGTGCCGCTCAGGGCACCATTGAGCCGAGGGTGTAGGCTATAGCAAACAGCGAGAATGTGTAAGTAAGGAAGGGATGGTGGCAGCGACAGCGGCATCAGCTTGAGCGCTCCTGTTTCTGGGTCGACGTCCGTCCCTCTTCTGTGGATCAAAATATGTGGGTGGGGAAGCGCACTTGCACGGTTTCGCATATATCCCCCGTTGTGCTGAACAATCGTCGCATCGCCGGCGGGCCTCTTGTACATAAGAGTCTCACTTAACTGCTCGCCGCTGTCATGTCTTTTACTCCAGAATCGGCGCGGGGGATTCCCGGCTTGGGGATTCTTGGCCGGCGTGCACGCTCACTTTTCTCACTCGTGCGTTGGACTGGTATGCGAGCGCGGATTATGAGGTGGCGTTCCTTTCACGCTTCGCTCTCTCCCCTCTGCTTGCCATGTGGACACGCCCATCGCGCGTGCCATGCCTATGTATGACACGTGCGGGCGTCTGTTTTTGCCACCTGCGGCCCGCTGTAACGATCATGTGGCGTCCACGCATTAAAAGAGCGGATGAAGTTCGTAAAAAAGAAAAATCGACTTACTGTCTAGCATGCAAACGAGAACGGAATGGTTCCGTAGTTTAAAAAGAGAGGGAGAGAAAATCAGGTACACCAAAACGATACCACCGCAGCATTTTGTTTGTTTTTCGGTGCGCTGCTATAGCTTATCTGTAATCGAATTGGGCTAACGTTTACCTGCAGCGGTAGCGCGGTGCATGGCTCTGGCGTTGCGCTACTGAGCACGAGGTCGCGGGTTCGATCCCGGCAGCGACATCCGCATTTCGGTATAGGGGCAGAATGCAAGAACGGCTCGTGAACCGTGCAGTTGGGTGCACGTTAAAGCCATGCGGTCAAATTTAATCCGGTTTCCCCTCATACGCCGTGCCTCGTAGTTACATCGCTGTCTCGGCTCCTAAACCCCAAGATTTTTTTTTATTTTAATTCTTTTTAAAGCTAATATTTAGACAGAGAGAAAAGGCGGCGAGTTATGAAAAGCATTACGCCTGAGGCCGAGTTCTGCGACCATTTTAATTCAATTTTATTGTTTTTTTTATCGTTCACCTCGTTGAGTGCCCTCCAGTCGTCAACAGCGGCGTGGCGGTCTTTCTCTTCACACTTTCGTGCGATGATTTGAAAACATCATTCGTCAAATATCGCCGTACATTCCTTCGAGGCGCTCTATGCACGACGACTCAGCCCAAACGTTAAGGCACGCACCGTTTCGCTGGTCAGTTGCTTCGCTCGTTCAAGCAGCTCGGCACTTTGTTTTTATCTTTTTTTTTACGCTGGATGGGAGCCTGTATGCTTCATTCTGGCGCGCAGATCCAGTGTATATGAACCGTCGTTTCTTTTCCACCTGGCTGTGCGCTGTACCCGAATGACACGCGTCGCGTCCGTCACGCCGTTCCACGATTACCGCAATTAAGATGCCGTTGCTAGAGAGAGAGAATAATGTACCGAAATGTCGGGCTCGATTTGTGCATGAATAAGTGGGTAAGAGAAGAGATTGTATAGGACTACATGGGCTCACTGTGCATGGAAGCTTCGCATGCGAAGCTCTCTGACGGCCGCGCCGGCGCGTGCTGTTTGGATCCGACCGCTGGTACGATCTGTTGTTGGGAACTCGGCGCTGACGCCCGTGGTTGTACCTGGGTCGCAAGCCCCAAGGGTAGCGTTGGCCTGGCGGCCTGGGGTACAACTGGAAGCATCCGAAGGTCCCGGCAAAGCATGAGTCGACTGGTAACAACGAAACAACTTGTTTATTTTAACATCGCAAAGAGTTGGCGGTCAGGTTTGACCGAAGTAGAGAGACGGGAGAGCACTTCACTCAACAGAAGAAATCGGAGCCCTCCTTTTGGCGTCCGGGGGCAGCTGTTTTTATACTCTCGCAGTTGAGGGCAAGAAGGAACCCCTCAAAAGACGAGCACGTGAATGTACAATGGGCTAATGGTGACGCACACTGTCGTAGCGATGCCGTAGCACCATGTCGAGCACGATCTCGTAGCACCCTGTCGTGGCGCTGCCGGTCGGACACAATGACTGTAATGAGAGGATGGTCCCTGCTTTGGCATCGCCTGTTTCGGGCACAATGACTGGAACGAGATCCCTGCTTTGGCATCGCCTGTTTCGGGCACAATGACTGGAATGAGATCCCGGCTTTGGCATCGCCTGTTTCGGGCACAATGACTGGAATGCGAGGATGATCCCTAGGCGGTCGCATCGCCGCAGTCGCGCCTGGAAACACCTGGCGATGAGTGTTGCGGCGACGACGATCGGGCCAAAATGTCTGCCGCCCCGCCGCAGTCGCGCCGGCAAAACCACGTGTCGCAGGCGAAACGCAACAGACCGCCCCGCCGGGGGAAGGAGATCCCGATGGATAGGGGACTGCATCCGCTGTCCGGAGGGATGTCGCTCGATGATGCTCATAACTGAAGTCGGGCGTCCCTCGACGTTTCTTGAGCGCAGCGCACAGAGAAGGCCTCGTTCTCTCGTTCAGGTTCGCACGGGACACTGCAAAGTGACTTCAGGAGAGTTCACATTTTTGTTCTTGTTCCCGGCAAGCGTTAGAACTACGCTGAAACTCAACCGCTCAGTCAGCAAGCACGGCACAACCCTCACTAAGCCCTGCCAGGCTCTTTCCCCTTTTTATACCACTGCCTAGTTCCTTACAGTAGTCTAGCATCACTCAGAACGCGTCCACAAATTGAAAAATTGCACTAGAAAGCATATCATCACTTTGAAACACTAAACAAAAGCAATATGTTAAAAAAAATCCTGCCTCAGGAAGAAAAACATCAGTAACAAACAATTTTGAGGCTGATTCCTACGTTAGGGGCTTCGACTTAAGCCATCGGCGTTACCGTTGAGACTCCCCTTTTTGTAACGCACCTCAAAGGAATATTGTTGTAAAGCGAGGCTCCAGCGCAGGAGGCGGCCATTTTTGGGAGAGATGGTCTGCAGCCATTGGAGAGGGCAGTGATCCGTCTCAATGATAAACCTCGAGCCGGCTAGATAGCATGACAATTTCTGAACGGCCCACACGAGACATGCACACTCTTTCTCGGTGGCGCTATACGCCTGCTCACGACTGGTCAGCTTACGACTAGCATACAGGACGGGGTGTTCTACTTCTCCATTTTCCCGTTGGCACAGTACAACGCCCATGCCTCGCTCACTAGCATCGCACTGAACAATGAACCCTTTTGTATAGTCTGGCGATCGTAGCACAGGCTGGCTTGTTAGGGCACTCTTTAGGGCGCTAAAAGCTCTTTCCTTGGTCTCGTCCCAGACGACTGTTTGAGGCTCTGTCTTTCTTAGAGCATCCGTCAGGGGAGCCGCGATATCAGAGTACCTAGGGATGTACCTCTGATAGTAGCCGGCGACACCCAAGAACGACCGAATATCGGTCTTGGTGCGCGGTTGCGGAAAGTCTCGCACAGCGGCCACTTTTATTTCAGAGGGGCGGCGACGACCCTGACCAATCACGTGACCGAGGTAGACAACCTCGGCCTGTGCTAACTGGCACTTAGGAGCCTTGACTGTCAAGCCCGCTTCGCGCAGGCGGGTTAGCACTGCCCGCAAGTGTGTCATATGCTCAGACCAGGATGCGGAGAATATCGCTACGTCGTCTAGATACGGTAAAGCGAATTCTTGCTGTCCCCGCAACACTTTATCCATGAGACTTGAAAAACAGTATGGCGCGTTCTTCAAACCAAAACTCAACACTTTAGGACGGAATGTTCCCATTGGTGAAATGAACGCCGCATACCTACTAGCCTCTTCTGTAAGTGGAACCTGCCAATAACCCCTGACAAGATCTAGGGTGGAAATAAACTGAGCGCTACTAACTTTCTCAAGGCGCTCCTCGATGTTAGGGATCGGATAAATTTGATCCTTAGTGATGGAATTAAGCCTGCGGTAGTCGACGCAAGGACGAGGTTCCTTGCCCGGTACCTCAACTAAAATCAAAGGGGAGGTATAATCACTCTCACCTGCCTCAATAACACCGAGCTGTAGCATTTTCTTTACCTCAGCCTCCATAATATCGCTCTGGCGGGGTGACACCCGATACGCCTTGGATCGTACTGGCTCTGGGGAGGTAAGTTCTATATCATGAGTAAGTACCGAAGTCCTACCAGGCCTCTCAGAGAACAGACCTTGAAACTCTTGTAATAGCTGGTGTAGTTCGGTTTTCTGCTCAGGCGACAGCGGTGCTTTACTGATAAGGTCACTAATGACTTGACCGGTGTCTTCCCTGTTCGTCACTGAGCCTAGTCCCGGAAGCTCGACCGGAAGCTCTTCAGGAACGTTTACCATCATGCACACCACTGCTTCCCTTGGTCTATAAGGTTTGAGCAGATTACAGTGGTAAACTTGCTGTGCTTTCCGCTTTCCTGGCAGACTTACCACGTAGTTAACGTCCGACAGTTTCTGAACAATTCGTGCTGGGCCCTCCCACTGCACGTCTAGTTTGTTGTTTAGCGATGTGCGTAATATCATGACCTCATCGCCAACCTCAAAACGACGGGCCCTGGCTGTCCGATCATAATAAACCTTGGCCCTCTGCTGGGCCTTTGTCATTGCTTCACCTGACAACTCCTGTGCCCTTCTTAAGCGTTCGAGGAGCTTAAGCACGTACTCCACCACGACTGGGTCGTCGCCCCTACCTTCCCATGATTCTCGAAGCATGCGAAGCGGAGATCGAAGCGAGCGACCGTACACCAGTTCAGCTGGCGAAAACCCCGTAGCCGCATGCGGCGCGGTCCTTAAAGCAAACATCACCCCAGGCAGACACAGCTCCCAGTCAGTTTGATGTTCAAAACACAAGGCTCTCAACACGCGCTTCATGACGGAGTGGAGCTTCTCAACGGAATTCGACTGTGGGTGGTACACTGAGCTGTGTAACAGCTTTACCCCACACCTTTCGAGAAAAGTTGTCGTCAAAGCGCTAGTAAACACTGTGCCCTGATCTGATTGAATTTCTGCAGGAAAACCAACTCGCGCAAATATGGACAGTAGTGCATTAACTATCTCAACTGAGCTGAGTTCTTTAAGCGGCACTGCTTCAGGGAACTTTGTCGCTGGGCAGATCACAGTCAAAATGTGTCTGTACCCCGTGGCTGTTACCGGCAGAGGTCCCACAGTATCAATAACGAGCCGTCTAAAAGGCTCCGTAATGATAGGTACCAATTTCAACGGCGCCCTCGATTTGTCCCCTGGTTTGCCCACCCGCTGACAAGTGTCACATGTCCTCACGAAATGGTCTGCGTCCCGAAAACACCCTGGCCAATAGTACTCTTGCAAGAGACGG
This sequence comes from Dermacentor variabilis, assembly GCF_050947875.1. NCBI lineage: Eukaryota > Metazoa > Arthropoda > Arachnida > Ixodida > Ixodidae > Dermacentor > Dermacentor variabilis. The sequence goes on from NC_134569.1 coordinate 126,171,605, forward strand.
TCCTTAGTTTTCTTAACTCCTAGGTGTCCGGACCACGAACCCCCGTGTGACAAGCGCAACAGATCCTGACGATAGCATTGAGGCACGACCAGCTGATCGAACTCCACTCCTCGGCGGTCTAGATACTTCCGGTACAGGACTCCACCCCTTTCCACAAAACGTGCAGTTTTCCTGGCGATACCTTCTTTGACATTGCAGCGCACGTTTTCCAGGCTGCCATCCTTTTTTTGCTCGGCTATCAAAGCCGTCCGGCTGACTTTTAGCAACCTATCAAGTCCGTCTGACGTAGGCGCGATGAGCAAATCAGTAGATAGCTCTTCTAACTTTCCCGCGTCGGGCGTTTCCTCTCCAGTATCTGGCGCCTTTAACGTTACAGACTCTAGTTTATTCAGTTCGGGCGTGCTCGGCATATCAGCTTGCTGCGCCTCTGACCCTTTTTCGTTGTTTGATAACGTCGGCCCCGCAACTACCGCCTTTGCAGCGAGCTCCCGAACCTTCGATCTGGTTAAGGCCTGAACACTAGCTTCACCAAACAAAAGCCCCTTCTCGCGCAGGAGGTGATCGGACCTGTTTGAAAATAGGTACGGGTACTGGGGTGGCAGCATAGATGACACTGCCGCCTCTGTCTCAAGCGCTCCGAAAGGTCCTTCAATAAGCACCTTTGCTACTGGCAGACACACGCTATGAGCTTCCACGGCTTGCTTGATCCACGCGCACTCGCCCGTGAACATATGGGGTTCTACGTAAGATGGGTGAACTACATCCATCGTAGCTGCGGAATCGCGAAGCACTCGGCACTCTTTCCCGTTCACGAGGAGGTCTCGCATGTAAGGCTCGAGAAGCTTCATGTTCTCGTCAGTGCTGCCTATTGAAAAAAACACAACCTTTGGTGTTGTTTCCGGACACTGCGCCGAAAAGTGACCCGGCTTCTGGCACGTATAACAAACGCGCGCTTGCCTCATCTCGAACCGCTTTCTGCGTTCGGCTTCGGCTGCTGCCGTCTCCTTAGGTTCGGTCGCACTGCTTCCACTCGCATCCGCACTACGCGTGTTCCCCTTTGCTCTCATGGGTGTGAACTTCGGCCTCTCAAACTTCGAGCCAAATTCACCCTTTTGACCGTCCTTAGCTCCGCGAGCTCGACGCGTCACAAACTCCTCGGCTAGCTCAGCGGCTCTAGCCACCGTACTCACGTCTGGCCTATCCAAGACCCAGTATCGCACGTTCTCCGGTAACCGACTATAAAACTGTTCTAGCCCGAAACACTGCAGAACTTTATCGTGGTCACCAAACGCTTTCTCTTCTTTGAGCCACTCCTGCATGTTCGACATAAGCCTATACGCAAACTCTGTATATGACTCACTTCTGCCTTTCTCATTTTCCCGAAACTTCCGACGGAACGCCTCCGCAGACAGCCGGTACTTTTTTAGCAGACTCGATTTTACTTTGTCGAAATCCTCTGCTTCCTCTCTATCCAAGCGAGCGACTACGTCGGCCGCCTCGCCGGGTAACAAAGTGAGCAAGCGCTGTGGCCACGTTTCCCGAGAGAACCCCTGCTTCTCGCACGTTCGCTCAAAGTTAACCAGGAACAAACCAATGTCCTCTCCAAGCTTAAACGGCCGCATCAGGTCAGTCATTTTGAACAATACGCGTTCTCCTGCACCGTGTGCCTGACTTCCATTACGAGCGCGTTCCATCTCTACCTCAAGACGCTTCATTTCCAAAGCGTGTTGACGGTCACGCTCTTGTTGCTCTCGCTCTTTCTGTTCTTTACGTTCACGCTCTTCTTTTTCTTTTTGTTCTTTACGTTCACGCTCTTCTTTTTCTTTCTGTTCTTTACGTTCACGCTCTTCTTTTTCTTTTTGCTCTTTAAGTTCGCGCTCCTGTCTTTTTGCAGTCTCCCTCTCCTCCATGGTCTCAAGGCATTCCGACAGCTCGTCATCCTCAGCCTCTAACTCAAGAATAGCCTTTATCAGTTCCGGTTTTCTTAGTTTGTCTGAGACATCCAGACCCAACTCTCTTGCAAGCTCCAACAATTTCGGTTTGCGCAACGACTTCAAATCCATGGCTGCTCTGAATGCTGCTTTCTCTACTGCCTATTATTGTCTTGCCGCAACTAACCCGGCAGCAACGACAACCACAATTACCAGCTCTGTTTCTAACACTAACAAAAGCCTGGCAAAGCTCAGAAGAAGAAAGTCCCGCACTCACCAAACCTCGCAGGCAGGAATTCCGCGCAGTCGTTCCGCTGCAGGCAACCAGTCATCACACAGGGCTCGTTGCACTGCTCCCGGATCGTCGTTGAGCTGCTCAGCATACCGTCAACTGCATCTCTTCGCTGCTGGCCTCCGTTGTCGTGATCTCACCGCTGGCAGACAGTTGTCTGAAGTCGTAGGCGATCTCACCGCTGCCAACCAGATGTTTGGATCCGACCGCTGGTACGATCTGTTGTTGGGAACTCGGCGCTGACGCCCGTGGTTGTACCTGGGTCGCAAGCCCCAAGGGTAGCGTTGGCCTGGCGGCCTGGGGTACAACTGGAAGCATCCGAAGGTCCCGGCAAAGCATGAGTCGACTGGTAACAACGAAACAACTTGTTTATTTTAACATCGCAAAGAGTTGGCGGTCAGGTTTGACCGAAGTAGAGAGACGGGAGAGCACTTCACTCAACAGAAGAAATCGGAGCCCTCCTTTTGGCGTCCGGGGGCAGCTGTTTTTATACTCTCGCAGTTGAGGGCAAGAAGGAACCCCTCAAAAGACGAGCACGTGAATGTACAATGGGCTAATGGTGACGCACACTGTCGTAGCGATGCCGTAGCACCATGTCGAGCACGATCTCGTAGCACCCTGTCGTGGCGCTGCCGGTCGGACACAATGACTGTAATGAGAGGATGGTCCCTGCTTTGGCATCGCCTGTTTCGGGCACAATGACTGGAACGAGATCCCTGCTTTGGCATCGCCTGTTTCGGGCACAATGACTGGAATGAGATCCCTGCTTTGGCATCGCCTGTTTCGGGCACAATGACTGGAATGCGAGGATGATCCCTAGGCGGTCGCATCGCCGCAGTCGCGCCTGGAAACACCTGGCGATGAGTGTTGCGGCGACGACGATCGGGCCAAAATGTCTGCCGCCCCGCCGCAGTCGCGCCGGCAAAACCACGTGTCGCAGGCGAAACGCAACAGTGCGCTCTTCTCGGCTCACCGGGGGAACGCGCTTGCCTGAGACAAGTTCCGGATTGCGCAGCCCGAACAGGGATGCGTCGTTTGTAAACTCTGCCGCACAGTATTACGCTATGTGCTGTCGCATTCTTGTATACGCGGATATAGGGAGGTGTACGGACCCACGCGTTATTCCGTAGCCAGGTCCAGTCCTCGAAGGGTCGAGCCGGTCTCTTGGGCCGCGCCGGCGGTTTACCCGAAATGCCCTTGGTATTGCGCATATTTTCAACACGAAGTTGCGCAAGCTGGGATGTATATACCCTTCAAGCACGTAAAGGCAAGAATACATGGAGCGAATATGCGACGAATAGTCGACGTTCGACGCGCGGCGGCGGAGAAAACGTCGTTTGCCGCCGATCTAGCTGGCGCAAAAAAGTTCGTCGGGCGTCGACGATACCGGAAGCGGCAAACGAGCGGCGCCCCAAAGCGAGCCAATCAGGTCTCACTATCCGCACCGACTTCCGACTGGGCTTCCCCGCTTGTCCGTGTATCCCGATCCCGCCCTGTCGTTCACGCCGGTCTCCCGCTTTTCGTATACATGGCATCCAAAGCGGCGCGGCTGGAATTTAACGACAAGTTAATTTCGGCTGTTCAGAAGCGTGCCGCGCGCGCGTTGAGCCACAGAACAAAGCCGCGGAGTTGTGGAGGAGCCGAAAGTTGTTTACCCGCCCAGTGTTGCCACAACGCATAGCATCGCCGCTTTCTTTAAACTGCATCGGCACATGAATGTCTCAAACACATAAAAAACACTAGCAATAATTTCTAAACAAAATTTTACGCGCTTTTAGAGTGTTCCGCAATTAAAAAGCGATAATAGTTGTCGTTAAAGTTTTTTTTGTGTGTGTGTGTGTGCGTGTGTGTGTCATGTGTTTCACTACAGCGCGTTTGCCTCGTCTAGCCACACTGATAACGCAGCGACTCGCCGGCGTCGGCCGCCGTGTCTTCGCTCCATGTAGCGCAGCCCGACGAACATACGGCGTCGCGCCGCGACAGATTTTCTGCCGCCCGAACTTCGTCGTGAAAGTTCGCTCCATGTATTCTGGCCTCAACGCTTTTCTTGCGGCAGTGAATTAATTACGGCCGGCCGGTACCGTTGCGTTGCCACTTCCATGTGCAAGGCGACGATGCGCTGTCGGGCACACGACCATAGCTGCGTAGGCATTCGCCCCTGTGTTATGGATGGTTTGCATTGGCGACGTCGTGGCTGCCATCATTAGGTGTACTAGAACGACTAGAAGATGCGTATATATAAAGCAAAAAAAAAAAAACTTGACATGCAGGAGCGCTTAGTGGCAAATCGACGAGAGCTATATGCCGGTTCGAAAAACAAAGCGTCATCGTGGCCGCCGTGTTTGGTTATAACTATAGCACGGCGAGAAGTCGCGGCGTCCGTGGCGTGCGGCCTTTGTCTTCCTGTTATGTGTGTCGACGGGAAGAAGCGCCGGCCGCCGGACAGCACTAACCTTCTAAGCACGTGGCTATATACATTCGTCTCTCGCGCTTTTAATTTGCTTTCATAGCACGAGTTCGGAGTGTTCGTGTGTACTTCCCGTGCGTGGTTATATAGCTGGCGAGGCCAAGCTGGACAGTGTCCTTGAGGCGTCCATCCGAGCCGACACGTGTCGCTCCGGTAGGATTGTGCCTCTGGGTGCTTGCCGCGTGCAGCGGCGCCTAGATACACGCAGGGGGGTTTGTTCGGTCTGCGTCGCGCGGACGGACTCTCCTCGCCTGGGACACGGGGCGGGTTTTTATCCGGTTCTGGACGGGGCCATCGCGAGGTGTCCCGCGAGCCCCGCCGGGTCCCCGAGCCTCGGCGGTCGCGCGCTCTCCGCGGCCCGTCGTTAGTTGTGGCGACGCGTCGGCAAGCCGAGCAGGATCACCGCCGGGCAGAAGCGTTTTCCGAGAGGCCACTTCAGGCGCGATAGCCAGGAGAGGCCGCGCAGAAGAGCCTCGTCAGGCTCGCTTAATTGGCATCGCCAGCTCTGACTGTCGTGAGCCACGCGTGCGGTCAGCACACGTGTACCAGAGAGAAAGAGATGAGCTGTTTTCTGGCTCGTTTGACCCTTCTGCTGTATAGCCTCTAGCTTAGCTCGTTTTCCTGTAGGGTTATATATTCTCGTTGTGGTTGTTTTTAATCTCGTTATTTTTTTGCGCTGGCGCACATTTCAAAAGTTGGCTTCATTGGGAAGCGTTCATTTCTTGTCATATAGTGTTCGAACTTGCTTTTACGCTCCGAGTTTCTCGGATGTTTGTTTCTCTGCACAAAGCATGGCGTATGAAGGTTTTCGTTAGTACGTTCTGCTGGTCAGTAAATTGGGGTGACGCAAACGTTTTCTTTTTATTGTTGTTGTTTTCTAGTGGTGCCTCTTGTACGCGCTTTTCCTCTAAACTTGTACTCATACAGACGATGTGGTCTATACGGGGCCGTGTATAAGCCGCCCAGCCCTTATTGAGTGGTGGATGTATGGATGCGTACATCTGTAATCGCACAGGATGGCCCGAGGCCTTAGTGGGGTGTGTCGCATCATTTTTTTTTTTCTTTCAGGCGAGTCATATGCATTCTCCTTCGCGCTATTTTATCCGTGTCTGCGCGCGGCAGAGTCTGGTGTATAGAAAGACACATGCATCTCTTCGTGTAAGTCCAGAGCCGCGTCCCCGTGGCTCTCATTGTGGCTTTCTCTTCACGAATTTAGCGCATGTCGCTTTCGAAGAACACCGTCACGGCGGCGCGTATAGGCGCATGGTCGACGCTTGTGTATATGGTAGCCGCCGTACTCAAAGCCGTACGTCCTTCCCTGCTGCCGCTTAGTTACATATCGGTGTTTTGAAGCGAAAAGCTTCGCTACGCTAGTCAACACCGCGCTTCGCGCGAGCCGGCGTATGTCGGAATTGGCTCCGTAAGCGTGTTTGGAGTCGGCGCAGGTGGCCACTGCCGCGCGCTATGCGTCATCGTTCGACGTTCGCCGCAAGCGCGTGTTTATCGCGGAGGCCGACTATATAACCGCTTGCCAGAGAATAGGCGTGCGCATTCAACATGGAAGGAGAATAGAGTGATACTACCGATACAGAGAGCTGTGTTAATGGCTGTACAGAAATCGCAAGACGATGTGCCCAACAATGATGAACAAAGAAGTTTAATAATCCTGCATAACTTATGGTATATATCATTGATAAGCAATTTGCATAACTACACAAGGCACACTTATAGCATAACCATAAGCTAACCAAAGCCTATCCATAAGTGAAACCGTAAGCATAACCATAGGCTAAATCATAAAGCATAACCATAAGCTAAACCGTAAGTGTATATCCATAACCTAAACCATAAGCATATCCATAAGTTAAACCGTAAGCGTATCCATAGGCTAAATCATAAAGCATGACCATAAGTTAAACCGTAAGCATAACCATAGGCTAAATCATAAGCTAAACCATAAGCATCACCGAACCTTTTCGCTTCGAGATATCCAGTCTTAACCTTAGCTAAGCCCCAGCCAATGTTTTAAACTCAACGCGTCGATAGCATCTGAGACAGCGGTTCGCCGAATCAGCTCGCGATGGTTGCACAAGGGCATGATGTGTTTTGGCAAAAAGAAAAGGTACTTCTAAGGTGCTTTACAGAGAGGCAGAAAGTGCTTCATAATACCCGTAGAGATTAGGATAGTAGTCCAGAGGTCTAGTGTGAAAGGAAAGAGTCGCTGCCAAGCCCGTAAGTCTGCACGCACGCGCGCAAAGTCGAGGCACTTAGAGAACTTATAGCTGCAGCGCGTGTGTCTCCGGAAAAAATAAACGAAATAAAAAAGGCGCATTTTGTAGCGCGTGATTCGGAGGCGGCGCTTCCTCGTTGGTGTTCAAATGGGACCGCAGTTAAATGCGCGAAGACGCAAATTCAAGGTTGCTTCTGAGCTTGTCGACCGCACAAAAAGAACAAGGCGGAGACTCGATTATCTGTTATAGTTACAACCATATGGGGCGTATACGTGGGAAATCGGGGAAATTATTTCAGAAAAAGCATATCGCGGGAATCAGCTGTTGTTTTCATCGAAATGCAGAAACAGTAAGAAAAATGGAAATGAAAGTGAACGTAAAGACAAGTTGTTGCTGGCGGAAGCCGAAACCACGTCTTCCGTTTTTACGCATTTACCTGTCAACGTGTGAACATTAAGATTCGCAAAAATTCTGCGAACATGTTGGGGGGAGGAGAACGAGGGGGGGGGGGGGCAGGTTAAGCACGTATTATATTCAAGTTTGCCATGAGTACACGCATTTTATAGAATATGCAAAATGCACTTTATTAACGATTAGATTGACACGGAAAACAATTTTTAAATCAGTGATCTTCTCCGCGATACTGTTGACGATATCGCTGGCTTCCGTCACTTTCGCTGAATAAGCTAACTTGCTCGAAGTACCGCTCTAGTATACGGTGACTAGTGCTACCAGAAAAGGGCGACAGAAATACGATCACAATTTTTTGCTCGTAAGTTTTTTCCACCTTGTGCCGCCCAATCCTTAGACATGTTTAAAACATTTTCACGAACTGAACCGATTTTTCGTAAAACTTAACGCAGCATTCGTAAAATCGTAAAGCAACCTCGAATTCGCAAACTTTAAGAAAAATTTGGCAGTCTTGGCAGCTATACGTGCACGTGAATTTTGCTTATAGTAAGGTATACAGCTGCAGCCATCCTTCCGTCAGCTTTCTCTGGTATTTGTATACGACATCTCAAAGCCTCGCCCTGCCGATAAAGGCCGCGACGGCGTTCCAAAACAATCTGTGAACTACGAATTTCGAGGGTCAAAGCGCGCAAACGCTTCCGAAGGGCACAAAGCATCGCGCGTGGTAGCGCTTGGCACCACCCCACTTCAAAGGGCGTGTGGTAATATCAGCCATCCACGCTTTATGTCGAAGTACCGCGTGACGCACGTCGCGCAAGGGCGTTAAGGTATAGAGTTTCCTACAATAATTAATAGAGGGAACTCGATCTGGCACTGCGATCGTTCAGCCGCCATGGGAATGACGGTTATATATAGTGCACGAATTTGTCCGGTCTTCGGGCTTGTGGCTTCAAGCGTTCTTGCGGCTTCGTTTATTACGCGCAAGTGCGGCGGAACGGGCACGTTGGTAGCGTTGCATCTTTGCTTAGCAGTGCGACGATCTACATGGGGAGTAAGAGAAGTGACAGGTTAAGTCGTAAGTCAGCGCTCTTTCCTGTCGCTTCTCTTGCTTCCCACGTGGATCGTCGCCTTACTAACCAATGATTCGTTTATTACGGTTTATCTGCCTTCATTGGTTTAAACTTCAAAGTGTTCTGTACCCTTCCTTTTTTTTCTTTCATGCAGAAGGCGATATGATCCTGCGAACACGCATAATCGCAGCTAATTGCACAGGTTCCGCTTGTCTGTGCGTCTGAGGGGCGTAATGTGGTTTCAGTATCGGGCGTCTGTGCCAGAGGTCCTGTGTTCGAATTATCCTTCTAGCGCCTCTAGTTCGAATCTTGCCGTTGGACAATTTTAATGATGTCTACGTAATTATTTATGACGCAGTACTTTGTAAACTGTTGCCAATTATGAATTTGCAAAGTCACGTTTTAAGCCAGGAGGTCGAAGGCCTAGGCAATTCTATATCTATTAACCACGGTTCCCGTGCCGGCTGTACTGAACTGCCCTGCTTGCAGCTCTCGTATAGACCCTATGGCGTCACAGTTCCCCCTAGTAATTATTGTAGGAAACTGCATGGTGTTAAGGAGACCGTGTCACTTGTCTCGAAGTCGCGCATCAGCTTTGCGCACATCTTATTAAACTCCGTGCTTCTGCGAATAAAAAGAAAAGAAGAAAGCGCAAGTCCTTCCTTATTACGCGAGAAGCGGCAACGGCGAAAACGCGGAACGATCCGAAGCGGCGGAACAATGCGCCCCGAGCGCGAGGCGCACGCATTTAATACACGCGCGGATCAGCCACGGCGACGGGGAGAGGTAATGGCGCCTCCGCCCTCAAGGTTGAGTGACACTTAAAGCGAAACAAACACGAATTACGGCCGCCAAGAACCAGCTGCCGTTCACGGTTGCATGGCTTCGCGCCGGGCCTGCTTAAGCCGCGACCTCCCGCTATCAACAGAGGCGCCGCCGCATTGTTCGTTTCGAGAAAAAAAAAAAAGAAATGAAAGGAGGGAAGTGAGGGTGGCACGGGAGGCCTTGCTCGCGGCCGATCCTTATGAGATGGGTGCCACCCGTGCGAGAAGGCCGGTTCTCCGTGCGCGCGACGACGCACAATATGAGTACAACGTGCGACTATTCAGCGCTTTTATCTTCCCGAGTTCTTGCGTTGGCTCAAAGTCCCTTGGAGTATATGTGCTGCACTCGAACGGCCTTTACAACAATCGAAGTGTTTGGGGCCTCCGAAATCATTCGTTATACCCATCACTTCGCCGCAAGGGTCGCCTACCGCACAGCGCACAATCAGACCGGGACAGACTTATGCCTTCGTTATACAGGTAATTTCGTTGTAGAGGCGTTCGTTGTAGAGGCTCTTGACTGTACATATTTGAGAGCTGTTCCTTACGTGTGTGAGGGGGAAAAATACCGCGAAGTCGTCCCCGTCGCATGAACTTGAAGTGATAACAGTTTAGTGAGTGCCATCGGTCCATCTTCAATATATAAGCTGGAACAGCGCGACCGAAAGGGAAGGCGCAAGGAAAACACACGCAGCGCAGTGCAAGTGCTTGTCCCGTCACGCGCATTTCGCGTTCTCGTTTAAGTTGCGTTGTTTTAGCTTATATTGAACCGGAAGTGCTACGTGCAGGGCACTGAGCACGGCATGTATAGGTTCGGGATCGCGCGTATACCGGAAATTCGTTTAAGAAACACGGGCGGGTGCAAGTGTGCCAAAAAGAGGGAGGGGGGGGGGGACTTGTTGCGCACGTCGTTATCAATTTAACTCGGGGAGAAAGACGCGGGGTCATATACATAACTGCCTTGGTATACTCATATATACGTCCAAAGCCATCGTGTAACAGGGCCAGAGGAGACACGCTATGCGAAAACCACGCAGCGCGCGCTTTCTTGCGACCCACCCTATTATAATCTGTCTCTCGCTCTCTCCCGAGTTTAATGTAGCGGCGAACTGAGTTTGCACGGGCCGAGTGTGCATGTGTGTATAGCGATGGCCTTTGTTTTGTCTCGAGCGTTCATTTCTTGGTGCAAGGACCACGGACGTTGGTTCTTGCTGAAGCGGCCATTGTCCTGCCCAGGGCGCCCTTCATTTTTTTGCCGTTGTTTTGTCTATATTATTTTTTTCGCGGTCACTGCGAGGTCCGCGGGAGCCACCGCGTTGCTAACCTGCACAAGGCTGAATTGCAATATCTAAAAAAAAAAAATGGAAAACGAGAATGTTATAACCTTGCCGGTTTAATCCGCTTAGCGGCAAAGAAAAACCGGCTTCGCGATACAGAAACGCTGTGCCTTTTCTTTTTTTCCCCTCCTGTTTCTTTAGTTGCTATAGTTAAACCATTCTTTCGCCACCACGAAATTTCAAATCCAAAATACACCGAAAAAGTATGGGAAGAGTACGTAAACATAGTCGTTCCATATAGTTATAGTTTATTTTAAATAAAGACCGAATTTATTCAGTAGTTAAGGGCACTGGCCAGGCGTATACGGTCGCGTTGACAAGACTTCCACCAATATGGGACCCGTGAGGAAATTTTATCGCCCCTCGTCGATCTGTCACAAGTGAGGGTCGCAGATTTCGCTCGAATGGTACGTTTCACTGCAGCGATCAAGGCCGTTCCGCGTTCCCTGCGAGGTGTGTAGCGCCGTTCCTCGCACGGAGTGTTAATTAAATACGAGCAGGATGTTTCTGTCGATTGTGCTACAGATGTAACGCTTTTTCGCGCACGGCTTCTTGCTTGTAGAGCACTCCGTTTGCCCGTTAAAGATCGGCGGGCTCTTCTCGCCGGGTGAAATGTACATTCATGGGACGGCCGCGCGTTCGGTTCTGTCTCTCCGTATTTATTCGGGCTGCATACCGCGCGCGAGCCTGTATGTATATGTATGCGCTCGGTGGTCAGTGAACCTTTGCTCGTTCTTTTTTTTTTTCTTCTTTTTCTTTCTTTTTTTGCGAGTATGTATATGGCTACTCTCTGCTGGGTTCATGGAGATCATCGTTCAGTAGGAGGGAAGAAGACGCATCGGAAGGTCCGCTTTACTGACAGTGCGCTTGGAGAGATCTCGTTCGTTTTCCTACATTTGAAGTGCAGATCACGCCTCTTCGGTTCCCAGTTGGTCCAGCATGTACGCCTTTTCGGCATGTATACAAGAAATGCCGTTGACCATGTGTGGTCAGCGCCCGTGTTGTCTCCTTTCTTGTGTGTGTGTGGTTTTGGCGAAAAACTCGTTTATTATGTCGGATAACCAACTATAGCCCAGCAGTTCACTCTTCTTAAGGCCTATGAGAGAAGCATATATCGCGGAAGCTACCGCAATTATTTTGACCAACTATTTACGTCAATGGAGCACGCCGCGACAGTGGCGTCTACGCCCGCGAGTGTTGTAGGAGGAGGAGATAATGCCCTCCTGCCGCTGAGCTGGATACGCATACCGCATCTATCAATATCGGAACGGGTCAGCACCGCAGGAAGTCGAACCCACGACTTCGTGCTCAGCAGTAGAAACACCGTATACACAGGAATTAAGTCACGAACTGCAGCGTCTCTTGGAGTGTGCATATGCATGTAGTTTGGAAAGTGCAGGCAAATGGGGAACGCGCCTCGAAAGTTGCCGTCAATGGTGATTGCGATACGCGAATTCTCGTCACGTGACCCGCCGTGCTTCGCTCCGCAAGCCGCTCGGAACTACTCTTGCGTTTGCACGGAAGCCGTGGCAGTGCTTCGCTTCTTTTGCACGTCATGCATGTGTGGCCGTATCGCTCGACTGACTTCATCACCGATACCTTTTACATTCTTTCTTTTTTTTTTTGTTCTACCGCTTTTCCACACCCGTGTTGCCTTTCCGAGTATTTTTATTTTCTTTTTTTCATTGGTGACATTTCTGCAAACACTTGCGGCACCCACGTATTTTCGGACTCCTGTACGACTACTCCACGAGAACTGGCTGAAAATAGGTCGTTTGCACTCGGGAGTGCCTCGGCAGTTCTGTACGGGGAGTCCGCATATATGCCCGCCGACTGGTAGTACTGTGTATTTTGATACGGGCTATTTAATATATATTTATAGCTAGAGTTTTCTAGTTAGCGTTCAACTTGTCCGGTGTGTCCACTGCGCGTCTGTCTCCTAAAGGCACGTGTGCGAGCTGTCTGGGCTGGCCGTATAAAGGTCACTTCGAGACCGGTTTTGTAGCCACCGCCGTTCTTTTGTATTCTTCTTTTCTTAACCGGCGTTTGTTGTAAATCGCATCAGCACGCACTGGACCGCGATGAACGCATGCAGTCCGCAGTTATAGTGTCGAGGTCACTCGTGAGAAAAAAAAGAAAAGCTGCAGGGGACCTGCCGTATACCTTCGACGTGTGCCTTTTCCACGAAATTTAGAGTTCAGGGAGGGTTAAGGTCAGCTATCTGGACGTCGAGCCACACTAAATGACTAAGTGCGCTTTCTGCAAACGTGAATCAGTAAAATATATAACTTCGCCTTCTTATTGCAACCCCCATAGCGCCTTCGTTGCTTGCTTCGTTTTTGTGGAAACTCCAAGGGGGGCACAAGACCGCTTCAGTTAATCGCTGTAACCGCCGAAAGCGTTGTCGCACGCATTTCACGCTCATTTGAGAGCTGTAGTGTGTACAGCATTCTCCATAAAAGGGATGGAGGGTGGAGGAGAGGTCTACACATGCAATGGTGGCACTTGAACAAGCACAGGAGCCCGTAAATCTTACAGAAAAAGAATGGCGTTTGTTATTGCGATTGCCAAGTCTGCCTTACTTCGCTGCTGGTGTAAATTTTCGGCAGTGGCGTAATCGTGAACACATTTCCTTTGCAAATATTTAGCATGTTTTACACTTGGTTACTGCAATATTAGCTCTGCGTCTGGTTGGGCTTTGCGCCACCAGGTGGTGACACCACTCCGGTCGCGTACGTTTACGCCCCCGCGCAACCGGCAATTCGCCCAAATCATCCGCGTTTGCCGGAATACCGGGAGCGCTGCTCTCTATTAGAGAGTCTTAGCGTGTCCGGTATTCGAGTAATCGCAGGCAGACTGGGCGTTGGGCGTAGGCGTAAATGTAAGCAGCCACCTGGTGGCGCAGAGATCTACCAGACAAACACAGAGCTAATATTGCAGTGACCAAGTGTATTCTTCTTCTAAATTTCCTAAATTTGTCTCAATTTTCGCGGAGGCGTTAATTGTGTCCCTGCCGAAAATTCACATGCGCAGTGAAGTAGCATATACTTGGTTGATGTAATGTTAGCTCTGTGTTTGCGAGGTGCAGCTCCACCCCACGAGGTGACGGCACCTGTCAAGCCGCTCACGTTTACGCCTCCCGCCCATCCAGCAAAACGCCCAGTCCGCGCTCGTTTACCGGAACGCCGGGCAAGCTAAAACACTCAATATTAACGTGAGTTGCCTGCTCAGTGCAGCCACGTGGTGGGGCAGAGCTCAACAAGACAAACACAGCTAATGTTGCGGTAACCAAGTGTACTTTGCTGCTAGTGTAAATTTTCGGCAGCATCACGATTACGCCGCTGCGACAGAGATTTCGCTTGAGCTATATTGGTTGTCAGACATACTGGTTTGAGTAATGTGGTGCGCATAAAGGGGGACAAACATATGTTGGCAACAAGGGCGTCATGCTTTAATTCTGGTTGCTTTGAACTCGTTTTTCTTTTTTTTTTCGCTACATATTCACCAGCATGTCTCTGCGAGCCTGTACATAAGTTGCGGCGACCAGTAGGCAGCTGTGCCAACTATACGCCAGAGTACTCGTCGTCAAGAAATGTGACGTCATGGCGTGGTAGTGCGGAAGCATCGGAGCAGCGTCGCCACCTGTCTTTGGTTTCCGAGTCCTTTCTGGCTTTCCAAGCCTATACACTCACGCCAAAAGGGGCAATTTTGATTGTTGCCGCGTGATGCGTTAACGCAGCTTCACTTAATGTTCTTATTTATTTAAACCTGTATACAAAGGAAGTAATCAAATCATGTGATCTGGTAACGATTGATTTTCCGGCTTATATATGCTGGGCTCGGCACGCATGCGAGTCAGTTTTTTGTGCGGCCGTATAGATTTCAGATGTAGATTAGATGATGAGGTTTTACGTGCCAAAACCGCGATCTGATTATGAGGCACGCCGTTATCAAGGACTCCGGAAATTTGCACCACCTGGGATTCTTTAACGTGCACCTAAATGTAAGCACACGGGTGTTTTCGCACAACTGCTATCATCGGGCCAAGCGGCGCGTGCGCCCATAATTCGTCGCACCGGCTGCTCGCTATATACTGGTAATCTTCGCGCTCAAATTGCGCGCCTGGTGCTGAACGACAGCCGTATATATATATCCGTCAGGCGTTAAGCCCCGCCACTGGAATGAGGAAGGTTTGCACTGCGCTTGGCACGAGGGCATGCGCACGATGGTGTGCCGCCGTTTTGCTAACCGCGTCGCCGCCGCGCATATCTTCGCGTCGTTCGCCCTCACCCTCTCTCGTTTTGCTGCCTCTTGTTTTCTTCTTCTTTTTCTTCCGCTCTCTTTGGCGGCGATTCTCGTATTGCTTGCGAGCGCGAGGAGAGAAGGTGTGCACTGTTAGGGGCTTTATTGTTGCCATAAATGCTAGACGGATCACGAGCTGTCGTGTTTACGCATAAGTGAGAACGCCCAACGATCACAGAACAGCTATATTTCATATCTGGCCACCTGAAAAGCGGCTGTGTGGTCGGTTGTGATGGCTGCAGGCACTGCTATCCTCCTGCGCAAAGACCACCGCCCTCTCGAGGGCGCACTCACCAGTCCTTTGTACAACGCATGTCGAGATAGCGTGGCCATATCGGAATGGTCAGTAGACGTATATATATATATATATATATATATATATATATATATATATATATATATATATATATTATAGCAGCCATGATTTAGGCACGTCCTCCGTTTTACACCTTTGTGATTACCGCTCCGTACACCACTGGCTAAGTTACGCCATTCGCGTATATGGCGATGCAAACGCACGGTTCGCTAGAAGGAGGCTTTAATATATGAGCGCGAGTAGCATGGCGCAGACGGGGCACGTCGGTGCTGGTTGACTCCGTGCCTAAAAAGCCGTCGGGAAATCGCGTGCAGCGTTAGTCTGTCTGTCTGTCTGTCTGTCTGTCTGTCTGTCCGTCCGTCCGTCCGTCCGTCCGTCTGTCTGTCTGTCTGTCTGTCTGTCTGTCTGTCTGTCTGTCTGTCTGTCTGTCTGTGTCTGTCTGTCTGTCTGTCTGTCTGTCTGTCTGTCTGTCTGTCTGTCTGTCTGTCTGTCTGTCTGTCTGTCTGATCTCTTCCTGCCGCCAAGCAAGCCTCTTATCGCAGGATGGCACGTGGTTATAATCAATTTAGGTTGTATGCCCCTTTTGAGTGATGACTTTACTGACTTTGTTCATGACTGACTTTGTTCG
Organism: Dermacentor variabilis; assembly: GCF_050947875.1. NCBI lineage: Eukaryota > Metazoa > Arthropoda > Arachnida > Ixodida > Ixodidae > Dermacentor > Dermacentor variabilis. The sequence goes on from NC_134569.1 coordinate 126,187,414, forward strand.
CTGCCCCGTCACAAACGCGCGCACCGTGCGCCGGCGATGCCGACTCATGGAGACGGAGTTCGAGATTGCGTGCGCTTGTTTCAAACGCAGGTGCGGGAGTAAAAGAGTCTGGTCCATATAGGTATCGCGGAACAACTTAAACCAGGGACGGACCACGTTACACGCGTTAACGCGGCACCCGCTTGACGCGAGAAATCGCTTAACGTGGTTGCCTCTTTGTAGCGATGCTTATTTTTTTTTCCCTGTCTGTAGATGTTCACTGTGATAGGTGGTAGCGTGTCAACATGCTCTAAGTGGTTCCTTTATAGCTAGCTTCAGCGAACCTTGACTGAACGGAGACGCGGGGCCATTGCTGCACGTGTATTCTATAATATAGAGAGTTTGCATGGCCGTCATCGTGCATGACCATTGTCCTTGGTGTTACTAGCGCGCGTCCAAAAGCCGGGTAAACGATAGACGTGATAGCACGACAGGCCGTCTTGCGCCGAGCGACAACTCGAAAAGAGTGATAATCCGGTAAAAAAACATTCACCATCGGAAGGCATAAAAAATGTACCCGCGTTAATACGGTGCACTGACGTCTTCGCGTCCGCCATGTCTAGATACTAACCAGCACGGTGAGAAGCATGCAGTTGTCGTAAACCGTAAAGGGAAAATCACGGCCTGTGCTTCGGTCTCCCGAGCAACCATTTTAGAAGCCGAAGAAATAGCCATCGCCTTAGCTATAAGAGAAGACATAGAGCGCAATGCTCCACTAACAATAGTCACAGATTCTCAGGCCGCACGTAGGAACTATCAGAGCGACAAATCGGCGCGAGGGCACGCCGGATACTTACCGAAATCAGCAGAGACCTTGACGTGAGGTATACCCAAACGATAACAAGGGCCCCGGGACACGAGGGTGTTACTGGGAACCTCCATGCAGATGAGGCGGCTCGAGGTTTCACTATTTGCCGAGCTGCCCATGGCAACATGGTGGAGGACCCGACACCCATCGATCCAAGTTATAAAGCGATCTTGCAACACTACAGGGAATTCAGAAGGCTCTACCCAGCCCCGCATAGGAACCTTTCAGCCGTGGACTCAGCGACGTTATGCAGGCTCCAAACGGACTCATACATAAACCTGCATAATTGCACATATACTACCCAACAGCATACAAGGACATATGCCCGTGGTGTGGGAGCACACCAACGCTCTACCACATCACATGGGAGTGCACAGCTCACACAGAAGAACAAGAAGATAATAACACGAGAGCGAGGCGGGAGGCATTGCTATCCAGCTCCGCCCTCGGGGATCAGCTCAGGCTCGTCCGGAGGGCAGAAAGGATGGCGAGGGCCAGCTGTGCCTTGGAATAGGGGCCCGGCAACACGCGTTACCCCGTTTTAGGGGCAACGAAGTTATTTCTACGAATAAAGGTTTGTTCTTCTTCTTCTGGGTCGGTTACATCATGTGAGCACTATTTATTTATTTATTGTATTTATTTATTCTACCCACTAGCACACAAAGCTTTGCAGAGGGGAGCGGGGTACGTGAAATAACAATACAAAATGTCAAATGTAATAACATCTGCAATACCCTTCTTGTTGATTCTTTCTTTTTCTATAAATAATGAAGCTTTTGTTCTTTATACGAGCTTGGTCTTCTCAAAGGTTCTTTTACAACTTGCTCATTAATGCTAAGCTCTTTCTTCGTTTTCTTTTTTCATCCAACGAGAAATTATGTTGATGATCGTTGCGCAGTGATGCGATCGTTGTCATTCTCACACACTGCGAGTTTTGCGCACAGATAGGTACACACGTCGACCTCTAGAGTTTAATTCTTGCGATGCTTGAACGCTTTTATCGTGTGACTCTGCAGGTATTGTACACACGATACCAATACACTTGCGCGCCCCTCGCAAGAAAAATTTGCGCCCTGTGGAGTTTGCACTACGCCGCGTGCTTGGCAGGTCGCGAACGTCATGGGCGTGTCACGTAGCCTGGCGTTCTTGACAAAAACGTATAGAGCGCAGGTTTTTAAAGAAAGACATGCCCTCAAAATAGATTAGGGCCAAGATAACCCTCAAATGGGGTAACAATGTGCCCCGTAGCCTTATTCATTGGACATGCTGATAGCCTGACCCTATTGACCTTCCGGCACAGTTTTGTGGCCGCAAAATACACGCAACGTACTTTTCGTACATTGTTATATATGGTACACGTGTCTCAGAAAATGGTCAACATGCATGCACAGCCAAAAAGCGTTCGTTGAAGCTGGCTTCCCCACATTAAGAGCCTTTGTGAGGGGAAGCCCGCTCTTGAGGGCAAGCCGCCTTCGCTCCGATAGCTTTACAGGCGACAGGCCCGCACACAGGAAACATACGTCGAGCATATGCCTCTCTCTCTCTCTCTCTCTCTCTCTCTCTCTCTCTCTCTCTCTCTCTCTCTCTCTCTCTCGAATTTTTTTCGTTGGTATGTGGCTGGCCCAGGCTCCCTTCCTCATCCTCCCCGTCCTGGGCCTAGGTTGCCCTCACCTCCCCCCCCCCCCTTTGAGATAAAACTGTGACTACTTCTTGGCTTCCTTTAAATAACTCGTGCATTTACGGTACTTAGTCGGTAATTAGTGCTACATCATAACAGTGTTTTGGTCAAGGTCGAAATAAAGCTATAGCGCAGCAATCATCACCGACTAAGTGCTGTGAAGACGCAAGTTATTAGAAGGAAGTACCCTCTCGACGTTGCTAACTAAAACTCGTTCAAATTCTGCCGATCGTTTGGAATATATATATATATATATATATATATATATATATATATATATATATATATATATATATGTGTGTGTTTGTGTGTGTGTGTGTGTGTGTGTGTGTGTGTGTGTGTTCAGAGATCGCTACCTGAACTGTATCTATAGTCCCTCGTTTATTTCTATTTCTTCTCGCGAATTTTGTTTGTCCACTGGCTGGACTGGAAGTTGGAGAGTACGTCGCCCGCAGAGTGTTTCCTCCTCTCCCATCCGTGTTAGCGCGTAGCTTACAGTACACGGAAACTTAGCTCGGCGGGCCCGTTCGTCGTTCCGTGCACCATTTGCAATGCAGCTCTTGTCAAAAGTTTTCCTCCTGGGCATCCATCTCACAGATGTGCGCAGTCGGAAAGCCATACCAGTCGTACCGAACCGTGGAATGCGCTACTGCATTGTTTCCCTTGGCGACAGCAGCCGCGACTTGACTCTCTCTCTCTCTGTGTCTCCTTTCGTGCTTATTCGACCTGCTGCTTTATGCTGGAGAATGCAGGTGACGTGCCTGATCCGGGTACAGGAGCACCGACTTTCAAGCACATTCAGCGTGCAATGTGCATACAGTCAGGGCCGATGTGGATGGGGGTACTTGGTTTGTTTTTGCGAAGGTGGCTTGTTCTTGCCTTTGCACTGAAGCCAAGTAAAAAGAGGCAAGGAATGATTGCTGTACCTTGTGTGTGTGTGTGTGTGTGTGTGTGTGTGTGTGTGTGTGTGTGTGTGTGTGTGTGTGTGTGTGTGTGTGTGTGTGTGTGTGTGTGTGTGTGTGTGTGTGTGTGTGTGTGTGTGTGTGTGTGTGTGTGTGTGTGTTGCGAGCGGCTACTGCGTGCCGCGATCGATGCTCGCGCGGTATGACCTTCACGTCGCGCTGGTCCCGCGTTGTTCGCAGCGCATACGCGCACGCGCGCAGTTTTAACGATGCAGGCGGCACGCCGCCCACGTGGTCTGTCTGCTGCGTTGTTGTGGAGAAGTGCCCGTAACTCTCAGTAAAGCGCAAGTGCTCTGTAACCTAATTTGCACCCTTTAAGAAGTGGATAAGGGTGTAAATGGGTCTATAATTCACACCCTTACACACAAAAAAGGGTGTGAGTTATAAATCGATTTACACCCTTATCCACTTTTTTAAAGGGTGTAAACCAATTTTACAGTGCATAGGGCGCGCGATCATGCGCGCTGCACCGGTGATGCACCCGTGTTAGCTCTTCGCCGGTCTCGGAACAATCGGGCCTGCTTGCGCGTATCCTCCTTGCGCAAGCAAGGCTGCTGGAGTTGCTACCCATCGCGGTCAAGCTGTGTGCCCTCGTTGCGCCTCGCGAGATATCCGCGCAGCGCCGCTTTACATGCGCCTCGCTGCTGTAGTTCGTGCGTCGGGTCTGTTATGTGTGTTCATCCCCCCGGGAAACGATGCGCACAGGAAAGTTGCAACCTCTCAAGGCCGAGAAGAGAGTATGCGAGCATACGGGCGTGACGGTGTGTGTACTCTCTTTCACCCCCCCCCCCCACCTACGCACCCCCCCCCCCCCTTTACGTGCTGCCCTCACGATGCCCTTCGCCTGTCCAGGGGCAGCGTCGCGCACATTTCCGCCAGTGCCATCATCAAGGTCTTCGATTTTTCGCCCACCGTTTCCGCAGGTTGATTCGTTAGTACAGGGACATTTTAAAAGGATTGAAAGAGCAATTCTTGTTCCAAATTTCCATTTTTGTTAATATCCTGGTGAGAGGTTGATTAGTATAGAAGGGAAACTTTTTCGCCGCTCGTAGCCGGCAGCCGTCCACTACGGCGTGCCTCGTAATCAGAAAGTGGTTTTGGCACAGTAAAACCCTATAATTTTATTAATTAAATAATTAAGACTTCATTGTATCATTTTTCCTCAAGGGGCCCTTATTCCAGGCCTCCTTTCGCCTTGGCCACCGAGCGGGCCCGGGCCTCCTGCTGACGCTGGTCATATCCAGGCTGGATATGGATTAAGGAGGTTAAAGACATGTGTACAAAAATGCTAGAATAAAAAGCTTGCATATAATACCTGATTAACTCAAGCAGACCACCTGACTATGGGTTACCGCCCCACTTCAATGGGGAGGCCAATAAATAATAATCATCATCTGGAACTAAGCAGCACGACATCCTCTTGGGGTGGCGGGATGGTAAGGCGTGGGATAAGGGGTATCGCAGGGTTCCGTCGGCATTCGCATGCAGTGTGGAACGGGTTGGCGAATGAAAACCGTCGGCGTTCGTGTAGCTGGAACTCCACTGGCTGTTCCACTCAGACCACCGAACGCGTCACGATGAGGTGCTATGCACGCGGCCGCCCAGCAGAAACGCTGTATAGCGTTTGTTTGCGCACAACGTTCGTGTGCCAGCGTCGGTGGAAGGCAGAACGCTGGTTTGGTCTCGGTGCAAAGCCGACGCGGGCGTGAAGGTGCGTCCACTTGGCTTCGTCGCTTTTGCGGCCAAACGCACTGCACGTTGCTTGCATCTCTAGGTGCCCACCACGCGCGCGCCGCACAGTCGTCATTACCGGGACAGCACGGCGGCGGTGGCGGCGCAAACGCGCCTCGAGTGTCTGTGTTGTTGATGTCGCAGTGAAAAGCAGTGAATAGAGATATTATTGAAAAGGTGTTATGAGCGTCCCATTTGGAACGGGGCGGTGGGTTGCGCCACCAAGCTTTTGCTATTATACTGCCTAATGTCCTACTTAGGTTAAACAATAATAAAAAAAAAAACACTATGAACTCCCACAACCAAATTTTTTGATCCCCTATTGCGAACTGTGCTTTTGTACGTCTCCGTTTCTTTTTTTTTTTTTTTTTTTTTGTCGTTTCCCTACCTTTCTTCCACCAATCCTCCAATCGCCTCTTACTAATCCTATTGCGGACATGTTTACTTTTCCACTGCTCTCGCTGGACCCAAGGGCTTCAAAGAGGCCAGTGGTGCCTAAAATAGACCGCTGGGTAGACGTCTTCTCATTCTAATAAAACATGCTCCATAGGTTCACTAGTTTTACCGCAGCAAGCACATGCTTCTTCTTCCTTCTTATATCTCGCTTTATAGGTGCGTGTTCTAAGGCATCCTGATCTCGCTTCGAAAAGTAATGAGCTTCCCCTGGAGTTATCATCAATTGTTTCTTTCCTGATTTCGTTTTTTCCTCTTAAGTAGTTACTCATGGCAGCTTTCTTTTCCATTGCCGCCACCCATCAGATTATTTCAGCATCTCTGACTTTCCGCTTGACGTTCTTTGTTGCTGTGTTGCCCACTCTACAGGCCGCATACTTGCTGGTAAGCTTCCTAGTTCTTTTCCTCCACTGTGAATTAATGTTTTTCCTGTACAAATACCTCAACACTCTCCCAACCCGTTTACATCCTTCCACGTACATTCCTCAGTCGTTCTTCATACTCAATTTTACTGCGAGCTTCCCTCATTTCAAAACTAGTGCAGCCCATATAACCCTGCACAGCTTCATTTGTAGTCTTTCCGTGAGCGCTCAATGCGAGCCGACCCACTGACCTTTGGTTCCCATCGAGTCCTGATTGTACCCCTTCTGCAAGATGCACGCAGCGCCTCCTGGTGTACCGAAGTACAGCATTGACTTTCCGCCTGACAACGGGGGCGTGTCCGAATGTTTGCTTTAGGGCAGCTGCACTCACCTCGTCGGCGTAGGGTGGGTGGCCATTGAAAGAATTACGGATTGCTACATAGCTGTGGGAGTATACAGTACCCGCGACGCGCGGTCTGAGAAAATTTCGCCGCTCAGGTCGCGGAGGCGATTTTGTCGGACCCGGAGGGCGGCTTCACGCTGGCGCGCCAAGGCCCCTTTTTTCTCGTGTGGGCAGATGGAATCGCGCGTCGCACTGTACAACGTGTGACGCTTGGCGTTTTGAAGCGAAAAGCTTCACTACGATAGTCAACACCGCGCTTCGCACGAGCCGGCGTATGTCGGAATTGGCTCCGTAAGCGTGTTCGGAGTCGGCGCAGGTGGCCACTGCCACGCGCTATGCGTCATCGTTTCACGTTCGCCGCAAGCGCGTGTTCATCGCGGAGGCCGACTATATAAACGCTTGCCAGAGAATAGGCGTGCGCATTCAACATGGAAGGAGAAGAGAGTGATACTACCGATACAGAGAGCTGTGTTTATGGCTGTACAGAAATCTCAAGACAATGTGCCCAACAATGATGAATAATGAAGTTTAATAATCCTGCATAACTTATGGCATAAATCATTGATAAGCAGTTCGCATAACTACACAAGGCACACGTATAGCATAACCATAAGCTTACCAAAGCATATCCATAAGTGAAACCGTAAGCATAGCCATAGGATAAATCATAAAGGATAACCATAAGCTAAATCGTAAGCATATATCCATAACCTAAACCATAAGCATATCCATAAGTTAAACCGTAAGCATATCCATAGGCTAAATCATAAAGCATGACCATAAGCTAAACCGTAAGCATAAGGCTAAATCATAAAGCATAACCATAAGCTAAACCATAAGCATCACCGAACCTTCTCACTTCGAGATATCCAGGCTTAACCTTAGCTAAGCCCCAGCCTTTTTTATTTTCTCGTCGCTTTCTGTAGCGTTTCTCTTCATCAGGCCGCTCTGAGCACGAGGTCGCAATATCGAATCCCGGCCAGGGCGGCCGCATTTCGATGGGGGCGAAATGCGAAAACACCCGTGTACTTAGATTTGGGCGCACGTTAAGAACCCCAGGTGGTCGAAATTTCCGGAGTCATTCACTACGGCGTGCCTCATAATCAGAAAGTAGTTTTGGCACGTAAAACCCTTGTCAGGATTGGGGGCTCAATCCCATCGCTCGTGATCCGTTGTCAAGATTGGAGTCCGGCATGAATTCGAAGGTAGCTGGCCCATGCCGTCGTCCATCTTATCCACGCTGAGGACGTTGATGAAGGGAAGAACTGCTTCTCATCGAGAACGAGGAATATGGGTTTATTTACAGTATTTACATGCAATTCATCAGTCTAGCATGACTGTGAGAGAAAGTACGTCAGTCTAACACGACTGTTTGAGAGAGTGTCTCAGTCCAATATGACTGCTTAAGAAAAGTGTGTCGAGCATCCGCACAGCAGCAATTTTTAAACACTCGGTCCTCCCGCGATACAAGGTGACGCGAACGGTTAGTCCCCGTAAACTAGCCGCCTCTCCGCGGGACGGTTTACACACACACACACATGCACACATGCACACACACACACATGCACACATGCACACACGCACACGTGTTCACGGTCCGAAACCGACACCATACGAATTTCGTAGAACTCGGAGCCGCCCGGGTAGCAGATCAGGTCCGCGTTGACGTGTTGCGCACAAAGTCTGCTTCGTCGAACTCCTTCAGTCACAACGGCGACGAAGCTAGAGCGTAACGGTGGCGGTTTCAGCACAAAGCCTGCTTCGTCAAACGCATATCATAGCTGAAGCGACGGAGAGTGGAGGACGTGCGTATTGTTCCTGACACAAAGTCGACTTAGTCACGCCGTGGCTAGAGGTTGGCGGCGGCATTCCAAGATGAGGTTGCCACCGCTGGCGTAAATGGCTGGCAAACTTGCACTGCAGCTGGCCGTTCTTAACACCCTATAATTAAAACAAAAATTCATCAGGCCGCTCTCTCGTGTCAGAGCTGCTATGGAGGCGTGAACGCTTGAAGGATTTTCTCTCGTTGTGTATCCTTGCACTTGCTCTAACGAAATTTCGATGTCGAAGAAAAAAAATTCAAAACGGAGGAAACAATTATAATTAACAATTAACGTAATATGTGGGTTCGTATGTGTTTTTAATACGGCTGTAATAAAAATCGCGTATGGTGCCGTGTACGGTATATGCTAGCACTATACAGGTTGTCCCACGTAACTTTAGCCAAACTTTAAAGACATGCAAATGCCACGTAGCTGGACAGAACCAAGGTTATGTTGTTTACCGTCGCTTGGAGATACTCGGATTATTTTTTTCTTTGCATACCGCCTAATTGCATAATCAGTCCTAATTAATTAATCGACTTCAAATATTTTAATTATATTAAATGTTTCAATGAAAAAGTTGCAGAGCAACATGAAAAACTCCCGTTACAGCTTTCCGTTGCTCAATGCGTGCTACGTAAGAGTGTTTTTCCTAGCGTGAAAGAAGCCCGCCAGTGCACGCAAAGTCCCTCGAGCGGTCCGTCGCGCGCAATTTTACGTGTGTTTGCTGGCTTCTTTCACGCTCGGTAAAACACTTTTATGTAGCACGTATATTGAGCAACGGAAAGCTGTATCGGGAGTATTTCATGTTGCTCTACAATTTTCTCATTGACACTTTTAATAGAATTATAATATTTGAGTTGATTAATTAATTAGGGCTAATTGTGTAATTACGGATAACTAAAAATAATTTGAGTATCTCCAAGCGACTGCAAACAACGTTACCTTTGTTCTGTCCAGCTGCGTGGCATTTGCATATATTTAAGGTTTGGCTAAAGTTACGCGGGACACCTTGTATATACGGTGCTATATGTTGGATAAGCGGCTTCGGACTGTAGGCCTTTCTCTTTATTGTCGGCTTGATAGAACCGAGTTTGTAATCGGAAAGGCCCTTGACGGTCTCCTGTCGTCAGGCCCTTAGCCTGATTAAGTTTGTTTTGATGCCTCTCGGCGCAATATTTACGAAAAGAAGCTGGAACGTAACGCAGATGCAACGTGTAGATTGGGACAGTTTGCGTCAAGCGTTGCGCATCGTTTACCTCTGGTACTCTCCTCCTCTGACGCCTCTTCCCTCTCGTGTGTGTGGGTGTGTGGGGCCTTCCGTTGGCAGCGAAACGGCGCAAGGAGGGTCGACGCGGAAGCGGTCGTGCGAGCGACGAAAACATGTTTCTTGCCGCGGGGGAATTCCCACGCTAGTGGGCGGCGTTTCTTTAATTATTTCTCTAATTTCTGTCTCTCTGCGCGGCGTCATTTTTTTTTTTTTCCTCTTTGTCTCATTCACCTTCGCCTATTTTCGGTTAAGCTCTCCCTTCTGGCAGCGCATCCGCGCGCCTCCCATTTTGGTTGCCCCTGTTTACTCGCGCGCGCCATCTCTCTCTCTCTCTCTCTCCGCTTTCGTTTCCGCGATTCGCGTCCGCGCGCCCTTCCTCGGTCCCGTTTACGCATGTGTTCGTTCACGCTTCACCGCGCTTACGCGCTTCTCTCTATCTCTCTATCTCTTTTTCTTTTCTTTATTGCCCTTTCAGCAGGACAGTTTATTTGAAGAGACGGGCTCGCTCCTCGTGACTTACTGCTGCCGCTGCGCCATGGCATGAACGAGCGAGTACCGTACCTGCTGCGTCCTCATTAGCCGGGCCGCAGCGAATTGGCTGGCCAGGATTATTCCGCCGCCAGCTGTGTTTTCTCTGATTGCGTCTCGGCTCTCTCTCTCTCTCTCTCTCTCTCTCTCTCTCTCTCTCTCTCTCTCTCTCTCTCTCTCTCTGGTTCTACTGGCTGATGTTGCGACTTCCCGCTATTTGCACTTGTCGTAAGTGATAACTCGATATGTGTGAGCCGGTACATATATCTGTTTGGAGTCACCTCCGCTGTTTTCTCCTGGCGTATTACTATATAGGCGGGATGTGGGGCCCTTCCTCATTGCCTTTTTTTTTTTTTTGTATGACACTGGAATCGCAATGCAGTGGTGTATACATATATGAATGTCACGAAGAGCCGATTGATGGGCCAAGTGGCGGCAGGATGCAAGGCTACACAAATACAGCCTGCCCAAAGTGAAGTTAGTGCTATTACTGGCTAACTTCACTTTAGTCCCACCGCAAGCAGACATGCAGGCTGCAGCAGAAGCCAGGACACGAAACAACAACGACCATAGGGACAGAGTCCGTCGCTCTCGCGTCAGAGGCATGAAATCGAGAAAGTCATTTGTATTATCTGATGATTGTCTGATGTGCTGTTATTAGAGTGGCCTTGATGTGCCGTGGTGGCGTGCGACTGTACGCGTACTCTGAGTACGCGATTCATACCTGTACGCACGTTCCTCAGTGAACGAGCAAGTTCTTTTATTTTTATTTTGTTTTTTATTATAGCTCGGGCGTCAGCACGTGTGCTTACGCTGCGGATACATGGGATCGTTGTCTGCACAGGAAGCGGGTGCTCCAAGCTTATGAATTTTGCCCTAATATATAACGACGTGAAAAGGCTTCCCGAAAACGGGTCCTATATACAGAATGGGTCTGCATGGCGTCCAGTTATCAGCGAACCACTTCCTCAAAAAAAAAGTGATAAAAAAAAAAAACAAATGATAAAGCGGTGGTGTTCTTTACATCCACAAGCCACAGCTTACCCCCTTTTTCTTAGGCTTTCTGTTATCGATCTCCCGGAGACTGTTCTGTTTGCATGCAGTAGTGTTTAAACGAGTTCGAGAGCTGCTGGCGCGCGTAGTTATGCAATGCGATCCATTGTTCAAGAGAACACTGTGGTTCGTGGTTCGTATACTCCCCAGGCACCCAGTATTGAACGTGCCGGTTGAATGTGCCATTCACAGACGTTCTATAAAAGGCTGTCATACAGCGCCACCTATCACAAATCACCATAATGCAAATTGGAATGATTCTGCCACACTTGCCAGAGAAGTGCTATACACTCACGCTTTAACGGTTAACCATACCGGCACTGTATGCGCATGCGCATAGAGGGAATCGCCGCGAGCTGAGCGTTGCCCAGTGACGTGGCTCGGCTTCTGGCACGCGCACCTGACAGCACCGGGCAACTAACTGTCCACCGGAAACGCGTGCACTTGGATTGGTTGTGTATAGTACGATCGTGCATCTCGCCTGATCACGCGGGTCACACCCGTTAGCAAAAAAAAAAAAAAAAAAATTCACTCTGTAGGAACGCGCGGCTGTCCCTGTGTGCTGGATCCCAGCTTCTCCTCCTCCTTTCCTCGATGTCGTGGCCTTGGGCAAGCACTCGAAGCGCAGACGGATGGATGTTAGTGCCAAAGATGAGCCGTACACTTATATACGTGGTGCAACCGCACCACTTGTGAATGATTGTTGAGATCTTGCCAGCGGGCTTCGAAGACAATGGCCGTCCGCTGCTGTACAGCCGGCGCCCCGCTTGCACTTTCTCTTGCCAGTTCTGCGCAGTGAAGTTGAAGTTACCTGCACCTTGTCTCACGAATTCCGCGCAGTGAAGCTAAAGTTATGCTGGATCCATCGAGAGGGGGGAGGGGGGGCAACCATAAGCGAGAAGCCGCTCTTGTGTCTTCTCGATGGGAATGGAAGGAAATATTGTTCTCCGTTAATCCATTCGTAATCCCGCCGCCCCCCTTTTATACGATGCACGAGCCGATTAAGGACGCATGACGGGCGTTACGAACGTAGCCCGCTATTCTCGTTCTTGTCTGGCCGACGAGACCGCTCACGTAGCTCTCGCTGCACTGCGCACAATTGTTGAGGTGGAGTGAAATTTGTGTATGCAGGCCTCCTGTATACTCCTGTTGCCGCACCACCTCATTCACCTCCTCCTCCTCCTCGTTCTTCTTCTTGGCGTTCTCTCGAATTGCTCGCTTAGCTTCGCGCTCGGCCGTACTCGTCATTATTTCTTCATCTACCTGTCTTATACTTTTCACGTTGATAATTGGGACGAGCTTTCTCTCTGTCTCTCTTTTTTGCCACATTCTTTTTCCGGCTGCGCTTTTATTGTGACGCTTACCTGTTTCGACATCAGCCCACGCCGCCTCTTCCACGGATATCATATACCGTTCTTCTCATTCCTCTCTTATTATATACATTTCTTTTTTCCCTGCCTTTTGTGGGTACGCCCCGTGGTCGTTAGCTGTCTAAGATGCGCTGCCCGGGTGTTCTAGCACGCAGTGTAAGAAGGCTATGGCCTATGCGCAACAAGCCTGCACGCTATTATATCCTTGTTCATCATGTAAACCACATCTTCCGAGGCTAATGCAACTGCGACCATCAAAGCTATAACGTGCAGCGCTGAGCCACCCAGTGTGCGTGCGCGCGTGCATCTTTTCCTGTTTAGAGCGGAAAGATTTTGAAGCAAATAATAATAATAATAACGATAACGATATAGTATCGTAAGGGCGCGTGGCTGGATGATTGTCACCTTCAAACTGGAAGATACACGGTGGTTGAGCTAAACGCCGCGTTTCTTCTTTCTCGTTCATACGTCACGGTGGTTATTCCGTTGGCACGTGCGCTTTTTTTCTGAGTACGTCTTTAGGTTTCATATAATAATAATAATAATAATAATAATAATAATAATAATAATAATAATAATAATAATAATAATAATAATAATTTTCGGGGCTTGGGTAAAGGACGTGCAGCGTAGGCGCTATTAGCGCTTGTCATCTATTCCTCCTGTTCATGTTATTAGTGTGATGGTCGTGGCCTGATGTATTGGTATTACAAGCTTTTGAAAAGGCTGTTACCAATTATTTGTAAACGGTTGAGAATACGTTTTATTAGCTGTTTGTCGGTCGATGCAGTTTGGCGCATCGCTTGTTTTTTTTTTTTCCGAAATTTTCTCAATTATTTTTTTTTTACTTATACAGTGACATAACTTGTTCATTGTAACTCACTGGATTTATTGTTTTCGTATCCGTTTATGTGTTGTGCCTTCCTATCCTGATTGCTTTTTATTGAATTGTTTAAACATGTGCTGTGTTTACTTTGTACACGACGGTAATGTAACCGCAACTCCTATCTTGGCTTGTGCTGACAGTACGAATAAAATAAATACCAGAACAGGCTCACCATGATAAACTGAAACATGGCTGTCGTCACATAAACTAAGATGCAGGTCGTGCAGGCTTGAAGCCTGCGCAGTTTATGAATAAATAAACTAAAAGACCGCACGAATAGAACCCCGACATTTCTTGCTGCCAAATATGCGTACACACTTAACCATCGGCACACTTAGCCGTCACTGCGCGTACTCACCCGTCACTTGTGAGGGATGGATGCCGAGGCGAATCATGGCGCTGGTCATGGTGAGGCAAGGCGACGCAAGACGACGCAAGACGGCGCAAGGCGACGCAGTTCAGGAACATCGCAACGTTCAGGGTTTAACATGAACCGTCTAAATTTATTTATTTAGTTATTTATTTTTATTTTTATTTTATGTATTATTTAAGGTGCTTGCTTGTGCATATTGAAAATAAAAAGGGCGTTCACGAGGGTTGCAATGTGGGCTTGTTGGTAATGCATCTTCAAGGGGTGTACGGTAGCTCGATTAAAAGACGGGACAAAAGAAGACACACATGGACGCACACAGCGCTGTGTGTGCGTCCCTGTGTGTCTTCTTTTGTCCCGTCTTTTAATCGCGCTACCGTACACCCCTTGAAGCAAAAAAGAAGCCTGCGCGCAAATATTTGTTCATCAAAAATGGTCAATTCAGGCATATTTAAAAGCGCGCTATACTTTATTAAATAACACCTCTTGTCGTCAGAGCGCTTTGGTGTACTGTACACGGTAGGAACAGAATATTTGAGCAGCGCATTCTATGGCAGTTTCCCACAGCTCTGTGTCCGTTCACGCAAAATGCTTCAACGCCGTTAAAACGCTGATCGAGTCTTCGCGTTTGTGCTGATCACGTTTGCGCCAGTAAACGACATGAGCGTAGACACTCATTGCGGTAATAAATTAAATAGGAAGAAACCAGCGGTGAGCGCGGCAAGTAAGGCAGGAGAAATACGATGGGGCAAGCAAGCTGCGAGGACAAAAGCTATAAGGATTCCGCGTGCCTTGGCACGGGAAAATCGTTTCGAATTTGCCTGTAAAGCTATCTTCTCCTTTGACCTGTGGAGCGCCGAGGGAAAGTCGCCCTGTCACCATCGTCACCGTATGTGTCAACCAAACATACGCATGCAGCTGTAGCGAGTTCCGTGACGCTAAGAGAGAGAGAGAGAGAGAGAGAGAGAGAGAGAGAGAGAGAGAGAGAGAGAGAGAGAGAGAGAGAGAGAGTTAACAAGTTAAGTAAAACAAACGAGAGTAGACGGATGCCAAGTGACGGAGGAGGGAAGCGAGGAGGTTCTGTATATTAAACCTCTGGATGTACAGCGTCATGGGCCAGTGCTAGGAAGGGAAACATGGCCGTCGATGTCGACTGTGGAAGAAAGCGAATACTCAAACTACTTCTGACTACCGCCGACCTCGGTTTCGGGATGTCACTTTCCTACAAGCCTTAAAAGTTTGAGAAATAAGTTCCCCAACTTTAATGGCATTCCTACATAACATTTGCGAAGCCGCTGGTGGGACTTCATTTATTGCCCTATTGTAAACCTTTTTTTTTTTATTAGTTTCTGGCAATGTTGTCGTAAGTCGAGAGGTTTTCATTTCCGCACCAGCGCAATTTTATCCGTAACACTCGCTATATCCCCTAGTCTATATCTATAGTCTTCTAGTCCATGCGATTGCGCGCGGACAGATCCGTGTGCGTGAGAGCTTAAAATGTACTCATTTTTACAGCGATATCGGTTGTGATCTCACTCTCCTAGTCGATTTGATGTCCGCCGTGTTGTCCCGTCGTTGGAATCACAGATTGCTTTGCCCAAACCTCAATAAACCATAGTCTGTTTATCGTACAGTCACCTATGTCTCTAACGAGCCCTGCTCTATCGACCTCGCCGCTTGCGCATCTCGACCGCTAAACCAGTTAATAATTTCATGCAATTTGAATCCCAGCGCTTCTTGAATGTAGACGTTCTCTACGGGCCTTGCTGGGGCATTTCATTCCATTACGATGTGCTCGGTGGCCGCAGCGGGCACGTGTGCGTCGTCCTGCTGGAAATTCTCGCTCCCGTATTTGCCCCACTGCTGCGCCATTTGCACAAACGAAGACGGACTCTGATCACTGAACGAAGTATTCATATTCACGAAAGGAGTTTGCTCGCGCGCATAAGCTTTCTGATACCGCACGAAACGGTGCGAGACTTGCTGCGTTTATAATAGCTGCTGTGCCAGCTATGGCTTCATTGCTTCGCTTTATGAACGAAACTGCAACTTTCTTTTTTCTTGGCGTGCTGTCACCAGCACGCTTTTCCGGAAAAAAGCCTTTATATATCTCGCGGGGCAGTGGCGGCAGGAGCGTTCTCCATAGAGCGCCGACGCTTTTGCGTCGGTGCCGCATTCTTCTTCACCTTTCTTTCTTTCTTTCTTTCTTTCTTTCTTTCTTTCTTTCTTTCTTTCTTTCTTTCTTCACCTTTCTTTCTTTCTTTCTTTTTTCTTTTTTTCGGTTTCTCGCTTTTCTCATTGGGTTTTTCGTTCTGGGGGCTTGCTTGACTCGGCGGGCCATTTTCCTGATTGCGAAGTCACACTTTGCCACATTACACTTTGCGGACATGAAACTGGCGCGGCAGCAATTATGTCATCTGGCTCCTAAGCAAGGTGTACTGATGTCACCCGTAATGAAATTAAGATAAGAACTATAGGCAAGAGACGCGTGTAATGCGAGGGGGAAAAAACGAGGAAAAAAAAGCATGCATGGGAGAGATCCGGGCTGGATCGTCGCAGGCAGATAACTTTAAGAGATAAAGCAGATATGCAGAATGCTAGATTGCATTATGGTTGGACTTGGGGAGCTTATAAAGGCTAGGTAACTCTTTGTCGCCCCCCCCTCTCCTACTTAAAGGAGACCCGCCGTGGTTGCTCAGTGGCTATGGTGTTGGGCTGCTGAGCAGGAGGTCGCGGGATCGAATCCCGGCCACGGTGGCCGCATTTCGATGGGGGCGAAATGCGAAAACACCCGTGTGCTTAGATTTAGGTGCACGTTAAAGAACCCCAGGTGGTCAAAATTTCCGGAGTCCTCCACTACGGCGTGCCTCATAATCAGAAAGTGGTTTTGGCACGTAAAACCCCAAATATTATATATATTATTATACTTAAAGGAGATGTCATTGAAAATCATCATCATCATCATCATCATCAGTCATGTGTTCCGTGTGTACATTTCGATCCTTACTGTGTCCATGTGTTTTCGTGCTGTTATAATTACCTTTAAAAAATTATACCGCTATACTAGTTGGACACTAAATGACACTTATCTCAGCAATATCACACCCTCTATGCCTACAACCACTGTCAACACTTTCATTAGTTGAATATGTCTCATTTTTATCACCGCACAGACACGACTAAATAAAGTTTTCTTGTTTTATTTTCCTTCATTTCTTTTTCTTTTCTTTTTCTATCCGCGCTATCGAACGCTTAAATGCTTTTCCTGGTCATGTCCGATCGTTATCGTCTGATTGAATTCCTGTTATATATTGTTAACCATTGATTTTGCATTGTACCTCATTCCCATCATTGCAATATTTGTATGCTGTGCACACCCCACTCCTGCGATAACACTTCGGGGCTGCACTATGTCGAAATAAACCATTACAAAGTGTGAAATTATCTAGGAACAAGTTAGCCCCAAAAAATAAATAAATTCGCAAGGACGTTCGAATTTTGGAGCCAGAATGTTTGTAGGCTCACTTTAAGACAACACATCGGCGTTCTGTACTCATGATTCCAATGGCGTCTCAACAGACATGCGGGCGCCGCCTGCGACCACTGTTGCGCCATATTTCCCACTATAATATTAAGCTTGCCGCATGAAACCCCACCTTTGTTGCTCGTCCCTTTAATGAAAGCGCTATTTCTCTTTTCGTGCCGGATTTCCCGTCGTCTCCCGCTCGAGATTGCGCAACAGGCACATGCAGCAACACCGCTTCTTGTACAATGCATCGTTTTGTGCGAAACTGCGCTCGTGTGCGCTCGATCCCTTCAAGCGCATGCGCATGTGTGCGCAAGTTATTCGGAAGGGCTTTCCCCGAAGCGTCTATGTTTTACGGCCTCTTGTGCTCGCCGCGGCAGATATATATATTATTTATGGAGCAATGCGCCATACCAAGTAATAAAGGGACGGTGGGCAGCGGAATTGTTGCGGGTGTCTTTATTGCGGCGCACTTACACCACCTCGCTGCAGCGGGGTAGAATAAGTGGGGGTAATTAGAGACGTCTGGTGGCGGCGTTGCGAGGCGTTCCCAGACGGCCAGGCGCATGGTGCGCCTGTGAGGTGGCAGTTGGCGTGGCCAGCGGCCTCGGGTGGCTCGTAGCCGCCTGAAAAGGTAGCGCTGATTCTTTCTTTCTTTCTTTCTTTCTTTCTTTCTTTCTTTCTTTCTTTCTTTCTTTCTTTCTTTCTTTCTTTTTAATGCATAAGCATTTCTATGCACACCCAACGAGAAAAGCCGTCCATCCCATAAGACGATCGCTTTCAATAGAGAGTTATAGCTCGGCGGGTTTGCGGGCCAGCGACATATCGACAAACATGGCGACCACCCGCACGAACATAAATGAATCTTGAGCTTTTTTTTTTTTTTTGCGCGACCATTGAGAAAAAGAAAAGAAACTTCTTACAGATCTTTAGGAGGGTATAAAGGGAAATAGAATAATAACCATGTTGCTATCTGTCTTGGACCTCTTGCATTACTTAACTTCCTTTATATGCAAAAGCGTCCCGCCGAATTAGCAGTTGAGTATCACTAACGCATTCCGCCACATTGACGCTGTCTTGTATCGCCCCGGCAATCGTCATTTCCACTGGCACTAACCCCCTTGCAAAATCTCAACGTTAGTCAGCTCAAAAATCACAATGCGTCTTTTATTTGCGCGTGTGGTATCTTATGAATAAGGACAATCTCTATGAGCGCAATATAATAAAATAACAAAATGTTCTGAAACAAAGAAAACTACCAGCACACACAGTAAAAAGAAACACTCCAGTTTTTTCCGTCACTGCAGGCCCCCGGCACTTATTTTTGCTTTCATATTCGTTGACGCCGCTTACACCGACGTGTCGCAAATGTGTGCGAAGCTTCTGTACAGACTCTCTGTGCTCGTAGCAGGTCTTCACGTTAGGGCGCGCCATCTCCCTCAAATACTCAGTCACGGCCTTCAATGGGAACCTCCAAGTGAAGCAGCCTGTCAGTCCAATTTACTCCCCTGGAATACTCTTCGTTTGATTTCAGCGTAAGCAAAACATTATCACTTCGATGCGTAAGGTTGCCACCTTCACGTCTGTATCGTTTAAGAAGAGTCAGATGCGCGTGCTCGCTGTCAGCTGAGCCTATAACGAGGCACTGTTGAACTGCCCACATCCTGCAACAGCTGGCAGCATCCCTTTTAAAAGAAAACCACCGATGCAGAATAGGATGTTGCATTCATTTGTTTCAAGTTATTCGACGAATAAAATTTCAGAGCCATCGATAACATGGCCCTCCACTTCTCCGCTCTCTTGTTTACCTTTTGACAGCAGGTTGGCGAGGTCCCGCCTAAAATGCACGATCCACTGCAGCTTTCTCTGGGGCTCTTTCGGAAAACGGTAATGTTTTCAACCATTTCTGGAATTCTTCGTGCACATCGGTGCACAGCAGCCAGTCATTTCACTGAAGAAGGGAGCGACCAAGCGGCCGCAGCTCCTTCCTCGCACCTGTCGCCTTGCGAAGTGAGATCCGCACTGGCGGCGGCCGTCGGGAAAAGCCGCTCAGGGCGGCGAGTATTCCTTCAAAGAATAGAGTTTTAGATGAGGGTACGCAAGAAGTAGGGGCCACGGTACTGCGCATGCGCAGAGGTGTCCGCGTGCGCACTACCGCAGTACCACCCTGCACGGAGCGGCGGCGAGGGTGAGACCGTTCAGGCACCTTACTCTGCTCGAACGAGCGAGGGATCGCTGAGCTAAAAACTCTACCCTTCGTGCGGCGCTTCGCTGCTGTCTCCGCTCGCCCGCTGGCCCGTAAGCCCGCTGAGCTATAACTCCCT
Source organism: Dermacentor variabilis (assembly GCF_050947875.1). NCBI lineage: Eukaryota > Metazoa > Arthropoda > Arachnida > Ixodida > Ixodidae > Dermacentor > Dermacentor variabilis. The sequence continues at coordinate 126,207,000 of NC_134569.1, forward strand.
AATATAGGACCCGCAGCAACGAGCGAATTCACCTTCGTGCTGCCTCTCGTTTCAACGCGAAGCTGCGAGAACACAGCGCTCAGGAAGCAATCAGCACTCTCCTCACTCTCAGCCCCTATCACAGATCGCTTTCAAGGTAGGTTCCCACGCGTCTCGCTTCAACGTGAAACTTTCTCCATCGCAGATCGCTTTCAAGATATGGCCCGCGCGGCCGCGCCATACGCAGCCGACGCCGCCGGAGTGCAGTTCACAATGATTCGACGCGGATGGATAAGGCGCTAAAGAGATAACGCCTTGTAATGATCGGAAGGTCATCGGCGTCACCTGGCGCCGCCCTCTGCAGTATAGTTGACTTGCGTCATCGATTCACCTTGCGCCGAGAAGCGTCCGCAGCAGTTCGTGTCGCCGCAGCGCTGTTTTTTTACGCTGGTCGGATCGAGTTTCATCACATTCATGATGATGCCGGTCCGCGTGGAGATGAGCAGGTGGCACAATGCTTACGCAAACTTAGACAACTCCCAGAGGAGTTTCTGCGTGACTACTCTTTCTTTCTTTTTTTTACGTACGCACCTCTTTTCTCAATTTGATTGCGCTTCTCGGGCTAGCCCTACTTAATTAGCGGACCCTTTTCTTTAACTGTGAAGTCACACTTTCTCACATTGCAGCTGGCGAACGCAATGCCTTTTGATTCTATAGTTGTGTCTTACGAGGCGCGACGTGTGGTGGTAGCACGTACCCGTGTGATGCAACTGTGCTCGCGCAGTCGTAGATTGTATAGCAGCCATATAGGTGCGATTCGCATTTCGTCTTGCTTTGAAATGTGACCGTGCAATTAAGCGCCATTGTGTGGGCAAAAAGCGCAACGCGGAGAAGCGAACTCAAATTACTGTAACAGGATGTTCTCCCTGTCGGTATTCTCCTGCTGTTGTGTGTGCGGTCGTATGACGTCAGCGTTCGGAGGCCGTCTAAATGCCGGTTTCGTTCCGTGTTGGTAACTTCATTTTTCTTTCAGACAAAGTCGCCTTGTATAGCGGCCCACAAAACTTATTTTAGCGTAATCTCGCTAACTTATGATGGTAATGATTATGGTGCCTTTCTCGTAATTGATTTTTTTTATCTTTTCGTTATCGTGTTATTAGTTTTGAAAATAGCTTTAAATTGTCTCCTGTGGTGACGAGTGGACGGTAGGAAGTGAAAACCCTCGATTTTCTAGAAGCGTATCAGATCTCGAGACTGCGCTTTGCCTAGAAAATAAGTTTTGATGCGGGTGCCCATCTAACTCGCTAAAGATCTTAGTATGTCTTATAGGTGTAGCTACAAATGGAGGCGCATATATGACGAGGCACGGAAGTTATCCCACTACTCTTGAGAGATCTTACCGAGACAATTTTCTGGCTGTTCACGTCGCCAAAGAAGTCGCTAGGGCTCAAAAACGGCAAAATTATTGTTTAGGCAACTAAACACTCACTAAATTTACCCACTTTCACGCTAAGTTTCCTACAATGCCGGTGAGTGGACGTGTTCGTAGCATCAGTAGAAACGTACGTTTCCGGACACGAGCGGGAAATATCCCCATGAATGGCATGTATACAACAGGGAGAAGACACCCGCGAGGTTTCGGGCGAAGCCAGGGTCATTCTGCCTAGCTGGGCGCTAGCACGGGGTAGTGATGAAGTTAGGAAATTAGCAGGCATAACACGGAGTCAGCTGACGCAAGAAGGGGGTAATTTCATATCGCTGGGACAAGCGTTTTTCGCACAGTAGACGTAAATAGACTGATGATGGGGGGGGGGGGTAAGGACGAACATGTAAGTCGCTCACTCAGGCTAGCTTAGAATAAATGCGGGCTTGGTGGTTGCATCGTGTGTATATGGTGTATACGAGGCTGAAATACGGCTTCCTTTTGAATACAATGTCTTCGTTGCTGGCTTCACACGGGTGTGGCGTATCTGGGATCTGGGTATCGTGTAACCATTCCCAGAATTAAAAAAAAAAAACTGCCCTTTTCGCGCCTCCAGGGTGTCCTAGTGAGCCGCAAAATGTGTTAAAAATGTAGGTCTCAACGAGTCAAGAAACGAGAAGCAGTCGTAGAGATGGTAAGGTTAATGGTGCCGGTGTAATTGGAGCCAGTGTAATCGAAAATTAACCACATTTTACCAGGTATACTGCACTGCTTCCGGGATCGGCCCGCCTGGCCTCTTGTTCAAGAAACGTCGACGAAGTGCCCATGCTAAAGAAGACAAGGTCGACATAATTGCGCGTGCAATACGGTATACAAGTAAGATGCGAAACGAGTGGATAACGAACACGAGAAAGAGGCGCAGTAGGCAAGCATAATCAACATTTAATCACCGCATCATTTGAACCGTCACGTACGTCGACCTTGTCTTCTTTAGCTTCGACCCTTGGTTTCTAAACCCTTGCCGGTGGGACTATATAGTGGCAGCGCCATCGCGTGCGCGCTCCGTTCTGAGGAAGACGAGGCCATCGCAGTCGCGGCGCGAGCATCGAGCCGCCCATTCAAGCGTGCAGTCGCGGGCAATTTTGACCTGCCCACGCTGTATGCCCGATGTCTGCGAAGGATTTCAAGGTAAACGTTCGGGCGTATACACAGCAAGCGCACAGGTTATTTTTTGCCACGGTTGGAGCTCGGGAACCAAGCGTACTCCGAGCGGCACCGCAGGAAGGATTTGTTTGATTCACGGCCCGGTTGCAGCGCTATGTAGCTTCTGCTTTTGTGCATCGCGAACTGCTCGCGTCGCGTAACCGTCGCTCTTAAAACGTACCGCGGACTGAATCTGCGTAGGTGTCTTCTCCGTGAGGCGTTAATTAGCCGGGCCGCGGTGTTGGCGACCTGTACAGCAGCAGAACCGCGGAGGTTGATGCCTTTTGACGGGACGAACAGTTATGCGTGTCGTCAGCAAATCTGGGCCTCTTGCCTTGCCAAGGGGGTCGAGAAAAGAAATGAAAAATTGAGTGGCCGCTTGTCGCTTTTATTTGTGTTTCTTGATTTTGAAGGAGAGGGGGGACTTTCTGACAGTCAGGCATCTCATATATATATATATATATATATATATATATATATATATATATACATATATATATATATATATATATATATATATATATATATATATATAGGAGTGGCAGTGTTTGTAGGCGTCCAGCCTTGAAGTAGCATTACGCAGAATTATGGTGCTATAGTAAGACTTCATCCGAACGTTTTGACTACTAAATTAGAGAAAAATATGAGGACTGGCGCAGTAAGTACCGACTCGCGGACTCTGTTACGGCCGTGTCGAAATCATGTTAGCTGGAGTCAATGGATGACCGCAGACGTGAGCGTCGGCTAAAGTTCCTCTTTAATGTCACAAGGGACGCGCGAGGATGCAGCCCGTGCGCAGGGTCGAGGGAAATAATTAGCATTTCTTATATGCGATGTGGCTGATATACAGCTCCTTTATTTAATGGGACAGGGTTGGGGTTTTTAGTTATTTGCTCCGCTATTTGCTTCGCGCACGCAATCTGATTGGACGAACATTATTGTAGCTATATGGAATCGGGAACAACAACGACGTTAGAGAAAGTTCTGGTACAGAAAGGCGCTTCATTGCTCCGAGCGATGACTTTGCAGCATTTGTTATAGCCTGTGAAAAAACGGTTCACCGGAAGAAGCATGAAACACTGTACCCGACACGTGCCGTTATGTTCCTGCTCGTTCTGACTGTAACCACTACACTAGGATGGCGGTCAGGCCCTCCGGGTGTAATAAATAAACAAATGAATAAATAAATAAATAAGCGTAGTTTTCTTGTCTCTCTTCTCGTGCAGTTTGCGGAGAAGCGGAAGCGCCTTCACCGTCGTTCGGCCCAGCAGAAGACCTCCTCTCCGGGCACTAACAGCAGCGGGGGCTCCGTTCTTTCGCCGCCCGCTGCTGCTGCTGCTGCCCCTGCTGGCGCCGTCTCGGGCTGCCTGTCACCGCCGTCGCCCGCCGCCGCCGCCTCCCATGGAGAACGCCGCAGCCACGACGACAGCGGCCTCCTCGCCTGCACGGTAAGGCGGGCCCCGAGAGAGAGGGTACATACAGTTTCCCTCAAAACATTGCTATATTCCTTTTTCATGCACAGCGAGCAACGCTATACAAAGGCTGAAGGGAGGTACCTGTTTCGTCGCTCGCAATCGCCACCAAGAAAATAGTGCGTCAGCCTGCGAAAGAAATATAGTTATCAAATCAAATTAAATTATGGGGTCTTACGTGTCAAAACCACGGTGTGATAAGTAACGCCGTAGTGAGAGGGGGTATCTGGATTGAAATTTTGACCTCCTGCGGCACTTTAACGTGCACCCAGAGCGCGTCGTACGGTACGCGAGCGCTTTTCGCGTCCCCCCCCCTTTACCCCTCCCCCATTGGAATACGCCGCCGCGGCCGGGATCGCGAACTGGCAACCTCGAGCGCTCAGCAATGCAATAGAGGAAAAAGTTGCGCAGCTGCGAACGAGGTTGCGCTGCAGTTCACGTTTCTAAAGGGGCAAAACGAGAAGTGTATGTGCAACGTGGCCGCGTTTGCACGCCTGCCTTTCGGTAACGTTACCATTCCTGCCAACTTGCTCAACATCCAGTCAGATGTAAGTCCATGTTGCAAGCTGTGCGCGCCGAACTGCGCAGTCGAGGTGCCCTGCCACGTCCACTCGGTTGTCCATAGAGGTGCGGGGTATACACGCGAAACTTTGATAGACGCCGCATTGCCGTTCTGGAAAGGCGAGCGCCCACACCGCTCCCCGTGTGGGCAACCCAGCAGAAGGAAACGGAGTGCGGAGAATATTTACTTCTCTTGTTGAGGGCACACGCATGGGGGCGGGCAGGCGTCGGAGCCCCCGTAGACTTTGTATTTGTAAGATATACGCGGCAGCTGAAGGTCTACTCGCCTTGGGAACTGATACAGGTGGGCTCGAGCATTCGATGACGCCAAGGCGTAGAGGAAGCGCGAAGTTATAATCTACTAATTACAACGTTACAACAATCGTAACGACTTAAAGACTTCCGACTGGAGGTATATCCTCGAAACTGTAGCCTCCAGTGCTGCTATAGTACTTCTCCGATAAACACAAGCAAAATTTGCGCTTTGGTCGACTCGCGAACAAAATTTTTAAATGAAAGCAGCAGTGAAGACAGAGAAGCCACAGAAGCTTCTCTCTGGTTGTCAATTTTTCCGATCCGACGTACAGGCTGTTTTAACGATGCCTCAGACAGCGGCAGATGCTCATCAGTGCATGTTATTGCTGTACAATATTGTGCAACAATCCACTTTACTGTGCATGCATGTACAGGAAATGAACAAAACATGTGGAGGCTCGAGAGCCAGTTGAACGCACCCTGGACCAGCTTGCTCGCTCGGAAAAGCTGATCGAATGCAATGATCAAGTGTGAAAAGGATTCTTCTGCACGCTCCTTGACGTGACAATCACATTGCATCGGGAGTTTAAAGAATGCGGCAAAATACAATGCAGGTGCCTGCTGCAATGAGTGAAAACAATTTCTCACTGTACAATGAGAACGTATCCGTCTTCACATTTGCGAAGCTATAGCTTTCCAGCCTAGAATGGGCATCACTATGGCCAATACTGACGTCAAAAATTCCTGTTAATATTTATTTTTGCTTGATGTCGGGGGGGGGGGGGGGGGGGACGTACAGAAATTGGAAACTAGGAACGAAGTGTTAGTTTTCTTTTCTTTTACTCTTTTTTTTACTAGTTGCTTCTTTGAAGCTTCACAAAAAGTATTTCAGCTATTATTATTGCTATTCATCCATCCAAAACAACAGTGATCAGGATATAATCTTGTGTATCGCAGTGTATACGTTTAGACTGCTATACGTCACGAAATAAAATGTTAAAACATAAAAGCCCCGAAAATTAGCACATTTCTAGCGTTAACGAAATAGTTAAAATACAAGGTTCTTCGTGCCCGCGGTCACTGACAAATTTCAGAGTGGCCGCTTCTAACATTCATCCATTCATTGCGCCTTACGAGAATGTGTGTGTATTTGCGGTGCCTGCGTGCGTGCGCCTTTGCCGCTGTGATTTAAAATGATAACAAAACCTAACTCCGACACACAGGGTGATCATTCCTAAGTTTTACAGAATTTTTTAAAAAAAATACCCTGTTGCAGATAGTATAATTCTAGCCCTTGAGCTGGATTATTCAGGGATGCGGACAGTATACTTGCACGATAATGCGCAACACCTGTTCAACTAATTTACACAGATTCACTAATTATCTTCTGAATTAATTACTTTACGGCAAGTATTGCAATTCACGAATTGGGTGGACAGTGAGATCGCAAGGTGTACCCGGTCGGAATGAATTTCCAGAATAATTCCAGCTCGGAGATGTATGCGCCATCAAACTCGCCATGAAGATGCGCTGTTGTTTCATTTTTCTTTTTTAACAAAACGTTCTTTTATGCATTGAAGCAAAAGAAGTAGCTGGAACGCCCATGTACTTCGTCCCACGCTTCGGGAAATGGTATCTTGCAACTTGTGGTCATCCTAGATATTCATTTCAAGTGGACACGCCCTGCAAGCTCAACTGCTACAATTCGCAATACAAGCCGCAAAGTAATCAATTAAGATTCGAGCACGGTGAAGCGCGTGTTAAATGCTTCGTCTCGTGCGCATCGGCGTCTCCCGGTGCACCATCGAAACTCGTGGAAATTAGCGCGCCTGCAGTGGTAGGCTCGACCTGCAGCTTCGGACCGGTGTACGCATCGCGATCTGTTGCCGCCGCTGCGGTTGTTTCGGCAGCACGGGCCAGACAGCTGACGCTCGTTTGCGCGCGCGCAGTTCTGCCTTGGCCGCGCGCTGCTCGTCGTTTCCCAATTATACACTCGCGAGGAGGACTGAAGTCGTTGACGCGTCTTTACTGTTGACGCGACGCGAGAGCGCTCGCGCGTCAGTGACGAGACCTCTCGCTCGCTCCGCGAGCGGCAGCGAGCCCCGTTTTATATCGTCGGTGCCCAAAATCAGAGGCGGCTGAAGAAGGGCCGCAGAAGTCGACGACATCCGCCGCAGTCGCGGGCTCAAACCATGCGCCTTCGCTCCACTCTCTCTCTCTCTCTCTCTCTCTCTCTCTCTCTCTCTCTCTCTCTCTCAGTATTTGTTTTTTCCTAGCATACAGCTGTGCAGGCTGTGCGAGGGTGCAACGACCGACGTCGCTTCAGGCGCGACCGACCGCATCTTGCCTTGAAAACCTGGCGCGTACGCACACCGTCGCCTTCGACGGGGACGACGACGGAAGGCGAACAGCTGGTCCCGGGCCCTCCTCGCACGGGGTACCGGAGGAGCGAATAAAGAAGCTTGGCGCGGGGCGTCGATGCGGGGAGGGGAGGGATGGCAAAAATTGGGCGACGCCGGTGTTGGGTAACGCGCTACCACCCGATAGTTCCTCCGCCGCCCGAGCCTGCCTTCCCCGAAGGCGAGCTCTGCTGTCGCGCCCGAGCGCGTGGCGGGCTGCGGCGACCCCGGGTCGAGCCCTGCTGCCTCTGTTCGCCGACGGAAATAGCGCCCCGCGCTCGAGCGCTGGGGGAGCCCGTGCTCGGTTCTCCGAGAATATAACGGGGTCCTTAGGAAACACCGGGTCTTCTCTCTGCTGGGCTGCTCGGACTAGCCTTGTGCGAGAAGGAGGAGGGCGCAGGGTCCTGTGCGCTGTGACGCCGTAGGATGACGAGGGTGCGGGGAGGGAGGGTCAGGGAGGGGGCGGGCTGCCGTGGTGCAGAAGGCGCACACGTATACGACGACACACTGGCAGAAGCGACTCTATCGCCCCCGCCGAAAGAAGCAGAAGTTCGGATATTCGGCACCCATCCAGTCAGCCAGCCAGCTAGCTTAGCCCATTTGGCTCCCCGCACGGATATTTACCCTCTATAGAGTACACAAAACATTGGCGGTCGTCGCCGCTACGCAGGCCGTGTACGCGGTCGCGCTCCTGTGGGTGTGTTGATGCGGAGGCGGCGTATGATCGGCGACCATCCTCACTGCGTTTCGTGGCCTTCATTCGCGTGCTCTGTCTCGGTGAAAGTTTCAGCGACGGAAATGTGAGAAAAGCGTGCTGACCCGGAATGGCGGCGAGCCTGCTGCTGCTGCTGGCTGGCTGACGTGTTTTCTTGCTGTCATTGCATTTTCTTTATATATATATGAAGATTTTGCTCGTCTTCTGGGCAGGACGACGATGACAGCGTAAACGGGGCGACGACGACGACAAAAACGACCAGGAAACTGTGCGCGGTTCATCCCCACCCGCCGCTTCTCGTTTTTCCTTTCTCTGTTTCCGCAGCTACTGCCGCGTCCGTCGTCGAGTGCGTTTGTGTGTGTGTCTGCGTCTGCGTACGTTCGTTTCTTTTTCTGACCGTGTTGTGTCGAGACGACGCGTCCTCTGCTACGTTTACTTTTTTTTTATTTCTTCCTCGAAGCGAAACGAAGCGAAAAAAGAAAAGCTCCCAAAAGTGCGGGGCTGCGCAAACACTCTTCTCCACCCGATTGCGAGAAGTGGCGGTCGTCGAGTGCGTGCGTGTGTGCGTGTGTGCGTGTGCACGCTCTTCCTCCATCTACGTAGTGCGTGTTTTCGGAGGGGATCTGAGATGGCGGCGGCGAGGGAGGCGTCGGATGAACTGCGCAGTTGATGGACAGCTGCCCCGGTACGTGCATGCATTTTTCGCAGTTCGGCAGGCTTCTACGCGGTGTGTACTTCTCACCTACTATAGCTATATAGTTGGCGCTGCGCTTAGCGTATAGCGGCTTCGAAAACGCTCACGAAATTTAAGGGGGGGGGGGGGCACACGGACACCGCGAGCGCAGACAAGGGCACGTACACGGTAGCCACAAGGGGGATGAGGAGAATTACTAAAGCATACATGAAACCAGAAAGAGGGGAGCACCCCCTCACCCTCATCCGCTCATCCAACTTTCTATACCCCCTGAGTCCGCCAGTGAGCACAGAGCAGAGAGCACGCGACGAGCAGTATACGTATAGACGGCCTTCTTGCTCCGCGGCATCCTCATCGTCGTGGCGCATCTGCGGCAGTGTTTAACGACTCTCTCTCTCTCTCTCTCTCTGACACACTCCCACGTACCCCGCTTACGCACGCGCGCATGTTTTACCTCTTTGCCGCGCAGATAGCCTAAACGAGGCTGGAATATCCTACAGAAGGCTCTCTTCACTCTAGCGCGCGCTCTCGTGCGCTGAATAAATAAACCCCCTTAGCGTATAATAAATGGCTTTCACGCTGAGCGCGACCGGTGGGACACCGCGTTTCGTGTCAACCGGGGGATTTAATGACGGTCCCGAATGGTTTGTTAGCACCGCGAGAAAAAAAATGGCGTATCAGGCTTTTGTGTAGTCGGGGTTCGAGCACTGGCCGAATTTCGCTCCGCGTCGCCATTTTTTATCAAGGTTGTGTAGCCATTTTACACCGATGTTTAGCCGTTCCACATTCCTGACGCTGATGTCATCGACGGTGTTGCCTCGCCGCTTTTTCTTCTACCGTTCACCTGGCTCATTATTGCCCGCAGCCTTAGTATTCATCTCTTTTACGATGCACGCACTCTGCCTCATTCTCATTTCGTGACCAAATTCATCTCATTGCCAGCTGATGCCATGAGATAACTTGGCCACAAATACAATTTTCCCTCTTGTTTACGATGGCCACACTCATGACCTCGTTTCTAGGCGCGGTCGTTCTGAACTCTGGCCTCTGCGGCTGTAGCCCCGACATGCATATCAGTGCATTCGTTTCGGCTAAAGAAAAAAAAAAAAAAAAAGAACGCAATCTGCGCTACTCTATACTGCATGCGTGCAACGAGTAAAAACGCAACTTATCGGTCAAGCTTCTTGTGCATCACGTGCCCGCTTAATACTAGAAAATGGGATTTTGTTCCGCGGCTTTAGCCGAAAATATAGTTTTTTTTGTATGAACCAGCAGCAGCCTCTTCCGTAACGCATCGATTCCTCGGACCTCCACGCTGAGCGTTTCTGCGTGCGCTGTGTTTTCTGGGAACGAAGCTGTCACGGTCTGTTGGCACCCACTTAGGTGAGAGATGGCCTGGAAAATTGAAGTTCAAAGGAAACAGTAGATCGTTGGGGTGTAAAATGTCGATTAGGTGCCCATGCGATTGAACTTCAGCGATCGAGCGCGGGTTGGTTTGCAGCGCAAGTTGGACGTCACGTCCGAGCTTCCAGGCCCCTCTTCGCGCACGTGTCCTCAGGAAGATTCTTCCTGAAGGTCCAGCTCGATTAGCAAGATGACCGCTGCTTGCTTACCGCGATGGCTGGGGTCGCTTATAGACGCTGCACTGGGACGCCTTCTAGAATATATGTTCGCGTTAGTCTTTGGCCGGGGGGAAATACACTTTTTGAGCTCCTGGGGCTTTGTGTGGTTTTTCGAGATTCAGCGAAGCGGAATGGCCAGCGTGCATGGATGACCTCTCCTGGTGCATCCGGCTCGGACGTAGATTGGCATGTACTCGCTCTTGAGTGTACTGACTCGTACTTCCATCCACACTGCGTGGTTCCACAGACGTGGGATTTAGTGTGTACCTGACGCACGAATGGCGTGATTGGATGTATAGGTGTGTCTGTGTGTGCGGCCGGACAACGTGGGTGTCAACGAAATTAAGTCGGGCACGGCGAGTTTTGAGTGGGTATGAACGTGAATGACTGTCGACGTGTATGAGCGAATACACATGCGGACGTATAAGTGCTGGCGAGTGTGGCGTGTGGGTGCCGGTAAGTGTGAATGAAAGCGACTGTGCCCGAGAGTGAGCGTTGGTGAATACTATAATAGGCACGGGAATGAGTGCCGATAAGTGTGATCATTTACATATGTATCCCAGAAAAATATTGGTGAGCGAATACGAGTGAGTAACCGCTTATTGTGCCGACCTGCGGCTAGGGAACCCTCTTGATTCGCTCCTGGGTATATACTGCGCGCATATTGTATGCTTGCTAGTGCGGGGCTGACACTGTCCGGATAGCAACAGCAGCGGTGGCTTGCTCTTACAGCGGAAACTGCGGTCTCTCGCTGCCTTGGTCACGGTGGTCACGCTGGCGATGACCGCGGATATCTGGCGGGAAAAAGTCACTGCATCAAGAACATCTTGAGATCGTATACGGGTTTTAATGCCAGGACATTTCCTGGTTCCCTTGCCGTTTTCTTGTTTACTCGTCATTTCATTTTAAAAAGTGATCACGGGGTGGATTAATAGTCGCCTGCGCTAATGCCAAATCTTATTGGTGGGTTGCCATCGTGGAAGGTATGCACTTTTGCCACTGACGCAAAAAATATCTTGTGGCCTGGAAATCTTCGCGATAAATATATTTATTTATTTATTTATTTATTTATTTATTTATTTATTTATTTCAGGTGACCGCACCCACAATACTGAATATGAATAAGGGCTTCGTTTCCTGGTTCTTTTGTTTCTTGCTTTTTCGGGCGAAGGGGGTGACAGTATCAGGCTTTCAGGTCCTGGGGAGTTCCTTCAGGGAAGGACTGTGTTTTAATGCCGTAGTAGTAGTGATTGTTTGCTTTCTTTTATTAAATAAAATAAAGAACAAGGAAGGGAAGGGAATTACTCCTGACGGCACTGTAACTGTTTACTTATTTTACTTATCGCAGTCTGCTGACACACGAACGGCGGTCAGCAAGGGGTTGGGGGGGGGGGGGGGGAGGTAAATGACAGGGAAAGAAGACGCTGCGGCAGACAGGGTAAAATATAGAAGGCAACTATTTACGTGCATGCAACAGCGCGACTATATTTAAGAGTTTATCCGTAGTGGGCCCTGTGGAGTGCTCGAGAGAATTCGTCGCCCGGCCCCCCGCGCGCCGGCACTGTACGTCAACATCTGCACTGGTCGAGGTCGACAGGGAAGTGGTGCTTGCTGATGAGACTGAAAAATAGGCACCATCTTCTGCAGCCCTTGAGGCAGCGCGGCACAGCGCCGAAAGAGTGTCGATTCATCGGCGCTGCCTCCTTTCCGAAATGTTGCGCGGACGGCGGGAGTGCAAACGCGCGCGCTGCAGATCCTGCGGTGTGTTTGAGGTCGACTGGCGTGTCTCGACAACAGTCCAGAGCGCTTTGTGGCGACCCCCCAAGGTAGCTCTCGTTGGAAAGTTCCATACATACACCCTCCAACGGACGGGCCCATGGTGTTCAAAGCACGACTTCCGACGGACAACAACGCGCATGTCGTTTTGCCTGCTTGTGTTTCGCGTGCGGCTAGCGCAGACGGCACGATGGCGTAACTGGTGTCGTCGCGAGGTGTCACCTAGTGGTAGACGTGTGTAAAGTCCCTTAGACGTGTGTAGATTTACTCTATGCGCATGTATAAAGCGACTCTATAGATGTTTGTAGGGTGCCTCGATGCCAAGTCCGCCGGCGCTGCTGTCGAGGCACGTGTGCTATAGATGTTTGAGAACCATTGCTGCCTGGCTCATTAATCGAAGCTGCGTTTGTCTGACAAATTCTGTTTAACGGTAGCGGCCACTCTGCTCTATGCATAGTGCAAAAGTTACAGAAGAGGTTTATTCGAAAGCGATGGTAGATGAACCCTCGTGTATAGAGGCACCTCCGAGACAAGGTGGCTAAGGTGGTGGTTCTGCTTCCGAGGGCTGCATCTCGTGTCCTAGTTGCTTCACACTCAAAGAAGTAGAAGTGACAGTGTCCCGCGTTGCAGGCTCTCGGAATTTATGGGACACGCTCGAGAACGAGCGGAGACCACGTGTCCGTGCGCTCGCCGTGCAGCTTCCCGGTGTCCCGCCGCGTGACGTTGCTTCGAGAGGCGGCAACCGCGGTCGGCTCGAACGCGCACAGTGCGTGGGTTGGCGGAGCCCGTAAAATGCGGCATACTCGCGACGACGTCTCGTTTTCGGTTTACCGATGCCTCTTCCTCGGTTGCATGCAGCATACGCGTGACGGATGAGTGTTTCCTGCACCCGATCGGCGATGTCGATGAGTTGGCCCGTTTTTGCGGAATGTGTCGAAAAAAAAAGGGAGGGGGGGGGGGGGGACGATTGCGTCAGGCGCGTGGCATCTTGCCTTGCGCTGACTCATCCGTGTTCGTCTTCTTTTCCTCCATCTCTCTTCTTTCGGGCGCACGCACTCGTGTAGAAATGGTGGCGGAAAATCGTAAAGTGGCGTGATGCCCAGTCAAGCGGCCCAGTGAACCGCGACGTCCTGTAGACAGATGTGGCGTGGGATACGGCTCCGCCGCATCTCTGCGCATGAACTGCAGCTCGCGACGCTTGACGAAAAGCGGAGACGCGGAGGCACGCGAATGACGCGAACACGCAAGTCGACGCGCTGTTTCCATCATGCGGTTTTATTGCTGCAGCATCATGCTGCCTTATACACGCGCTTCGTAACTATCACTTCCGCCAGCACCTAAACATTACCGTGCAGGAAGTTCATCTCTTTATCCTGTAGGGCTACGGAGGCTATACGCTTACGCTCGTGTATACCCTGTCCGATTGGTATAGTTCTTATCGATCGGACAGGTGACACGCGCGTGACCCTAGCTTACCACTTAACCTGCATAGCGCATCGTCCTGCGTTTTGCTGTTGAAATATACATTTGCTCTGTGTTCGTGTTATTCGGGTGGCCCCGTGTTTCATCATTCTCGCGCTAAGTATTGGAGTGAAGAGGGTTTTGAGGGAGCAGGTGGGGGTTACCCTTAATCTGGCGCTCCACTGGCTTCCGTTGCCCTCCTGATCTGGCCGAAAAATGCTAGTTGCGCCTCTGGGTCCTTGCTGGCGAGCCGTCTCCCACTGCTCCCGTTGAAAGTTATTTCCCGGCAGGGCCGGTTCATGATAACATGGTCTCAGCAAGCACCAACTGGTCCAAGCCAAGACGCCATCGTTAATATTGAATTCCGGGGCTGCGCCAAAACCATGATCATGGTAAGGCGCGCCGTTGTGGGGGACTCCGGAATAATTTGCCCACCAGGTGGTTCTTTAACGTTTACCTGGTGCACGCCACACGAGCGTTCCTGTATATTTTTTTTTTCGCCTTTCAATGCGACTGGGATCGAAGTCGCGCCCTCAGCAGCAGCGCGACGCCATAGCCGCTGAGCTATCCCCGGCGGGTTTGTTGCCTCCATTCGTGTGCAGGCTGTACCCGAAAGTCACGCGGATGACGGCGGGGACTCGTTTAGCAACCGCATATGATTTCTCGGCGCCATATCTTCTGTACTTTCTTGTCATACCACTCGCAAACTGCTCCTTCATTTGTGTCGCGGTCAGTTTACTCAACGACATGCGAGTTTACTGAACGACACGCGGTGCCGGTTAGTTTCATTCAGACATCGCTAAGCGATTGTTGTTGTTGTTGTTTTTTTTTCGTCTATAAATTTTCGCGCGCGTTCTATGGCGCTCGTCAAGAGATGGCGTCGCGCGCTGTGAGCGGATGTTAGAGCAGTGGATGACGCCATGGAGGAAAGAAAACGTAGGATGGGGCCCCGGCCAGCACGGACGTGTTGGAGAAAGTGTGGCGGAAGTCACCTGCTGTTTTTCGCGAAGGAGCACTGGGACTCGTACCCCAAACGTCGACGTTGACCGTAGCGACCGCGCTCCTGAAGCTCTGGCTGCTGCTCTAGGCCTCAAAAAAATGAGGTTTCTTTTGCGGCCCGTGTCATTTTCGCAGCACATTCTGTTCGCGAGACAAGCCGACTCTGAAGTGTGGCGTACAAGCTTGAAACTTGCGTTTTGAGGTCGGTGAGTCTGAGTGTCAGCCCAGCAACAGAAACACTCAAGCAATCACGGTGCGGGTCTTCGACGTCGTCTTCAACGTGCCACGGAAAAACAGAGGATCGCGCCTGCTTCGCTAAGAATGTAACAGAAGTTGCAGCGCACCCTTCCGGCGGCTCGTAGCAGTGCAAGTTCGAAGCTCGTGCCTATCTTCTCCGGCGAGCTGATTGGAGGCGCAAACATGTTGGCACACCAACATGGCTGCACTTCCGGCTTTAAAAACGTGACGTCAGGGCGTCTCCTATATTGTTTTCCTCCATGCGACACCAGAGCAGGGCTCCACTCGGGCGCACCAGCGCAGTCTTTCACGTTCGAGTGCCGCGCCGCGTATTGAGGGCTCCGTACGTTAAGGGTTGGGGGGGAGAGACCGCTGTACGGGCTATAGATGGGTCTGTGGATGAGTCTAAATGACCCATCCACAGTTTAGTGTGCAGACTTTTTCTTCTTCCTCTTCCTTATCGTTAACAGTATTCTTTTTAATCGACCGTGGCATGTACAATTCTACTTCTTGAGCTTGGTTGCTTTAGAAGGCTTGCATGAGAAATTTGCATATCTGCATGAGAAATTGAAATTGATAAGTGATTAATTACAAAATTTTAGCAATTAACTTCTGAACTAATTATTTTACAGCACATTTTGATATTTATTAATTGTAGCCAATGAGTTTGCGAGTCATCCACTCGAAAAAAATTCTAAACATTACACCATTTTCGTTATATTTGTTCCCAAAGTATGCGACAAAATGCACTGACGTTCCAGTTATTTTTTTACTTTCAGTGCATAAAAAGGCATTTCGTTAAAAAAGTAAGTGGAAAAACAGTGCATTTGTGGCACAAGTTTGACAGCGCTTATTCAAAACTGGTGCTAGTTTCAAAATTCGTTCCTGGTGGATGTGCCTTGTAATATTAAATTATGGGGTTTTACGTGCCAAAACCACTTTCTGATCATGAGGCACGCCATAGTGGAGGACTCTGGAAATTTAGACCACCTGGGGTTCCGTAACGTGCACCTAAATCTAAGCACATGGGTGTTTTCGCATTTCACCCCCCATCGAAATGCGGCCGCCGTGGCCGGGATTCGATCCCGCTACCTCGTGCTCAGCAGCAGCCCAACACCATAGCCACTGAGCGACCATGGCGGGTTGCCTTGTAATATCACTGGCTACAATTTGTAAATTGCAATATGTGCGCTAAATTAATTAGAGTTGATTTCTGAAATTTGGTGTACTAGTCAATTATGGATTTTGATTCTTGTGCCAGTAATGTCTGCCTTTTTGAGTAATCCAGCTCAATGAGTAGATTTGTGCTCTATGCCATGGATGATGTTTAAAACTTGCCAAGCATTAAATAAAAACACAGTGTGTTAAGGGGGCGGAAAAGTGGGGACTCACTCATGTTAGATGTGCTCATGGGGAACATCTGAAGGCAAAGGGCAAGTTAGCACCTACTTCCTCTTTCTGTAAGCTAGCGTGTAGCAAGGCATTCTGTATCTCAATATTTTTTCTGCCTCTCTGTCTCTCTCCTTCTAGACAGCCTTGGCGGCAGAACTTTCACAAAAGGGATATATGTATGTCGTAGGAACGCTACAGAAGTTCCCAAATCTATAATGTGTCCCATTTTTTTCCCACTATCTCGGTGATCAAATACTGAGTGTGGGCTTACAGTCAAAGGAAATAAAGCATTTATAAGATAAAGCTTTGGCACACACTTTGTCATGGACAGGGAGGGTGTGGGTGTGGAGGGAGGAGTGGGCAGACTGCATACTAACACAAAAATTTCGGGGGTTGGGGCTGGGAAGGCATTTTTGTCTTTCTTGAGGGCGATTCGCCTGTGTGAGTACCTTTGATTTGGTAAGGCCCTCCTCCCCTCTATCTCATCTTTCTATTCCACCCTTTTCTGTCCCCCAGTGTAGGGTAGCCAACCGTATGCACTTCTAGTTCACATCCCTACCTTCTCTCTATTATTTGCTCCTCCTCTTTACAGGTGGGAGGGGGGGGGGGGGGTCCGCTTGCTCTGTGTGACCCTGACCCCCTCTGGCTATGCCAGCAATTTTGTACAGCAGTGTGAAGAAGGCAGGTTAGCACTCGTCCTGTCTGCTCCTTTCTGTGTCCGTGTTCACTTTGCGCTACAATCCAAGATCAAGGCAAGTGTTACTGTGCTGATCTCTTTCACAAAGAAACCAGCATTTTTATGTTGCGGTTATTCTTATGTAATCGACAGTCAGAGTCTTAAAATAAAAATGAGCAAGACACCAAGCCGTGTATAGTATTGCCAACTTGAGGAAGCAGTGAAGGAAGCTAGCAGTCGTGGTTATTTTCCTTCTTCGTTTTCCTCATAGTAACAGAGAGTTTCAGGTTCGCCAAAGCAAAGCCAGCATGGGAGACAGCATTCAGCCACTGGGAGAAAACTAGCAAAGGTTTATGTTGATGAGAAAATGGGCACGAGCTGCAGGAGCCTCTTCCATGCATACATTAGAGTTGCAAAAGCGCTGTGTTGTTTCATACTTATTTTTATTGATTGTTCCAAATGATCGCAAGAGCCTTAAAATAACTGTTGATATGTGTTGCTCTTAAAACCTCTCCCTATATCATTCCAGCCAAACAGTTGAGCATTGGGACATTGTTTAAATAAATGCTTTCATCTTGGTGCTAGCTTATGAATAAGCTTTCAGGGTGCAGAGCTGTCCAGTTATAGCACATCACAGAAGCTGGTCGCTCAATTGCGTTCTACAGACACATTATCAATCTCTACTATAGCATAGGCGAAGTAACCGAGTGGTAAAACCTTTGGCTGCCTGTGTATTGCCGTTTACTCCTGATTTATATTTTTTTTTATTTATAAACTTCTTGCAAAGTGATTTGGGATTGCTGCAAATAACATTGGTGTTCATAAAAAAAAACGAAGAAAAAGATAAAAAGAAAACTGTTATTACTCTAGAAATGATGCTCACAATCATCACCCTATAAAGCCATACAAAATTACAGACATAGCATTAGCGTGGGGTACTCAGTTTAAATGAAGGCAATGGTCAGAAGCACAAAGCAGCTTGGTTGAGAGGAGAAAGAAAAGGCTGCATCTCTCCTCTTCTCCACAACCAGAGAATGGCACTTCCACAATTGAAGATGACTCAGACCAGAGTTCGTTGGTTGGTTGGTTTTCCTCTAAACATGGCACGTACCCTGCATATGGGAGTGTCCAAAAATCTAATTGAATTATGTGAGTTATCATTGAATAACGCTTTCTTCTTCTTGCAAGAAGATTGTGACGCACATCCAAAAATGTTTGCTCCGGCTGATACCTTACTGAAATGTGCAAGCCCTACTGTACATATTATTGCACCGCCTGTTGTATCACTGCTTTGCATTTTGTGTGAAACTGCAACTCGTTTTTCTTTGTTATCAATGTTTTGTTATCATTTTTCCCTTATATGCTTCTCTGCAGGTTGTAGTTGATTTGACAAATATAACAAAGCTAACACATGCAACCACAAAGGAACAAGGGCGAGACACAAGCGCTTGTGTCTTGTCCTTGTTTCTGTCATGAGACGCCAACAAACAATGACACCAAGGAAAACATAGGGGAAATTACTTGTAATTAATCATTGAATTCACGAAATTATAAATTAATGTCAATGAAAGTGGATGAAAAAACTACTTGCTGCAGGTGGGGAACGATCCCACATCTTCGCATTACGCGTATGATGCTCTAACTAATTGAGCTACCGTGGTGCGGTTTCCCTATCCACTTTCTGGGGTATTCATGTGTTGCTACCAGAACTAACCTTGGAAGTGTTAGCCAGCGCCACCACTCACAATCCTTGGCATTGGATGTGGTACATCCTTTGTGCCGCAGGTGTCACGAGTACGTGATCTTTCTGGGTGAAGACAACTGGTCAATAAACCTACACACGCTACCTGAAGGCATCAATGTTGCCGGATTTGAGACCCTCGTCATGTAAGAGTAAGAAGAAATGGGGTTAACTGAGGGGCTCGATTTTTATTAATCATATCGTGAGAAGCCAACAAACAAAGACACCAAGGAAAACATAGTGGAAATTACTTGTAATTAATAATTGAATTAGAGAAATTGTAAATTAATGACAATGAAAGTGGATGAAAAAACAACTTGCTGCAGGTGGGGATGCATGCGAAGGTTGTGGGATCGTTCCCGACCAGTGGCTTCGCATTACACGTGCGATGCCCTAACCAATTGAGTGTTGGTGGTTGCATTGAGCGAGTGGTTGCATGTGTTAGCACTGTTATATTTGTCAAATCAAGTATGCCCCGATTCGCCCAGAAAGAAGTTTTAATCTGGTTGTAGTAGTTGGCAGTGTTGGCAAGAAAGCCAGCTCTGGTATTTTTGCTTAAGTTTAGTGACACTCACAAGATTTCCAGTCATAATTGGAAGCTTTTCAGAGCTAATTGTTTCGATGAAATTGACTAACAAGCCTTGATTTTTGTTTTGTTTTTTCGTTCTCAGAGCCCATCCTCTGTTCCTCTTCCATCAAGCGAAAGTTCAAGCATCGGCAGCCACCTGTCTTCAGACACCAGTCGATCTAGCATGGCCTCTGCACCATCCCCAGGGAGTGTTTCCAGAAAGGTTTGTGGATCACTGGCCTTTGAAAGCATTTTGTATAAATGCTCACTGAAGCCTACATAAACATCCAAAGGTGTTGTTTGATGCATTGAAAGTATGAACAGCGCACTAGATTAGTAAAGAATAGTTGAAGCAGACATTTAGAAATGTTTGGCGAATGAGGTGATGATTAGTGATGAGACACCTGGAGGAAGAAAGAGCTGTGGTTATTTCAATCATTGTACTGTCTGGCTAGAAATACTGCGAGGAAATTGTTACAAAACCTTGGAGTCCAGCTGGGCCCACCCATATGCCCCTCATTCCTGATGCCGCTGACTTCAAAGCCAATCGGGTTGATTTCGAAAATGACTCTTTTACAAATCGATGCCATGAATACAAGTCTGTGAAATGCACTGAACAGTTGCAGAAACTGCTCTTCTATGTGCTTCATTGAAATTGTGTTTTATATGTAGTCTGTCAGACGGAAATGTCATTCTGTTACATATTTAAATCCATATGCAGCAAGCTGGAGTTATATCGTTTGGATGCTACTCTCGTGGTTTGCATGAAGAACAGCGTTGTTTATATACGGCTTGTAGCACTGGCTGATTTCACTGTTGAACAATGGAGAGCATGACCCTTTACATTTTTAAGTAAGCCTTTCAGTTTCACAAATTTGGCCACATATGGAAAGACTTCTCTAATAGATAGTTTAAAAGCTCCACTTGCCCACATGTAAGCACATATGTGCCGTGCAAACGATTTCTTGTTATTTGTCCAGCAGCAGGATTTAAATCACTGACATGGCATTTGATGTGTGCTTGTTTTAATCATGCTAACCATGCAGCCATTGTTCGTTTGTTTACAGCATTTCTTTGTGATGTTCTATCACATGTGCAAACTTAGGTAACAGACAATGAATTCTTGGGGCATGAGTGCCAAGTAGATGTGTGCATGTAACAGAAATGTTGGATACAAGTTATATGTTGGGAATTGAAGTGTCTAATAAGAACAAAGTGTAATCATCAGGTGCTTCAGACATAGCTCAAGGAGAAGTCAATATAGCAATAAAGTAACTGCATCCAAACAAGGATTCGATTGCCCTTACAATTGTGCTGGATACACAAGATACCCAAGTAAGTACATTGACGTGAGGCTCTGCCCTAAATTACCAATGTGGAGGAAGTGCAGATGAGTCTTATCTTCCTAATATTGCATCAATGGACCATGCTGATACTGCCTTATTTTCTCATTACAGTCTCAGGGATCAATAAGCCCTTTATTTAAGATAATAATTATTTTTGTCACTAGCTACATCATGCCATTTATGATTAAGGTCTTATACTTAGTAATAGTTGTTTACTTAATATTGTACTACACCTCCCCCCCCCCCACACACACACACAAAGTGTATAACAACAGACTTTATTTTTCCCCTCTCCAACAGACATCCTCCGGCGCATTGAATGCAAAGATCAACAATGGCCTGGATTCAAGCTTCAACATCAGCTTTTCAAGCGTAGAGACTTGTGCATCTCCCGAGATAATTAAGAAGGTTCGTAAAAATGTTGGCTTGCGATGGGAAATGAGCATTCTGTAAGCTCTCTAGATTGGTAAACAAAAAAATGTTTCATGTTTTTATCAAGGAAACGTGTTCTCCAACAGGTAGAGTTATAATTACTGGGGAAGCGGGACTATGATAGCACTATTCTGTGCATGGCTAAAAAGGGGATTTAGCCTACTCGTAAACGTCTTGCAGTTTATGGAATATCGGATTACTGGAGACACCTTCGCAAGCTGCCACATTGGGTGACATTGTATTGTGGCACAGAGTTTAACCAGAGAGGACACAGAGCTATTATTGCAGGCACCAACCATATTCTATTTAGGTGGTGACGCAAAGAGTCAACAGTCATGGAACCATTAACACGCAGTTATTATTTTTTCTTCTTCAATGAGAATACCCACATAACATTTCTATCGTGTAGTGGTTGGGCAAAGTGTCACAACACGTCACTTACCACATTGTTACTGCCGTTCAAGGCTCCGGTGACCCAGTAATTCATAAATGGTAATACATTTGCAAAGAAGCTAGAACTCGGTAATAAAAACATTAGCTTTCTTTATTTTAAGCCCCCTTAGGTTTCTCTTGCGGGTGCAATGTTTATGACGTGTGCATTTCTTTTTCATAACGTTTTTTCATTCTTTGAGCACATTGTGTTTCCAAATGCACTTGTAATTGCATTTTTCTTTACTTGCAGTAGAGTATGAATGTGAACAATACAGTGAGCCACTTGGGACGTAAGATAGTGTCAGCGGAGCCATGACGGTTGTTGAGCATCTTACTTGATAAACAAAGTGTCTTGTAAACCTTTTGAGAGAAATATAAACTATAGTGATAAGCTTGAGCAAAAAGATAAATAAATTAATTAATTAAAAAGTAAAGAAAGAAAAGGTGTTCTGCTAGCGTCTGTGACGCATTAGTACCTGGTCTATTAGTTGATGAAGTAGACTGTTGGGTGTTTGGACATAGCCAATTACCAATTGCATGAAATCGGAGAATGCATTCAATGCAGAAATGTTCTTGAATTACTTCAGTGATTGTAAAGGGAAAGTTGATATCCGGAATAAAAGTCACGCAAAACTACAAAGAAAACCCATGCGGGTTCCTCTGAAAGAAAAATCTTTGAAATTGAAGAAACTTTTCGTCCTGGTCCACTGGTAGAGCTTTGCAGTAACCGTGTCTTTTTGGAATGGGGAGCAGTTGCTCTACCAACTGAGCTAACCAGAAGGCACGGAAGCAGATGGTAAGCTGAGAGCATATTAATTGACAGTGTGAAATGCAGCAACATTGAGTAAGCCAGTGAATTGGGTAGAAATATGCAATGCAGAAGAAGTTTGTATTTTCAGTCTACTTTCAGGTGTAAAAGGCGATAGATATGACAAGGCAAAGCAGCCAGTACCCCAGTGACATGGTTAGCAGTATTCAGCGTGCCCGACCCATACATACGGAATTTTTCATAGAATTCTAAGGCAGGTTACTTTTATTTTTCCAGCCTGCGGCTCATATCAAGTACGTTCAGTAAGATACACGAATTTGAGCCATGGAAGAGCCCATAATAGGGATTGCTGTGAATGCAACAAGTGCTTTAGCTGCTTTGGGGGGAAAAAAAAAGAAAGGGGGGCGGGAGATATTGCTTTACTGCTGTGCCTGCTTCGCCTTGTTGATTATTAAATGATGCTGTCTGTATGAAAAGTATTGCACGTATGGATAGCAAGACAGAGCTTTTGCAAAAACACATTGTTAAAAGGGGCACATCCTAAACATTAAAAAATTTTTAACATTGTATAACATCGCAGATTTTTTAAAACTTCTACCTTGGAGTAGTATACTATGCCATGCAGGTCCTTCAGGCATTGAATACATATATATATATATTTTTTTTTTCTTTAGGAATCTGAACACTCACCTGCACATGGAGACATGTCTTTCAATGAAGCACTCAGCAGGTACAAGAGGAAGGTGAGCTACCATGTCTTGTTTCATTTGTCAAGACAAGAATGGCCGTCTTGTCCTCCTTTTTCTTTGACAAGCCAATTCTTTGTCCCTAATAATTCCCAGAACATTTACATAAAATGTTTGTATTACTGCACTTTTGTTCTTGGTTTCGAAAATTTGTGAAGGAAAGATTTATTTTTAACGAACTCATAATTTTCCCATGTGGCATGAGTATTAGTACATGCTATTCAACTCTTGATTCTATGTCTAGGCTTGTTGAAATTAAAATTCAAGTAGTAACAATAATTGTTAGTGTATAATTTGAAAAGTAACATCTGTGTATATCCTTGCGCCTTTTCATATCTTCTAGCACTTCAGTTTTTGTGACGTTCAGAGCATGCAACATGTCACCGTTTGGTAAAGCATTGGCTCTGGCTGCTTTAAAGCACTGGGTATGTGTAGCTGTCTGCATTTGATGGTGTGCAGGTCATGCCTGCATATTGCAGAAGTCCACTTCCCATTGATGCCAAAAGAAGCATGTGTATGTGCATCCGTCCTGGCCTTATAACAACTTTGTCAAGATCAAGCTAGCAAAAATAACTCTCTATGGTGCGTGAGCTCCGGTAGCCCATTTTTGTAACTGCAGGAATGGCCAGGAAGCAAGCACAGGTAGTATGACGAAATGAGCAGACACATTTATGGGCATGAACTCCCTCCTCTTGAGAAGATTGTGTAATTGCATTGACACATTTAGGTGTGCTCGGTTCTCTTTGTGGTGCCCCTTATTGGTGGCCTTCAGGGCCCCCATAAAATCTTTAGGACTTGCTAAAGTTCTGCTATTTTGCATAATTGTGGCATTAAGTAATTAAGCTCACTAAATGGACACTTATTTTAGTCTCCGTTGTGTGGTGCTCAATCCGCACTGTAAGATTGCCTGTGAGCCGTCAAATGGCCCTTTGTTCGCGTCACTGGGGAAGTGGGGTAGTAATTTAAAGTAGTCTGCATACAATAAACAATGAGTCCTTTTTTCTTTAATGTCTATCTTGTCAATTGAGCAAGAGGAGGGGCATTTGTTGGCACTGTCCTCCTTTAGCTTTTCTTCCTTCACTTATTGTCACCTGCCTCTTGGAGCTCATGAGTGAGTGTTAGTGATGTACAATGTTAAACAGAAGTCCCAGTGTTATGCAACATATATTACAGGAGCCACAGCCAAACATTCTTCAAGGGGAGGATGTCGTGGCCAAGTACGCATTTCAGTCCTGATGAGCATTTTTCAAATCGCTTTGAGCACAAGGCAGTAAACATCAGAACAATAAAACCAATAACTCGCACATCAGGTTTCAGAATAAACTGGTTAATGTAACCATAAGGTGCATGCTTGGAACAATCTAAATGCTTAAGGCGTATGGTAATTTTGGTAAATTGAGGTCTGAAGACAGAGAAATGTGTAAAAACTGAAAGCATCTGAGCACTGAGTTTGAATTAAAGTGCAATAGAACAATTCTGTAGCTAAAAAAAGAAAAGGAAAGTCAGAAATGATGTCAAACTGATTATCGAATTCCCAAAGTTGTACCTGGAGTTCTCAACAGCTAGCAAGAAGTTGGTACACACCCCGACCTATACACCTGTTTGTTTCCTTTCTGAGAACTGCATTGTAACTTGACACATTTTATGCAATTCTAAGCTGATGACAGGTTGATGAGCAGCGTTTAGTTTGCTAAGGGACTAGTACTTCAAGGCTGGTGAAGAATACTTAAAGGCCAGCTGCAATAAAATTTGACTTTGGTTAAATTGCTTGTAAATCAGTAGTATTCATTGGTAAAGCAGTCTTGGCAGTTACAGGTCTGACAATCATCTGAGTCTTTTTTGTTTAATAGCCTTTGGAGTGCCTAAGCAGATGACGTGGGCATCTCTAAGCGTATGTGTTGGGAATCCCCAACTATGTCCTCAGAGATTATCAATGGGCCGTGTCTGCTGCCAAACCTCAGAGGTCATGCCAATATGTCACACTGGTTCCCAATTTTCTAGGTCCTGTATCATTTCTGGCGAGTGGTAATCGTGGCTCCCCCCTTCTCCCTGGTCTAGGCACAGAGTGTCATGACCGCGATAAAATGTTGAGTGAAGGTTGTAGTCACTAGTTGGTCTTCTTTATTGGTCTCGGCATCTCGTTGGTCTCGTGCTCCTTGTAGATGGGCGACGTGAAGCGTCAGCTGAGCAAGCGTGATGAGCTGATCAGGCTGCTGACAGAGCGGCTGGAGGAGACCCGCCAGGAACAGGAGCGGGCCCAGCGGGAGGCCTCCCAGCAGGAGCACGCACTCGCCCAGGAAGTGAGTCAGCTGAAGCGTGAGCTCCAGCTGTGCATGGAGCTGCTCGAGGCCCGAGGTGGAGACGGTGGCCTGAGGCAACAGCACCAGCAGGTGAGTGGGTGTCAGTGTTAGCAATGTCTCTTTTTTAACAATGTTATCATTATTTGTACAAAGTCGCCAGGTTGCAACCTAAGACACTCCAGTCGTAGTAAAAAGTCTCTGAATCATGATGATAGCCTGGTCAGAAATTCATTTGTCTTTCTTGTGTTTCAGTTGTTTCTTGATGTCTTCCTTATTATTTTTTCAACTACGGTCGACTTCTGTTAAGTTAACCCTGACGGGACTGACAAAATTGATTGAATTATCCAGCAGGTCGAATTAAACAAGTTGCAGAAAAAAACACCATAACACACTGCTGATTCATTTGGCGGTGTTTGCTCCTGTTTAACACGCCTCCCAATCAAACGTACGCCAGTTTTCTAGTGTCCAAAGTAGAAATGACTTAAAGCTAGTAGCCAAAGTATAAGTCTAGTGTGCACCCGATTCTTTAGGCCGATTTTCTAATTTCAGCTTTGCTGCAATACAGCCGTGTTATGCAGTAAAGCATACAAAGGCCGTGAAGGTGGTTTTGGTTTCGTATTTAATTTCACCGCTTAGGCAATTTTCAGCCCAATTTCCTTATTAAACAAAAGATGCCCATTAGAATTGAGTAAATGCTGTTCTCAGGCATTGTGAGCTGCTGTTCTTGCTTGAAAATCTTCCTAGGGCAGGCTGAAAATAAGTTTTTGATGGGAGATTCACGTGTCAATGCATTCACTGTCTGCGGAGCTCCGCCAAGATGGACACTGCCACTAAAGTGCTCATTATTGGGGTCACAATAAGGATCAGGCACGTGCATTGAGCCTGGTCATGTTCGAATTATCTGGCGAATGTAAATTTTAGGATGAAAATGACGAACGTGTAGGCCCATAGAAATGCATTGGCACTGGCCGGAACCTTCAGTCAGGATCGAATTAGCCGAAAAATCATATTACTGGAAATCTACTGTATAGCTTTAAATTCTCCTGCAGTGGCAAGTCAACAGTCAGCAGTTCAAATGGGAAAAGGAAAAACAACAGCCGGTTTCTTTAAACGGTATTATATATCTAAAAGATTTTCCTTTGCCTAGGAAAGTAGCTTTGACACATCCAGGGGCAGTTTTCTCGGGTGATAACATTTCTGAGATTTCACGACACTCGGCTCAGAAAAAGCCAATGAGCTTCTTTCTCACTCTTGCCCGCCCCTTGCGTGCGTGCGTCCAGTGCCTCACGATCTCACGAAAATGAAACTACGTATCTCCAAAAGTGATCGTCCGAGAATATGTCGCCTGATGGCTTACTAAAAAGGTCTTCGGTATATCTTTATGATTAGCAACAAATGTATGCACATATATCCCCCTTAAGAGGTGAGCCATTGAACTTAGCCAAAGTTCCTTGAGGACCAGGGCATTTTACTGGCTATTTACATCACTGGAAAATTACTTCCTGTCTTCAACAATCTTACTGCAAAGTTTCATTTTTATGCTCATGCTACGAGTACAACCAGCCCATGATTTGCCTGTGTTGTTTTAGTTATATATATATATACTTATAAATGAACTTGTCTTTACTGTCCCACCTCGCAGCTTCATTAAGTGGTCTTTGGAGTATTTAGAAACAAAAAAAATAATAAACTTGCACAACTGATAGCCTATGTGTGGTTAATGAGAGCCGACGTTTAAGCGCACATGTCAGTGTTTCATCACATACGGACAAGAATTCGAAAACATTGTGGCACTCGTCAGGATTCCAGTTTACATCTTTGGCATTTCAAGACTATCAATTTCAGGCACCCGGCAGTACTGGCACTGCCTTGCAGTGCAAATGGGAAGTCCTTGTGTGTCATTTGTTGGAAATCGGTGACAGTGCACCGCTCTCCGACAGAAGTTTGCTGGCCCAGTTCTTTCTTCACTCAAGACCATTCTTCCATGAAAGTGCTACATGGAAGGACCAGATTTGCTCAGAGACTGAAATGTTAATTGACTCAGGTGATCATGAGAGTACTGTGTAGTGACTATGTGGGTTGATGACTTGACAAAATGATGGGTTGCCCCATCAAAACACCATCGATTCTTGATGCTCGGTTCCAAGTTTGTATCTGTGTCTCACCCATTCATGTTTTCAGATGCTGAACACAAGGAACGAGGCACTAGAGCAGCTCCAGCAGAAGGTGGAGGCCCAGGAGCAGCAGATTGCCATGCTGCAGCAGATACGTACTGACCTGCTCAGCCGACTGGCAGCTGCTGCTTCTCTAGGTCCCGAGGAAGGCGAGGTGAGCCACGCATCTGTGTCCACAATGAATGTCCACAAGGGGTAAAGCAGAAGTCGCCTCCCCCTTCACAGAATTTCTTGGCCATGGCACCAAACAGCATTACCCAATTTTCAGGAAGCTTCGAATCATGAATGTTCAGAAGAAAAATTTTTTTTCCAGCACTCCACTCCTGTTGCAAAAGACGTTTTAGGGTAAATTACCCACAGGTGCTGTTTGAGAGTTATAAGGTCACCTTCAGGATCCTCGATTGCATGCACATCGACAGCGCTTTAACAAAGGCTGGTTTGCCATCTTCGTGCTTGCGGGCGATGTGGAGCAGTTTGGAGAGCATGGGCACTTTTGTCCCAGTGTGTCTTCCTGAATGTGGATGTTTAATTGCCCAGAAGCGCATTTTTCTCTTGGCCGCAGTGATTGTAAGCTGAGGTCCCTGCACCGTTAATTCATTATTCACTTTGTATGTCTTTGTAACTTCATTATGTCTGCTTCACTGCTAGCACTAGCATTTAGCCTATAATACAGCTGCATGCTCGCACCCAAAGCATACAGCATGCAGGGATTGATGAGTTCTTATTGCACTTGGAATTTATATGGAAAACGACGCTGGTCCACTTCTTTGGTCACTCTTGGCTGCACGACATACGTTTTGAGAGGTGCGTTCGCAATCAGCCACTTGTAATTCAATCGTTTTGCCATCTGCGTCCATGGAAGTTTGTCTTTATTGCCTCAGTTTCGTTTTGCTGAGGCAGTGAAATTTCATTGTATTGAAACTGGGTATAAACACACTTTGTTATATTGAGGTTCTAGATACATGGTGTCCTATGGACAAGAAGTTATAAAAAGTTAAATACTTTGTTATATAAAGTATTTCGTTATATTGAAGTTTGTTATATCGAGGTTTAACTGTATAACCGAGCAGGAGCAATTGTTGTACCCTATTGCTGTTGTGCTTGAGCATGGCCACACATGCAGTTTCAGGCGTTGTCATTATTAGCACTCCAGTTGGGATCCTAGAAACCGGTACTGTATAGGGCTTGTAGCAGACCTTGAAACCCTTGAGAATCCTTGATTGTTAAACTGCCATATTGAAGTTCTTGAAAGCTTAAACCTCACGTGCTTTAAAATTCTTGGATTTTGCTTTGAGCTAAGTTTATTAGATTTAATTTGTGTAGCCATAAAGTTTATGCAATCCAAGAGTCGAGCCAATCTAGTCTGATTAGCATCTTTGTGGTAGAGAGCCGTCTTATTTGCAGTGGCTGGCGATAATTTAAGGAAAAAAGAGTTTAAGGGACTTTTTTTTTCTTTTTTTCATTGTGTTCTGTAGGAAATGTTTACTCATTGTTTAAGACAAGGTTCTGTTCTGAAGCTGTCACAGGCATCATGATGCTTAAATTCTTGAAAATGCTTTGTTAGAGCCTTGAAAGTTTAAACTCTTGACTTTTTTTCCACAACATCTGCTGTTGTTCATTACTTGTCATGCTTCTTTGTTTCTTTCTTTTCTTTCACCAGCTTGTTACAAGCAATGGCAGCCACCCCGACTACTTAGCATCAGGTGAATGCAAAGCTGCCAGCCCTTCTGTCGTCGGCTGCCGTGGGGATGCTGTTGCGCTGACTCTCGTGCCTCTCTCGGAGCTCCCTAGGCAGCACTTGCAAGGCGACACCACCCACGAGCATCTTCCGTCCCCAGAGCACACAGAATGCGATGAGAATCTTATCCTCAGTTGCAAACAAGTTGTCTGCAACCACCTTTCTGACTGGATGGCTGCCCGCTCCCTCAGCATAGACAGCCACGCTGACATTGACACCGTCTACAATGATCTTAAGTTGTTCGCCATGCAGGGCCTTGAGTACGCAGCTGCTTGCGAAGCTTACAGCATTCCCATGCCAAACCCAGCTGATCTTCTGGAAGAGGTGGCCACATTACACACAAAGGTGACGGCGCTCGAAGAAGATCTGAAAGCTCTGGAAGGGGAAATGATCCAGGCGCGAGCTGAGAATGACAACCTTCGCCGTGACTCAGTGGCAACAGAAGAGAAACTCAAATCGCTGCGTAAGGAACGAAATGTGGCATTGAACTCCATCAAAGAAAGTGAGTATCAGCGGGCTAAGGAAGAAGTGGAGGACGAGAGCTTGCTGGAGGTTTACGAACTGCAGACCGAGTGTATCCGCCTCGAGCAGGAGAAGAAGGCTCTAGAGCAACAACGCACGCGTCTGCTGTCGGGTGATCAGTCACCCTGCGTGTCACCGATCCCTTCGGCACTCATGTTGACTGAGCGAGTGCGACATAACTCAGCTGTTCAGACAGACGACATGGAAACCGCAAAATCTGCTCTAGAGAGCAATGGCGCTGCACTTGCTCAGGTTGTTGACAAGAGATTGTCACTTGACTCTTTGAGTGCATCAGTAGAGCTTGACGAAGGTGAAAATGAGAAGGGTGCGTACGATGCACTAGTTGCAGAAAACATTCGTCTCACAGCAGAGAAGCAGCGGGCAGAGAGCGATTTGGAACTTGTCCGAGAGAGGTTACATGGTGCAGAGGAGTTGATAGAGAAACTGAAGGCAGAATTGGAGCAGGAGCACGGTAGCCTAGAGCAGCTTGTTGCTCGGACAGAAGAGATCCTGAGAGCAACAGCCAACACTGATCTGTCCAGCCGCGACCAGCGCATCTTCCTGGAAAACCAGAGCCTCAAGTGCCAAGTGGTGCTGTTGAGCAGCCGCTTGGAACAGGAGCAGAACTTTGCGTTGGCACTCAAGCGACATGTCCAGTGCCTTGGCTCGAGGGACGAGGCCTTCCAGAAGATTGTGAAGGACTTGACCAACCGACTGCTAAGCGGTGGCGAGCGACTGCGGTCTTCTCTGGATAGGTGCCGTCAGCTGGAGCAGGCACTTGCCAAATCGGCGGCCAAGGCCAGACATTTGGAGGCAGAGCTGCATCAGTTGAGAGAAAGCTTGAAGGCACCAGGTGATGTGTCGGTGGACTGTGTAAAACATACGGGCCGGGAGCATAGTGCTTCAGCGGAGGAAGGTAAGCACCAAGGGGAAGCAAGCATTGGGTCATCTGACACTCGATCCAGGAGAAGGAGCAGTGGAGAGGGAAGCGTGATCGATGAAGTGAAGCCACTTGCCATTCAGCGCATGCAGCTGGAGCTGGAAGAAAAAGAGGTAGGCTCCACAAGGGTTCTCATTGAATCTATGCTTTTAGTGCTTAAAGAAAAGGTTCGGCGTGTCTAGCAACCAGAGCAGAGACTGGTAATGGCCTGTCCTTTGCATTCTTTGTAAAATGTGTACTGTATAGCTGTTCTCGCCACAATGCTGTAACTCTCATCCCCTTGTGTGATAGACTGCTGAAATTAGCATGTTGTAGGGTGTCAAGGTTTATAACTATAAAAGTCCAGCAGCTCATCAGGCAGGTGGAGGATAGGAGGAGATACTATAGCACAGAGATACTGTAACACAGATACATTGAGAAAGTTCATTATACTATCGCTCTGAGTAAAAGTGCCGGCTCACAATGTTGACAAAGCAGCAGCATGTTTTTGTTGTGTGCTTTTGTACTTTGTTTTATTGTTCAAGTGTGAGTGCAAAATTTCAGCTCTAAGCAGAAACTATGCAAGCAGTTTCCGAATGCTGATGTGCATGACACTCAATGCATTGTTAATATACCTTCGCACACAAAGAATTTTACTGCCAGTCTAAGCCCATCACCTACATCTTAGGCTAAATTACTAGACTGGATAATGAACTCTCTCTCCGTATTCTATGAAGAAATATTTACACCCATTGGAGCTGCCGTTTAACTGATTATAAATACGAACGGGTCTTGAATTAACAATGGTTGCCTGTATTAAGAGCATAATTGTTCCCTTTGCTTGTTTCACAATGAAAAGGAGGCATCACTCAGCTTACCTTTATTCCTGCCCATGTATTGCATCTTGTGCCAGCCTATGATTAGCAATAGGAATTGTTTGCAATCTTACTATCATAAAGCTATACGTAATAGTGAGCCTCTGGAATTCGCAAAAGGCAGTCTTGTCATCTAGCAGGGCTGTGCAGTACTTTTACCTGGTGCTGTCATTGCTATAAAGCCACCTCATGTGCAGAGTAGGCCTGTGTTGCTTTGTTTTGCTATAATACATTCTCATTGAAAGACAACAGAAAAAGAAAGAACTACCTGAAGTAGAAATGCATACATAAACAGAATGTAAACTAGATTACAAAAAAAATGTTAACAGAAGGAAATCAGGGAATGAGAAAAGCCAGTGCTATCGGGAGCAAAATCTTACCTGTCTGCACATGGATAGAATTTACTCCTTGACGCTGTTTAACCTTTTCATTGTGCATTTATGCATCTTTATTAATGTTGAATCATTGCCACTCAAGAATGTCAGTGGAGGATTAGAGCACTTGTCTCCACGTGACGTCATGTGCATCTCAATGAGGATGGAATGCAAAAACTACCGGTGCATAAAAATTTCAGCCCACAGAGTTGCAGCAAGTTGTAAATGAGGTATCTAGAGGACGCTTTAGAGAGTGCCACCTTTCATACCCTTATCATAGCTTTTGAACATGAACATTGCTCAGTTAAGCAACGGTTTTCTTTAATGGTTACCAGCATTAATGTCATTTCTTTTCTCAGCTTCTGCTGTCGAACCAGGACCTCTGTAGCCGTGCCTCTCAGCGGCTAGAGCTGTGTCGGCAGCGGGAAGAACTGCACGTGGAGTACGGGAAGCGGCTCTCTGCCGTGTTGGCAGCCCTCAAGGACTCTTGCCGGAGAGAGCTGCTTTCTTTCCAAGAATGCCTTGTACGCGAGTCATCACTCCAGCTGCTCCGCCTCCGAGAGACCCATCAGGCAGACATTGCAGCCCTGAAGCAGAGGCATGCAGAACAGGTAAGGCTATTTTCAAATGTTCCTTTGGGTGTTTTCTTGGGTTTCCAATATATCCACTGTGCAGCCATGTATGCCTCTCTCTCTCTCTCTTTTTTTTTTCTTCTTTTTTTAAAACTATTGCTGATGTTGGGAGGAATGATAAAAATGTCCGTTTGCACGCTTTGTGTGGCTTAACTCTTTGCCTACCATGGGGAAAATAGGCGTTTTTTGTAGGCTATGCCGGACGTTTTTCTGAAGGAACTACTGCACTCAACATTTTATGTAATACTTAACTGCATGCATTAACTGCATAAATGCATTTTTCACACATAAATATTTTATTAACGAGATGTATGTCAAAATAAAGGATGTAAATTGCCAGAATCAAGGTTGTGGGATAAAATTGAACAAAGTATGTAAAGATACACTTTTATTCACTAAGAAAAAAATAACAAAAGTCATGAGGTATACATTATGTATTGCCATCTAATAGGCACTATCTCCAAAAAATTTAAATTTTTCGTTGAACAAACATTCGACTACAAGAATTTAACTGCAAGCACTACAGTTTGGCGTGCCAGGCTGCGGCCGCCGATGTTCCAGGCTGGTTTGCGTCGTTGTCACTCTCAAAGTCGGACAAAAAGGCAGCAACCTCGGATTCGCTGCTGCTTGATCCATCTATAATATCAGCCGCAGACACAGCGGAATCGCCAGATTGCGCTGTGTCTGGGTTTCCGGGAGTGGCGCGCGCACCACTCCCGGAGGTCGTCGTTTTTGCTTTCTACTTTGACGTTCCCAAAACTTCAGAACACATTAAAAAATTACTGTTTAGCAGGAAAAAAGTGAACTGCTTAGAAAACAAAAATATAGTTCATGTTCGATGGCACCGAGTGTCCGTGAGTGGTGCGGAAGGTCACGAAACTGGTGTTTTCAACCATCGATAGAGGGCTAACAATGCCCAATTGGTGCAGTAGGGAATGAGTTAAGTGAAGTATGTTTTCTCCCGTTTTCTATATGCCCCGCCTTCTGCCCTCACGTTTCTGCCGCCTTCCTCCCTCACGTGCAAGATATGGAGCTACGATCGTTGGCTGACCCTCGCAAGTCAGTTGTCGGCACGTGTCGGCATGGCAAAAGTCCGTTTTATACGCCCCATTTTTACAAAAATTGATGCTAAGTTCGTTCGCTGACGCCGATGGTCCGTTGTAGTGTGGTCTGTTAAAAGCGAACTTCGTTGCAATAATAAGATAGGTAGGACAAACTAAGGCTGAAATATGGTCCGTTATATCCGAAAGTCTGTGGTACACGGATCAGTTGTAATGAGCGTAGACTGTATCAAGCTGCACCAAATGTCCACTCATTAGTGCTGTACTGCTCCAAGGGTTCTAAAAAGGCCAATTTCTTTCTGCTGCAGTACTACTCCAGAAGGTTGGTGTAGCTGTCCCTAAACTGTTCCAGAACTGATTTTTTCCTGCTCCAGAAATATCTCCATATCCTAAACTGGCTGGACCACTACTTAAGATGAAGTGTGCCACATAAACCCTTTCATCGAAGGAGATGAAACCACTGCGCATGTGATGGCAGCGGACTGCAGGACTTATAGTCGGTATCCAGTAGTCATTTACGCTGCTTTGAAGATATACTTGGGGTGTTTGCATACGACCAGGAGTATGGGGGTGTGGTGGATTTAGCAAAATACGTCCCGAGGACCTTTTCATTGTAACTGTTGGAACTATCTAAACACCGATGATTCGGGACACTGCTACGAAGGCATGCACATTTCAAAGTGGTTCTGCAATCACAGGCTGTGTGTTCTGTTTCTGCAGGTGGAGCAGCTGCGAGCTAAGCTGCTTGCAGACGAGACAGCACAGTCATCGGCTGCCGAGGAAGCAGATGCGGTGCTTGCAGAGTTGCGCCAGCGGCAGCAGGCAGAGTACGAGCAGCTTCTTCCCCGCTTGGACCCCGACCTGCAACTCAAGCTGCAGGCCCTGGTGGCTCTGACACTGCGAATACACCAGGTGGAAAATGAGCGGGCCCTGTCCTCTGCACAGGTGAGCAGTGTACCACCATGATTGTGTGCGATTGCACCGCAGAGTTTCCTGCAAAAATTACCAAAGGGAACTCTGGCACTGGTGTCTATGGGTGCTACAAGCATGGCGGTTCTGCCAGCATGGGAATGATGGCCAGTACGTGGATTTGTCTAAACTTAGTCCTTCTGGCTTCAAACGGCTTTGTGACTTTGCAAACTGAGCATTTCCAACGAAATATTGCATTATAGGTGCAACAATTTGCAGCAGTTATGCAGGTTTGCAGAGTTGTTACCTTCTGCATTTAGCAAAATAACGTAGCTTCAGAATTTAGGCCAATGAAAACAGATAAGGCATACTAAATAAAATATAGTAATTAACGCCACGAGCACAATGATCAGACAAATCCATCTACTAATGATCATTCCCATGGTAACTGAAGTGACTGCAGTGCCAGAGCTCTCTCTAGTAAATTTAGTAGGAAACTTTATGGGCTGTACCATTTGTGTAGCATTACCGATACCCGAAACCTGCATGGCTGGTGCCACCTTGAAGGTGAAACAAAACCAGCACAAGAAATCAGACAAAGTCAAAAGCAGATAAAGACAGGGCAGCGCCTGTGTTTGTTTGACATTTTGTCTGTTTTGCTTCACATTCCAGTGGTTTTGAGCAGTCTGCAAACATTTTCGGAGCACTGAGCTCGAGAATAAAGAGAAATTTTGTTGCATCTGCTCTACCTAACATGGAATTCAGAAGTGCAATGTAATGGTCACACAACAAAGTACAGTCAAATCTTAGTAATCCGAAATTTTTAAATTCAAATGGGTGGATAATTTGAACTGCTCTGTCAGTCCTGGCAAAGTCCTATTTAGTATTTGAATAGAAAAAAGTACTACGAATTCTAAGTCCGTAAATGCACAATGGTTATTTTGAACAAAATTTCCAACTCTCAGGGACCATTTTTTAGACAAACCTTAACCAAAGGCCACTGTTTAATTCGTCGCTAGCTGCCATAATGTCGCAAGCTGTAAAAATTGCAAGGAAAGATGCACAGGAATTTGAGTACATTCAGGAGCAAGCACAGTGGCCCATGCCCTCCTCTCCCATCTGGCATAAAAGGAGCAGGAAGCTCCCAGCGCGTATTTGATCACGTTGCCACACGCTCATCTACACACACACCCCGCCCTCCTGGCCCTCACCCTTATCCTGGCACATGATCTCATTACCACGCGCTTTATCACATTACCGCACGCTCACTGTGCGCTACATGTGATCAAGCGCATGCTCCTAGCATGCGCTTGATCACATCATCTCCAACATTGGGCATGCAGACGTGCATCAAGCCACCGTCCTTCTTGGCTCACATTCGCATGTTCTCCCTAGCACCCACAGGAAACGGCACGTGAGGCGCAATCTTATGGCATACGAACTTTATACAGAACCTAGGCGTCTTCCAGCACAAATTGTCACGTGCTGATGGGGGAAAGATAAGGGCTCATTCACGCCGGCAATTGATAAACATCGCTCGACCAAGTTGGCTGCAAAGCGACAGATCGTAAGTAATCACAGATTGTCACTTTTCGAGAAAGCGATCATTTTGGGGCAGTCGCTCGCTGCTTGATTTTTCAGTTGCACAACCATAGTTGCAAAACTGCTGAACCAATCAAATGTGCAAAAACAGGATGTCTGTATAGTACACTGATGCTTATTTTACATGGTGATAGCATTGCGAGCAGACTTGAACACCATATTAAGAGGCATTACAGCACATCAACTGGCTGGTTGTACTTGATGATGTGAACATTGGCTTTTTTGAGCCGCCTTTTGGTCAACTGTCGCAATTGCTTGTGCGACCTCAAGTCGTCAGTTTGAATGAGCCCTAAAACTTTTTCAATGTGACCCCAGTGACAGTATTGGTATTGCACACTGGGTACTGCACAATTGATCGGGCTCTACAAGCTCCTCTTAAGTCGAACTTCGTTTTAGTGAAATAAATTTCTGGTCCCCTTGTAGTTCGAATTAACGAAATCCTACTGTATACTCTAAACATCACTTCTGGGGATGGCACGTTATCAGTGACAATGGGTGTCTCCTTGCAGATTTTATGCTCCCAGAATTTTACCTATTTAGGGTACCAGCCAGATTTGTTGCATGAACAGGGTCATGCTTGTCAGTTGAACTCATGGCAGAAAACTGGGCTAGTTGGATTTCTGATAACTGATGCATTTTCAGTGCTTCGGGAGAAACAGAAAAAGAACAGAGAGTAAAAGAGAACAGTGCAAGGACTACATCCCAGGACAATTGAAGACCAGTGTCCTTCCTGTCCTGTTCTCTTTTACTTTCCGATTTTTTTTCGCTTCTTCCAAAGCACTGGAAGTCCATTAGTTGCCTGCCAGTTAGTATCACCCATTGTGTAGTACCAGCTGCCACTGTGAGACCAGAGGACGCGGGGTGATTTCTTTTGTTCTGGTGCACTGTCACATAGCATAAAATTAAGCAAAATTTTGATTCCATTATCGAAGTCTGTGACAACATCATTTGGTAACCAGCTGAACCAGATCTCACAAAAATTCCCAGGCTCAAGCGTTCCCAGCCATATTGGACAGTACTCACCATATGAAGCATCATGGTATCACTGTGTTGCCACTTGCGTGATATCTCAGTACCTACAGAGGTCCCAGTCTCCATGGAATGTTCCACTAGCACGTACACCAGCATAGATTTTCACAGCATCAACACACGGCTTTATCTGATATGGTCATGAGCACGTTGGCCTGGCAACTTTTGCGACAGATAGTGAATAAAGCTTGACACTCTTGACTCTCACTGCACCTTGACAGAAAGTGTAGTTACATATGAATGACTAGAAAAACTTCTATTTGGTATTTCTTCGTCAGTTTTACATTATGTGATCCGGTTCACACGTTGCTGAGTATGCTCTCAGGTGAAGCCTTCCTCTTTTAGGTTATTTATTTGTTTGTTCTTGTTTTCTTCAAAATTTATGAGATACCAAATGAGTGTTATGGCTCCTTCATAAAAGTGAGCCTTACATGTGTAGGTATGGCACTTGCTGCAAGTGCCACCGTTACACTTTGTTTTCCCTGCTGCACAGGAGCA
Organism: Dermacentor variabilis; assembly: GCF_050947875.1. NCBI lineage: Eukaryota > Metazoa > Arthropoda > Arachnida > Ixodida > Ixodidae > Dermacentor > Dermacentor variabilis. Next base: position 126,244,531 of record NC_134569.1, read on the forward strand.
CCTCACCAGTGAGAAGCAACGGTTGTGGGAAACGCTGAAAGCCTGCAGCCAGGTGCAAAGGGAAGCCCTGGAAGCTCGGTTGGAGCACGAGCAGAAGGCTGCCCTCAGGGACCAGTACCAGGCCCTGCTCAACGACACGGGACAAGCACAAGGCGCGGACAGCTCCGTCCGCCCAATCAGCCCTGCTGCTGCTGGAGACAACGCCGAGGTGCTGCAGCTCCCTCACATCATTGAGGAGCATCTGCAAAGCTCAACAGAGGTGCTTCTTGGTCTTCTAAAGGAGCGGATAGACAAGGACTTCTACACTGCCCTCAATGTGAGTCACGTACCTCCGTCTATTCCTGAGCATGTTTGGGTGAGGTTCACGCTAACATTTCCAGCACACTACTGTCTGTTTGTACTCCCTAGCCCTAGGAAGGAAGCTATGTTGGGTTGATCAACTCAACAGCACGGCGCCGACGGTCACTTGCAGCATTCGCATCAATGAAGAAGGTTTCTTTCCGAAAAGCTTATATAATAGACCAATAGATAGACACAAACTATCATTGTCACCATCATCATCAACCTGTTTTAAGTCAAATGCAGGACAAAGGCCTATTCAAAGATCTGCAGTTAGTCATGTCTGCCATCACCCATACCCACCCAATATATATTAAATAATGTTATCTCAGCAATTATTGCCCTGTGCATATGTGCAGTGCACAGTCAAACCTCGATTTTAGAAACATGGATATAAAGAATTATCTGATATAATGAAGCAAATACAAAATTTGGTTAGTCACATTTTATTTCAATGGTGTATTATCCTGCTATAACAAAACCGAAAGTGCGGTATTGAACATTATATTGTTACAGCAAAGCAGCTTTCTTTTTTCCCCACATGATTAAAAAGGATGTACTTTGGTTGTGAAATATACAGTAGAATCTCGTTAAATCAAACTCCAAGGGGGCCTGAAACTTATTCGAATAAAACAGAGTTTGAACTGGGGAGAACCCCTTCAAATATAGCGCCTGATCAGGTGTGCAGTACAGCGTCTAAACCAAAACTGTCACTGTGATCGCATTAAATATGACACCTTTCCTCCATCAGCACATGACGACATTTGCAGGAAAAAGCGTAGGTTCCGTGTAATGTCCCAGGCGCAATAAGGTAGCGCCTCTCGAGCTGTTTGGTGTGAATGTAAGAGAAAAGACGTGTGGGTGAGCTGAAAAGGGTGGTGGCTTGCTGTGCACCATTGTTCCATGTGCCCAATGTTGGAGATCGATCGAGCGTGGTCCAGGAGAGGGTCATAGGTGAGTGCGCGGTAATGTGATCAAGTGTGCGCTAGGTGAGAGGGTGGGTGGGGGGGGTGAGTGCACGCTGGAAGCTCCTTCCTGTTCCTTCTAAACCGGATGAGAAGGAAGGTTGTGGGTGTCTCTGCTTGCTCCGGTTCAAACTCGCCTCCCCGTGGGTCTTTCCTGGTCATTGTTACAGCTTGTGACATTACAGTAGCTAGCAACGCATCAAACCTTCTCCTTTACCTTAGGTTTGTCCGAAAAGCGATCCATGAGAGTCAGAAATCTTGTTGAAATTAATTGTTTCGTGGCTTTTGGAGTTTGAAATTGCGTGAGTTTTTCTCTATCCAAATACATAAGATTTTGCCGGGGCCAAGAGAACAGCTTGAATTATCCATCAATTTGAATTAAGAGATTTCCAATTATCGGGATTTCACTGTATCAATACCATCACCAACCGATCTTTTATACGCTTCGTATTTTGAACGTCTGCAATTATGCGGACTTCATGGCGGCACCGCCACCTACCCCTATATTCAAGTTAACGGCAACCTCAATTTTTAATGCCACACTGTGTGGTGCTTGATTTTTGGGGCACGATCCCTGCATGTGACGTTGCAAACATGGCGGCCATGAATAAGGTTGCGGCAACCTGGCACCGAACCACAACTTTGCTTGCAAACTCCCAGCAAAGTGGCAGTGATTAGTCCTTACGGCATAGGCCTAACCAGCTTCGTGTTTTAATGCGATGAAAAATTGCCTGTGGCCTGCAAAGTAACTGTTGAGAAACCCTAACGAAGAGCTCACTGTCAGTATGTTTGTACCTTTAGACATCACCGGCGATCGAGTGTGAGATCGCAGGCACAGGCAAGACTGATGGATCTAGTAGCAGAGTTGGGATCCATGTGCAGCACCCTCCATGTCTGGAAAGTTAGTCTGTGGTGGTACTCTGCATGAGCAAATTCAGATGGCTCATTCATGACGGGCATGCATGCTTTGGCCAGCCGGCTTGGCTTGGTTGGACTGTAGCCGGCAAGCCAACATGCCCACCCCGTGTCATCAGACTGATTGTGCAGTTGCACATTAAAGGAACACTAAAGTGATTTCGCCTGTATTAGTATATTACTCTTCTACAATACCAAAAAAAAGCACTCTTCTTATGAGCAGAGGCTTCGGTGGCGACGACGTCTTGAAATTCCTGCATCAACTCACCATGACGTCATGGATTTTAATGGCATCTGCCCCAGCCCATCTAAATATTTATCAATTAAATATTGACTGTATTGTATTCTAAAGAGACAAAGACTTGTCTTGTAGAATTTCAAGAACTTTCACTGAGCCACAGCAGCCCAAGTGCGAAAAGATACTTTGGAATCTGTGATGTCACATTGACGTACCAGCGCTGGAGCTTCTTCATGAAATTCAAAAAAATTTAGCTTTGGCCTTCATTTTTTCTTCTAATGATCAGCCTAGTAAATTCATGAAAATATAATTTTGAAAGAATACCTTATCCATCTAAAATGATTATATGTCTCACTTTAGCGCCTCTTTTAAGAACGGTGCATGACGCGATATGTAACTTATTATTCTGGTGCCACGTATTGGCACAGCAAGCTGCCAATGGGCCATCAAAATCTGTCAGAGGACCTTTGCTGGCTCATCAGAGGCATCACACTTGCATTTCTTTGGGAAGACCTGATTCCCTTTTTTTCTTTCGACATCTACCTGTAGCTATAATAAATGACAGGCTTCATTATAATTAATAAATATCTGACTTCACTACAGCGGACTCTTGTTGATACAATCTTCACAGGAACCAGAAAATAAAGCCTATCATCTGAAATAGTATTATCCAAAGCAAGAAGTATGGAAGTAGGCATACTCGGTGACAAACTCAGTAGCAAAGGTTCATATTATGTCAAGTAATCCTGCTTCGCATAATACGTTTTGCAGAGCAGCACCACTCAATGCCATACGAACCGCAGCAAAGTACTTTTATTCAGCAACATTAAAATAGATTGTCAGCTTATGGTGAACTTTCCTCTTTTCAATGACCACAAAGGAGTTCTGGTAGTCAAAAAAAAAGCAGCTGCATTTCCTCACTCAACTGGGCAGCGGTGCACCTCCAGTCGGTGTCCACAGTGCCCTGGGCAAGCCGTGTGCATTCTTATTCTTGCCCCAGTGTGGCTGGGGCTTACACTTTGTTTGTGGGTCATTGGATTGTTATTTAAGCTACTAGTACACTACTATATGAAACTATGGCTTTTAGAAACACCAGTAAAAGCCCACTTCTTCAGTCGTATTATCCAATTTCATGTAAACAAAGCAATTGCAATAACCACATAAAAACACATTGCTTCTGTGGGACGTTGGCCAGGAAAAGAAAAACAAACACAGTATCTGAAAAGCGTATGAAGTTTAATCGTATTAATGCGACTTCACTGTATATGCGACTTATAATAGGGTTGGTAATACCGATGAACAATTAATCGATTAATTGATGAAAAGTATCCTTTAAGACCATTGATCTTCATCGATGTCCACCTTTGATTTAGTCTACTTAATCGATTAGACATGTTTGATTAGGCATGTTCGAGTGATCATTTTCAAAAGTTTGGCAGCAGTGGCGCAAAAGTTTTAAAATCGTACTAGAATAGCGGTGCACGAGGAATGACTTTGCAGCTGTGGTATAGGGACTGTCGGCTGTTCTTCCGAAACCCAAGGGATGCTGGGCCGAGTACTTCCCCGCTCTTTCCCCACACTGCCCAAAACCGGATGCTTCAAATGCCCTAGCAATTCAAGGCATACTATAGCAACCCCGTCGATGATTGTCGTGTCACTCCCAGTCCACTAAAGACGTGTCACAGCATTCGCGCTGTTTCGGAGCATGTATTTGACATAGCGATGGAGTTTGTGTCGATTCCAACAAATTTGTAGCTTCTATACTATAATCTATTCTTGCATGCTGGTTGTGTGGCCATTCAAAGAAGGCGTCTGTTTCAGCCAAACATCTCAGCCATTTGACATTTCGTCACTCTGTGGAAAAGAGCAAAGGCTAAAAGGATGAATCCTTTTCTTGCAAATCCTTTTTTGATGCGAATATAAAGTAGTGTCCCTACAACACAAAGTCGGGTAATTCTTTTTTGGATAAAATGTGTGTCCCGACTAATGGGACAACTTTTAAATACTGGGGTTCTACGTGCCAAAATCACAATATATTTAGAAGACACACCGTGTTGGTGGGCTCCGTATTAATTTTGACCACCTAAGTTTGTTCAGCATGCACCCAACGCACAGTACATGGGTGCTCTTGCATTTGGCCCCATCAAAATGCAGCCACCGAGGCCTGGATTTGATCCCGCGCCATAGTGCCTAACAGTGCAACACCAATGCCACTATGGCACCACGGTGGGTAATGAAACAACTTTAAGTATTTTTCAAAAAAATTTAATATATTTCTTTTAAATTTTAAGGTTGGCGGGTGTGTCACTCCCACTCCTTGTCTCCACCCTTGTGCGTGCCCCTACCCCCTCCCCAAATAAAGGGAAAAAAAAGCTTTTTCTTTGTGCAATATCATGCAGTGTAGCTGTTTTCAAACGCCTTGCAACTTTATCAGGAGCCGGCAATCACATGCGACCTAGTCTTGCCACATCAGAAAGATTGGCGGCATTCGCTTTTATGGGGAACCTTATCTCTGTATTTCACGCCTTCCGTCGTTTTCAAAGCTACCTTTGCACCCGTCATATCGCTTGATACGAAGGCCACCGCAAAGAGAAGTAAACAGATTTCCTTATCTTGCACAAATCATGTCTGTGTCACCATCGGGTAACAGCTAACTTGCAGTAACGAAGGAAACTTTAGATAACATGGCAGGTCTTGAAATAGTTGGCTTCAGAACATGCAAAATTTGCACCTCGCTGTTGCCATAATGTGTGCGAAACAAGCGCTAGTGATTCAATTTGACTGCAGCAACAAATTGCGACACTGTTTTCCTATTTCGCGCTTATTGTTGGTTTTATTTTTGCATGCAGAAATAGTGTTGCGGCTACCGGAATCTCCGATCTGTCGTATTTACACTGATACCAAGTTGGCAGCGCTGCCTCAGCGAAAAGCCACGCTTGTGCGGTCATTGGTGCAATGGCAATGGCACCTCTCGAAGCCCGATTGTTTCTTTTTTTTTTTTCTGGATTTCGAAAACAGCAACTAGGAAAGTGCAAATTTCGTTGCCTATTTCTTTCTAATATTTCGCCATGACATAAAGAAAAGTCTTTGTAGGGGGGGGGGGGGGGGATGAGTGAATAGCAAGAAATCTGAAAATCTGAAGTTTGCCCATTTCATAGCCGCGTCCCCCCTTAATTTCACGATTTTTGTTACTATTTTTGCATGATCTGAATTTCAGGGGCTGCAAATTTTTTGTCGTCGCGAGATAGTCGTATCATCGAGCTTCTACAAGATTCAAGCGTAATCTTCACCCAAATCTGTCTCTGTTCGATATTTTTCTTTTTCGTGTCACATCACTGCCAGTATTTCACGAATATATCCCCTGCATCCTCTTACCTAAATTTAGGCTGCTGCAATGTACAAAGCTGCTTCTGACATTGACAAGTTCCAGATCTCAAATGCACTCTGGGCAGGAAAAAGGGTAAACAGGGTGGTGACAGGTACTGACACAGGCCAGCTTGGAGTTGTGTTTTTATCAAGGTGTAGTCTCAGACTGCCTGCATTGTACAAGTGCTTTTTTTGGCTCTTTTGGCCGTCTTCGTGGTAGGTCGGTCACGGTTGATGGAGGAACTCTGGGAAAAAAAAATTTTGTTCGCTCTCTCTCTCCCATTTTTTTTCATTGGCTCATTCAGACTATTCCCTTACATTGACAATTGTAATGGATGGTTTCTAAATTTCTTTTTCTTTTGTATCAAGTAGATTTTTGGTGTCTTGTTGGCAGCCAACTCTGCTGCACGTTGCTTTTCATAGCAGTCTCTGCCTGCAAATATCCTGCTGCGTGCAGGCACATGTTTTGTTCTCCTGTACTTACCTTCATCATTTAAATAAATTTTGCAAATGTACTACAACTGAAATCATAATCATGCTATTCAACTATACTGTTAGTACTGAAGGCCAATGATCTGTTAACACCTCCTCAGTTTTCTCTTGTTGATCTTCACGATGGTGTTGTCACACTTTGAAGTTCACGTGACAAATTCTATCACCCAGACACTGTAGACGATCTGCTTGTCTGCAATATCAGTTATTGCGATTTATTTTCCATCGAACATTGTGTGCCTTCTTGTTTCAAAAGTATGCAGTGCTGCAGCTGTTTGCACCACTTTAATTTGGAAATTTCCTAGATATGTTGAGCCATATTAGCAGGATACATTAACGTGGGTACTACAGCTCATCATAGATGGTGTTCAAAGCATGGGGGCCACGACATTTTCTTGTACCTGCAGTACACATAAGCGCAGCCTTCAACATCAGTTTCGTTACTCTGAGGAAGCCGTTGCTAAGGGATGCAATGTGGGCACTGCCAGTTCTAGAGCAAAAATTTTTTGCACTTTAATTTGTAGAAACTGTGCAGGGCCAGACGTTCATAATGAGACCAGTATAGCATTTAAGCATTCCTTGGTGCTGAAGCGAGTGTTTTATTCCAAAGGTCAATACATGTTCTCAGATCCATTTGACTAGGCAAGAGTGATCACAAGCCAGTGACTATACAAACATGCAGTGAGAGTGAAAAAAGGCTGACAAAAAAAGTGGCATATGCAAAAGCAGGGCTGATTAGCAACGTGTGTCATTGCGCTTCATGGTGAATTAACATTGTAATAAGCAGTGGCGCACTTTTCTCTTGTCTCTTACCGTTGGCCCTCTTCAAGTTTCATTATTCTGCACCAGCTGACACTTAGTGCAACCAGCTTAAAGTACCTTCTGTGTGACATGTAATATCTGTACAGGCAGTGATGGCCAAATTTGCTATTGGACTTTGGTGCTAAAGGTATCTCACTGGTGTCGCAGCTTGCACACATATCTCAGAGACCACACCATCCAGTTTGGCATGAGATGTGCTCATGCTGTATTCACTTTGAGGATTAATGAGAAATGTATGATGGCTATATGTGTGTCGAAACCTTCACATATGGAAGGCATTGACGTTTGGATTTTCACTTGCCTGATCAGTCCTCATCAAGCAAAAAAAAGCTGACTGGTTAATAAGTGGTTGAATGATTGAGCAGTATGCATTATTAGTGCAACTCCTAGTTGACTTTTTGCTGCAACAACCTTTTTTTTTGTTATTTGTTTATTTATTCTTGTGAGAAGCTATGCAGCCAGTCTTCTAGTGCAGTGCCTGCAGTGCTTGTTGGTGAATCCATCGTGAATTTGCTTTTAAAAATGTGCTAAGCGTGACTAGGGCAACAAAACGCAACGCAGTAACCACAAAAGTATCAAAACTAAACTTCACACACAACATGAACAATCGAAATAGTAATGTAAATATTTCTTAGCACCTGTGAGCAGAGTAGCCCCTTTGATTGTTCACATATGACTGGACAACACACACTTTGGATGAAAAATGGTCAGGAAATGTAGTCACAATTTGTGTGACTGGAACTGTTCTACTCGCCTAGTAATAGTCCTCATGCTTTTTTAAATGCACATAAAATTTGAGTTGCTATAAAATTTTATAAAATGGCACAAAAATACTGCTGAGCACAATTACAAAATCGTGTATATGGTATAAATTTCTGCAAGCTCTAACCTTATACGTGTTTCTCATAGTGAATGCCATTCTACCTGCACTTTGTTGACTGGAAGCTGTCCAGATGTCTTTTTTTTTTTCAAAAGTAGACATATCTATATACAACATGACAAGATGCAAAAATATGGTTCTTAACGTCTCGTAACTGCACCATACTTATATAGGTATGTATCTATATACACACATATATGTACAAAATCCTGTGAGTGTAAAACAACCTTGGGGACCAGATGCACCTTAAGCTTGTACCATGCCAAGAGCTCCGGAATTGTCTCATTCAAGCTATCTTGCTGGTACACTGGAACAAGGCACACAATAAAGAGCTGGCTTATTTAACATTAATATGCCATTTTCATCACACACATATTCACATTTATACCTCATCATTTCTTGACTAAATTCAGCATACCATGCTTACTTTGGACATTGAGCATATAGGGCATGGGTGCAGCTTATGTAAATACTCTGTCATGTATGTAAACCTCACAAACGTACTCATACCGTTTGTGTACACTTCATGTAACATCCAAAACAAATGTGCTGCCTTGTTTCACACAGCTAGTATTCCAGCAAATAAAACACCACTTGCATTTTGTGTTGTTGACAAGGATCTTTGGGTACTGCCTAGGAATGAATGAAAGGTGTGCTAGGCTATTTCCTTGTCCAAACCTTTGGCATTTCAGAGCTAGCCTGTAGCAGGCACTGCTGAAAGAAGCTTGTGTTCACGTATGACATGGTAGAACAGTATGCACACAAACGTGTGCAATCCAGTGTCGCTCACACTCAACTCATACTGTGGCGTGTCCACGCATTGCTCTCTGGCTGATGGTTGGGGAAAGGCCACCTGAAGTTTACTTGCACCATTCACTGAGGACTGAAGACGGTGGCTTATGGAAAGTGTTCCATCATCACTTCAACCGTGAAGTTTGGCGTTATCCACGATAGAGCCTCCTAGTATGTTGGGTGACACAGTCAGACTGGCGAATGTTGCTGCTGTGTCGGCAGGAGATGGCTCGCGAATCGTTCCTGAATTCCAGTAGCACCCGTCAACCGGTTATTGAAGAGGGTGTCTCTTGCGTCTTCCGGAAGTGACGTCTTACGTGCTCACACGCCCCTGGCGGGCGCCACCCTCCTCTTCCGCCTGAGGAAGCAGCACAACAGGCGGATGATGTGCACCGAGCCTTCGGCCACCACGGGGTCGCTGGACACGCTTCCCACGGGCAGCGCGACGCCCAGCACCACGGTGCAGAGCAGCGTCCACAGCGGAAGCACGTCGCGGAAGGATGGGCAGGAGCGGCCCCCGGTCGAGGACGTCGGCGGGAGCGAGATCATGTGGTAGAACATGACCCCGATCATGGGCAGCGTGCCCACGAGCAGCAGCACGAACCGGCACCACAGGGGCCCCAGGTCGACGCGGTTCAGGGACGAGCAGCCGCCCTCGCCGAAGAAGTCGTCATCGTCGTCGTCGTCGGCCCGGCGACACGCCGAGTCAGCCGCCGCGGCGATGGTGGGCAGCGGCTGCGGCGCCGCGGCGGCGCGGGACTTGCGCATCGCGGCCGCCGTCATGTCGACGAGAACGGCCAGGTCGACGACGACGTGAAGCGCGTAGAGCGCGCAGACGAACGTGGAGAAGGCCGACGACCACGGGTGCGGCAGGGCGCAGACGTCGGCGCCGCCTGCCGAGGCCGGCGCCTGCTGCTGCTGTCGCGGGCCTCCGGAGGGCCAGTCTGAGATCACGGTGACGGCCAGCAGCACCGTCTCGCACCAGGCGAACCCGCTGAGCAGCACGCAGAGGCCCCGGTTGCGCGCGTGGCCCGCGAACGCCCGGGGCCAGGTGTCGGCGACGCAGCGGTGCACCACGGGCGCCGTGACGTGCGCCACGTAGCCGACGAGCAGGGCGACGGACAGCGCCGACGGGATGGCGCCGCAGCCGGCGCGCCACCCGCCGCGGTCGTCGGGCATGCGGAGCGCGACCACGTGCCAGAGCAGCGCGGCGGCCGACAGCAGGCCGCAGAGCGAGAGCGCCAGGTGGTAGGCGCACTTCCAGGAGCGCCACACCAGGCAGAGGATGACCAGCGCCTGCGTCAGGTTGACGCCGAAGGCGAGCACGGCGGCCGCCGCCGACAGCACGACGAACGCGTCCGACTGGTTCACCGCGGCCGCGTAGCCGTGCAGGCGGCCCGCGGGGCACTCCTCCGAGGCGTCCATCGGCAAGAGACCGCGCGGGACTGTGTGTGTCGGGGGGAGGGATGGGGTTGGGGGACAGTGTCACAGGCTGAGATCCAGCACTGCCCTCACGAGTCGGTTTCCGTTTACGTGCATCAGCGCCCGAGCTAATAACTCAAGCACTTCAACGTTACAGCACGACTTTTGGTGCAGGGTGTTTCAGCGAACACTTTCAAATATCTTTAAAAGTTGCCTGTGGCAGTTATCACAGATCTAGTTCTTGAGCTGGTCTACGCGAAGCGGCGGACAATACCTGCACAACAACTTAAGATGCAAAATTGGCAAATTAATGAAAGTTCACTAATTAAATTACATTATGGCCCACATTGCAATTTACTAATTCTAGCCGTGGAGTTCACAAGGCGGATTCCCTTGGAACGAATTTTCAAGATGACACCAGTTTCGGGATATAAATTCCTGAACTTTGCGGAGAAATGCATTGGCGTTCCAGTTAATTTGTTAACAAAACGTCGTTTCATGCACTGAAGCACACAAGTAACTGGAACGCCAATGCATTTCTCCGCAAAGTTCGGGAATTTATGTCTCAAAACTGGTGTCGTCCTGAGAATTCGTTTCACGTGTATCCGCCTTGCGAAGTACACTGCTAGAATTTGTAAATCGCAATATGGGTCATAAGATAATTAGCTAAAAAGTGAATTAGTGAATTCTTGTTAATTAGTCGATTTTGCATTTCAGTTCTTTTTGAAAGTAGTGTCCGCCGCTTCGAGTAGACCGGCTCTTAAACTAGAATTGAGCTATCTGCCACGGGCAACCTCTAAAGCTTTTTGAAAGTGTTCGCTGAAACACGCTGTATATAAACGGCATGTGCCTGTAAAGTTAAACTGTGTTTGATGTCACCGTTCGACTTCACAAGCAGAAAAAAAAAAAAAAATAAGAGGTGACGATGCGTGAAAATAGGCAATACTGGTGAATCAACGGCGCTGTACACCATCGGCAAAGCTCAGCCGATATAACGTAAGGATTTTTTTTTTTTCTTTTCCTGTCGATTCTGTGCCTTTCGCATCGTCCACGGGTCACAAGAACCGCTCGATCACGGAGCACCGCCCCGACTACTGGCGAAGCGCGAGAAGAAATAGCGCTGAAATAGAATCGTTAACGGTTATCCCGGTCTATGGAGAACCGGGGGAACTTCCGCATTCACGCGCACGGAGCGCCGTGACGAGTTGAGCGCCACCGCATTCCGCATCGGTTGAGACTCAGCGGAGCGAATCGGTCGGCCAGCGAGAGAGGCCGGCAATTGTCTTTACGCCGTCGGAACCCCACCTCTTTGATAAACTGCGCGCACGCTGAGAGAAAAGAACGGGCGGAGCGCGCGCCCAGCTGCCTGGAATGCAGCGCAGCAACTCGGTAGCTGCGTTTTGCGGCGTGCGCGCGTGGTTCTGCAGGAAGCCGGCACATTATTTTTTCGGTCCCGTGACGGGAAGCGAAAACGAGGTCTTCCCGCGGCCCGTTTTTTTGAGGTCAGTGAAAATTTTAAAATGACTGAAATGAAGGGGGAAAAAAAAAGCGCAAAATTTGCTTCCGTGTCGAACAATCGCGCGTTTCTTTCGCCTTGCTGCGCTAAACCGTGCGGACTTCGTTTGTGTGATTTGCGAGTTTTAAGTGACACTGCGAGTGAACTTTGTCAGGAGTGCGTTTTGTTATCTGTCGCGATTTCAAACCGAGATTTGTTCACATATATGGTGACCGCGGACTAGGCGGCTTCACCGACCAGAGCTAGCGCTAAATTTCTTCCTCGCCCGTACGCCAACGGTAGGTGTGTATACTATATGCGGTACAAATTGAGCAACAGGGAAAGGCTATACTGGTTGGTACTCGTGTCGAAACATTCTTTTCCGCCGGAGATATTGAACACTTTACATATTGCATGTTCACCAGGTTCTTTACTTGTCCTGCCTGCTGAGTGTATACATTCATTCACGTGCTGCCTGCGGGAACGTTATCGCACATTTTTGCGGGCGCCGTGTACCCACCGGAGACGCGGCTATAGTCGAGTGCGCGCTCGAACAGCGTCGACCAAGCCACCACCTGTCCGCTTCGCAGAACTGGTTGCGAGATGGTGTGGCGCATTCTTTTCCGACCCGCCATCTATAATGCGAGCGCCAGGTGAAAATGCGCGCGATTGGCGGTCACGTGCCTTCTCTGACCGTGGCGATATTTAACTCGAAACGCGCGCGCGGGAACAAGGAGACCGGATGTGATGATCGCTATCGTTTCATCTGAGTAGTCTCTCTCTCTCTCTCTCTCTCTCTGGAATGCGCGACCGCGATTGGACGATTGGCCAGCTACGATCTCGTAGCGACCAGTCGTTGTCGTGCCGCTCCTAGGTGCCTATGCGCAACGTTATAGACCAACACCTCCAGACTAGTACTGAGTGCTTTGAGCATTGGCGTATACATCATATCAGGAGGCAGTGGGGCATACATGTCGAAATGAGTATGCGAGATTGCGCAATCGCTTTCCCTCTGTCCCTCAAAGTGCGTGCGCACATTAAACGAGCAGGCCTGAGACGAATCACGAGTTGGAAGACGACGAGCATTGCCTATTTTGGCTGCAATAGATATGTTAATAATGTCGTCCCCCGCACTGGACTATATTATTATTATTATTATTATTATTATTATTATTATTATTATTATTATTATTATTATTATGAAATCTTACACGTCGGGTACATGCGCGCATGGGAGGCACACTAAGCCTAACCAGACGTGAGCCGAGTTCATGGATGTGTCCGGAGAATTTTTTTTTTTTATTCGTTAGCAATTATTTTTTTGGCTTTGTAAATTTGCCGGCCTATGTACGCATTTACGTGTGCGTGCACCCTTTGAAAATTGAGCGTCACGCGCTGTGCACTCGAGGCGCACAGTTCGGACGTGTGGTGTGCACACTTTTTCCGTATGTAATTTCGGTCTGTGCAGCCGACCGGTCCGCCATCTTTCTTCTTTAACTTTCCGAAACCATTAGAGTGTTGTAATCTTAGGCGAACCGTAGTTTCCTCACTCGGCATCTGCAACGTTGGTGGCGCGCTCGGCCTCTTCGAGCACGAGCTGTTTCCGAGTGTGCGCATATAAAGAATATGCGCAACGCGTTTATATATGCGTATAGCATTTTGTTCATTGTGCACACATAAGCGTGCCATAAGCGAACACCGTGCGGCGTGGGTTCTTTTGGGCCGGTGCCTGCCGTGGGGACTTCCTTCGTTCACATCTGCATGGGCGTCTGTCCACCGCGTCGCCTTGCTCGGTCAGCGCGCCACGGACTGCAGTGCGACCTTATTGTTCCGGCTGGCCTGTTTGCCCGCGTCGTTTGTGTTGCTGTGGCACACGAGCATTAGAAAAACAAAAAAGGGAAGCAGCCACTTCTATAGCGCGCGCGCGCGCGCGCGTGTGTGTGTGTGTGTGTGTGTGTGTGTGTGTGTGTGTGTGTGTGTGTGTGTGTGCGCGCGCGTGCGTGTGTGTGTGTGTGTGAGAGAGAGAGAGAGAGAGAGAGACGAAGTTCAATGCGCCGACTCACAGCTTGATTTAAAGGAGAAAAAACACGCTATCAGTTTACACTGATAAAGTCTCCCTTCAAAACTCTATTTTCATTAGTATCGCGATATATGAAGCTCATTAGTAGGAGAAAAACATTGTTATCCACTTTTTCATTTTAAAGTTATCACCGATGTACTATAGCACCGGTACGTCAGTGGGACGTCACGCGGGTTTCAAGCTATTTTCTCGATCGTATATTTGGGCCATCTTTGTCTCAGCAAAAAATGTCTTAAACTTGCTAAGTGCAGTCTTTTTTAGAACACAATGTAATCCATCTTTACCGATAAAAAGTTAGCCACGGCCGATTGGACGCCGCCATAATTGACAGCACACTACCATGACGTCACGGCATCGTGGTACGAGAACTTAATTCGAGTCGCCACCCGTAATTCACTTTGGAGTCTTTTCTGACTTAGTGTTTATAAGAATGACTTTCTTTTCTATGTATTGTTGAGCGTGTAGTTTCATAATACAGGGCAACTTATTTTTCTCTTGGCTGGACCTTTAAAACCTAGCCCATTTTCTATTGTGACGTATACGTGGTACGAGACCTCGCGCCATGTATGCAAGCGCTCAAGGGGTGTAGTCCAAATGCAGACTCCGCTGCGGACTCTCTTATAATCGGGACAAATGCGGTGACAGCTCAATTGTATAAATACATGTAAAGGGGTAGGGAGGGGGGGGGTGCTGGTGGTGAGAACTTGAGGAGCCATAACCGTGTTGAGCATATACCAGAAGAAGCTAAAGCTGCTGCTACCAAGCTAAGCTAATGGTCCGCAGTGTGGCGGTCTCTCGAAGGCTAAGACTGCTCTTATCCCACGCGCGCCCCCGAGACGTCAAGCTGTGTAGCAATACCGCATTGACGCAATCTGCCCGCGCTTTCATTGTGCGGTGTGCGATGGCGGCGCAAACGAGTATTGCTGTTGGCGGCTGCGTCCATTAATACGAGTGCCTGCAGTATGAGCCCATTTCGCGATGTGGCTCAAAAGTTTGCGCGGTTTCTTGTCGTTTGAAGAAACCGAGCGTGTACATATATGGCGGGAGAACAGCGGACAACAACGCGGAGTGCAAGCTTCAGTGAAGTCTGGTGAGTTGCACCGTCAGTTTGAGTCCTTTGAGGCCCCGGGACCGTTTTCCTTCGGTCAACGCGAACAATAGTTGCATGGCTCGCATCGACGACTTTACGCTCTCTAATTAAGGACGACACCTGAATACTGCAGCACGTAGATGAATTGGTTGCTGCCGCTCAGAGTGTCTTTAGAAGCAAAGTACCCCCATAGAATTTAGCCCGTAAGGCGTCCTCTTCATTTGGTGTCTGTGATCGAGAAGGATCTTTTCCAGTGACAGGTACATCGCGTGGACGCATTGAGAAAAGCGCACCACGCGTGTAGTGCATATTCTGCATTCACGTATACGTGAATGCAGAATAGCTACTCGATATATGATGGCCTCGTAAAGCTCCTGAATTACGTATATTTGGTTACTTGATAAATCGCAGCCCTCACTCCTCGCTCCACACGCTCCCTCGAACAATCTTGCGCGGCGCGCGTATTTGAAAGGATGCGTGTGCCACAGCGCTACCAGAGAGCGAAGTACGAGCAGCATACGAGACGGAACCCCAAGGCACTGCATGCTTACGTGTGGCCTGATCGCCGCAAATTTGGGCATTCCCTTTCGAATGTGGCACGGCACGAATCCGATGTGGACTCGTGAAAGCACGCGACTTCCCCGATGCATCATCGCCTGGTTCGGGACACACCGAGCAGGCAGAGCGCATACCTTGCCGACACTGCAAGCGCGTGCGTACTCACCTCACCGCGTCAGAGTACTCCTCGGTGAACTTCTTTTTTCTCTGCCCAGTAGTGTACTCCTCGTACTGGTTGGTCCCTTGTCGCCGCTGGCGTCCCCCGGTGCTGCGCGTGACTCAGCGCGTGGGGCGCGCCGCCTCGTTTCGCAACGATCGATGAGTTCCCGATGCTGGAACCCCGTGGCTCGCGACTTGGGTCGTTGGCACGGCGAAGGCGGTTAAGGTGTTTTCCTCACAGCGTCACTATGCCTCCTTGCTGCCGTCTGGTTGAAACAACAAGCGCGCACCCGAGAGAAAGCGCGCCTATATCAACGGCTTTACCGGCCGCCCGCCCGCTTGCTGGTCCTCTGGCGGTTTCAGCGGCGGGGATCAGAGATGGGGCGGCGACGGGGGGTGATCGTGGGGCCAGAGAGAGAGAGAGGGAGTGCGGGGAAGGGGAGCCGAGGTGCTCTCGTCTGGTCCGTCGCTCGGAACGTCAACGCCGAACTTGCGCTGTTCGGCCCCGTCCCTCTTCCATCCTCCTCGCACTATAAACGCTCAGGAGCTTGCGAACCCTATCGTCCCTCCCGTCATCGTGCTTCGAGATGTGCGTTCGTGCTTGTGACACACGCTTGTGTGTGTGTTTTTAATCTATTCTCAGTTTCTTGTTTCTTTCGGCACTGCCTTCTCCCCGTCGATTCATCCTTTGACGTGCGCACTAGCCACTATACGCGCCTCCGACCCTACGCTACGTCGTTCATTCAAGACATGCTCGCCAGCCAACGTCGTTCTGACGTCGACCCCTCCTCTTTATCTTTCTGTGACCCGAGCCTTTGCTCTCCATTCTGAGCCGTTTGCGCTGATCAAGCCCAGTCATCGGGCCCTTCCTTGGCGGATTGAGCCTGTTCGACTTCCCCGTTCCTTTCTGCTTACTTCCACGACTCTCGTACGCTCGCGCTGTAGCGTGTTCCCCGCCCTTTATCACCTCCTTTCTCTCCCGGTCTTCCATTCTTCTATTGTTGACTCCACGTACGTTGGGGCGCCCGAACCTGAATTCGCCCTCGTGTAGGGGAACTTTTTTTTTTTGTTGTTTACTCGTAGCTTTTCAACTTTCTTGTTCATTCATCCATCTGTCCATTTTTTTATTCGCCCGTAGATTATGTGCGTTGCGATTTAAAAGGACGCGGCCGATCCCCGTGCGGTCGCGAATCCCGCGGAATTTCCGTTGCAGCGGCGTATAAATCTGCGGCGTGCGGTTCAACCTTGTTGAAATAGCCTGATACAGTCCGAAACCAAAGCGAAGTTTAAGAAGGGCTAGTTGCTGAGGGGCTACGCGACATTTTTAAAGCGAAAATGACCGCGAACTTGCGATTTCGCCGTGCTCCGAGGAGGCACATGACGTCACACCGCGTTCCTCGTCGTTGCGTTCGCCTCCGCTCGCTTCGCCAGCTGCGTCGCATGCCTGATACCATGTCGGAGGATTGAAAAGGAGAGTTCGCGTGCGCCGCAACCACAGTTGAGGCGGCAGTATGGACGGCGACAATCCTGATAAGCAGGAGGAGGCCTGGAATCGAATCGGAACGAGGTGAAGAGGAAACGAATCGCCCAGGAAACAGACGAACAGCGCGCCAAACGACTCGCTAAACGCCGCAACATAGCTAGACAACCCGACCATGCTACGTCTTAGCTTTCGCTGCGTATATCCTGGCATAGCCGAGCTAAGCCACTGCCAATTTTTTTTTTTTTTCGGCAGTGTGATGCCTTCCGAATTAAAGGAGCACAAGAGCGCTAGGATCAGGTTTTCTTTTTCTTTTTAATGCGACAAACTGAGGGCAATTACGAAGGGTTCGGTGAACGCCGAGCGATTGAGAGAAGGTCAGGAACGGTATAGCAGGAGGCCCCCCGAGACAGCGCACATACATTCCCACAAACACAGGTATAAGCACGCACACACGGATCAGCAACAGCGGCAAAAGCATCGAGCAGCAGCACCTGGCACGCGCGCACAGCGGCGCGTGGCAGCAGAGAGGCGGCCGGCCGCGACCGATGCGGACGAGCTGCGCAAGGAGGGCCCCGCTTGTCTGTGCTTCTTCGCCGCGGGGACGACGACGGTTCGTTGCGAGTCTCTCTCAGCGGGTCGTGTGCGTATCTCTGGTGCTGGGCTAGGGGAGTACAACACGGGGGAAGGGGGGGGGGGCGACAGCGGGCGCGTGGCTTCACGGTCGGACAACAACGCCCGCACGCTGTCTTTCGCATCCCCCCCCTCCCTTCGCCCCACCCTCCCGTCTCTCGACGCTGGTTGAGGGGCAGATGGTGTGCCGCGACCGTTTGGCTTGCGCCGTGCTTCGGGTTTTGGCGACGGCGTCTCGATCAGACATTAAAGAGAAGGAAAAAAAAGGGGGGGGGGGGAGGCAGCCACAAAGACTGCCGCACGCGCGCGCGTGCGTGCATCTGCCCCCTTTCTTTCCCTCTCAAAACCGCGCGCGCGCGCGTCTGGCTTTCGGAAAGCGACGAAAAGTTGAGGGGAAAGGGGAGCGTTGGAGGAGTTGAGAGAGAGTCGCAAGCCGCGTTCGGTAGAGAAACGACCGCCTGCCTGTCTCGTAAGCCACCTTTCATTACACCTCCCTTTCCCTTTCGCCATTTTGGTTTGCTCGTTTAGTTTTGTTTTGGTATAATTCGCAGGTGATGTGTGGTTGCGATGATAAGCCGGGGAGCCCCTCCCCCATTCCACACGACGTATTGCCTGCAAGTTCGATCGTGCGCCTATCTTTTCCATCGTATCGTTTTGACTACCTGAAGTCCACCGACCGCTGGTATTGCGCTCTGCTATATGTTTCTTTTTGCTCTCTTGGCGGATTACACAGTGCGCCTGTGTGAGACGCAAGCTCTGGGTAGATGCCTGCAGTGTGGGGCATCCTGCATTTTCCGGAGCGCTTTGTAGCAGCCTCATTTCGGCACTTTCGTGATTCGTTTGCACATTTCGCTCCCATTTATTGCACCATTCGTTAAATCGCGTGTTGTACGTCTTTAGTCACTCGGGCATTCCCCTTTAAAAAGATGTGTAACTCTTTTGTTTCATAAATGATGCTGTCTACGTGCAGTGGTGTGTTAATATGCAACTGTTACATATTCTGACTGTTTAAATTGACTGTGCTGCACTTTCTAAGCTTCCTATTAACTTTGGTTAAATGTTTTATGTTTATGGCATGACACTGGAATTATCCAGTGACATTTTACTTTTTATCAACGTTATGGTCAAGAGTAAGGCAGAAAAATTTCAAACATCTTTTATGACAGATTATAATCATGCACAAATGTTGTGGTTTGGATCATCATTGTTTCGATCAACCCTCAGAAAACATATTTCCTTAAAAAATATCTGAGAACAAGTCATTTTTTTTTTTTGTTACAGCTTTGTTGAGCTGAATTATCTGATGTCCACAGTCGCATAGCCAGAAATTTATTTCCGGGAGGGTTCTTCGCCTACAACTGCCACTCCTCCCTTCTCCTTCATCTCTCTCTCTCTCTCTCTCTCTCTCTCTCTCTCTCTCTCTCTCTCTCCATATATATATATATATATGTGTGTGTGTGTGTGTGTGGAGGTTGTACACCATGCAAAGACAAACTCCTACCATGTTTTTGCATTGCTAAAACGACACTTTGTTTAACTTTTGATAAAAGTTTTTCATTGATAAGGCATGCAGGTACTTTGTATCAAATTATGCTATCATCCTTATGCTACTTTTAAAAATAATGAAAAAGAAACAAATTTCGTTTACTGATTGACACATTTATATAATGGCCTAGCTGGTGACCTAGCTGGTACATGACTTGGAAAAAGGAACAGTGCTAAAAACGGGGCCAAACAAAAGCAAGACAGTGCACTATCGTGTGATTTCTTGTTTGCAGGCCAGACTTGTAGCCTATGTAACAGTAGAGATCACCATTGTTTTCCCCAGATCTTCTAGTGAGTGGTATGGCCAAGGCTACTTAAAGAAGAGGGTGGGCACTATTTTGCAAGTCACCTATCACTCAGTCGCGCTTTCGGCACAGTGGGCATACTGTGTTATTCTAGATTTAAAAATACAGGAACAAAGCTTTGCGCTAGTACTTCGATAGTATCATAGGATGCAAGTTCCACACATTTTCTGGGACATGCTGTCCAACTTGTTTGAAGAGATGTTTGGCAGTAACTTGCAATTATGGTATTGTAGTCATCACGTGACGCATATTGTTATTTGGTCACACTCAGGAACTGGTGAGGGAGACCGTCCGAAGCAGGGCTGCTTCCTGTTTGGAAGCTTTTGTGAAAATTACGGCATCCGTGGTTCACCGTAAAATAAGGGCCAGTAGCTCCAAGAGTTTTGAAAGCGTCATGTCTCCTGGTACCTGTCTGTTATGAAAATTGCCTAAATGTTTAGTTAGGCTGGGCTCTCCACAGCAAGCACACGTGTTACGACGGGGTAGGTGAGCCTCAGCTAGGCGACTGGCCACGGCCATCTAGTGTTGAGCAATCAGGCAGTGACGAGGTGCTCTTCCTTTGTCCATAATTATCCGCCAACTTCATTTTTGACACTGTTTATGTGCCCCCCTCCTTGTATCCATCACCCCACTCTCCATATTAAATTTCCTTTCCGTTAGTCCCTTTCACACTCTTCAGCATTCACCGCGTTGTTGTGCGTCACAGCAGCCACTAACGTGTCTATATTTCTGTTTCTGCATGGACTTCAAGGCCATTCGCCTACCTGCCCCTCCACCTCTTTGTTGTGGCGGTTTCTCAGCATTCTGGAGATATTTCTTGCTTGTCCAGTTTTTTTGCTCTGTTTTCATTCTGAACAGCTTGTATAAGCTAGCCTAATGCAAGCTCTTCTCAAGTTAATTAACATAATTAAAGTTGCTTAAGGTTAGCTACTTATCCTAAACTTATAAGTAGGTTAGCTACTTATCCTAAACTTATAAGTAGGTTAGCTACTTATCCTAAACAAGCAAGTCTCATTATTTTTGGAATGCTTTTCTTCCACATGGCGTGGTCGACGATTCGGTCAAGTACGAGAAATGAGAAGCTCTTCGACTACACGGAGGCCTGTTGAGGAGCAACAATAGCCCCAAGTTTTATGCAGAAGCTCATCCCATCTTTATCTGTATGTGAAATATTTAGCACTGATCCCCTCTCAGCAGTTATGGTTAACACGATTCTGAATGAGGTAGAGGCACGTCATGAGTTGGGTTGCAACGTTATGTGCATGGGAGAGGGAATTGCCCCCATGTCACCTTCCCCCACACTCCCCACCCCCCTTCGGACCCCCACTAGCCCTTGCCTTGCTTTCACATTCAAGCTTTCCCCTTCATCCATATTGCTTTATTGGAGCCCACCTTCTGAAGCTTTCTGTTCCATGAGGAAGGTGGGAAGGGAGGAGGGAGAGGTGATCAGAAAAATGGAGGGGGGTCAACTAGCCCCGCCCCCTCAAATTGGCTACGCCACTAGATGTCCATATCGATTTAGGAAACATTATCTACCCAAATTATATTCACTGCATTCCTGTTAGGCTGAAATTCTACTAATGCAATATACAAATTCTTTTTGTGTTCATTTAAACGAGGTCTACTGTAGTATACTGTACTTTTGTGCCGTCACAATTTGGAATAGTCCACTGAGGAAGATATTGTGAAAGATTAAAGGTGCCTTAAACACCAATACTGAATCAGTGTAGAAGAAATAATATTTCTTCTAAACTCTTTTCATTTATTTGGTGGGAAAATGTTGACTATTAGTTGATGAAATGAATTTTGTGCAAGCACTACAGAATGTTTCTGATATTTATTTAGTTATTCAAAGTACCTTACGTGCCTCTATTTGAGGCATTGGGTAAGGGGAGCTAGTACAATAAAATGGGAACGTAAAACGAAAACTGGCCTAGTACAAACTGCATATAAGAATACAGACATCACTAAATATACATACGAAATTATAGGCATAAATGCGTACATTTCAAGTGAAAACACTATCTGAATATGCATGTTAAAGAATGATAAGTAAGAGAACTAAGTTAATATGGAAATGGACAAAGGAAATTTCTAGGTACAGTGTGCATGGCTGTTTCATGTTTAAACAATGTAAGTGAACATTGAAGACATATAGAAAAAAGAACCAATGAAAGCTACTGATCTATGTCACCTCATTAAGTGTGTGGTTACATGCTGGCAAAATTGTGTATTATCAGATTCAGTGACGGTTAAACCTGGGAGGTCATTCCAGAGGTGGATGGTGCGTGTGATGAAATGAAAGTGACCATTGTGCCGTAGATGTGCATGAAGCCGAGATGTAATCTGCGTGGCGTGCAAATAGGGCAGACAGACATAAAGTAGAAAGCATGGCACTGTAAATGTATTTGGGAAACAAGCACAAATGGGCATTGTCATGACAGTTCTTTAAAGGTGGAAGGGAAAGAACACGCTGTATGTTCATTATGCTAGAGTGATAATCATTTTCTGGAAACAAAACGAGCGGACCTATTCTGCAAAGATTTTAGTTGCTTAATTAAACTATTGGGGTAGGTTGACCAGATAGGAGTTGCGTACTCAAGCTGTGGACAAATGAGTGTTGCAAAAGCCAATTTATGAATGTCAGTCTGGCAGTCGCATAAATTGCGGCATAGGTATCCTAAAGATCTGGAAGCAAAGCACTAGCACAGACAGTGTTAGTGGAAGAAGACCAGGAAAGGTTTGGTGATAGAGTAACTTTAAGGCATTTGAAAGATGAGACACACGATACAGGACTGTCATTAATGAGGTAGGAAAATTCGGAAATGGATTGCTTACAGCTAAACAGCATAACTTTACATTTGGTTGTGTTAAGCAACATCAGCCAGGTATTGCACCAGTTAGCTACTTGCTGCTGGTCATTTTGTATGGCGCTGTGGCCAGAAGTACTAGAAATTGATCGGTATATGATGAAATCATCTGCAAAGATTCTGACTCAAGATGAAATGTTACATGGAAAGTCATTAATCTTTATTAAAGAAAGTAGTGGGCCAAGGACCCTACCCTGTGGGACACCAGATATCACAAAGTTATGAGAAGAGGAGCCATTGTTAACAACAGTGAACTGCTGTTGATTGGAGAGAATCGCGGAGCCAGGATAGCGTAAGTGAGTCTGGCTTTACTACAGTCAATTTTATAATCGTACGACAATGGGAAACACGCTCAAAAGCATTAGAGAAATCCAAAAATATACAATCTACTTGAAGGTTACGGTTCATATTAAAGTTCAAGTCAGTGTTGAATTCTAGCAACTACGTTTCACAGGACACTGTCTTCCTGAATCCGTGCTGGTCAGGAAAAAAAACTCGTTAGATTCCAGGTGGTTATAAACATGAGGCTACTATGAGTTCGAGCACCTTACACGAATTATGTAATGCTAGTTTCACATGCTTGGGTCAAATGTTTTCACAACTTTCAAGCTTGAGCATTTAGTAGCTTTAGAATTCTATGTAGTTCTTGTTCATGAATGCACTGTCAACTAGGCCTAGGCATGCGCTTTCAAAATCCACAATGCCACAAGAAGCTATCGCGGTAGTTTCAAGGTGGTTGGAAAAGAGGCAGATTCGATAGGCAGGTGGCGAACCTTCTTTTGGACTTGCATCTTTCCTAGTTGGTCGAGACTCTCGTTACAGTAATGTGTATATGCTTTTCTAGAACTACAAAAGTATAGTTTACCAATCCTTTAGTGGTCCCTTTAAATTGTGCTCTATGTAGACATGTAGACGGTGATGAGGATATGTGCTTTTAACGGGCTCTGTGTCGTGGACTGGGTGAATTCAGAGACGAAGAAGACGTCTTTATTCTGATGGTTTTTCAGCAGGCTGTTTCGCTGTCTTGCTCAACATGTTGCTGTCTCTTGTTCGCATTGAACCGGGACAATATTGTTATAGTCACGGCATGAAGTGTATTTTACAAAGTCCTTCTTCATTTCTACTCTGCAGCGGTTAACGGATGAATGGAAGGCAAAGTACGCAAACACCCCTGTGTCTGCAGCAACAGAAGATTCAGCCACGACGGCCAGAGACGATGCAGAGGCACTGGTGCATGATCTCAGGAAGCATCTGGATTCAGCCAAAGGTAAGGTGCAGCGCTCACAGCTCAGCATCTGAGCATTATGAGTCAGGTTCACATTAATGTGACTGTAGCGTAGCGCATGTCTTCACACATCACGGTAATACTGTGGGACAGTGTTTATGTATAGCACATCCCTCCTCATCCAAAACAAGCTAGAACCTGTTCCCAGCGAGTGCAGTTCACTGGTGAGTGGAAGAGTGCACATGCCGACAGCAAACTCACTTTTCCTCTCTCCCTCAATGCAGTATGTCAGTGTTTACATGCACTTCATGAGATAACTTGCCTGACTTGAACTAACCTCTTTTGATGCATTAATGTGACTTGCCTTCATAATGTAAAGGCCACCAACGTTTGTGTGGACGCAGTGCACTAGAAGTGCGATGTGCCAGTAACATTCATGTACAGGTGGCTGTTATTCACTTTGATTGTGAAACATTGCTATTACTTCATCCTATTTGCGCTATTTATGATGTGGTAATACACCACTTATGTGAAGGACAGCAACAAAAGAAGGGCATGTATCAATCATCACAAATAAGCTTGATGTAACTAGATAAGAGACTAACTTACTGTATGTATACTTATTTTATTTAACGAATTGTATCATGAATGAGCAATAAAGCTGAAGTCGATAAAGCTAGTTAGTCACTTGAAATGAGGACAAAAGTTATTGGCAGACACTGTCCTCATGTGTGGCACATGAGCCTAATCACAGGGACTCCTTGAAAATTAACAGAAGAAATCAAAGCAATGAGTATTTAGGAGCCATTCTTGCTCACTGTTGCAAGATTGATCGAGAGATGTTGCCCCCATCCTGTGCAATATTTTACAGTGGCTGGGCACTCCTTCTGAATCCTCCGCTTCCTCCACCTCCTCGAGCAGACCAAGTGTCACATTGTGTCTGTCACTCCAGGCTGGTCCACTCTCCTATCTCAAGACACTCTGCTCTGTACTGCCATGTAACCTCACCTATTAACGCGATAGCGTTAAGGGCCCCATGTCACAGAAAATCCACTTACGGCATCCAGCGCCGGCGCCAACCGTCTTGTCAGCGAAAAATCATTCCAAACCATGCATACTGAACCACACAGGCCCTCCGTGTAGCGCAGAGGCATTACTTAATTAAATGAATTCCTTAAAGTAAAATGTGTCAGAAAAATCGTAAAATACGACTTATGCACAACCTTACTGGCATGATAGCGTCGGATTATGATTTGAATATACGAGAAAACGTAATTCTGTTATGCGAAAACTTAGACACTGCCCCTTTTCCAGTGTTTCTACCATTCATAGACCAGCCTGCCCGGTGCCTTGTATCACCATCCAGGCGGTGCTCGCATCCGCGGCCTATGCTGGAGACCGCGCTTCTACCAGAAAGCTCGCATTCGTGCATAGCATTTACCGCCAGTGTTTCCCGGTAAATGTTGCGGTTACTGGGAAGTGTGAGGAGCAGTCAAAGATCTTTGAATGCTATCGCGTTTCTCTCTTAAAAGTGAAGCTTAAGCATCCTCCAAATTTTTCTTTTACCCCAGTGCTTAATAAACCTGGTTAACTTGACCCCTGTTTAGCAAAAGTTCTATCACCCACTAAACAACACATAAGAAAACTCTCACCTCTGCCTTTTTTATTGGCACAATTGTCTTTTGTTAACGAGGATGGCAACCTTACCAGTGTTTAGTATGTTTACGAAGCTTGGCTGTCGTTCACACAGTGCGAAATGCTGGCAAGAGTTGTAAAAGTTCTTTCTTATTGACTTAGTCAAAGCTGCTATGGACTTATGACCAGCCTTAATTAAGCTTTGTAATCCATAATACTACTTGGAAGTCTAAATAAGCAAGCCTTTTCTGATGTTCATTGTCACTTTGTGTTTGGCAGAAAGATAACTGTTAATTTTCTGTATGAAACAAAAGTTGTATATTAGCCATTGTTGTGCATTGTTATGTGGGCATATTTATACCATATAATTGCAGGTATACATACCTTTTCTCAAAAACTGCTTCAAAATTAGAAACAAGGAACAGGGCAGAGAAGCAGTAATCATGTAGCATAAGAATCCTATTTATCATGTGGTAATACACAACCAATGTGAAGGCTTGAAATGAATTCAAAGTAATGCAATTTCATATGGCTGTTTATGGCTGTTTTGTGTTTGGCTGGGGTTATTTCCTATCAAAGCAAATGTAAGAATGTGTGAAAAAATTCAATTTTGAATATTGAATTAAATACCAAATATTTAACCATTTCTTAGTAGAAAAAAGAAATCAGTGGCAATTTAGCAGTAAGTGCAAGAGAATCCGTTAGGTGATTATGTCACAACTCTTTTATGTACCAGATCCATGATTTTAACTGTGTTGACCACATTGCAAAGTGTTGTTCAGGAGCTCATTCGACACACATCCTGGCTCTATGAGGAGCGAAGTGTAACTTATGTCTGCAATGAACCAGTGTCATTTGCGTTAAGTATACATACCAGGTGATCATCCTTAGGTTTAAAAAAATTTTTTTAAATAGTCTGTGGCATAAAGCATAAATGATAATTCTAGTCCTTGAGCTGGATTATTCAGAGGCACACATTACTTGAATGAGAAGTCAAAACACATTATCAACTAATTAACGAAAATTTACTTTACAGCTCATATTACAATTGATTAATTGTAGCGGGTAAGTTTGCATGGCATATCCACTTAGAATGAATTTTCAGGGTGACCCCAGTTTCGAGATATTCACTGCCAAAGTGTGCAATGAAATAAATGGGCGTTCGTTTGATGATGCACATCAGAACCCGCACTCTCCACAAAATTTGTTCCAAGTGAATATGCCTCGCAAGCTGAGCGGCTACAATGCATAGATTACAATGTGTGCCGTTAAGTAATTAATTAAAAAGTTATTTAGTGAATTCTCGTCCCTTAGTTGACTATGTGTTTCAATTTCTTGTGCAAGTAAGTTCTGCCTCTTTGAGTAAACCAGCTCCAGGACTAGAATTCTACTATCTGCCACAGGTGATTTCTAAAAATTCTGTAAGACTTAAAAATCATCCTCTCCGTATATATGCGCATACATACACACTCGTACTAAGCTCAGCCCATCCCCTCTCTACCTCTGCCACGTGACTGGCTTCCTGCACATTGCACACATACACTCTTAATGCAATGCATAAAAAAAAAACATTAGAAAATGTTGCAGAAAAAAATGTCCGGTTTATTTCCTTTAGTGCGCATGTCATCACTATTGGAAGACTGCACAGTGGTGCAGCTTGCAAATGAGAGAAAATGGAAAGTCGCTTTAGTGCTCTGTTGGCTCACAACAAGTACTTATAGCTGCTGTGCTGCTGAGCTCATGGTCGCGAGTTCAGTCCCAGTCATGGTGGCCGCATTTCGATGGGAGCCAAATGCAAAAACACTCGAAGAGCATGGTACTCTGCTTGCCTAAGCAACGAACGTGCGTTGAGCCATGACACATAACAAAACCAGATTTCACATGCCTTTTACGACTATATTACCACTCACTGAGAAGGTGACGGCATTCATTAGCAACCACAGTGTTATGGTTACAATAAGTCGTGCATCTAGATTTCGCATGCCT
Organism: Dermacentor variabilis; assembly: GCF_050947875.1. Lineage (NCBI taxonomy): Eukaryota > Metazoa > Arthropoda > Arachnida > Ixodida > Ixodidae > Dermacentor > Dermacentor variabilis. The sequence continues at coordinate 126,271,823 of NC_134569.1, forward strand.
TTTACCACTATGATTACCACTCACTGAGAAGGTGACGGCATTCATTATCGACCACAGTGTTATGGTTACAATAAGTCGTGCGTCTGAATTTGTTGATATCCTTTCTTGAGGACATCGTTTTTTGCACTCTCCTTGTTTATCTAGTTTTAGTAACAAGTTGACCTAATGGCCACATGTGGTATGTCACGAGAAAGGTTGATTTCGAGGAGCCCCTGAAACAACCATTAGGTCGAGGAACATGACTGGAGTGGTCCACTTCAGAAGTGCAAGCGTCTCTGCCGAGGGGGCCATTCTTACCAGCACCCATCGTCTATCCCCATTCTCGCACACAATGCTACTTGTGGCTCTCAACAATGTGCTAGTAGAGTGCGCCTATTGAAGGTGTAGTTATTCAAACAATCATGCAAATTTGAGCACCTGTTGTCACCTTACGTGCTTGAACTGTTTCCTAACCATTGCTATTTCTTTTTTATCAGGTTCGGTTCAGGTTCTGGCACGTTCCAAAAATATTGGTTCGGGTCCGGGCTCAGTTCCGCCCAAAATTGCTGTTCAGGTTCAGTTTGACCCGTCCCCCCCCACACACACACCTTGGTCAAATAACTAAAACTAAATAAATAAACTGAAAGTAATACTGACATATTTTCTAGGGATGAAACAACAAAAAAATGCAATAATATGTAGCACATACCTTTCGTCAGTAGCAAAACATTAGACAGTGACTCAACAAGTGAAACACGTCTACGCATAGCCAACGTTAATGCTTGTAGCATTCTCATTACGGTAGACTTGTCCAATTTCGTTGCTACCTTTCACATTGACAAGGTCACTGGAACTCTCTTGCCCACAGCGGCCGAGCAGTTGGTGCTGTCCTTCCACCGTTTGGGTGAGGAGCTCAGGACGGGGCTACACGCACAGCTGGAGCAGCTACTGGGCATCTACCGGGAGCTGCACAGCAAGATGGACACTGCCTCGGCCCTCGAGCGCTACCGAGGTCTGTGCGAGCAGCTGTGCTCGGGTGCCCCGGCCGACCCTGCCTCCCTGCAGCACCAGCAGGGCCTGCAGCTGAAGGCGCTGAGGGCAAGCCTCGAGGAGCAGCATTCTCAGGAGAAAACGGCACTCCTCTCCGAGCAGGTGCGGGAGGAACATCGCAGAATTGCACTTTTCGTGGGCTTGCGCCCCTGGCAACTAGTTACCAGTTGTTTCGGCAAAGACATTAAAAACGAAAAGGGCGAATGGGAGCTTCCCTCATTGACCTACTTGTTTGCATCATTTCTTGTTTTGATGACACTACCAGCTATCCCAAGACCAAATTGTCCTTTTATCAAACATTCAAGTAATTATTTAGAACTGCATAGTACAGACAGGCACGTTTGTTTGTTTCTTTTTTTTGACACATTACTTGAATCAGCAAAGGGAAAAAGTAGGCAGCACGCATGGAATAACTGCTTAATTAGCTAAAATTTGCTAATTTAATTACATTAGGGCGCCTCTCAAAATTCAGAACTGAAGCTAGTCAATTTTCGAGGCACATGCTCCTAGTAGGTGTCTTGAAGTTAGCAACAGTAACATGGTGCTTGTCTGTAGACTTGTGGCAAGCTTTGTTGGCCTTCCACTTCGTATTTTCTCTGAGAGCCTTCCTTGTTCATAGTGAGACTAAGAACTGTTGGGACATTTGTAGGTGGTACGTACCAAGGAGCTGCTGAGCAAGCATCGGGAAGAAGTGGAGCAGCTGGAGAAAACTGCGGAGGCAAGGCTAGCTGACGAGCGGCGACGCCTGACGGAAGAGCTCGACGTCCTCCGTTGCAGCCTCTGGGAAAAGGAACAGGCTCTTAGCCGGTCTGCCAACGAACAGCAGGTGAAGGCTTCTGCCGAAATGGCAGAGCTTGTAAAGAAACACAGTGAAGAGGTCCAAAAACTGTCCTCCGCCCTCGAGGAAAAGCAGAAAAAGACTGAATCACTCCGCAGCGCACTTGATTCCCTCAAGAAAGAAAGGGATGAAATCGTAGAGCTTGCAGAAAGCATCACTAGGGCCAGCTCAGACTCAGTGGTTGACCCAAGTACTGTAATTAGACGACTTGCAGAAGAGAATGCGACTTTGCGACGAGAGGCTGAAGCGGCACGCACCGAATATGAGTCTATGCTCTCTGAGGAGAAGTCTAGGCTGAAAGATGAAGTGGAGACTGTTCGTGCCGAGTACGAGTCTACACTGCAGAATCTTGAGGAGAAGCTCCGAGGGACCGAGGTCGACCACAGAAGAAATCTTGAGGAACTGCTTGCAAGCCAGGAGCAGTACCAGGAAGAAATGAAGTTGAAAGACGAAGAGCTACTTCTGCTGAAGCACGAAGTGGAGCAGTATGCCGACACGCTTGGCTCGCAAAGGGTGGAGTATGACCAGGAGCTGGAAAACATTGAGAGGAGGCTGGAGGCCAAGCACACTGCCGAGATTGAGTCACTAAAGTCAGAGCACAGGGAAAACATTGAGGTGCTTAGAGAGAGTCTGCAACGAGAGCTGCTGGACGTCAAGGCTGGCTACGAGGAGCAGCAACAGAAGCTGCGGAGGAGCCTCGAGACCGAGCACAACTTGGTGGCCAACTCACAGAAGGCACAATTCGAGTTGGCACTGGAGGCCCTGAAGAAGACACACAAAACACAGATGGAGAAGTTGAAAGAACAGCATACGAGGGCTGTGGAACAACTCAACAAGGAAAGAGCACAGCTGGAACAGTGCATGGCTGACGAGAGAACTTCTGCCATGAAAGACATGAAAAGCAAGCTGGAGGCTAACTACAGAGAGATTGTTGAAACCGCCAGGGTGGAGTGTGCTGCTAGGGTCAAACAGCTGCAAGATGAATTGGCAAAGATGGAACAACAGCTGGGCTCTTTGCGTCAACAGAACGAGGAGGGCCGGCCAGTTGAGGAGGAACTGATTCCTACAACAGCCAGTTTGTCTGCTGCAGAAAAGCCTGGAAAGTCTGTATCAGTCGATAGTTTAGACGGGAAGCTCCCTGAAGAAAAAGATGAGGAAGGTACTGCTCGTGAAGCCATTCAGCCAAAGCTTCACGCAACCACTACTGGCGCAGAAAGCGGGTGAGTAAATTTATCGACCAGCTAAACACTGCTCACACATCACCATCTAGAAAGCCTTTATATCATCGTTCAGAGTGGTGTCGTTGGTGTAGTTTTGCCATGCGATATAGGCAGTGTATCAACCATCCGTAGCCGTATGGAGCAAGAATTTAAGCACTCTGCACAAAGAAAGCTCGCACTATTTTACTTAAGGGGCCCTGAAATACTTCTTACGGAAGTTGAAAAATGCATTTGAAGTTAAACTAGACTATTTCATAAATGCTTTGCAGCAAAATGTGCTTCAGTGCATTCAACAGCAGTGGAGTTATTGGCAATTGAAGATCGTCTTTAATACCCTTCGCAATGCTCCTGCTTCTTCTTTAATGCTTTGCATGGCAAAGGCTACAGTGAAGCAGGGTGTGCCCATAATGCTCCGCCTACTGAGCATTGCGGTAGCGTGCAGTTCAAATTTTATTTGGGATGTTCATGTAGACGCCACCATTTCTGATTTTCTCGCCTACAATGTGCCAAAGGCGGTTTCCCTCAGCAAGCGGGCTCATCGCGGCACCCCATGGCTGCCACAGTATCAATGCTACATAGCACACCGCAGCTACATGCAACTTTAGTGTGTATGCGCAATGCTTGCTTTGTGCATGACAGGGCTGAAGTGTGTGCTTGCGCTCATTTGCTCCTGTCTGGCTGCACTGCGTGGTGCAGACCGGCTTTGTCCCGCGCCAGCCTGACCAGTGAATAGAAGCCACATTCAACTTGCGCATTTTGGAGTGCTGTCAATAGCTCAATACAAAGCAATATCTGCCAATGTGTCTAGCCAGGAGTGGCCATTGTGATCATATACTAAGCAGAGTGGCCAAAGTTTAATTCTTCCGTGGGCAGCTGCGGCCAAGCATGAGCAGATGATAGTCTGCTTCTTCCGGAAGTACGTAACTGTTATCGAAATTCGAAAGCAGATTTTCACTTACTTCAGCCGGTTTATTAAACTGTGTCTATAAATATATACATTAACAGTAGGAAAAAGCACACTGACCCAAACAACTTTCATAACTGAAACCAACTATTGGCCAAAAGCAGCCGCGTATGGAAATGTGCTTTATGACAAAGTAGAGCAGCCCGAGAAAAGTGAGGAGAATGCTCCTGTTAAAAAGAGAGTGTTGGAGATAAAGGTGACTTTGCACTTGCGAGCTCCACAAGTCGTGCACGACTGCAAAATTGGGCTGAGATGTTCACAGCAGTGTATGCTATCCGTGGCCTGTGTTTTTTCACCTAGCCCAAGGGGTGTCCAGGACCCCTTGAACAAAGTACTTTGTTTTTTTTAATATGAGAAAAATTTATTTGTATAGCTGTTAACGAAATGCGTAAAAGGGACATTCAAACCTTTTGCTTTAACATGCTGTTTGAACAAGTGACAAAATATTAACTCATCTGAACTTTTACTAGAAGTGCTTTACTGTATTTTGAATTTCACCAACACTGACTATTACAGAGTGTTTCACAAGGGTCAGTGTATCTACAAGGCTCAGACATGCCCTAAATTTGCCAAAATATGTTAATTAAAAATATATAGCTTAACTCAGTAGGTGCGTGACTGAACCTACTTGACCAAAATTAATTTTAATAGCCCTAGAATTTCTTATTTTGGGCAAATTATTTTGCATATTGAGTGTGCCATCTGGATGCTAGACTTTACATGAAAACAATTTTGATTCAGTCAGTGTAAAATTCTCATAGTAAACTGATTGCCTGTGGTAGAAATGTCTTGAAATAGTTTTCCAGGCATCATGTTCAAATTGTGCAATCCGAAACATTTGTCACAGTGAGCATGCCATCTAGAGTCGGTGGGCACTGAATCAGATGTTATGTGCTTGTACTCTTCGGGCAGCAGTGTCTATCCAAAGTGGTATAGCAGAACCTCATTAGTTCAAACATAGTTCGAACTAAGGAGAGCCTCTTTAAATGTAGCGCCTCACCAATTGCGCGGTACAGCACACAAAACCAAAACAGTTGCTGGGCTCACATTAAAAGTCTGTAATCTTTCCTCCATCAGCGTGCGACAACATGTGCTGGAAGAAGCCTAGGTTCCGTATAAAGTCCAAGCGGGATAAAATCATAGCTTTTTGCTGTGGGTGCAAGGGAAAACATGCGAGAGTGAGCCGAGAAGGATGGTGGCTTGATGCACACTGTCCTCCTGCGTGCCCAATGTTGAAGATGATGTGATCAAGTGCCCACTACGAGGAGGGGGATGGGTGGGGAGGTGTAGGGGAGCGCGCAGTAACAGGATGAAGCACGTGCTTGCTCACAGGCTTAACACATTTAAGCAAAGCTGCTCTGCTTGCTACAGTTCAGTCTCGACTTCCTGCATGTCCTTCCTCTTTATTTTTATGGCACAGGATATCGTGGTAGCTAGGGGACACATCGAACCTTTGCCTTTGGCTCGAGCTTGTCCAAAAAGCTATCCATGGGATTGAGAAATTTTGTTCAAAATTACCGTTGCGTGGTTTTTGGAGTCCGAATTCGCGGAAGTGTGTATATATTAAAATACATAGGACTTTGCCAGGACCAACCGAGCAGTTTGGATGACCCGTCAATTCAAATTAAGAGATTTCGAATTATTGGGTTTCCACTGTATGTATTGGTCCGTGTTTTCAAGGGGCAGCAGATGTGCACATGTGCTTAGAGTGAAAATTCGTGCTTGCTGTTGCAAGCCTTCAATTGAATTTGCAGACTACTTGCATAGTCCAGTCTTGTCGCCCATGACATTTCCATTTCATCGCATGAAGACAGCGTGCATCAGCTTATGCTTAGGTGAACTGAAAACATATAATAAACAAATAAATTCAAGATTTATTGCTTGAATTCAAGGCCGAACAGAAAGTACTGCATTCATGAGTTTTCCTGCAGCAGGCAGTGTAAAGTACAGTAAAATGTCTTTCTCTTTAAAAGCCAATTTCCTGAGTACTTAGTATTTTAAACACTTTTGCAGTCCCCATCAAGTTCAAGAACACCTTGTCAAGAACTGTAATATAAAATTGCAATTATCTACTGACCGATGGTGTTGGGAAGTTAATGATGGTCCTGTTAAGATATTTTTGTGGTCTTTTTTTATTGTTGTTGAGCTTGCTTTGGTGTGATTCAACATTTCACTTGCCTGGTATCCTGATGTTACCATTATGATAATTTTAGAAGAATGTTGATGTTGCAGAAAGAGTAATAATGTAACCTGTGTTAATTCCCTTTACTCTGCTTGTCCTGCCAGTGTGAGAGAGGCCTCGGCAGAATGGTCGGACATTTCCGTGGAAGACATCCTGTACGAGCGCTCAGAGCTGTTGAAGCAGTTGAAGAGCTTGAGTGCCAATGTGGACAAGGTGAGACACTCGAAAACTTCGCAGTGAATCATGTCAGACATAGGAAAAGTCTCCAGACAGAAAACGCTTTTTAAATGAAGGTCATTGAATTGCCACGCAATCACCGGGTTCATATATTGTGAACTGCTCACTTTTGAGAAGGCTTTCACTTTTGCGGGACATTGCGTTTGGCACACAGCATCTCATTTGAGCTGTGGACAATCTGTACACTTGCTCATCCCATAGAGTTTGCTACCAAAATTACTAGAGACGGCACTGCCACTGTGATCGCTCAGCTATCATGGGAATGATAGCTAGTGCATGGATTTGTCTAAACATTGTACTTGCTGCTTCAGATGTTCTTGTACTTTAACTTATCACGCACTTTATCTTCCTTAATTTCCAATCACATTTTTCTAAATGCCTGATGGCAACAAGTTTCAACATGCATGCGCAATTGTTGCTCATTGTTGCTTTTATAATACAGTACTTTGTCGAAAACTATCAATTTGCAAAGTCACAAATCCATGTACTACCCATAATTCCCCTGCTGGCTGAACCACCATACTTGCAGCTCCTGTAGCCTCCCGTAGACGCTACCACCAAAGTTTTCTCTGGCGACTGTTGTAGAAAACACTATGGCTTAAAAAATGGATGCACACCAAAAGGTATTTTCAAAGGTGGTATCCGTTAAAGTGATGCCTAGAATATGGTTACTGCCTTTACTAGCCCAACACATCAAAATTGTGAGTATTCTCAGAATGATTCAGTGTATGTCACGTGAAGTGCACAGTAATGACTGCCCCTCATCAGGCTTGGAAATGTTCACGGTAGAGCAGGTAGACATGGAAACACTGTACACTGTTGCACTTGTTTCACGAGTGTCTCTCCATTTGGCTACATTTTGTGACATCAAACACTTGTTACCTCCTTGCCTCATCAGAAAACAAATGAACTGTGTTCTCGTTAATGCAAACACTACAAAAGCAAGAAATGGGCAGTAAAGCCAGACGCAGCTGCCAGCCAGGCACACACCAATATGGCAGCTTTCTGAGATGACTGTGATAACAAGAAAAAATCATTAATTCATTCATTACTGTGTGAACATAGAGTAATGAGCGCCTTTTTCATTTCCTTTTCTGTTGACTTTAGCAAGGCGAACACTTCAAAGAAACACTGAGGCAAATTTTTCTCTTTTTTTCTATATTCTTTGTTTAATAGCTGCAAAACCCAATGATTACAACATGAATACTCAAGTGATTAGGTACAGAGAAATTAATTACATCATTCTTGTCATTAACCAATACAAAATATGTGCCATGTGCAGGGTGGCTGCATACCGCAGGAGGCATCACAACAGTCGGAGATGGTAATCATGGGGCATTCCATAAACATAAGATATCGCTTCTAAATGGTTCCATACAACAGATACGGGCAGTACCATGACTGTCCGACTGAAAGCTGAAGGCACATTGGACATAGCGTGAGAGGAGCTATCAGAAAAGGAGAGAAGGCGACAGAGGCACTCTTATGTTTCCTGGGAGGAAACAGTAGGGAAACATTCTAATCCAAGGTATAACCTGAAGAAATTTAAAAAATCAGAAGGTCTAGTTATGGGGTTTCACATTTGTAAAGAACAGACAGGTTAGGAGAAACTTTATAGTGGAAGGCTCAGGATTGATTTCGACCACCTTGGGGGCTTGTCGCTTCAAGTGTTCTTGGCTTAACTTATTCCATACTTTATCTTTCTCAATTTCCAAGAAATCGAAACCTAAATCTAAGCACACAAGCGTTTTTTGCATTCCATCCCCATTGCTTTTGTATGTCCCCCAAAAATAAATATAAATTAAAATAAAATGGGGAAGCACACACCACCAGAGAAATACAGCAGGCAGAAAGGCCAATTAAAAATAAATGAAAAGCGGCTGCAGAGGCAGCAGAATGCCACAGCCACCGAGCCACCACGGCCGGCAAAAAAAGATGTTGAGTGAAGCGAAAGGAAAGGACCAACTGGGAGGTGCAAGACACGGTTGCACCCCTTTTATCGGAACAGCATTATCCGAGGCTACTTCTAGCCTGGCTGACTTGCGGATGCATCAGTGGTTTGTTATACCTTGTAATAGCCACCTCCAAGTGTTGCGGTTTCACCTGTGGCATCGAGCCACCCTGTATGGGACACACATCTTGAATTTGCCAGTTTTAAGTATGATGCAGTTAATTTTTTGTGATCTGCAGAAGGTAGCCAAACACACAAAGACCATACAACTGACGAATGAGGTCCCAGTAGCCAATCCACACCTATTACACTTGTGGGAAGCTCGCCGAGGACTCATCAGATGCTGGAAGAAGCAAAAGTATAATGGGAGCCTCAAAATCGGGATAGCCAAGATCACAGAAGAAGCCAGGGTATACGCCGATACATTATTCACTTACTCACTGGATAAACTGAGGCCTTATGCCAGTCTCACTTGAACTGCAGCAAAAATTTCGTGTCGGTACTCTAAATTGTTGTTTGCATCTGTAGAAAACAGGAGAGAGAGGGAGAGTGAGGAGTTCTTTATTTAAAGGATTGGCATTTGTCTCCAGCTGCAGGCAGAAAAAGAAGACCTACACGAGCAGCTTCGGAAAGCAAATGACGAGATCACCTCTAAGGAAATCAGGGCGACTTCACGATCTCCAAGGTACTCTTCTCGCACTTTCTGCATGTTTTTGTCTGATTCCTCCTTCAACTTTGTTCTTTCTTTCTTGCTAAACATGTTTTTCTTCCCGAACATGCTTCTGTCACTCACCACTTATGTTCAGTAAAAGTCTCTTGTTTTTCCTTTCTTAGAATGAGAGAGAGTTAAACAAAAACTTACAGCATATTGTTTTTGGGTGTGACTGCGTATTGTTTTTGGGTGTGATAGAAAAAATGGATCAACGTGGCACCAGAATTTGAACTAAAAGTGTTTGCTCCATGTAAATGCTAAAGGTCAGTAGGTAGTAGTGGGGAGGACTTTTTGTTAAACTGGTATTTAAACACAACAATACAGTAATGTCCACGCGAGCGTTTCACTTGTTCATGTCATTGTGACCACCATCTTAATTAAGTCCAACGAGGAGATTCTGCCAGAAATCTCCAATGGTCCTTGCCCTACGTCAGATGAGTCTTGCCTTTACCCATTGATTTCCCCAATACCGTCACTGCTCCTAAATTTTTGCCACACTTGGCTGCCTTCCTCTTCCGTGGCATATATTTCGTTTGTTTTGGTAGTCTGCCAGTTGTCTGTTTTACACATTGAATGACTCGACCAAGTCCCCTCCTTCCTATTAATCTCATCCACGACATAATCATTGTGCATTTCATCACCAATTCACATTGATTTAGTCTTTTAATAGGATACCTGCCATTTCATTTGGCATTGCTCATTGTACTACGAACAACAGAAAGTTAGTAGCTCATATCATGCAGTATCAAACAGTTAATTAGGTAAAAGCAGTTGTATTGCACTTTTCATTTCTTCCAGAGTTTGTCAGCGAACTTGTCCAAGAATGGACTGGCAACACATTCCTAGAACTGCTGCTATAGCACCAGTTCCTCTTGTTAAATCCTTATAATAGTGTCTGGGTGCACACATCACAGGTAGTTTTATTTCTGGTGAAAAAAAAAGTGAGCATGTAACAGCCACACTGATTCTGATGGAAAACCTTTTCCGCGTCCCTCTGATAAATCCGCAATACCTCCATGCATAGCTCAGAGCTCCGCATTGTGAAAAGGAAGTGTGTTGCAGTTACACTCCCCGAAAGCCAGTGCACCTCAATACGCTACTAGTACTTGAAGTCATCTTGTCTGACACTATCCAAACTTTCATCCTGTCCACCACTTGCACCAGGCACCAAAAGCACTCTTCCTTGCACAGCGCTTGGTTTTTAGAAAGAAGGTAACAAACTTTTTCCTCTGTTGTGTTCATTTGTGCAGTAAGGCCCTGCTTCTCAGAATGTGAGTACAGTTCTCTTATGTTTGTGCTCCTGCACAACTTCTTGCAAGAGCACGTCATTGTGTACTTTTATGTTCTGGCTCAACTTGTTGCTTTGTTGGAGTTAGGCGCAGATGGTGCATAGACACATGACGACAGAGCCAAGGAGTAGGTTGTCCAATTTTGCATACCTCGCTCCAATACCACGGGAATAGTTATTAATCAGCGAACGCAGTATACAGTGCTGCTAAAAAATGTTGGCAATGTGTAAACAATTTAAAAAGAAAAACTAAACAGGTTTGCACACTTGAAGTGAACATGTGCAGTCACAAACCTTTTGGCCAAGTGCTGTGCTTGCCTGATGCGTCGCACAGACCTTGCAAATGAAATTGACCGTCTTAGCTCGCTGCTCACATTCTCAGTCTGTGCTGACACAATATTACCAGCACTTCGCCATCGGCTGCAAGGAGCAGTATAGGAGTTGATGGGGCCAGTATAGGGGGTGCATAAAACTGTCTCAGTCACAAATGTGCAGTTTATCTCACCGATGCCATGCAGTACAGCAAATGCTGGCGCTCATGTGAGCCAATTGGTGACAAGAACTGGCTGCACATTTCAGAGAAGAGATGATTCTTCTGTGAAGCTTCCATTCAGTTGGAATCGCGCAGAGTGGGATCACATGCAGACAGTAAAGGAGCCTGCTTTACGGTTCTCTTTCCTGGTTGGCTAATGAAACCCATGACTTTTGCTCCACTGCACGGAACTGATGAAATTGAGTATAGGTATGACACTCCACAAAAACAAGTAAGCAAATAATGCCTCCATTACCCAAGGTTCCGATGCTGGCTCACATAATCCGTGCTCCTGCCATGGATACGCTTCGATGGCATGCCAAATCTAGTGCTAGTGCCTAGGAGTGAACAGGTTTTTGAGCACTCGGCTAGTCTCTCTTTCTTGAAATACTCAGAGCTTGACAAACAAAGAAACATTGGCTAGCTATCTGTACATCTTGAAACGGGGCCGCACCTAAGAAAGAGACATAGAAAAGGCACATAAAAAGACAAGCTTAGATATTTGTGCAATTTGTGAACTAGATTTGAGGTACTTGTTTAAATAATGCCTAGTCCTTAGAATAGAAGAAGGAAACTTGTCCTGTAGAAGTGTGTACGGGTATTGTAGCTTTACTGTTGCGGCTTTGTGCCTGGCTCACTCTGAAGCCTCCAATGCATTCGGAATGAGCTACTCTCACACACTACAGACATGGGCTGGAGGAAATGCAATAGTTGTTCGGACATTACTATGTTACAGGTTCATAGTCTTGGTACATAAAGCTATCACTCTTTACATTTGCATTTCGGTGCAGTAAATTCAGTACATAAATCAGCAGAACTGTCTTGCATTTGTGAACATGTAATTGTGGGCTTTTTTACATCATCCTAGCACGTTGCATTAAGGCAATTGCAGAAACTTACAACAAACGCGCAATGTCTCAAAATGGTAATTCCAGAGCAAAGTCAAATGTAAAGCATGCATATTAGTATCTCTAGATGAGCAGTACTATTCTGACTAATTATGGATAAGCATTAATATGCAATCTGTGTGACATGTAGGAAGACTGTGTATTGTCGCACTGCCCAATTTAGACATAAAAACATAAGAACACAAAAGAAGAAAAGAGAAAATGAGAAATAGCTATGTGGAAGTCAAATGATAGCTTTGTACAAATAGCATGGGTGCCAAGATGTGTAGATTTGCATAAAATGCCAGTGGCACAATGCCGACCAAGGGTGTCGAAGACTGCATTCATAGAACCTCCCTTTTTTACACCTCACATCGTAGTTCTTATAAGCGTCGTAGGAAATGTATCACAGGTAGGTGTGCTGGCTTCTGTTGTTTTGTATGGCCTAATTGCTATGAATCTGTAGCTTTAAATTGGTTTTAACAAATTTATTTTGAATTTCAGCAAAGTACAAGAGAACAACCTTTTCACTACATTTAAAGCAAAGCATTCTGGTATCATATAGGTTTTCACATTAATATTGACTCAATACAGAAACAGTACAGGCCAATTATATTAGGCTTGAATTGTAACGCTAGTAGGCCAGCAATACAAACAGTGATCTTTGTCACTGAGGGAGTCACAGAACAGGGTAGAAGGGACGTTTTGATAAGTTACTCATTCTGAGCATCTGTTTCAACGGGCGCAGATGAGTAGTCCACGATCCTTTCTTAGTAGTTTCCCTATGTTTGAGAGTCGGAGTGACCTTTTTTTGATGTCTCTTGTGTTTTGTATGATTGATTTTCTTTATGTTGTTTATGTTTTTAACACTGTGCAGTCTGGCCTTTGTTACTTTTTTCACCCCTACCGTAGACCTCCTTTTCTTTTCCCCCCTCTATTTGGTATACCTCTGCTTGTCCCCATCCACATCCTTGCTATGCCCCTTCACCATTTCATCCCTAGGTTCATTAGAGAGTTTTAGTATAGCGTATGCAAAGCCCTTGTGTACACTACAGAATAACAGTTCCAAGATGAGCATGCGCAGGATACCATGAAGAGTTTTATGGGTTACGTACACACCCTAACTTTTGGATTTAGTTTTATGGGCTTTGCGCGTCTTGCATAGCAGGCATGACAACATGGTGGCACTCAGGCCTACCTTGATCCAAATTTAGCCTTGTTAATTGCTCTTCATCATGACAGCAAAACATAAATGATAAAATGAGTTTTCACTTAGTTTAATCTCTCCTTGAGGACAAAGTATCAGCAATGTTTTGCCATAGTTATTGATACTAGTGCCCTGTTACGGTGTGGCCAGGCCTTACCAAAGACTCCGCCATTGCCACAAAACTGTTTTGACTTCTGTATATCAGATGTCACTAATGCATTTGGTGTTTGACATCCGCTTGCCATGGGGAGCACCTTACAAGTTGTGTTGAGGACATGCATCTATATAATGTGGCCATAGCCGTTTTGCGTGTGACCCCATAAACAGCCTAAACGCTATACTAAAACTGTATATTGTGCCATTTTTTTGTTTGCATATGTATATATATATATACACACACACCCTTCCTGATTTCTCTTCCCTGCCTGTGTGTATTTTTTTTTTCCCTACCCTGCACCACACCACGCCTTCCTGTGTGCCATCCTTTTCCCCCCACGACCTTCGACTCCCGCAAAGCCCTTGTCGGCCATTTTCGGAAGAGAAGGCCAGCCCGCTCTACACATGCAGTGGTGGTGTCTTCTGTTCTAGGGAGTGGCTCGCAGGCTCAGGGCTGACAGCCAATGAGATTCAGTCTTGGCAGCTGTAAGTGCATCGCTCTAAATTGAAAACTCACTGGGGGTTATGCATCATACTCTTTTTTTTTTTTTTTTTGGAGGGGGGGAGGGGTTTGCTGTTCTGTGCCTCCACGCTGCTTCCCCTCTTTGCTCCCTGTTCCCCAGCCCTCCCTTGACTCACCAGATTTTTGCTTGTCTCGGTGCATCATTGGAGGGAAGGCCACAGCGACCTAATTGAAATTGCAACTTTGAGCACGGGCTCTACCTCTCTCCAGTGCACTTTGGACAATTATTGTGCGACTATCTCTGCTAAGTTAAGGGGCTGAACACGTCAATGACCCTAACTCTGAATCTGTGTTGAGGCAGGTTTTTCTGTTTGTTTATTTTGTGATTGTTTATTTTGTAATTGTTTAGCTGAAAAAGAGATCATCTTTTTGTCTTGATATTGACTGTCACAAGTAAAGTGACGCTTTAGCACTGATGAAACCTCGTAATAGCATTGCAGCATTGTTAGAAACATGATATAGATCCAGTGTGTCTGATATGTAAAGGTCTGCAATCTATTTATTTGGTGTCAATGCTATGTGATCACTCGAAAAGATGAATTTACATTAAGAGCATTAGAGCGTGTCATGCCGAAAGTGCAGCTAACATAGCTAACGTGTTTGTGTCACAGTACTTCATTAGATATTTCACACTCTATAAGCAATGCTGCTGCTACAGTCTTGCACATTTTAGGACATAGGACTGCATATATGCTGAATAAATTTCTGAAATGCCACAATTACTCATCTTTCTACAACTGCAGCTTAGAGGCTGCATCATGTTCCTAAAGGCTTCCCTGTGTTACAGATGTTCCTACAAGCCCATCAGGGTACCATTGTTATCTGCAGACGCTAATGAAAATGCAGACTACTAGCAACAAATTGCCTCAAGGAATAGGTTTAACCTATATTTTTAAGAGTGAAATACATTGAAGTCAAAGGCACCATACAGGCACTTGAAGCATGTGTGAAAGAAAAGCTGTAAGGTTACTCATTGTGGTGGATTAGTGGCTATGGCATAGCGCTGCTGAGTTCAAGGTCGCAGGTTCGATACCACCGCACCCATGCATTATGAAGGTTGCAGAATGCAAGAACGCTCGTGTGCTGAAATTTAGGTGCAAAAAAACCCAGGTTGTCACAAATATCTGGAGTTCCCCACTATGGCATGCCTCATAATGAGATGGTAATTCTGGCATGTAAAACTCTCAGAATTTAATTTGTTTCTAGCTCTAAGATTGTACTAACAAATTGGAAGCTTGGAAGTTCGTTAAGGTGTGCGAAGTGCAAGGTAGTTATCCATCAGCCACACAGGTTTTTCTTTGTCATCAGAAGTGCACTGGAGGAGAAATTGTTTTGACTCTTTGGTTGTGGCCACCAAGTTTTAAAGAACAATAGTGTTGCTATGGAAATAGCTCGATATTAGAAAGCAGCCTAAAGGTTTCCTCTTGAGTACACTCATCATTGCTTTATTTTGTTCCTTTTTGTGTTCATCGGTAATGCTTTATTTCTGGTGGTTGCATTGCGGGACTCCTTTCTTAATTACCTTTCTTCCTCTCACCTCCCTCTGCTTCTTTTGCCTGATTTTTGAAAGGGGGATTGTGTGCATGCCAGCTAAGTCATGCTTCCTATGCTTTCGATAACACATTCGTTTCTTTGCACTTGCACAGCTCTCAGTGGATCTTGCTACTTTCTTTTGACATTCTTGGTTTGTTTGCTTTATTAATTAATGTGCATGATGTGCCACACTTTGGGTTTTGTACTTAGCACTGGTCACAACAGATTATGTTTATTGATGTGGTGTTGCCCTTTATTGATTTTCTTTTGTTTATACATACTACAGGCTCCGTTGTTGGGTTATAATAGCAGGAGTGGAACAGATGCACTCAAGCAGAGAGTAAATTGTTGTGATGATATATGCATAAATGCACCATGTATGCAGTGTTGCAGTAATGCAGGAATGTTGAATATGATTAATCATATCTCTAAGCTTATCAAGTGTTAAAGAAGATGTGTTATCTGGTAACAAATTCTAGTGGTCAATGGTATTGAGAAGGAAGAAGAAACATCACTTGAAGAATTAGTACATTTCATTTCATTTCATGTATTCTTAGGGCCCATGAGTGGGCATTAAATAAAGGGGGACATACAATCACCATAAAAATGACAGCGAATGCAAATAAAAAATAAGAGATTTTAGATGAAAAACTCAAATAAATCAAGCAATAAGTAGTAGCCACATCAAAACTTAAAAGCAATTTAAGGTGGTACAACAACATATTAAGAAAAGTATAAAGTTAAGGTCATGATGATGGCCTTGTGTTAGTGGGCTTGGCAGATGTTAAGTAGCTCATGTCGGACAGCCAACAGGAGACACTATTCACACAATGCAGGAATAGCATGAGGAGAGGGATGTTAGGCTTAGAGAAGTTGTGTGTATGTTCAAGTACGAAATATGCTTTAGAATATCTGAAATTATTTCCCAAACCCAAATCCCAAAACATGTTGCATATTTCATCGTCAAAGATCTCTGTGTATAAGTAATAGTCTCTTTTTAATTTTGTTTGTTATTCTTTTTCTCTAGTTGTGGCCAAGTCTTTTTCTTTCTTGAATAGGTATCTCCTACTAACACGCATTCTTGGTTACACACTATCATTGGCTCTGTTTCACTTCACTGCAAACACGGCCATGCATATTTCTGGTGTAGCGCTTGATTATTGTACACAAATATTGCACATGTGGCATCGAGGCAGTAAATTGTGTTTCTCATCCCTGTCTAACTCAAAAGCAAATTACAGTTTGCTGCATGCACTGCAGTTTCACAGGCGCTCCTCTTTAGCCACCGAGGACAATACAGTACCATTTAATGCAATCTGAGGCACTTAAACACCGTAATGGTACAATGGTCAAGGTAGATCTCTGGTACACATTCTATGATACAAGCATAGAATCCTAGAATTCCAGATAACATGACTGCCTTTAAAAGCATTACATTTATTCCGACTGATGCTTGGAGTCAGGGGTGAGTTCCTGCAAGTATGTCACTTTTCGAACATTCACTTTTCCTGTTACTTCACTGAGTAGGCAATTTTCAGTTCATACTCCCACCTCGCCCTGAGCATGCAAGTGATTGTTCAGAAAGCAAAATGTTTGTGCAGTCTCAACGCAAAGTGCCTCTGAAGTGAGAATTAAGAAAAAAGATGGGGAGACTGATGGAAAAACTGATTAATGCTTTGACTGTTGATAACCAATCGTTCCAGTTGTAGATTTATTTAAGTCAGGGTCATAATGAAATTTCATTTGGCCCCATTGGCAATCACTGATTAATGTTTCATGGTGAATATTTATCGACCCATATTGAGGTTTGCAAATGTATGCTTCAAGAATGAACGTACATTAGTGGTCAACTACATATAAGGTGCAGGCGTTTTTGTCTCTCTGTTAGCAGATATGTTTTGTTAATATGATAACCATTGTATCTTCAGTCGTCTTGTCCCTTCGTGAAGCCATTGCCAGTAGTCTGCAATACGGCATATGTGCACGTTAAACTGCAGTGAGGGCATGCAATCTGTCCTTTGGTGGAAGGGGAATGAGAAGCACGAGAATTGTTGCCTCAAAGGTATGAGGTCAGGGTTTCGGGTGAAGCAAAGAGGTGAGCACGGCACCAATTTTGCTACAGGGAACAGCGAGCACATTGAGCCTGTGGGTCACCGAGAACAAAACCTTTCTTGTCCACTGCCTCTGCATTGCTTTGTGCTGCTTTGTGGCTCTCAAGTTTGCTGTGATGCCATGCTTCCGTCTTTCCTTTTCCACACGAGCAGCTCGGTCTGAAAGCAGCCATGTTGCTTTCACTGGATCCCTTCTCCATGTGTGATTACGTTGGCCCCTTCCTCAAGATTGCACTGCTTTGCCGTGTAGCTTTCTTCTCAGTTGGATTTTTGTAATGTGGCGAAAGAAAAACATTGTAAGGTAGGGCTGAATGCTGTTTGTGCTTGGTCACATGGGTGAATAAAATGAAAGGTGTGGATGTAGTGTGCATACTTTGACACTGCGGCGGAGTAACCTGCAAAATGCATGCTGTTTCTGAGCTTAGGGCTGGAGAAAAGTTTTTCTGGTGACCATACCACATTCAAGCGACTTTTTAATATGACCTTTGGGAACCGTGAATTATCATTGACAGAAGCAGAAACTATGCTTCTGTGTTATATCTGTTGTTCTTAGCCCTTATCTAATCTCTTGTCCTATGTGCTAAACGGTGATGCTATCACAAGCACTTTAACAAGGCAGCTCATTCTTTTATTCATGATGTCTGTTTTCTATCTTCTTGGTGTCACATGCTTTTGCCACCGGGGATTTATGCCTTTGCATGTCACAGCTATTGACACTCTTCATGGCCCTTGATTTCAGTGGGATGTTGATGTGTGCCTTGACCTTGAACTCACCTCACAAAATTTGTTCTGTGCAATGGGTGTTCTCTCCTCATTACTCCCATTCAGCCGCAGATGGCCTTTTTTACTTTTTAATAACTTCTTTCCCTTGCTTCCTTTTCATTTTTCTGCTTTTCTTACTAATTGGTCCCCATTGTGCCATTGGAAATGGAGTCCACCTCATAAGTTGAAATGTGCATCAAGCTGCAATATAAATCATGCTCTGCTTTATAACAAAAGTTTACCAAGAAATACTTTGCTGATGTGAACAAAACCAGAACAAGCATCATGATTTGCATGTTTCTGGTTTGCTCACATTTAACAGGAATGTAGCAGCAATCAGTACATATGTGAGTGTACACTACCTTTACTTTCGCATATGGGGAGAACTGTTCATTCACAGTTGTTTCGTAAGGCAAAGAGCAATACTTCGTTTTCTACAATGGCTTCAACCTGTATTTCAAATCATAGTTTACTTTTTTTTTATGGAATGCTATGATGGTGGACCATAGTAGAAAGGTGGCATGGTACTGTTATGGCATTTTGCAATTCATGATGTCATTGCTGCTGTGTTAAAAACAAGAATTGTTATGGTTGACCGAGTGCCATTCATCAAAGTGTACCTTTCGCCTCTCGCTCTCGTAGTACTGCTGCTGTTTACTTTAATATTGCTTATAAAGGTGGCGGGCTGATTTCGTTTTCTTGTCTTTGTGAGGACTTGGAAGTTAATGGTAATGTTATCTGCTTGCTCTCCTTTAGTGGATGGGCAATCTATTAGTCTTTAGAAGTATTACTATTGTCCGGTATACCAGCCAACTTTGACAGAACATAAATCATGAGAAAGTCAAGCTGACTGCCTCAACATTGGTTTTAACTTTTCTCGCAGCATAGCCTAACAAATGTGAATCATGCTTGCGATGTTGTGACCATTTATCCTGGCCATTTTTCGAAGGATAGTATTGCACTTACCTCTTTGTTTACCTGACATATAGGAGCGATATAAAACTGGTACCTTCATAAGCTCACCACCATTACCAGTGTCCTTTTGTTTTTGTAATTAAATTCATTTGAGCTTTCAAAAAGCAATTAGAACCCTGCTTGGATGCATAGCCACTATGTCTCATATTCAGTTGAGCTTGTTCTTCATCCAAGCAGCTTTCTCATGAGAAAGTGTCGCATATAGGCGCACTGGAATGCAAGGACAAGCACGACTGGCAAATAACTCTTGAACGCAAACAATGATGCAGCATGTAGATGCATATACGCAAGTGCAAAAATCTGGCTAATGCGTCTATCACTGTTCAGCAATAACACTATACAATGAATGTTGATGAAAACTGGGCATTTAAATAAATTTTGACCACACTAGACGAGCAGTGCTTGTGCAGCTGGGAGTTTCAAGTTACTAATGAGCAAATGTTAAAACAGTTGAAGAGACACAGCAAAAGGCGATGAATGCCTCACAATGCTCTGCATCTGAGTTACATCTGCACAGAAGTACTGGACACAATATCTTTTGAAAACATAGTAGAAAGCAGAAAGCTTTGCTGTACTTATAATTTATATTGTGTTATTTCTTACTTTCTTTCTGACATTCGTTTAACCAGCACTGATTTTTTTATTAAAGTTCTTCTGCTCGGTGTTGTATCTGACATCGATATTTAGATACATTATGGCACAATTCTGCCATCTACACATTTTTCGCGTGGACCATTTACAAGCTAGAACCACTTCTGTTTGTTTCCACATTCTTGTTTTTGCTAGCAGCACTGCCTTCATGTTGCTCGAACAAATGAGTGCGTACAGTCTAGAAAAAAGTATTTCATTATCCACCTTTTGGTGTTGCGTTTGATGAAAGCTTGGGCCATGTTCTTGATTTGATGTTTTTCGAGGCAGTGACTTTCTGTGTATGCTAGCCAGGTGGACAAAGTGTAAACTGACTTTAACAAGGTGTGGACAGCTCAGAAACATTTCTTTCTGTTTCATCTGTTCACACTTTGCCTTGCTTTGGTGTCATATCAGCTAGCCCAGCCGACAATATTGTTGCCTGTTCGCCGAGCTACTCGTAGCAGACATAACAAAAGAATCTTTAGGGCAAGCCTTTTCTTCTGTCAGCAGTATGTTCACACCATGCACACATACGTGTAGAGCGTAGTGAAAAAAGTGTTGCACCTAAATGTTGCAGGAGGAGACAGAGAAGTATAAATCACTGTGCACAAGAAGCATAACAGAATATGTGATTGACCTAGCAATCAGTAGCACTTGACAAAGTTTCACTAAGAGAAAGGGGGGTGCAGGAAGAGGAAAGAGAACTGGCATAAGTTGAAAACAAGGATGGAAGTTTTATTTTTTACGTGCTCAGCAGAGCTGGAGTCTTGCTTGCAGGCATACCATACATTGCTGAATTCCTGCAGAACACCTCAATAATGTCAGTGTGTCTTGCATACTGGCTAGCACCGCCTTATCAAGCTGTGCAGCACAGTAGAATGCAGCACACGGCTAGGTTGCCATGCTCATGAATTCTCCTTTGCCAACCACCATGTCCTCTCAAAGGCTTGTTGAGGCACACACTTGTTTGACTCTCACATAGAAGTGGTGCTCGTATTTCTTGAA
Organism: Dermacentor variabilis; assembly: GCF_050947875.1. Lineage (NCBI taxonomy): Eukaryota > Metazoa > Arthropoda > Arachnida > Ixodida > Ixodidae > Dermacentor > Dermacentor variabilis. The sequence continues at coordinate 126,292,565 of NC_134569.1, forward strand.
TGGCATCACGTGCACTGCTACCAAATTTTTTGCATGTTTGTTGTGGTGAGCAGAAAAACACGAAGAGGAACTGGGCATCACATCAAGGCATACACTGTACCAGATGGTGAACAAACTCACAATAAAGCTGAAAGCATACGCACCTTTGAAGGGTAGCCTTCCTCTATTCTATAGCAGTTTATCTATTCACATTGAAAACCCTATGTATGGCATGGTGCACCCACCTCCGCATATCTTAGTTTACGTCTGACACCACCTGGCATTTGCAATTAACATGTGCAAAAGCATGGAGCATTGATTAATAAGTTAAGAAAGATGAATGCTTTCTAGTGAGGAGCTTGACAAAGCACTCACGGACTCTTTTAGCCCTTGCAGAGTCGATTTGTTTCGCCATATGCGACTGCCCAGGGTCAATGTCTTTTTATTGCAAATTTAAATTCTTCAGAGGGACTTCTTTCCAAAAAAATTTACCATAATTTTTCTAGGGTGACCATAAAGTGTAAAAAAATATTTTGCATTGGTGTATATATACTGTTTATTCATGAATAACAACAATAAAAAAGCAAACTTATAAGAATTAAATATTTGATGCATTGTTATACACATAGTTCAAAGCTTAGAAAATGCACACACGAGAATATTTCACAAGTCTCAAATGTTCCTGCTCTTACACTAATATTTACGTCCATAGCATAATCGAATTGCATAGGTGAGCACACTAGAAGAAAACTGTGTGGTTGTGTGCCTGTCAAAAAAGCAAAACGTATGACAAACTTTTGCTAATCTTCATCTTATCGCCAACCAGAGGCAATTAGTTTTCGCGAGCCTCCAAAAAAGGAAATGCATGCACCGCGGCATCCTTCACGTATGCGCACCCCTGTGAGCAATAATCGAGTGACTAACAGGCAGTCACCCTTTGAGCGATTAGTAACAACATAGCCATCAGTTTTGCGAGCGCAAGAAGCCGAAACTGCCCACAAAACAAAACCCAAAATAACCACCATCCGCCTGCGCGTGCGCCAATGCTCGAGCGGTAGTATATAGATGCGCCGAAGCAAACAAGCCATGCAACAAAAACCGAGAGAGGGAGGCACAAGAAAAAAATTCCCTGTATTTCCGCATAGTGGTAGCACATGCCAGGAAAGAAAAAGTTAGGAAATTGGTGCGCTTTTTAAATGTACAGACACCGCCCTATACATACAGCGTCAACCATTTTGGACTTGTTTGCGGCGCCATATATTTACGTTATTGACCCTGAAAAGGCTAGAGGCCAAACAGGAAGCAGGAAGAGCTGTAGACAACCACCTTGTTCGCAACATTTCATGACAGTTGGAAGATGAATTAAACCTTGGAGACTTCAAAATTTATATTGGCATTCTTTTGTAGCTTTGGTTTATGATGTTTCCATTTTGCCACCTAGACTCAAAAGATGTCCACTCGTACTTTTTAACTCTGTATTCCCGCAATTTAGATGGTAGTTATTTCAGAACATTACAGTGATCCATATTCGTGTACTTTCAGCTTATTGTGCATCTTCTGTCCTCCTCTTGCTGCCATGCCCCACTTTCAATAAATCCCTAGAAACCACCACAGCTTCACTTCATACTACAGAGGACAAGGATGGAAACAGAGATTCATGACATGAATTCAGCATGACTCACCAAATGGCCCCAAACTTGGGCGTTGCTATGCTACAACTAATTGTTGGTTTGTGCCTCCTTGCTCAGTGTGTCTCATCCAGTAACAGTTAAGTGCAGCACTCCCAGAGTGTACAGAAACTGCCATGGAGCGCCATATAGTGTGTCTTGCTACTCAATACATCGTATAAAAGTGGCCATTGCAAAAAAAAATATGTATATTATGGAGAATGTGGGCCCTTGGTCTCTTCAGCAGTTTGTCTCCACGACCTGTGCCCTACTTCCCCGGTCCGTCCTCCCTCGTTTGCATTTCAGGCACACTGCACAGACCAACACACGTCTGTTGAATGTGCTGTCTGATCTTGTGAAGACTTATGTGGACACAGAGCAGGAGATTCAAGATGCCTTGGGCCAACTGGGGCTGTCGCGCGTCGATTCACCGGCATCCAACACAGCCGCTGATGAGGACTACTCTAGCCTTGGTGGTTAGTGTGCATTTCCTCTCTCTTTAGTTTGTTTGTTTACTTGTTTGTTTATTTTTTCATATCCTAATGAAAAAGAGGTAGCTCATTTGGTAATACTGCAAGCATACAGGGATCCAAGCCTTTTAAAGTGCATTCTCATCGTTTATTAATCAGAGTGTGGGATCACATATAACCATTTTTACTTTAAGATCGTTTTTATTGTTGTTTGACTTTAAGTTTGCCAGGTTTCTTGGTTGGGGTGTGCTGATTTATCTTAAGAGTACATCTTGTAAGAATCATTTTCATTTTCCATGCTGAATCCATTACCCTGCTATTGCTGAGGGCAGCCGCTTGGTGGGACAAATGATAAGGAATTAATAGAATCAAATAAAAATAACCCTTATGAAGCATTCGGCCCTGATGTTCCTATGTTGATCTTTTGGTGCTCTTGCAGGCATGAGTTGCCAAACCCAAGGCTCAAAGGAAGACTTTGCCGATGGCTTCCTCTCGGAGCTGTGTGAGGATGGACCTGACCTGACACCACGCACCTGGGACATGTTTGCCTCAGCCATTGGAATGCAGGACACTTCGGAGATGGAGGGCGAAGATGTTGTCCTTGGTGAGTTATTACGAAGAACTGCTTGGGCAAATTTTCCGCAAAAAATTTCTCACTTTATTCATGACTGCCCTTTCTGAATCCCATTTTGTGAATCACATACACTTGACAGCTATAGAAGAATTATGATCCTCAGAAACATGAATGAATTGCTGCTCAATGATCTGTATATGTTGTGAGGAGGGGAGTGATGGCAGCAGTGAGATTACCAGAAAGCCATTTTCTTTGTAGCTAGCAGGAGTGCCTAGAGAAGGCACACTGCACATTCCGGGAATCCTAGTATGAACTAGGCTGGGTGTACCTCTGCAAGGAGAACCCTTCTTTAACTTTGAACTTTGTCTTAATAAACGGTTATTGAGTGTGTACCACATGAGGCCACATAACAGTGTACCTACCATATTTACTTGCATAACAAGCCCACTCATATAATGACGCCTCTCCCCACCTTTTACTCGCATAACGAACCCACTCATAAAATGACCCCTCTCCCCGCCCCTTCCCAACATTCGTCCTTGAGAAATTCGTTTCTTTTATTAGAGACAAAAGTGCGGACCGCATATTATCTGACTTGAAGTCACCACACTACACATAGTGATTGGCGCAGCTCAGTTTGAACCTGGTTGGCATTGATAAAAAGCAGGCACCTTTTCCTGACAGAAACAGTCAGCGCACTAGTCACATGGCATTTTCATGCCCGCCATGTAAATCCAAGGCTAGTCTTGTGACAGGTTGGTCGAATCTACTTGCTCGAAGTGGCATTTGTGTTCGTGGACGACCAGTCGGCATCTACCGTCTGGCAGAATCTGTCAAAACAAATTTTTCCCTGTAATAAACCCTCTCTTGCAATCGACGTCAGCATTTCTGAAAAAAAGTTGCTAACACAGTAAATACAGCACCTTTATTTCCTGCTGTCCTATTATGAACTCTTGACACTGCATAATAAAATCAGTGTTGTCTTTGATCTCCCAACTGCTCTGCAGGTGCAAGCCGTCGGCTACGCACAGCTGTAGACCGGGTGCTGCGGCTGCTGGCGGAGGTGTCGGAGCACCGCGGAGAAGACTTCCGAGGCCTTGTGCAGCGCAACCGGGACCTGTGCCAGGAGTTGCGCCAGGAAAGCCAGCTGCACAACCAGCTCGCACTGGACCTCCTGCATGCTCAGGGTGTGTGGTGGGGCCACTACCGCACCAGATTTTGCTGGTGTTAACAGCACAAAACGTAGACGGGGACATGAGACAAGAAGACAACTCCACGAGCGCTGTCTTTGAACAACGTTTTTTTTTTTGTTGTTGTTGTTGTTCAAAGACAGGGCTCGTAGTGTCGTCGTCTCGTCTCATGTCCCCGTCCACTTTCTGCGCTGTTAACACCAGGATGGAAAATCAACAAGCCCAAGCTACTGTTCTAACCAGATTTTGGATGCCCAGACCACATTGCACACAGCAATACATGCTACATGGTTAAGCAGCGCAAGCAGTAGATCTGTCTATGCAACATTAATCGATTATTGTTAAATATGAACTGGACAGTCATATTGCGTAGCTGTAATGACTAACTCACCCTTATGTTTAAAGAGCCACACATGTGCACACTAGGTGTATCATTCGCAAATTTAGTTACGGCTGCTGTGTGCTCTAACACAGATTGGGTTATGATTGATTATAACCTTTCTGGTAATAGCACGATACGAAATTAGATGAAAACCTTTTGCATTTATGTCCTTTTACAGCCTCTTTGTCAGTGCACATGATCACCACGGCAGAGTTGTGTGCATATCGGCGGCCATTTACTCATCCATTTCTCTTCCACACCTCGGAGTTCCGCACCTATACAATGATGCGTAAAAGGCCAATGTGCATGATGCTTTAACAGGTTCATCCTTGCTTGCCTGTCATTTCTGTCCATAGAGCGAGGTCGTGCCCTGGAGCTGGAGAAACAGCGCCTAGAGGACACGGTGTCCCAGCTGGAAGAGCAGCGAACAGAGCTGCAGCGGGAGGTTCGGAGCCTGCGAGCACGTGCCCAACGCCTTGAGGACGCTCGGGAATCACTCGGGGAGCAGCGCCAGCTTCTGGAGGAGCAGCGCCGCATGCTGCGCGAGGGCTTGCACGAACCTCAGATCAGTGAGTGCTCATCCGGATACTCTTTTGGGGAATCCTTAGCTGCACCTTGACGTGAACTTTTTTTTACTAATATGCAATGATGTTCTCGAGTGGCTGTCCAAGGTCCCTTTGTCTTTCTCAGTGGCTTTTGTATGGTTCACGAAACTGTTGGCTTTTATCAGTGCCATCCCCACTTCATTATAGGGAGTGGTCTTGAAAAAGTGTGTGCGTGTGCACGTGTGAGCACGTAGGTCACAAGAAAGTAGCTGTGCTCACATTGAATCGCATCAGCTGACTTTTCATTGCTATAAGTTCTACCTCTCCCTTCTCCAGTCTTGCCGTCGCTCTTGCCAATGCATGGGATGGGGGAGTAAGGGTGTGTGTGTGGTGGGGGAGTCCTGAAACTTGCTTTAGGCAAGGAAAAAAAAAAGGATCAGCTGTTGCTACTCAGCACACAGTAGCCACTGTCTATCTTCTGGCTAGTGTTAAACCGCTTTTTTGCAGTAAATATTCTTTATTAAAATACGTTTTGTGAACATTCTTCGTAAAGCTTTTCTTGATTGTGTTAACTAAATTAACCTTGACTCATGTCTTGAGCTGTCGTTTTGAGGACCTCCCTTAAAGTGTGGTTCACTGCTAACATATAAAATGTTTCCTTAGAAGCTGAGAATTCCTTTATCCTGTTTCTTTCTTGTTTCTTTTTTCTGTTTCTTTTTGAACTCGTGCAACAACCAAGCCAAGTTTTACCTTCGCAAATGCATATTTTACATTCCTGCTGTAATAAGTACAGACAAGATATAGAAGAGATAAAATGTTTTTCTCAACTTCGTTGTGTTCTTTATGATGGAACGTTTCTTCAGATATTTGTTGCACACATACAATATAATATAAGTATGTATTTGTAGCCAAGTATGCATACTATGCTACAGTACTTCATTTGTGCATTCATGACCACACTGCTGCCAGTTACCTACTGCTTATTTAAATGTGCATAGAGTTTCCTACAATACTAATTACAAAAGTAAACTCTGGCGCTGGGATGGTTCAGCCACCATGGGAATGATTGTTGGTATATGAATACTTGGATTTGTCTAATCTTTATGCTTGTGGATTCAGACATTCTTGTGGATTTCTTTATTACGCTTTATCTGTCTTCATTGTCCTAAATTTCAAAGCAATCTATATATTTATGAATGTAGTAGGCAGTAAGGCTCTGCGAACATGCATAATCACTAGTAATATCAGCAGTTCCACTTGTCCATGCATCCATAGTATAATGGTTTCAAAATTGGGCCTCTACCAGAGATCATGTGTTTGAATCCTATCGTCAGAAAATTTTAGTAATGTTAATAAATTATTTGTAACACAGTAGTATTTTGTTGGAAATTATGAGTTTGCAAAGTCACAAAGCCTTTTGAAGCCAGAAGGACAAAGTTTAGGCAAATCCATCTAATACTAATCTTTATTTCAATGGTGGCTGAATCGTCCTGCTTACTGCTGCCGTAAAACAATTCCCTCTAGTAATTATTGTATGAAACTTAGGCCCAATACTCGGCTTTCTTTAGGGGCGAATTGTCCTGATGAAGGAGCCTGTGCCATGCTGATTCTCTTGAACCATGTGGGTACAATAAAATGCTGTCTGTGCGATTGGCCTGGCCGCAATTTTTCATGTGGCATCCCAAAGCACACTACTCAGTGGGGACGCCCTCGGGTTGAGGAGGAACGCCTCTTTCCAAGTGTGAAGGTCCTTTAATGGCCTAGCACCAGGCTGGGAGCGTGATTGTACTTATTTTGCCGGTGGGTACCCAGCGGCAGCTCTGTAGTCTGCCTTCCTTGGTCATGGCAGATGCTCTGCACTAAGGCCATCTGTGGTCTGTGAATACTGGCAGCCATTGCAAAATTTTAGCACTGCATATTATTGGTGTACTGTAATCGGCCTTCAGTTTTTCTTTTGTTTTCTGAAACCTTGTTCTGCCCTTTTTTTTTTTTTCTCTCTCTCTATCTCTCTCGTTCTTTCTGCACCCCTCTTTAAGCACCATGCGCTACTTCTACATCTGAGCAAGCACCGACTGAAGCGCCTGAAGGTTGGTGCTGATTGGCTGCACTTCCTCTCTGTTTTGTTGTTTTTTGTCTTCGTTTTTTTTTTTCCTAACAAAATTTGAAGGTGCATGGTTTGTTTCGAGCTCACAAACATTGGTTTTTTGTTGTTTGATCTTGTTTGCTCAACAACTCTTTAAATTTGCAGCAAAATGTAGCATGGAATTGCTGCGTCTTACTAACCGTGCATGGTGTGGTGGCCTTGTCTTGTGAAAGATAGAAGCCTGTGACTGGCACTTGAGGAATGTTTGTCTCTGCATGGAATAGCGACATCCAGATTGCACATCTTGAAATACTTCCGCCAGGGGCAATCTTTGCTCCCTCGAGGGTGCACACCAGGACTTTGCATGCACAGATCAGCATGTTATGCATGGTTTTAAGTCATGACAGTGTTCTCTGTTGCTTATCTGTTACGTAGTTATATGCAGGACGTAGCAACACCAAAGCACTGCCTCTTTGTATGTGTTTCGGCCAACATCATTTTGATGCTGCAGCGGCTATTTGTTTTCTTTGCTGGACAGCGCAAATGGTCTTCTGCCCCCAACACTTCTGCGACACAAAAAACAAATTATTGGATGCACCGTTTCTTTGTCTGTTGTGAGAGACCTGATGTAAATTGAGAGGCCATTCCATAATATACTGTGAAATAGTGTTGCACCTTTCTGCATTTATTTTGCTGAAAAGCTAGCCCCTCTGCATTTGTACAGATGTTCGCATCATCTCAGTTAACTCAGAATTTAACATACCGCACTGTCATCTCTTTGTGTCTGTTCTGTGTCCTTGCATGTTTCTGTGTGTAATTGCATTATTGCGCTGATAATTCATGGTTTGTTTAGTATAGCATCCTTATCATATACCTGGTGGGAACAGGGCATAACTATGTATTAGATCTTAGTATGCACTAGCCAGCACCTGCAAATTTGTGTCAGTTAACAGGGCAACTGCTGACAAAGAAATGCAATGGAGTGTAATTTAAATCTTGCCTAAATATTGCTGTACCTTTCTTTTTTTAAAATGGTGAAGAAAAAAATGGCTCTTTCACAAGGCCACACAATAGAGAGCAGGTGATACCAAGCAGCATTTCGAAACTTCAATATAGAGCACAATGGCAGAGCCAATGTATCAACTCGTACAGCCTTTCCCGCATCTATTTATTTACTTTATGAGAATGTCTGAGTGACTGAACACATTAATTGCTGCACCCGCATCCATGGCAGCTATTCCAGGATCCAATACATATAACATTACAAGGCATGAGAAATCCTATTAACAAACACTTCGAAGCTGTGATGAAGCATAAAGACAATATGTCACATCACAGCATCAGCAGATATTGGTCAAGAAAACGAAAGTGAACCAACAAGACAGGCAGATGCACAGGAATGAGCATTTGCAGGATTATGCACGTGTATACAGATCAACTTGATGACATATTAATTATTGAGCAAAATAATTCTAGGAATCAGCATAAGTTTGTTTTAGAAGATTGTCAATGGAAAATTGTTCCTTAAATAAATCAGTGAGTATACTATTTCAAATTGAAGCTGCAGTTCTGAAATCTTCCGTCCATATAGTACATGATAGCATGTTAGTAAATTAAGCTGATTATTAGTTGGAACCCTTGCTTCGTGTTTTGTAGTTATAAATAATACAAGGGACAGTGAGTTGTTACGTTGAATTATTGCATTTGTGGTACTAGCAGCTTTTAATTTGTGTGACAAGCCTACAGGCAATAAGGGAAGGGACTTGTACGTATATTTGCATTAAGTTATTGTTTATTTTTTGTTGTTGTTGCAGTTATATGAAGAGTGCACATTTTTGCAAATGCGTATTACCGGCTCACTGTTTTACATGTACCTCTCCGAAGTCTCCGCACAATAGTGTAAATAACTATCCGCACGTGTCACAAACATTATAAAGGCTACAGAGAAATAGGTGACATCTCTAGCGATGCGAAATTTCAAGAAGTTTCGAGTGAGAGAAAAAATAAATGTTGTTTTTTCCCTGTTTTTCTTATAGAAAATTTTGGAAGTCTTGAGAACAATTGAAATTCCAGTAAAGATAGCTTATTATTACAGCAATAAAATATATTTATCCTTAAATACGTGCAGTAATTGGATATAGATGCAAAAATAGTGGAATGAGCACTTTCTTCTCTTCTACAAGAGATTGCTAATCTTATAACTGAGAAAAAGGTTAGTGTCCGAGTTACTCGCTGGACCCACTCACATTCGAATCAACCACGGCTGCTTCCCCATTCAAATTTGATAGTACTATGTAGATGAGTTTTTGAACACATTTACTTGTGAGCCTATTGCAAAGCTTGTTATGAACATTTACAAACAAACATCATTTTCATTCACAACTGTCAGATGGCAAAATTATCTGCAGCAGCCTAGAAGCTATAGGTGTCAGTGGTTTGATTAGTGCAAAGGGCTTGTCACCAGGTTTGTGATTCCATGTGTTTCGCAGAGTCCCAAATGCCAGTTCTGGACCAAAACTCAGAGAGCATCCTGTATTCCTCTATGTTTGAATGCTGTGCTGCCATTTTCTTGCCCTCATCGTCACTTTTAGAATCATATGCTGCACAGTTTCTCTGTGCTAAAATTTTTCTGTTATTTTTCGTGGCCCTTGCATCTCCAGACAGCTCTCGAGTAAGCTCTCGAGTAAGCAAGCCTTACTGGACACGATACTTTATCGAAAAAATTTAAAAAAGAATTGCTTTTATGGTGCACTCTCCTTAAAATTGGATAACAGCAGCATATAGGCCATTACATTATCAGATCTAGGCCTGATATATACCATTGGAGCTTGATTAAGCAAAGTTCTATGAACAAACTCTCCAATTTAATGAAACTTTTTCATTCCCACAGACGACCCTTATAGAATAACATACAGTGCATCATTCTTTTTCTGCTTATCAAAGTAATATTTGGTTGTCTTTTGTATGAAGCACATTATACTCAAACCCTTTTAAAGGATCACGCACTGTGCTAGTGAGGTCTGTCATGTCCCACGTCTGGTTTTCTCTGTCTTTTGCTCTTTACAAGTGTGCATCTTTTAGCCAACTGGCGTCTCACCTCGACTGAGTACATGTGGCTTCCATGTGTGCTCAAATAGTCAAGACTGCATGGCACAGTACATGTAGGCTGTGTTTCAAGAACCGCTTCAGGTCCCGTTTGAAATTAGTATTGCAGCCCAGAAGTGACTGTGCTATTGAGTGCCGTTGAGTGCTGTCTTTGTCTTGTCTGTAGCTTTTGCAATGGGCAGATGTATCTTGCTTATTAGCCTGTGGCATGAGGACAGCACTGAGAACAGTGACAAGGAGAAAGAGGAAGAGCACACGGTATCTTCCTCTTGTTCTTGTCTGAATCTTCTGTGCTTTCTTTTTTCTTTATGACTTGCCAACTCTGCTCAAGCCTGTACTTTTGCCCGCTGTTGCAAAGCTGGATGTTGGGCCAGTTAATTCAAGTTTGTCCTAGGAAAGCCGTTTTGTAGACAACAGAGACAGAAGGAGAGAAACACTGCATGCCTCATCTATGTGTTTCTTTCTTTTTGTCCCTAAGTCAACTATTTTTGCAATGCATGCTTGTTGGTATTTCCATCTTGGAATACTAGTGTGGTGTAAACAAAATGAGGAAATGAGGAGAGCAGAGTAGGGGCCATAGGAACAGTGCCGGTGTGTCTCTGTGCTCTTCTCATGCCCTCGTCTGGCATGTAGGGGTGTGCGAATGTTTGAAACTTTCAAATAATGAATATTGCCCTAATCAATTTTTAATATTTTAAATCGCCAAGTAACGGTAAACAATTACTGACTGTGCACAATCAACACAATATTGGAGTAAAATTGCAATCAGTTTCATCCAGCCTGTCATGGTAGACATAAAAGACGAGAAGGGAGCACACTATGCCTTTCAGCGAGCCAGATGTTTTCAGCCAAACTGCTGTTATTTACTTTCGTCAACAAGTCTTGAGTATGCAAATAAACTGCTCATTTGCGGCTAATGCTTCATTTCAACTTTTGATGAACAGCCTTTTTATAACGTGCAATGTAATGACAGAAACTTAATAACATTGTGAATATACTAGGATATGAAGATTGTTTTTTATCACTGATGAAAGCGGTTGTTCACTATGCGAAAAAAATATTTGAAAAGTATTCAATTCGATTTGCTTCTGGCACTGTTTTATTCGTATTCGACTCGGGTCTCAAAAATTACGGTTCACACACCCCTACTTGTTTGCGCTGCACTAGTATCTCTACATCAAACTTCAACACTGCTTTCCAGCAATTAGCCAAATGCACCTAACTGCTATGGCTTGGGGCCGATGTGTGGCCATTACCTATAGTGCTGCTTCTGCTCGTTTCTCACCTCTCCTGCTTGCTCTCCTCCGCTCTCGCATTTACGTGCATGTTGACGAGCAGGGCTGCTGGAAGAGCACGAGCGGCTGAGTGAAGAGAAGCGGCGCCTGCAGCGCAGCCAGGACCAGGAGCGGGATGCCCTGGCAGTGCGTCTTTCAGAGCTAGAGGCAGCACTCGAGGAGGCATCGGCACAACGCGAGGAGCTCTTGGAAAGCAGGCGCCTCGAGGTGGCAGACTTGCAGGCGCAGATCGATGCCATGGACAAGCAGCTGCTGTCGCACAAGAAGTTCATTGAGGCACGTGCAAGGCCTTTTCGCATCTTCTCCTTTACTTTGCAAGCATGCAAGTAAAGATGTCTCAGCTTGATTTTAGTTCATTTCAATTCGGTGACGTTAGCCTCCGAAGGCTCTTGTTCTACTGCCACTGTCTGGGCATTTTGTCGTACTGTGTTTCTGCTTTTTGCCCCATTGTGGGAATTTAGCAGAATACATTTTTATGTACCCTGATGCTTGCAAAGTTGCTTTTGTTATTTCAATTTACAAAGTGCAATCTGTTGAGATTTTATTCTTCTTTTATGTGGGCATGAACTTTACTCCGTTTTCTGCATTTCGCTGAATATCCAGTCAAAGTGCCAATGCAGTGCAGACTGACTTTGGCAGTCAATGCTCATCCTAATTTCACCAGCGTACAAACAAAAGCACAATGAAGCATGCTTCCTGCGACTTTTGCACGTTTTGCTCTGCTCTATGCACAAACGTTTATGACAAAGCTCTCCAGTGCTACCAAGGCAAGAGGGCACACTTGCAGCATCAGAAATTTTATTTATGTCATCAGGTACGTTTATGCTTAAGCATAAACTCAGTCTCAGCTATGATTATGTCACATGCTTTCTTAGCTAGACAACAAATTTCAAGAGAAAGAAATAACGCAAAAAGCTCTGCTTTTTTCTTTCTTTCTTTCTTTCTTTCTTTCTTTCTTTCTTTCTTTTTTCTCCAAATGCGCATGTTACAGCATTAGTGAACCATTTAAACATCTATCGTGCTGCACTCCAACTGCGCCACCTATAAATGGCAAAAGTCTGACCTTTTCATGCCTCATGTGCAGGAGCAGACACACGAGAGGGAACAGGAGCGAGAGGACTTTGCCCAAGAACTGGCCAAGCTGCAAGAGGCACTGAAAGACAAGGAGAAAATTCAGCACTGCGAGCAACGCCTCTCGAAGGAGGTAGGCAATTACAATAACTTTGACTAACTTATCTCTATAGGTGTTGAGTGGCGCAGGGGCTCTGAAGAGCTTTGATCATTGCAATTCGTGCTGTGAAGCCCACTTTTCATAATCACAAAGCTTAGAAGTTACACAAAGCTTTCAAATCCACTCAGCTGCCACAGCCAAACGAACAGCGGTGCATCATGCCGCCCCTGGCATCTGTGCTGTTTCCACCCCGCCGTCAGGGCCTGATGGCATCATTGCTTGTGCCAACCGATTACATAGTGCATTCCTCTCCTCCCATCGGCCTCCTCTCAGCACTGCTCCTTGCCTCTTCCTCGCTGCCCACACCTTCTCTTCACTCTGCAGCCACCAAGCACAGCGTTTAAAACATGTTGGACGTTTCAAGTAAAGCTTTGTTTTAATGTAACCTATGCAGTATCCCAATCCCAACCACTGACCGCGGCACCAAACCAATCCAACTCACTATCCATCACTAGAAAGCTTTGAACGACGGGAAGCTGAGCTAGTTGGTAAGGATTCATTCATGCACTAGGTAAAGCAAAGAAAGCTTTGCTTTGCCTAGTGTCTGTTACCTATCAGTGAGAGTACATGCATGAGTGACCCACCGTGGTAGCTCAGGGGCTGCAGTCATTCTGTGTGTGTCTCTTTGCCAGATTGAGTCCCTGGAGCAGCAACTACGGATGCGAGTAGAGGATCACGGGCTGGTGCTGCGAAAGCGTGACCAGCTGGAGGCCGAAGTTCGCTCTCGAGACGACAAGATACATGACCTCCGTGACATCATCCGTGACCTTGAGGCTGACCTGTCCAACAAGTCGCACTCAGTCCACGAACTTACACTGGTATGTGTAGGCACAGTGTGACTTGTCCACAAAAGTGTGGGTGAGGGCTGTGATAATTTGGAACATTCATGCAAGTGCTTGTTAAATTGTAATGCAGAAGCGGCATGTTGGTATGGTGTATTCGTAGGCAGCAAATGGAATCGCAATTTTGGCCACCAAACTGGTGTTCCCTGTTGCAGCTCCTCATTGCATTTGTATACCGTATCTTCTAAATAGGGCACTATAATGGGGTATTATAGAAGTGACAGGAACAATGGCAGCATGGAGGTAGACTGTTTAATTCAGGTAAAATATTTGAAAAAAATGAAAGTCCTGAAAAGACTAGTTTGCATATAGTTAAACCGTAGCACACGGCTCTCGGCTGGCAAGTTGAGCGTGTACTGTTGTTTGTTTTGGCTTTTTTTGGCTGCCCTTGATGCTTGTGAAACAATGGCTCACGAAATGGCTCAACAAATCATGTCTCAATATTGTCATCAGTTAGAGGTCTTTTACTTGAAAGCTGCCAAATGTGACATAAAAATAACAGCCCACAGAAAGGCCATATATATACCCAGGCCACACAGGACACTTTCGATCGTGGTCAAGCCCCATCAGGATAAAATTTTCTCGACCACATCTTGTGTAAGGAAGCCAGTTGGAATCAAGAAATTCTATCCTGTTCTGGCTTGATTATGATTGAAAGTGCCCCGTGTGACTGGTGTATACATAGAGATGAAGGTTAATTCTGCCTTTCTTCATCTATTCTACTATGCCACATGCGTATTGTCTAAAGCCAGTTTGAAAAAGGAAACATGGCATGCCCTTAAGTAACACTTGATGTTACTACTTCTAAGTGGAAGTTGTTTCTTTACCTAAGTTCGAGCTATGTATAAGGTTACCATAGCAACAAGTCACAAACTACAATGTCTGCTCTTGCTCATCAATCGCCTCTTCACATCTATGTGGATGAACTTGCGCTAAAGGGTGCAGTTACCATGCACCTTGGTGAGGCCTCTGTGCTTGTTACAGCATGGTATTATGGCTACATTTAGCATGCTCCCAGCAAATGATAGCTGTTGGCTCTGAGATTTCAGCGAACACCTTTGGTGTCTGTTGGCCTTTTTCTTTCTTTTCTTCCCCTAGATCAACATGCCCCACAAAAGAGGCTGCACACAGGATGACACAAACCATCACAAACACCAAGTACAACTTGCTCTCACAAGTATATCTGGGTCATTATCCCAGAGACACATATGATACGCAATACGCTTCAGGCAACGGGCTTCATAAACAAGTGCAAACACTAAGTATAAATTGCTATCACAAGTAGAAATTGTTGCAGAAACCGAGTGGAAGGACAGCTACTGCTCTTTAAGGGACACTAATGACAAAAATAATTTCTTCTGTATCAGTAAATTACCCACATAAAAACACTCTTACCACGATAAAAAGATTGGTAAGTCAGGAAAAGTGCAAAAGACGGGTGGCGGCACTCCCTTTGGAGTTCCCGCACCAGCTCGCTGTGATGTCAAGGATTCTGACAGCATCTTCTAGGGTTTAGTTAATTCTTCTACGGTAAAGATAAACTGCATTGTACTTCTCTACAGCAGCCAAAGATCGAACGTGGTGAGTTTGGAGAACTCTTGCTGGGCTAACATGGCCTAAATATAAAAATATACTTGGAAATCCATGAGGTCTCAGTGACGTACCGGGATTGGGAATTTGGTGCGAAATTCAAAAGCTTAGGCTTTGACCTTCGTTTTCTCTTCCAATAATCAACCTGTTATTTCAAAAACAGCGACAACACAGTTTCCAAAGAATGCTTTATCCGTCTTAATTTATTATTTTGCTTTAGTGTCCCTTTAAAGGGCTCCTTGCCAGACTCCATCAGAAATTTCGGTTACGCACTGGAAATTGTAAAGTGCCATTGAGGAGGTGTTTTACTGCAAGAATTTTCCAAATTGCTTCATAAATTAGAGGACATAGGTTAAATTGAAATGTGTTGCTATGCTGCCAGGAGGCAAGCTTCACTCCCAACATGGATGCTCTCTCTCCCTTTGCCTCAACTTCTGCAAGTACCATTACATCCCTGCTTTCCACCATACTGGGCCCAAAGGATGCTGTCACGTTTAGGTCACAAGCCCTGCCTCATTTTTCCTTTCTCTCTTTCTCTTCCCTTTTCTTGCTTCTCTGCACACTTCCAGCGGCAGCTTTCCCCATTCTACATTGGATGGTTGACCGGTCGTGTGTCATAATCAATGACATTCTAAGCAGTGCGTCTGACATAGAGGCATTTAGGCATGTGATCTTCATTCTCCTGCAGGACACAGGGCTCAGCCAATAATAAGGGAGCATGGGCTTCCATTTTCAGCTGTTTTCACACTGTGCAGTAATTTGTACTTCGCAGACATGATCGTTAGCATGTGATCTACGCACTGTGGTTGCATGTTTGCAGTGTAGGCCTTGGTTGTCGTGGCTGCAAAATCGGCCGTCACACAGAGGGTCGCGCTCTAGCCTGTGTCGCCAGTGCGTTTCAATAGCAGCTGGCGCACGCTACTTGAGCGTCGCATGAAGGCTAAGCGGGCCCATGCCATCGTCCGAACTCTCTTGATGAGAGTTACTTCTTCATGATGAGTTGCGAGGACAAGAGGTTGGCGAAAGGTAACAGGGTGTTTATTTACATAGGAAAAGCAAATTTAGTTACAGGTAAAGACATACTCGTATTGGCAGAAGCAGAGCATAGCACATATTAACTCGTAGCACGCAGGTACTTTGTTCTCGGAGCACTTCTGCATGCTGACCAAGCAGGCTAAATCACTTTAGGAGGGCACACACTTCGCCTTTAAGATTATTGGGAAAAGGGGCAGTGAATGCACTGTACTCATTGCTCCAGTGATGACCCAAAAAAGTGAACAACCTAATCTGCCAGAAGGAAAGCCGCTCTCCGAAATTGCCTAACCACTCTTTGTCTGGCTTGATGGGTTGTCATGACGTACAACGCTTGGTATTAGTAACTAGCAGCCTCTTGGATGATGACTTGGGCAGAATAGAAATGCGCCCTCTTGTAGGAATGCCACATTTGTCAGCATCTCTGCATCCACGGTGACTCGGTAAAGTGTCATTTGATGTCGACACCACAATGACCCCAGCATCAGCTTTTCAGCGAATACGGCCGACATAACAACAAGGCCCAAACCTGGCGAGGGGCTCTTTAACAATACCGTTAAGGTTCAGCTTCAATGGCCCTTTCCTTTTTTTTTTTTTAATCATATGTCATTTTTCTACCATGTCCTGTTTGGCATAAGTCAAGCACAGCACACTCGTAATGTGGCCCAGTTGCAGACTAGCTCAGTGCAGTGCAGTGTCTTTAACTGTTGGCATGGCTGCTTGCAGAGAGCATCCAATCTGGAGGAGGCCCTGTCGGAGGCCCGACAAAGAGAGCAGGAGGCCTTGCACGAGCTGGAGAAGGCACGGGGAGGCGCCCAGGGAAATCAGTCAGCTGATATGGTGAAGCGCGTGCGACAGCTTGAGGAACAGTTGGAGGCCCGTACCCAAGAGCTTGACAAGATGGTCCAGATGGGATCGCTGCTGCAGGAGTTCCGGGCGCAGGTGTGTGTGCTTGTGTGCGTGCATGTTTGTGTGTGTGCTGCATGCTCTTCATCTGTGGCATGGCACCATGAGGAAACTACATGTGACCGACAAGGCCAGAAAGGCAATGCGGCAGTGCTTTTCTATTACTTGCCGAGCCAACCATGTACAGTTACCAACCACAGTTAACTACAGTTAAGTACAGTTAACAACTATGTACAATGAGCTCTATATAACGAAGTCGGTAAAATCGGCAATTTCCTTCGTTTGTTTGTTGGATGGAAATTTGAACTTCTGTGCAAATAAGTAGAGTCACAGATCAATTTTTCTGACATAGAAAGTAGCTGCAGAATTTTCCTAGTTATCGGGCAATCGAAAAAAGTAAATTTGAATGAGAAAGCAACTAATTTTGATGAATATGGGAGTAGGTGATGAAGGATACTGTTTCATGTCATGTGGACGATATCTTCACATCGGCGGTATGAATTAAGCGAAGCCAGCCACGCTTTCGCGTGCACTTCTTCCCCACGCACTTCTTCCCCGCGCACTTCTTCCCCGCGGCTTATAGCGCTGCCCACACTGGGACGGTGCTATCATGAAAAGCGCCGTCAGCGGGGAGCGAATGCTTCGTCTGTCTCTCGCTCCAATGGGTCACCGAAACTTCACCGCTTCACCGCTCCTACTTCAGCCGCTGAAGAAGGAGCGGGAGCACCGCGAAGGAGCTAAAATAAAATCTTTCAATGCCTCTAGCTCCTCTTCTACTGAATGGATTGAAGTACTTATTACTGCAAAATATTGCTAAAATTGTGTCCTTTCATGCTAAACACTTTGCATAACATCGATAAAAAGTGTTGCAGGGCCCCTTTAACCCCCAACCACAAGGAACAAACTTCAGACGAATTTGTGGCACGCAATGCACTCAATGAATATCATTGTTGGCTCTCAACAAGATGCCCCTTGCTTTGGCATATTTCAAGCATCGCGCGACAGCTCTTGTCATGCCTCCGCACAATAAATGAGCACATATTTGCTGATTATACCATACAACATTGCACTGTTTCCAATGACTGGGGCACACAAGTTGTGCCAAGAAAAAGCACTCGCTTGTATAGTAGCCAGATGGGCAAGGCCAAGTGCCTCGCAGGTAGCAACACCGGAAGCTTAGTGAATGCCCTCTGAGCTCACTTACATGGTGGCGCATCCTGCCATCTTGCGACCACAGTTTCTGTTATTCGTGCTTGTCTCTTCTTGCTTTCATCTCTATTGTTAGCGCTTGAATCTGGCGTGGTCAGACTTGGTAGGTGAGCGAGCGTCAACCGGCATCGCGCTGTTCTTGACACCACCTGCAGATGCCGAGTGACGCCAGCCGGTGCCAATGTTGAAAATCCGTTGAAAATTTGTTCCTTGTGGTTGGGCCTTTAAAGGAAGCTACTTGCCCATTCTTTACATTGGTCTGCGTGCTCATCGCCTTCAAAGCGTGGTGTCCATCACTCCTTGTGCGTGTGGCCACAGGTGCGTTCCCTGGAGGAGAAGGTGGAGAGTCGCATCCGCCAGGTGCAGGATGCGCATGGCTCGCTGCGGCAGCTGGTTCAGGCACTGAGCCCAGTGGGGGGATCCCGCGATGGAGCCCTGTCAGGCACCAGTGAGGACTCTTCATCCCTGTCAGCTGGGGGCGTGCAGACCTTGTCGGTTGACGACATACGGGACGGCCTGTCACCCAGCGCCCTGCAGTGGGACGAGCTGCGCGGCCTGGAGGAGAAGGTGGATGCCCTGGTGGCAACAGTGGGCGACACTTTCCAGGAGAATGCCCAGCTACGCAGGGCCCTCAAGGCCACCAAAAAGGACAAAGAGGCAAGTGGTCACTTGGATGTCGGCAATACTGTCAGTGCGTCTCAGTATTGCTGAAATGGTGCAGTCATCGCCACGTCTATCCCCAGTCATTCTGTTTGCTCTTCCTTCCCACTCGTAGGATAAGGCATTCATGCAGCAGCACCTCGTTAAACCCTGAAGAGGAAGCTTTGGCTCAGGTCTAAACACTGAGAAACAGAAATGATTTTTCCCAGCAACCAGTGCACACAATTTGATGAGGTTTGTTGCAATTAAAATGCAAAATTTTAATCTAGCAACTGTAGGAAGTGAATTTAGAATCATGCCATATCTATATATATATTTTTTTTATTTATGAAGGCTGTTGGAAGTGTATCTTTAATTTATGTCATAATATTTTTAGAAAAATTGTCGAAAATTGCCAGACTTAAACAAGAACTTGGGTATCAACTTTGCACCCTATAATTCAGCAACAAAAAAAGATATCACAATTTCTGTAAGCTGTGCCTAATAATATGTCTAAAGGAGACAAAATCTGTCTATTATACACTGCTCGAAAATTTGCCACGAACTTGTGATTAGGACTTATGCAATATCTTCATGAACATTGTAACAATTTAATGTTAATGTGAGCTGTAAATCTACATATCAGATTTGTCCATTTGAGGTGCTCTAACAGAAGCAGTTTACAGACCTGTGATATCTATTTTTCATGCAGAGTTACACATCTGTAAACTTTGCGCTTCTATTCTTTCCTTATTTAGCCTAACTAATTTTGGCATTTCTTGTTAAATGTTTGAGGTTCTAAATCAAAATCTCTCAAATAAAAATATAATTCAAATTGGCCCAGTGGTTATTTCATAAAAGCATTTCTGCATTTTAGATCTATATTTGATAAAGAAACCCGCCGTGGTTGCTCAGTGGCTATGGTGTTGGGCTGCTGAGCACGAGGTCGCGGGATCGAATCCCGGCCACGGCGGCCGCATTTCGATGGGGGCGAAATGCGAAAACACCCGTGTGCTTAGATTTAGGTGCACGTTAAAGAACCCCAGGTGGTCAAAATTTCCGGAGTCCTCCACTACGGCGTGCCTCATAATCAGAAAGTGGTTTTGGCACGTAAAACCCCAAATATTATTATTATTATTGATAAAGAAATCAGTTAGCCCCATGCTAAAGCTTCCTCTGAAAAGCTCTTTCTCTTTTTGCATTTTTTTTCTAAAGATACTGCCATAGTCTCTCTCTCTCTCTCTCTCTCTCTCTCTCTCTCTCTCTCTCTCTCTCTCTCTCTCTCTCTCTCTCTCTCTCAAGTGATATACTTTAACAATTTGTGTTTAAAACACAAACGCATCTCCATATGGTGCAAAAAATCTAATTAATGCAAGTAATGATGCCTTCCATGTGTCTTCCAAATGTCTTCCACAAGAGGTGGGCTTCTCATAAGTCAAAAAGGGGAAAATACCTCATGGTAGGCTGAAGGTGATCAAGATCTCTTTAGCTGTTTAACTCGACATGGCCGAAGAGAATGTCCAAAATTATCCTAGTGCTGAATTAATAATTGGCCAAATGTCTATTGTGTTAGCATATCTGTGTTCAGCACGTAATCATTTTTTACTCTTTCTAGTGTAATTATGTGATTTTACATATTACTGCCTTTTTGTTTTCACAGAAATGTTCCAGGAAGCAATTCTTTCTTTTGCAATTTTTTTCTAATCATGCTTAGTTTGCACTCTGTGTAGGCGAATTTACTCGGAAATCTCTATGAAATTCCTGTAGTGTTCAGTTAGGTTCAGAACAAAATTTCCATTTCTTGCCAATTGTCTGTACCAGTAGTAAAGCAGTCAGTATATGGCTATGTATAGTTTTTGTTTCTTTTGCTGTTTTCTAGTTTTAATCATTGTAAAAGTGCTTACTATAAATTTAATTTTTTCTACTTGTCTATATACTTCTTGTTTGGTTTTACATGCTAACAGTACATTAGAGACTGCAAGATTTTGCAAATGTATTCATTTTATTGTCCTAGAGACATGAAACCAGGTTTCTGGATGCTTAGCAGCTGATGATAGCTGATTCCTTCTGCCAGCTTTTCTGAAAACAATCTAGTGCAGCAATTTATCTGACATGAGCCTCAAGCAGTGGTCACATTCCATTACAGAGCCCAGTGTAAAGAGTCCTTTCAGCTTTCTTCCGGTTGCTATGGTTATGTTCACAGCTGGCTCTCTTAGCAACGCCCCTAGCAACCGTTTGTTATTCTTTCTGCTTGCTGGTGTCCCGGATGGGCTTTGTGTGAGCGTTGCTCCTATTTATTTTTTCTTTTGTTTCATTTTGATGTTGTTTTAGTTTTATTACTTGGCTTGACTCTGGCTAGAGATCTTTTTTTAATGCAAATTATCTTTATTTTGCTGTGCACTCTTGTAAAATCGCAAATGGAATTTCCTTTATTTTTTTTTTCTTGTTCTACGCTTACTTTATTGCTGGGCATCATTACTGTAATAAAAAGGTAAATGCCATGTGCACGGTTAGGATAAGTCAAAAGTTGGTGGCTTCAGAAGAAGCAAAATCTGCACTGTACTTGCGAGGCTTGAAGTTTCACAGCAGCAACATTTCATGTCAACATTTGCGGAAATTAGAAGCGTTACCACTACCGTTTAGCATACTTGGTCATTGTTAGAATATCTGTAACTCATGCAAAGGTGAACTTTTTTGGTGTGTGTGCCTAAACTTATTTTTACTCAGCTTGAAACATAATACTGCTGTTCAAGGGTTTATCGTTCAGTAGTTATAATGTTATAAATATACTGAACATTTAACAGTCCACATTGTCATTAGTTATAAGGTTGTAAATATACTGAACATTTGATAGCCCTCATAATTATTGTGAGGAAAAATATTGTTGAATGACCCTTGGTGAAGGGCACAGTCAATTATGTGACCATTTACTTAGTGCTCCGATGGCATTTGCCATCTGGTTAAGGCTATCACATTGATGCAGCTCCTAAGGAGGCACTTCAAGCACAGACGTACCATGTAAGGGTCTGCCAGCCGTTGTGTGCAATTGGTTTGCACCCTGTCTTGTGAAGTATTCAATGATTTGGACCTATGTGTTAAAGGCATGTTTGTTTGGCCGAAGCAGAATTTCCCCTAATGTGTTTGACACATCATTTCTATGTGAGCTGCTGAGTGGAGTTCTAAAAAAAGAAAAATCTTGGGTTTTACGTGCCAAAACCATGAGCTGATTATCAGGCACGCTCTAGTGGAGGACACTGGATTAATTTTGATCATCTGGGATTCTTTAAGATGCACCTATATATAAGTACATGAGCGTAGCTTGCATTTTTGGTTGTGTTGCTTGCATGCCGCTGTGCAGCAATCGCTGCTCTCAAGCAGCAGAATCATGCAGAGCAGTCATTAATTGCATCGATTTTTCTTTCTGTAGAATCCAATATATGTTTCTTTCTGTTATATTCAAACAAAAATGAATCAGAATCATGCAGAGCAGTCATTAATTGCATCGATTTTTCTTTCTGTAGAATCCAATATATGTTTCTTTCTGTTATATTCAAACAAAAATGAATCAGAATCATGCAGAGCAGTCATTAATTGCATCGATTTTTCTTTCTGTAGAATCCAATATATGTTTCTTTCTGTTATATTCGAACAAAAATGAATATTGAACAATTTTGATTATTGCAATTTTGCTTAAATAGCAAAGATTGTCTGATTTGTATGCAAAATTTTGAATATTTAGATTTTCCAATGGTAGCACAGTGGACGTTAGCTGTGGTAATGTTTACTCGCTTACACCATAATTTAACACTTGCATTTTCTCCACAAAACTGTACATGGCAACAGTGAATCTTCAGCAGTGCTTGACGTTTTCAACATGCACAACACCAACATATTGTCGTAAATACTTGTTTCACTCCCTCTGATGACTTCGCAAGTCTACGGTATACCACTGGCAAGACTTGTGCGCAGTTCCCTTGAGCAGCCTAACTCAACCACTTTTGTTAGTTAGAGCTTCACCAAGATCTGTTCCTCATAACTGCGTTGGCCCCTTTCCATTTGAGTTAATACAAAATTCTCATTTCATCACCGTAGCTATACGTGGTTCGTCAGTTTATTTATTATATGCTAGTGCACATCTTTCTCTTCTTTTGTGTTTTGTGTTTATTTGTGTGCTGACTTATCCTCAGCTTGTATCTTATTGTTACACAGTGCATGCTTTTTAAAAACACTAAGTTGTTGGTAGTTGGCCAGCTTCAGATCACACCACACTGATGCACTGGCTCTGCAATCGCATTTTGCGTGTAGAGAAAAAGAAGACAGAGTTTACTGGCATGAATTTTCTTAAAAGGCGGGATTATTAGACATGGCCGAGTTTCCAAAATTTACTTTGCAAAGGTAGTGGTTCAAAGCGATGAACAGCAAAGCAGAAGAGTGTCTACATAGTTGTCTGCTCTTTGTGGCTGTACTATGCCTGTTTGTTTACAAACGTGCGATTTGTATATTGGAAAAAACATGTTGTTGCTTGTGGTGCAGGAACTTGAGCGTGAGAAGAGGGCTCTCCAGGAGCTGAACCAGCAGCAGCTGCTGCAGGTGTCTGCTCTGAAGGCGCACGTAGAGGACACCCGGCTGGGGCTCTCCCCATCGTGCAGCCAGGGAGGAGGCCCCGTGGGCCAGCAGCTGCGCCAGCTTCGGAAGGACCTGCTTCGCGAGAAAGAAGCCCGTGAGGTTGCCGAGCACAAGGTGCGAGCTCCTTTTGCTGCCAGCAACACACGCTGCTGCGGCAGCTCCGCATGTTTACAGGGGACACGAGTTGATGCGGAGTCATGTTGCAGTGAACACTGAGAGACAACGAGAGAAGCAAATCGCAAATATATCTTTTACCTTATTAGTGCACCATTGACAAATGAAGAAGAGCGCACCCACAAAAACAGGGATAGAAGCAGAGACGACACCATAGGGCTGTGCTGTCCGGGAGGGGGGGGGGGGGGGTCCTTGTTTCTGTCCCCATTTTCATGCTTTTGCTGTCTTTCATTCTAAAAAGAAACAGCAGGTTTCCTTTTTCTATGTGGCTGACTAACTGATCTTGCAACGCTTATCTTTGAAAAGTGCAGCTAACAAATAAAAACTAAAAGTCATTGCCATAAAATTACTGCTGAAAGGACTTTCAATAGGATGTTCAGGTCTCTATTGCATTCAGTGCTGCTGATGTATGTCCTATTGCTCATCGGTCGTGCACGTTGGTGAACTTGTGCACACCTCATCTAAGCCATTGTGTTTACTGCGGCACGGTATTGTGGTGGCATCTCTACTCAATGGCAACTTAAGAATCATTACAAGCTGCACCCACAAAACCCTCTGTGCCTCTGCACTCCAAAATGTAGTTCCCAAAAGACGTGAATACTCAAAGAAGTTCGTCTCCAACGTGACGTTACAGAAATTGCACTAATTATTTATTTAATTCTTTTTAAAGTTAAATGGCAGCGTATCTTCCACTGCATTCTTAGGTTGTCACTGACCATAATAAGTAGAGGCCTTCCTACCCTTCGCACTGTTGTTGTCACTTATGTATGCATATATGAGGAACTTTTATGAATCTTAATGTACTTTGCCTTTAAAGTTTTTCTTGTGTTAATTTTTAAGATGCTGTCAATTCTAGCATGGTCTTTAGTAATGTGTTTATTGATGCCAGCAAGCTTTTTAAACATTATCTTGTGTCTCTTTGTGACTTGACAACACTGATCTCTTGCTTGAGTGCCACACTTGTGTCCTCTTTTGTGTAATGATTTAATTTGCACTGGTGCTTGCCTGGTTTGTACAGTGGAAATTGGAAACCTGTCATTAACAAATCTGGCACATTTGTTAAGAAGTTGTGGCCAGAAGTCGTCGCAGCAGGCCAATTCTTCAAGAAAATAGTTGTGTTGGCCTGCCTAGCTGGCAACACTGTTTCTGAAAGCCCACGTTCATAGGTTGCAGTTGTTTGCCAATTGCTTGGCAAACTAAATGCATTTGTGAGCAAAATAGGTGGTAATATGAAGTTTTCACGGCAGTCTAAGTACAATTAAACTTCGATATAATGAAGTCGGTAAAATCTGCACTTCACATGGTTATATCAGAATTTCATTACCTTTAAATTCGAACTTTTAGGTAAATAAGTACAGTCACTGGCCGATTCTTCTTTTAAGGAATGAGCCATAGAAATTTCGTAATTATTGGCAGTCTGAGAAAAATAATTTAAAATAGAAAAAGAATCATTTTGTTGAATTTGAGAGTCAGTTATCAAAGATGCCGTGTCAACGATATCTTCACATCGGTGGCACAAAGTGAAACCTGCAAAGCTTTTGCATCCGCTCCGCTTCCATAGCTGATAGTGTTGCCCGCAGTGGGACCGCATACCACGCAGTCAGACCAGTGCAGCATCAAAACCCATCAGATGCCACAAAGAAAAGTTTTACATTAAAATCACATGAAAGCGAGGTGGCAGGTTACAACCTATTGATCATGTTTGTTGTAGATATGTGACATTTCGCACGCGTGTCATGTCAGAAAAACCGAACAATATCCGTTACGGTGTCTGACAGTTCGATAGTCATTATGAATTCTTTTCTAGTATCAGTTCTACGAGTAAAAAGTCGCAGTTCTGCCCAAAAGGCAAAGCATTGATAGCGGCAGCAAAGTATTAAGCAACTGCACGAAGTAAAGGTCGTAGTACCGGTCGCATAAATTGCAACGAGCAGTATCTTACTAACTAAATTAGCAAGCATGGTGTCACATGCTCACAGGTAAACCTGAACAGATGTCACCCGATGACCGTGAGCACTCGCTCTTACAATGCTGGTATGATGAAAAGCGCAGGTGGAGGGGAGAGAACTTATGCCGCTTCAACGTGTCCCCGAAACTCAGCGCTGCCTCCAGCAGCACTAGGCGCATGTAGCCACCCGTCGTCTTGGCTCGCCCTTCTTTCGATTAAATATTGCCAGCTTTAATGAGTAGTGCTTTGCACATGGCACGTGAGGCATTTTAGAATGTAATGTCTTGATTGTGAAGAGCCTTTTGTGCGGAGCACCACCACAAGACAGATTAATGTACAAGTTATCAACCACTTACCACAAAGTTAATTTTTTTTTAAGTGATTTCTGAAAGAATGCTCTATCAGTCTGAACTGATTTCTTTTTCTTTCTTTAGTATTCCTTTATTAAGCAATGTGCTGAGTTGGAACATTGCACTTTAAGCCAGGGTATCCTTTTACAGCATTGAAAACAAAGTACTAGGCCACATTTGTAAAAGGGGGTGATCTACGAGTCCCTGTGCTTGATGACAGCTAAGATATCATGGTTTGAGGATGCCACACCACAGAAATAGATTAAACAGATTACATGTGCTGTATTTATTCGAATATAAGAAAAGGTTTCTTCCAAGAATTCTTTGCCTCAAAGTCACCCCTAGCCTT
This sequence comes from Dermacentor variabilis, assembly GCF_050947875.1. Taxonomy (NCBI): domain Eukaryota; kingdom Metazoa; phylum Arthropoda; class Arachnida; order Ixodida; family Ixodidae; genus Dermacentor; species Dermacentor variabilis. The sequence continues at coordinate 126,318,751 of NC_134569.1, forward strand.
ATATTGCGAATTTTGCCTTATAGTGTGGCTTTGGGGCAGCATGAATTTCAACTTACAATGCGGCTTTACGGCAGCGCTCGCTGCATTGTCGTGAAGCCACACCTAAATGCAAAATTCGCATATGACCTGCACTTTGTGTTAAAGCCCTCCCCCCCCCCCCTTATTTTTCATGTTTTGTTTTGGCTGTGTTATTCAGCATTTCAGGCAATTCCCACTGAGCCTCAATAATCTGTTGGATACTCTATATCATCTTATATTAGTGTGCCTATTAAACTTTTTTCTTGGGGCCTTCAGCTACACCCTTGCCTTATAATTGAATAAATGCGGTATGTGGTGGTTATTTTTGTTTCGCTCTGATGGCATCCTCAAGTGCTTCACGATCCTGGTACGAGTTGCCTGATTGCAAACACTGACCAAATTCCGCTTTCTTGTTTTGGCCGTGGTAGAAACAATTATGTCAACATGCACTCTGCTCTGAACGTGGTGAAAATAGAGCGGATGATCCCTTGATAATGCCATATCTCTTGTATAAGAATGTTTGAGGTGGTCAAGGTTGTTCTATTCAGAAACTTACATTGCTAATTTGTAATGCCATGCAGTGTGTGTGGTGCGTGCATGCGTGTGTGGCATGTCTGGTGGATGTATGGGTGTGCTTGTACATGTGTGTGTGCGTGTGTTCTAATTGGAAAACAACCACGTTCAATGCCAATAGTGCAGTCACTTTTGGCTCAGTCAAATGAATGCGCCATTTTCTTGATTGCACACTGCTTCTTCTCTGTTTCTTTCTATTCACAGTTTTGTTTCCTTTGCCCTTACGCACACATTCTGTTGTTTCTTCCTCCTCTTCTGTTGGTGCCTTGACCCTCTTCCCCTGTCACACCTACAACTTCCACTCTGACATTGGTGGTGGTGTTGATGGTGGTTGGGATGAACAGTTGCAGCTGAGCACGGAGCAAGTGACCAGCCTTCGCGGCCAGCTGAACCAGCAGCGCGAGCTAGTCGCCAAACAGCGAGAACGACACAGGCCGTCTCATCACGCAGGCACGCTCACCCGAGACCTTGAGGCCAACCGCTCCCCTCCTACCCCGCACTTTGCAAAGGTGGCTGTCTGATCTGTGCACCTTTTCTTCAATTGCTTGCTTCTGTTTGCTTGGGCACTCATTTTTTTCTTGGCTCAGTCACTTTACACTAAATTCCCACTTGCTTCATTTCTTTTGCTGCATGCTACATCCTGCTTAACCACTGACTACATTGTCGGAAAAGGGGGCCAAATTCCAAGCCTCTCTTTTCTGAGGGAGGTTCCCCTAAAAACGAAAACGAAGAGGCCTTAGAAAACTACCTGTCTTGTGATAAGTGGGGGCTGAACAGAAGATCACTGAATCTGCGAAGTGTGTACGCAGGCACAACTAACATCTTTTTTCTTACACAGAAGGGTTTTAGGTGTTTTTGATTTGGTGAAGTTATCAATTTAAGCAATAGCTCTAAACTCCCATCAACTTCGTTAAATCAAGGTTTAACTGTATTGCCTAGCGCACTAGTGAAATTTAGTGAAAACTTAAAAATTCAGTGTTGTTTAGGGTCCCCTTAAAAAACAGCTCGTGTGTACTCAATTGTGAATAAACATTCATTTTGTAAGCTATGTGGGAAAGAATAATACATTTCTGGGTAACAGTTGACGTTGCATGTCATGCACTCACTTTACTTACCATATGGCCTCGAATATAAGGCATTTATTTGTGTCACTATATGTGAAATTAGCTGCTTGAAAAATCGCCATATTTCGTTCAGAACCAAGCTCCAAATACACCTTTTCTTTTTATTATTCATTTTCATACATTGTAGTTTAAGCCAACAACTGCGGTGGCATTACATCAGCTCACATTTTGCAATCAAACATCATTATAACTGTAACATCTGGCATGAAAATAACTATGTTATGTCCAATATTCGATATAAACGTATATAGTCGGTCTGACCCCGATAAATTCCTTTTTTTTTTTTTTAAATTCTTTCTCGACCAAAGGTCCCAGCTAGCACCCATGTGTTTCTATTGGCACAAACCTTTGATATCTTGATCCTAAAATTGGCCTTTGTCAGATAGTTCGAACTTGATCAGTCAGCACGCACACACCTGATTCATATGGTGACCTCAATAATCACCTCTTTAGTGGCAGCGCCTGTCTCGGCGGAGCTTAAGGAACAGCGAATGCGGTGGACAAATGTCACCTCCTGTCGAAAATGCCTATTTTCGGCCTGCCTTAAGAAGATCTTCAAGCACTAACCATAGCTCACAATGTCTGATTACGGTATTTACCCAATTCTAATGCGCGCCTTATCTTCAAGAAAATTATGTGTTAAATTGCATGTGTGGTGCACTCAGATGTGAAACTAAAACTGCCTTCCTGCCGTTAATATGCTTTACCGCAGAACATGGTGTATTGCGGCAAAGCTGACTTATAGAAAAGCGCGCGCGCCAACGCTAATTTAAAAATACCGGCCGCCACTGTACAATCCCACTGTGCTCAGTATTCATGCCGGTTCGGAGCGTGTGTTTGACATAGCGATGGAATTTATGTCGATTGCAGCATATCTATAGATTCAAAGCGTCTATTCTTGCATGCTGGTTGTATGGCCATTGCCCATTTTTTTTGCTTAGCAACCGGATGCATGTTAGATTTCGACTTTGTTTATGAGCTTTAATGACATTTCTTTATTAGTTTTCTACATTGGACACATAGAAAGCGGACACGCATTTGATTCGGGGGAGTGTTAAAGTCTGGCAAATATTGCTGCATGAATCAGCGGTGTGTTTTGCCATTTTTTCTGCATCTCGTTTAATTTGACCCACCTGATAATTAGATCAGTTCCGTCAGTCTATTCAGAGTCGAATTAATGGAAATCAACTGTATATTTGCTACATGCCACTACTGGCAAGAATAGTTTCAGATTTACTTTATATCCATGTTCACTATATTAAGGTTCAAGTGCGCTAATCATATTTTTCTATTTCCTGAATTGTCGGGAGTCCCTCCTCAAATGATATTTGATTGCATTAATTTATGCAACAGTATTCCAAACAGATATTTCATATGGCATGTCATATTAAGAAACAACTTGAGGCAGACAGACACAGGAAATAGACACAGTGCTTGTCAGGATCTACTTCTTTGCATACATACAGCAAGACCTTGTTAGCTTGACCCTCGTTGATTCGGAAAATCTGATAATTTGGACTTGTCCTCTAATCTCGGCAGGCATATGCATTATTCAGTAACATCAAAGTCTCATTAATTCAGGCGTATTCGACTGCACACCAGTTAATTCGGACAGCCCTTTTATTGTGGCAATCATGAAGTGTCACAAATGTGGCAGTGGCAATAAGCAAACTGTTATCTATTATCGTCTCCTTGGCAGCAAAAGAATGTGTACTGCACAGTCAAACCTTAATATAACAAACATATATTTAACAGATTATCGAATGTAATGAAGTAAATATCCAGTTCCTCTCACCAATGTTAGCATGTAACAAATGTATGCTTGTAATGAATATCGGATAAAACGAAACTATTTTCGTCTCAGAATCAGTATTGTGAAAACAATGTTCAATTGTAGTGCAGTATATATTAAAAGAAAGAGCAGCTAAGAGCTTTTCAAACAAAGTTTAAATTGCTCACCTAATTAATAAGAACTTACATTTGTGCTTTTTTCTCTTGTGAAACAACCCCTTTATGTTATGACAAATTATATTCTCGGTATTGAAGTACAGACACAGACTGAGATGGGGCAAGCGCATATGCTGTCTTTGTGTCTTTGTTCACGCTTCATTACCATGAATGTCTGCAGACAAGCCCAGCTGTCCCCCGTTCTGCTTTTTAAATTATATATTCAGAGATAGTATCTATGCAAGGAATAACTAAATATCTGTTTTGCACTTTGTTTGAAGCCTCCATGTAAGAGTTTACATTACCTCTTTTATCACTAAGCATTATCATTTAATGAGAATATAAAAAAGTTAAGGAAGTAACGTATGTAATTCCTTGTTTGTCTTAAAAGCTCAGTCAGGTGCAGGTTCCAGAATTGCAATGTGTGTTGTTGTTGCATAATTACAGTTGTAAACCTGGAACCTTAATTGGTGAAAATTTGGCTTGATTTATTAAGGAAAACATTGGGAAAAGACTGTCGAAAGCTGGTTGCCAACCATGATTATGCCGTGGTGGTTGCATTAAGTATTTGTGTCCTTTGGCTGATGCGCCAATTCCGCAGAAGAAAGATGCCACAGGTTACCATAGCATGAAGGTTTGACATAATGGTGAACCATTGCATCACTGGAGCATGCAAACAGCTTAAGTGTAGCACATTAAAACCTGCTAGACGAGTGAACAAAGAAGGGCCAGTAGTGGTGGTGGCCTTTAGGTTGTTTTTTATTACTGGTGATTGTTACACATCTAAATAAATATGCTAGTCCAGTCCTTTCTGTAGACCATGGCGCATTAAAAAAGGATAAGGGCAAACAAAGTGCTGGTCGTCCAACCTTTGTTCTGTCACTTCGTAGGTCTTCATCCTTTCGATTCGTGAATATGTCAAGCAAAACTAATGGGTTACCAGCACACCCAGTAATATGCTCTCACTGTAATCCAGCCCATCTAAAAATTTGACCATGCAGCAAGACTTGAAGAGAAGAATTTATGTCAAATTGCTGTTACCCTCCTGTGCGGTGATCTTTTGCCTGTTCAAAGGGGTTTCTCAAGCTGTAGAAGTGTCTGAAATGTCATACTACTATTCCTAGATCAAAACAGCATCAACACCAAGAAGTCCAAAAAACTGTGGCAAGCAACGTGAGATGTTAAATTTAATGACCAAACTAAAGCACATGAGCCTGAATCAGCTTGTGGTAAGCAGAACTGGCCACACCAGCGACAGCAATGATGTTGAATGGTATTGAGCCTGGGATGTTTTCATGGGGATGTTTGCACACAGCTGCAGAAGCTTACGAGCACACGAGGAACCATGACTCAGCTGAGCCTGCAGCAGCTGCTGGAACTGGAGGCCGCTCAGCAGAGGGTCCGAACCCTGGAGCACACAGCCGAGCTGGAGGCAGCGTGCAGCACCAAGGTGAGAATGTGGCAGTACATGTGCGATTGTTAAGTTACACTAAAATAATGTAACGTTTGCCGAGTTTCTAATGTCACGTAGGATGTGCAAGTTGAACTCTAGTAGTACAAGTAGTGGCGCCTCAACATGCTCCATCACTCGTATGTCGCTACACATCATTCCTACCGGTTGGATGATACAAATTTTTGCACATGCCTTCGTTCTTGCAGTTGCCTGTGATACCAATACGTAGCACAAAGCAGGGACTGTGTAGGTCATCCTAGTTTCATGATTATGAATTACTTTGTTTACATATATTAGCACAGGACCTCAATACCTTGTGCTTTTTCTAAGGTCTTGGCACCGTTCTGACACACTGTCAGTAAGTTCAGTGACAGGATATGTTCTGCGCTTCCACAAAACCATCGCCTCATGTTCACCTACAGCTCATCACACCTGAAGTGTTTGTGCATGCGAAAAGGAAGTTTTGGAGGACGACTGGTTGATATGTTATTCATTTACATATTTTGCGTGATCATTGCGCACGAGCCTATTTTGCAGCGATACTTCGCATGGTGTCCTTTGGGCATAAGTTTACTAATTGTTTAGGCTGTAATGGCTGTAGCAATGGAACAGCATTGGTTGAGCATGCACAACTGCATTTTTTTTTTTTTTTATAGTACCAAGCTTTAAATTTCACATCCAGGTAAGGGTAGTTGCATTCATTTGGCATGCAGCAGTGACTGGTCCAGTAATAATGTGCACAAGCTCAGAAGTCCCCAGTCTTTTCTCTCAAAGTCGGCAGCCAGTAGCGCATTCCAGTAAAGCCCTCTAAATAAGAGTGGTAACCTCATTGATGTGTTCCACTTTGTTACGTTTTCCTGGCTCTCTTACTAGTGGCCATGGCATTGTGCTGCTGAACACAAGCTTATCAGTGCAACACGGGTTGGTCTCGGCCATGGTGGCTGCACTTCGATGAAGGTTAAACGCAAAAATGCCTCATATGCTGTGCTTTGGGTGCATGTTAAAGATGCCCAGGTGGTCAAAATTAATCCGGAACCCTCCACTACGTATGGCATCCCTTGTCGTAATTCACTGTGAAGTTTCGAGACACGAAACACTCCAGCACAGTTATCTTTATCTCTTTCTTTACTTGCAGCATCATTTCCGCAATAGTTGATACTGGCACTACTTTAAAAACTGCACACTTAAATTATATGTTCGTTTTATGGCTTGCTAGGCTTTGTCCTTGCAGAAATTTTGCGAATTCGCAAAATAGTTTGCCAGTTCTTGCAGATCTGTGACATTAATTTTGCAGTATCTGTGCAAGAAAAATATGCCAACATGAGAGATGGATAAACAGTGCATCACACACCCTGGAACATCACTTTGTGTGTTGCATTGAGAAGTAGCATTTCTTTCAGGTGGTCGTGGTCATATGTATGTATCAATGTAGTCTTTACTTTCATAAAATTCAACATTCATTGAAAGAATAGTTCTTGCATCACTTATTCAGCACCCATGGCATATGTATATTCACGTTATGTTGAAGTAAGAAATGGGCACACTTCAGTGACTTAAAAGTCACAGAAATCGTGTTGATCATGCATAAACATTGGAAAAAGCGAGATCTTTGAAATAATTTCAGTAACTTACTTCAACAATTGATCATCTGGGAATGTGCACATTCTTCTCGTCTGTAATGTCTGCATGCAGTGACCTGCTTCAGCTTCTTGAAGCACGTGTTATACTTCCTCGCCCAACCTTAACCCCCCTCCCCCGCCTACCAGCTAAATTGGGCGCAGACGTGGGGCTTAGGGCCAGCAGCCCCAAAATAGCCCACCTTGCAACAGTCTGGCCCATGGTTGCCTTTCACGCTCCCAACTGCTATCTGTTGTGTGTCTGAGCCAACACGTGGACGTCTCTTGGAAACCTCTCAGTTTGCCGGGTTTTAACAGCGTAAGAAGCACGTTAAATAAGGTAGCATCAGCACACTGCATATTCATGTGCTAGACAGTCAGGGAATGGAGAGATATGTTTTGTGATTGGATGGAAGTGTTTGGAGGGCAGCGCAGAAAATCAAGGCAAAAGGTCAGGCCTGCACCTACCGTTTGTCCCTTTCTTCTGTCTCTGTTTTTGCATATGTGGACTTTTCTTCTTTTGTTGTTGTTGTTTCATTAGTATTTATTGTTTTGTGTCTGGTTAAGGTTGTCTAGATAAAAAGGGAGTTGGGAAGGAGTTGTGTGAGGGAGATTTCTGCGTCATTTTTTTTTTCTTTAGAGGGGGAGAAATGCAAATGTTTAATTTTGTAGTTGGTAGCCATCTTTTGAAAGCACTTGCCTGTCTTGACATAGATTAATGTTCTTAGAGAGTTGTTTCTGTGCCTCATGTTTACTTTTACGTTTGTGTAGTTATGATAAAAAGTCCTGCTTTTTTAGCTGTCAGCAAGTAGTAGGCTTTAGTTTCCTTTAGTTATTGTTATATGCTTATTTTTGCTGTTTTACATTACAATGTGCTGTCTTACTTCAGAGCTCCGCTTTGACAGGTTTTGTGGCATAGACCAATCTTCATGCATTCTAGTATTAATTTTAAGAGATGGACATTTAATTCAAAAAATCATTAGGACATATCTCTGTGGCTCTTCTTTATATCTATGGCCAGGTAACTTCACTTGCTGCCTCGGTAATAATTCTAATGATCATAATAATCATGATAATGTAATCAAGTGCCTTTATAACAAAGTGCATGGCACCTCCAGTATTCTTCGTTATACTGGCCACTTTGTTGTAAAGTTTCACCGCACCACTCTTAGTATTGCAGGCTAAGCTTTTAAAAAAAAATCCTTTATTTAACAAGAACTTAGAAGATACTTGTTGAAAGACGTCACTAATTTTCTTCTGCACACTTCGTCCAGTAAACCGTGCGACTGTGGCCACTCGCGACACCACTGAAAATGTGAAACTTTTTCTCAAGGGAGAACTGTCAGCGCTTTGATGTTCCTATGCTACTTGCATTCATCACAACATTCCCAAGACATTGCGACGAATGCTTCTCCTAATTTGCTGAAGAACAAAAAAAAAGAAGGGCTATGAACCATTTGTGCCCAGTTTGGCCAGCCACTATGCATATGCATGCAGACGTGCAACACACAGGTGTGCTCATTGCAGGGAGGAAAGTACTGGCAAGCGCTTACTGAAGTTTATCATTCCATCATCTCCCATTGGATTGATGCAAGATGGCCTGCTGAATATGCAGGCTTCATCGATGTGTTTTAGCTTGTTCTTCACCGAGTTCGCTAGTGTTAGTTTTCATGGTTATTTCTTGCAGCCTTCCACAGCTTGCTTACTTATATCCACTGCACAATGAAAGCATCAAGATCGTTGTGTCTGGTTTTGCTCATTCTCTTTCCCAGTGGGCCAGGTTAGTGCCCCACTGCCGCTCGTCAAAGTGTATTTCGTTCGGCCCACTAGGTTGTCGTTGTCATCCCTGCCCATTTGAGATGCTTGGCACCTTGAAATGCTGGGAGCGTGCATCGCATATCACAGCAAAAATTTGCTTGCAAATGTGAGCGCTTGCCGGTTTTCTCCGCCTTTGTTTTTGCAGCAGTTCGCAGCTTGAGACGTTATGCGAGATTGTACCACTTTCTGGATGGGTCCAGTTCAGACCTTATGCAACGCCCAGAAGCTGTTGTGTCTACTTCAGCGATGCATCGTGCGTGCGAGGATTTCCTCATTCTCTCCGAAGTGGTGCATCCCACTTTGTACTCCAGGTGGAGTTAGACATGCCCTTAATCACAGCCTGCGCACTGTGCCCGCAAGACCAATTGTAGGCAAATGTTTGAAAGTGGCATCAAGCATTCCCTCCCTTGTTCTTTCTTGTACACAACAGATGACAGGTCTAGTTTGGCACTGTGCGTATTTATGGAGGTGTTTTCTGATTGTCATTGCACCGATGCATTGTGCATTGTACCCAAGATAGCATTACGTGCTCTATGCGTCGCGTTGTGGAAGTTCACGTCACAATCATGCAGTATGTAACTGGGTGCTTAGAATGTATACATCAGACTGCCTCTAAATGACTATTAGTGAGTCCCAGCAGCAAAAGTGAAGTTCACATAACTGGAAACGTTAAAATTTCATCACATGCGTTGTGCAGCAAATGCTTCGCGTTAACATATATTCCCACAATGAGTGGGATCAGCGTAATTTGTTGTTTCTTCAAAAATTTATAATCGATTTGATGTAATATTCTCACTCTTACAATAAACATCTAAGGCTCCCTAGCCTATGTGTCATGAAATAACTTTTGCTATCATCATGATTTGACACTTCAGCCTTGAATGCAATTTGACGGTTGCTGTTATAAACTGGCCCTCTTCCTTTCATCCCACCTGTTCTCGAATTCTAAAGGACGAGCCTGTCGCAGAAACAGCAGAGGCAGTCATGTTACCCACGGTAAGATTATAAAGTGTTTTGCAGTCACCTGTCGCTATCTCTGGGTTCTCTTCACTTCACCTGGCTTCTTGTGGTTTCGGGCCTTACTCTGGGAAGCATTGGGTCATTTCGGTGGAGGGCTCTTCGAATTTCACCGCATGATACCTCTACTTCAAGGAATGCTAATTTGCTCACTTTTCTGGAGTGGCTGTGCAGTTTTGCTCATGTGAACATGTGTACATGTTTTTCTGCATGTGTATGTACGTTTACACGGTGTCTTGCTTACATTGAATTTGTGTTGCTCTTTTGGAGTGCCTTTTTACATCTGCTCTGTCAGCGTAAATAACCTTTCCATTTCGATCTTGTTCAGAAAAACTTAGTGTGCAGATTATATTTGTTAGTACCTGTTCCTTGTTTGCTACTCACCCATTGTGCACCTTGTAGAAAGATGCTTACACTGCATAACTCTTCATCAGCATCTGGGAAATTTATATTGCTTAATGCTAGTTCAAAGTTGTTTTGCTTATTAAACTTAAAAAGCCCCCCACCAGGTCTCGTAGCAAATTTTGGTTATACGCTGGAAGTTGTTACGTGTCCTCTAGAGAGTGTCCTGCCACAAAAATTTTTACGAGCGGAGACCTGCGCCGAGTAACGGCAACTTTGTAGATAACGTAGGCCCTCATCGGGGTGCGCGAGTGCCCACCGTAGACACAAATAAAGTTTGCTCCAATCCAATCCAATCAAATTGGCTCATTATTAGCCGAGATAGAAATATTTCAGTGCCGCCATCCCATGATTTCAGCAGGCGAGCTCCGCTGCCATGCGAGACACTCTCTCCACTTGACCCGTCTAGCCTGTGCAAGCGAAATCCCTTCCCTGCGTTCTCCCGGCACTGCCCACTTCTGCTGACGCTATTGCGCTCGAGCTGTTGTGATTATCTCATTTCGCACAGTGGACAATTTTGCGGGCTGTGGACGGGGACACAACACTAGCAGTATAATTCAGTGCTTCATGAATACTGAGACAGAACAAGTGGATCGCAGAGCGTTATCATGCGTTGGAACACGTTAGAAAATGGCATAGTTTCGGTACCTGCGTACATGACTGCATGACCGTGGGAACAAGCAGATGAAGCAGAAATACATCTCTCTTGCTTCGGTGCGAAGTAAAACAAAAAACACAGACATTCCGTTTGTGTGTTTTATTATTTCTCTAAACTTCAATTCGTCAATTCAAGCAACGGATCACACAAACAACAGATGTTGCCTTGAATAATTCTCGAAGTCACGTGTCACCACGAGCAACGTCATACTGCGGACACGAGTACGTAGGCGCAGGGACACAAGTATGTCACCGTCAGGCTTGGAGTGCAGTTGCTGCAAGGGAAAGGGAAAATGGTGTGTGCATTCAAATTTCAGACCTTTCTGTGGCGCATAGCAATGTAATTCTTTGCAAACACGATCGTTAGCGTGCATTGGATGCTGTGCGCTTGTCAGCTCAAAATGGCCAGACCTGGTGAGGTGCCCTTTGAGGTTTTCTTTTCTTTATTTTTTAATATTTGCTTTCAGCAGTCTGTGTGTCTGACTGTCCAATGTTCCTCCCATTGCTATAACTAGGCTTAATTTCAAAATGGGGAAAGGCAGTTGCAAAGGCAATGCTTTAGAACAGTTGATTTGCTTCAAAAGTGGCATGTGCTATAACGTAACATTGTTTTTTGGGGCTGAACAGCATATTTTCATTCACTGAAGATTGCAAGAACGTGTGTGTTATCTCACACAGAGGTGGAGGACATTTGCTGTCAATTATAAGCTGGTCTTTTTTACAGCGAAGCTGTCTATGGCTAGGATCTGGCAGATCGAGTCCACCCGTAGACCAACAATTTTTCATACCTGAGCCGATCCCAAAGATAGTGCAATACCGAGCCGACCCGCAGCAGAGGTGAAGCAAGCGTTAAGCACTCCCCATACGTGAGCCCATCCCGAAGATAGTGCAATGCCAGGCCGACCCGTGGTGGAGGTGCAGTTCGCGATTAAGGGACCCCACATACACAGCTTCGCTGGTCACCTTTCTTCACGCAGTGGAAGGGCACTGAGTTTTTTATTGTGTGGGATCACATGGAATGCAATTAGGTACATGTGTAAAACTATAGGTAAAGAGGGAGGAAGTCAAGTGAGGTTGTAAATATCAAAATGAGGTAGGCATTGATTTTATCACTAAGAACACTTGAGCCCTTGATTCATAGGAGTCGTCACTAAAAACACAACAGCCTTTGATGCATGGGATCCTGCCGTTGCAAGGCACAGTTCGGATGCAGTAGTACTTGTCCACCAGCAAGCCAGAGTGAAATCAGTGTTAGTTCCGGATACAATTTGTTGGTCAAGATTCACACAGCATTTCTGAACTTGTTCCTTCAAGACAGGTGGCATGCAGGCTTGCACACTACGTAGCATGGCATAGACAATGCCGCTGTTACTAATTTGAACACCTTATGCACGTCTGAATTGTGGAAAAATAAATTCATGCCCACATGTACGTAAACAGGGGTCCACAAACAGGGGCTGGTCTACAGAGTTTCCTATGAAAATTACTAGAGAGAACTCTGGCTCTAGGGTATACGGGAGCTGCAACCATGACTGTTGCACCATCAGCATACTGTGTGTATAGCCAGTTTGTAGACAATAAAGCAGTTGTACGTATGTTTGGAATTGCACTTGTGCTTTAGCTCAGCACCATGCTGAGCTAAAATGCTCCAAACTGCTCATGCCCACTTACACTCCTGTGTATAACAGAAGAAAATGTGGTGGTACCTGTGCTGCTGTTTTCTGGCAGCTTAAGTCATGATAAGGCAGAGAGGTACTTGCTTCAAACAAGTTTATCCAGACCAAATTGGCAACAGCAAAGTGACAGAAAGCAGTCACTGTTATCTAAAGACAATGTGTTGCCTGTCAGCCTTCTGTTACAAGTTTGCTGCCACAGGTGTCCGCGTACATAAGAAAATTAAAGCTCGAAGGTAGGCAGGTATGCAGCTGTGAGTGAACCATGAATCTAACTGTCTCTTGGTCATTTTAGTTTCAGTCATTAGACACTGCTGTCTTGAAAACAATGGTCTGCTATCATGATAATTTCCTAGCACCTAACACACATGTATAATCATTTCTTTATTTACAGAATTGATCGCGATGCCATGTATTAAGAAGCATTTATAAATGTGTAATGCTATTAACAGACCAGGGTGGCTGCACTGAATGATTTATTATTAAAGCTAATACCGGAGTGGCCGCTATCTATATATGCAACAGGAACCTACCTGCTTTACTATAAATGGTAGCAAGTTGACCGTAGTAAGATATTTTATTTGTGTTGGGTATGATAGTTCACAATGTGAACTTAGACTGTAATACTTTTCAGCTGCTGGCCATAGCAGCCACAATGTGTTGGGATGCAGTATGGACAACTTTTCTAAGTGAGCATTCAGCCAAAACAACAGGCTCCATTAGTGTTAGTTCATGACTTCATATTCCCATGGATGTCTGTCTTAGCACCAAATATAATCCCACATTTATTAAGAGGATGAAGTTTCTGTAACAGAAGAGTATGTTTGTGTTCTTATGAGCTTAGAATGCATGGTAGCCTTAAACAAGTGCATTTATAGACTACCAATACAGCTACCGTATACGCTTGAGTAAAGGCCACACACTAGAGTCAGAGCTGAACCCTTAGCATGGCAACCCAGTATTAAAAAGGAAGACAAGAATGAAAAGTTGTTTGCTCTTGGACTCTGAGCATGTGACGTGCAGTGTCTTCGGGGATATGAAGCATTAAAGACGGAGGAATATCTAACGCCACAGATGGCACGGAAGACGACTGTATCCACAAGTGGTGCTGCTGAGCCACGTCTGAGCAGTGGAGACACGCTTTGAGGACGAGACCTGCATAGCGTACACGCATGAAGAAACAGATGTATTATGAAAACGGTGATGTTCGCTCTTTTCATACGAAGGAATTCTGGGGATTACACACAGCCAGAAAAATTGGTACGAAATGGCCTGCCCCCTTGTAAGAGAGATCCCTCATCAAGACCATTAAAAAAAATTTGCAGCCCTTATATGAGTGTACACGGTGTGTCAGACTATTACTGTCATGAGGACTGTGCATATTGATCTTTTGTATATATTTGTCCTAGCTGTTGTATGTAAATCTGGGCTCCCACTCATATCTATAGTCTACTCGGACAGGTGTCAAGCATTCAGTGAAGGGAGTTGCTCAAATAGTCAAAAAAAGATCTGCATTCATGTGTGAAGCGCAATAAGAGTGTACACTGTTGGCACAAGACTGGAAGCAAGGTTACAGGTTTCCCTCTTCCCCACAAAACAGGTTTCTTGTCTGGTCATAGAATTGAGTGCCTTGGCTACTTGTCAGCAAGAACATCACAAGAAGCAGAGCGTGAGAGAGCAGACAGGACGCAGTGCTGATCCGTGATCGCTGCAAGTTGTGTGAACAAGATTACAGTAAGGGTTTTAAAGAGGACACTGGAGGGGGCATCATGCTAGTTGTCGGTGAAATGTACAGCCAACATCTGAGGCTGAGCTAGTTGGCACAGCGTCATGTCAACAAAGTAATTGCAAGAAATTGGGTGTGAGAAGTCGCTGTGCTGGAGTTGAGATGTTAGTGCAGTCGGAGCCTCAGATATATTTGTAGCAGATTTATGCTGCACGACATCATTCACGCACTTTCTCTCTCATAAATTATTGGTTCCACTCCCTATCTCATGCAGCAAAAGCAGAACATTGCCGATTTGCAAGGACTGCTGCAGGAGCGAGATGAAGAAATTGAAGCCCTGCACCAGGCTGTCAATGCACAGGTAAGCAGCCTGTTCCTTATAACAGGCATAACATTTTACTCCATTTCTTATGTTTTCGGTCTCTTTTTTTTCTTTCTTTCTATTTTTTCTTTTATAAGTATCAGTGGAAACGCTACAACCTAAACCTCCAGTAAGGAACACAGTTGGGCCAGTTGGTGTTACCCTCAGCCCTGTGTACTACCTGTACATCTGTCGTATGGCCTTCTGCTGCAGCATGTGGGGTTCTCACACCCATGCTCTTGGGACAAAGGAACGACAACACAGTAGTGCAAACAATCACGAGGGCATTTATTGCACCTTTCATAGATCAATGCCTGCTAGCCGAGTTGCTATCCCCAAAACATGCCGATGGGCGTGCGACAAATCTAGGAAGTCCGACTCACCGCGACCGGATATTGAGCTGATATGTTTGCCCCATGCTGGATCCCAATGCCTGGTCGTTCGTGTGTACGGTCACGCGAACGGTGGTGCGTTCGAAGGCGGCCACGTGAGACGGTCTCGCAGAAGCATGGATGGGCGCATGCGCAGCACGTCCGCACTGCCTGCCGTCCCGAACCAAAGAGAGGAAGCGCCTTCTCCTTTATGCACCCAAGTAACCCCGCCGCAGCGCAACACTCGCGCCATCTCTCGTACTGCGCCTCAACCAGACCGACTGCCGCGGGCATCACGCAGGCCACGTGGCGAAGCCGGATTGCAGGAGACGGGAGCTATGCGGGAAAACAACATATCAGGGGACGCGTGAGAGTCACGCATCCCCACAAGCACCAACTCAATCTTGGCATTAAGCAACTGTAGCATTAAGCATATGGATAAGAAAAGGACACAGTAAGGAAAGCAATGGGATGAGCACTTGTCTTTTTGCATCCCAGTGCTAACTGACCAAGTTGTAGGATTAGCTAGCCCAAGTCACCTTTAATGCACTTTGCATCTTGTTGGATAAAATTAATTGACAGTATTTCAGAATGTATAACTTGATGTCTAACTACTAAATACTAGAACAGGGAGAGTGGGGTAAACCTCAAGGTTTCAAGAACAAGCATTTTATTACAGCAAGCATTTTATTACAGGGGCCCCCCTGAAACACTTCTTGAACATAGTAAGGAAGCTGAATCAAGAGTTTCACAAAATCTCGTCTGGTCGGGAAGTAATGGCATAATAGGACAAAAAACAGAATGCCAACCAAAATGGGGTTGTCTAAAAATTCTTAAACGTTTTGGCTTCCACACAAAAGCCTTGTTCACTCAAGGCTTCCGTGAGAAAGGCTTCTGTGTGGAAGCCAAAATGTTAAAGAATTTTTAGACAACCCCATTTTGGTCGGCATTCTGATTTTCTTCCTATTATAGTAAGGAAATGTTGTCAATCTGTAGACAAGGCTCCTGTGAACATGTGAGCCGTATGTTTTCTACTGCATGCAGCAGGGAATTTGAAAATCTCGTGTCAAAAACAGTAAAAGAAGTTGCTTGCTCCCTCTTTCTCCACATCATCAGCAGCTACGTTGCCAGCAGCCAAGCAGCCCACCAACCTTTATTAATGGATTTCATGATCGCAAGAACATTCTCAGTAATACTACTGTTGCTAATTTTGAGTTAAATAAATTAAAAATATGTGTGTCTGCGAACTCAAAAAGTCTAAAAGCAAAGGTGGGTGAATAACAACTTTTTCGAATATGAATTGAATACGAATAGCAAGTATTGAATATTGAACTGAATATCGAATAGTCAGATGCAGACGCTTATATTTACAGCAGGAATATTTATTTTGGTGCAGTTAGATACCACACCTATACTGACTAGAGCACAACAGACAGCTAGCTATCAGGCAAAAAGCATCAATTTTAAACAGGAGATCACTAATATTCATCAAAAAAGCTATGCGAATAGTTCGTCAACAAGTTTAGAGCCTGACAAGTTCTTTCAGAAAGAGTGGCTGCAATATGACTGGCCAAAAAAATAAAAAGGGAAGTTTAAAAAAATGAATCTGCCGAATGACTTGTGTGCCTTAGGCACATGTAAAGAGGACTGTTGCAAGGAAAACATCACTGGTTGCAGCGTAAAAGATAAGACTGCTACATTGTTAAATGCCAGAAACACTAAATGACAGATTGCAAGCAAAAGTCGCAGGTTGTCATTTAGGCTTCTGTCGCAAAACTGAAGACAAAGCTTCCATTACCCCTTTTGTTTCTGCATTGCTTTGAAAACACTTGTCCTTGTCACAATTCTGCTTTTTATATATACCTTTTTCTAGCAGATGGAGAACCAGACTTAAACAATTGGTTGCTGTGAGATATTTGGTTACTTCTGAATATTTGAAAATACCAAATAGTTTCTTTTTGAATATGAATCGAATACCACGCACTATATATTTGTACAGTTAAACCTTGATATAATGAAGTAGGTAAAGTTGGCAATTTGCTTTGTTATATCGAAAATTCATTCAGCATTGAAATTTGTCCTTTTATGAAAATAAGTACAGTCGCCGGAGGACTTTCTTACACGGAAAGGGGCTGCAGGATTTTCCAAATTATCGGGCAAACGAAAAAAGCAAATTTGAATGAGAAAATTCATTTTGATGAATTTGTGAGTCGCTGATGAATGATACGGTTTGATGCTACGTCGACGATATATCCGCAACGATGGTACGAGTTAAAGGGATACAGAATAAAAATCCAAGAATATTGAGAAAGCACCACAGTTGCATTCCTAAGACACGATTGCTCTTGTACATAGTCATTATTTGGGTTATTTTTGAGTGGGTGGATTCATTTTTGACGCTCTATGAGCGGCCACCAAGCCACACACAACGCGCTCCCGACAAGTCGGCAGATCTGACGTCACGTCTACCTTCAGCAGCAACCGGGCAAACTGACTGGCTGCGCGCTGTTTTGTTTTCGCCGTGTTGTGTCGTGCACAATTCTAAATTCTAGTGACAGTGATGGCACGAGCAGAGATTATGACTCAGACTTCGATGAGTGTCCTGCTGAACAACCACACACGATAAAGGCATATACGTATGATAAATCCGCATCATCTAGGGACAATGACAGCGACCTTCTGCAGCAGCCCCCTTTGCGGTGCTGAGGGAGCCTGGGTTGTATGTTAGGGCACCGCTGCTAGCGTGCAATACATGTTTGAAGGTTGCCTATACACAGTACATGTTCGTCAGTGCATCACTATGCGCAATATAATCATGAACGTCCACCAAATAGCCCCATTCATTGCTTTACTAAGTGTAATTCAATTATTTGATTTGACCATCTGAATCCGCGGAAGTTTCAATTTATTGTCTTGGCATTCCTTCGCGGCGGAAGCGAAATTTCATTATATTGAAATCGCATACAAACACACTTCGTTATATTGAGGTTCTAAATACATGGTGTTCTATGACGAAAGGTTATGAAAAAATTTAATACTTTGTTATATCAAGAATTTTGTTATATTAAAGTTCGTTATATCAAGGTTTAACTGTATTCATATTCTCAACTTCGAATATTCGCCCATCCCTACCAAGAAGGTGTTTCATCTTTGCACTTCTGGTATACTCACAACAGTTTGCACATATCTACATTTGCTGCGCGTGTCCTCAGAAAACTCACTGGCGTGCTGTGTAGTGTAGATATCGCGACCACCACAGAGTGCCATGATAAGCACTCTGGCCGCTGCCATCCGCATGCTCCGATTGGTCTCCATGGGTGGTGGCATAGCTCCAGGGATGTGGCTATGTAAGGCAACTCGAGTTACCATCTCACTTTGAGATATATAGGCTTACACACTTGAACTGAAAGTAGCACTGTAATGAAAAGAATGACCATCTCTTTCCCTACCGAAAAATAGGGATAAGCGAAGCTTGTCCTGCATGCACGTGACCTTCGTCACGGTTAAATAACCCACAGGTAGCGGTGCCGATTACTACAGCCTCCCGCTCCCTCAGCTCGGGGGGCTCTAAAGGCGCATTTATAGCCTGATGTTATCGGCGCGCAGGCAACCATCGTTAGACGCCGGGTGCATCAGAACGTGTTGGCCGCGTCTGCTTACGTTGGCGACACCAGTGCGTCCAACCATCAGTCGAACTGTAGACGCTGTTGTTCTCGCCAACATGGCGTAACGTGGCGTAACATGAACATAGCGTTCATGCTATGTCATACTATATTTAGGCGTTAATGACTGGATCAACACGCCGACGGCAAGCCCTTTCACAGCCGAGTTCTCGCTGCCGCTCGTCAAACGCTGCCAGTTCCTCAGGGGAACGCACGTGTTGCCGTCCCATCCATTTTCCGAGAATTAACTGAACAGAATCAAAGCTGGCACAGCGCATGCAAAGCCCTTTCCTGCCCTTTCCTTCTCCGGCGGAAGCCAAACAGCTCCGATTGGTTGCTGAATCCTTGATAATGACTCATGCTCCCGCTCCGGCACAGCTGTCAACTCGTCAAACCGCCCTTTCCTGCAGCTGCTGGGTTTTTGTGTGACCTCTACAACGCCACTTGTGGAGCAATACAAGCTTCGCTTGAAAAAAAAGAAGCCCAACTTTTGGGTGGGGCCTTGCCCCTTTGTCATCCTCCCTGTAGCTCCCTAGTGTTCTAGTGGAGATAAAGGAAAAAGTCGTGTATCTGTGCAAGAACTATGTCTAACTCCGCTTGTACTTGGAGGATTCGAAAAATAATTGCGTAAGGGGATTTATGAGGTGATGTCCTTTAACAGTAAGGTCATTCTTTTATTAGTTAGAAAAGTGTTTCACGGCATCATTAATGTTGCAACAGCAGCCTGGAAGCACCAGTGCACAAGCTGAACTTTTCCTGGACACTCATCAAGCCTTTATCTACCCTACCATGTAGACTCGTGTAGAGGCCACACCCGTTTAAGGGGAACACCCCCAACTTGGTAACTCAAAATTTGCAAGAAAGAAATTTCCAGTGTTAAAGTAACTGCCTGTCTACAATATCTTGCAATATCTACAGATTGCTTGGGTGATAACTTTTCCTTCTTCCTGTCCTGTTTCCCTTTCCCTCTTTCTCTCTCTTCCTGCACAACTACCTTTATCCGGTACAATACAAGGCTCAGAACTGTGGGTGACTGACAAAGTGTGTGTGCTGTGATATTCATTGTGTATATCTGTTTGCTTTTAAAGTGCTTGTTGTCCTTGCAAGAATATATGCATTTGATGTCATTTTCATATTTGTGTAGCATACGAGTACTAACAACTCTCCTCTCTCTCTCTCTAAGGCACCAAAATACTCTTGTGTGCTTTTTTGTGTTACCTCTAGCTGTGACAGCCCATGAGAAAAGGATAAAAAAAATTGTTATAAAATAATACATATAAATGATGTGATTTTAAAGGCATGCAGTGAACAGAAAGCTCACTGGCATTTGCATCATGAATGGGAGCTTTGCTATTCATGCCTTATGACCAGATAGATAGCAGGTATCATGCCCTCAGACTAGTGTGCTTTTCTTCATATTTTTTTATCACTGTAGCTGAGCTGTAGCATGCTGTTTTCATGAAGAAATGCTAAGTCCTGGCACATTCCAGGTGTCTCCACTGCGTGAAAAGCTGCGCTCAATGGAGGAAGAGCTGGTGAGTCGGGAACGTGCTTGGAGCGAGCAGCGAGAGTGCCTAAAGCAGGAGTTGGCTCGCGCACGGGAAGCACATGAAAGCAGCTCAAGGCGGTTGCAACTCCGGCTACACGAAGCCCAGCAACTGCACGCTCATGCTCAGGAGGCACTCCGATCGGAGGTGCTTGCACTCAGGGACACCCTGGTACGATATCTTTCCTGTCTGACACATTGAACACTGCACAGCTATGCACCATATTTTCCAAACTTGCAAAAAATACTGATAGAACGGAAACTGAACTAAGCCAGAAGCATTAAGTCTAGTATGACTCTTTTTGATGAGAGGCATTCTAATCGGAGGCCTGACGAAGGCCATTAGGTTCGGATAGATGCTAACACTCGGGAAGCTAACATTGTACTGAACTTGCGTACTTGCTTGGCCACAGTTCTCTCTTGTACTTAGTCTCGAGTCTCTTCAATCTACTGCAGTACTCTTCATCAGGATTAAGTTTGACAGATCTGTGGCTTACTTTGCATGCCAGTCTACGCTGCTTTGCCTGGCTATTCGAAAGCTAGGGGCAGATAAGATTGGTACTCAGTTCCAGACATCTTTTACGTGATTGTAGTGTCAGTCAATCAAACAATCAGCTAATCAAAGAAGAAGAAAAAGAAAATAAACTTTTATTAAAAAGAATGGTCTGGCAGTTTTGGTTGTTGGGGCCTAAGTTGGCGAAGCTAATCAATCAGGTTTTTATTTATCTCTAGGAGAGAAAGCTCTAGCAGAGAAAGGAGAGGCAGCTTATCTAACGCTCTGGCCTTTAGTGCAGCTTCGAGTGGGATGAGTCACAAGTCCATTGCTTTTTGTTTGTTTGTTTGTTTTTTTCTCTTCCATCTATTCAGTGCATATTGAAGAATAGCATTAAAAGAAACATTTGGTCTGACCAAGGAGATGCAGAATAATATGTATTACAAAAAATTACACATGCTTGAAGAAAGTCAACGCGAGCCCCATGTAATGTTCTCGTTTGTACCTGTGCATTCTGCTGCCCTTCTAGTGGAAGGTCCCACTCACACTGCGACTTTGACAGTTGGTCTAACAACAGATAGAGTGTGAGCTGTAGACCCAGTATAGTGCAGCCACTACCATCATCCTGCTTACATGCAGTCACGGAACGTGCCCAAGGACGAGGCGGCAGCTGCACTGAACAAGGCAGTGTCAGCCGAGCGGGAGCAGCAGCAGAGCAAGCACCACGAGGAGATCCGGCTGCTGGAGGAGACATGGAGGGAGCGCCTGGAGGCTGAGCGCAAGCGGCTAGAGCAGGAGCATGCACAGCGCACTGCCGACCTGGAGCGCCAGTGCCAACTGCATGCGCGCCTGCGCACCTGGAACCGCACGGACCTGGAGAAGGAGATGGCCTCTTATCTCGAGCAGGCATGCTGGACGCGCATCTTCTTTTTCTCCTTTGTCTTCCTTTGCAAAGCAATATGGGTTTCGATGCTGCAGTGGCTAGACTGACAAAAGAGGAGGAGGAAATTAAAAATGAATTAAATTTGGGAGTTTTATGGGCTATAACCATGATTTTATTATGAGGCAAATCGTAGTGAGGGACTCTAGATTAGGTTTGACCACCTGGGGTTCCTTAACGTGCACTTAAATCGAAGTACCCAAGCATTTTTGCATTCCGCCCTCAACAAAGTGCAGCTGCCACAACCAGGATCAGAACTGCAACCTGGAATTCTGCAGTGAAACACCGTAGCCACAGGGCTACCATGGCAGCTAGGAAAAGGGATTGTGTAAAAGGGGTGCGACGGAGAAGAGATCATGACGGAGTGAGGTGGACAGGAAAGGGTACGTCTGGTGTGCAGAACCAACTGATTGGTTGCATCAGTGATGACTTCAACTCTGCCGCAGCATATGTGTGCTTGCACTCAGGCACGGCAGAAAGGCTTCCTGTCAGTGGCATGTGTTACACCTGCACTCTGGATTTGCACATTGTGTAACGCAGAGTTGCATGGAAATGGAAAGACTCATCACTAAGTGAAGGGCGATGCAGCACCTGAAGCTGCTTTAGCCAAAAGACTAGAAGCTCGACGGTGGCAAGAGGCACCCAGGACAGTCAAACTTTACTTACTCCAGTAATGACCTTTGATGATTTCTTCGTAAATTTTTCTTCATTATGTTCTTTATCTTTTCTTTCTTTAAATTTATCCCATTGATCTGGACACCTAGAAGAGCTTTTAACCCTTCGAATACTGAGCTGCACATCGCTTCTAAGAGCATTTGGTTACTCTTTGTTATTGCTCACAGTTTCAAAACTACATCCACACAGTCTGGCACCTTTTGGTAGGTGCTACTTCATGTCTGCATTGTATGCATTGAAAGCATGAGAAAGTGCAAGCATTGTGCTAACACATAATGATGCGGCAATATGTGCTTAATGATCGGCATTCAGTCGAGCCGCCAAGCTCTTCCTAAAAGGGATGTGGATCCTGCAGCTGGAAGCATTGCCACACCCTCTTAAGTCTCATAGGTGCCAAAGTTGTGGCAGTTGCAGTTGCAACAACTTTGGTGCCAGAATTGTGTTGTATCTTCATTCACCTTAGTTAACCTTAGCTGGCCATGTTTTTTGCATAAGGGCCCAAACTGCTTGGCAGGGGAAGCGGACTTGCTAAGAACATATATGAATTCACCAGCTGAGGTCAAAGCGAAAGTAAGTGAACATAAACAGTAAGATGGTTAGTCGAGCTAGTTAGTCAATGTTTAAATCATTGAAGTGCTGCAGCTGATGCAAATAAAAAAGAAAGGATACAATGGTAAATAAGACAGCACATCACTCACAAGTGATATTTTTTATTAGAGCCACAAACGACATGTAACCGGCTTTTCTGTGCTCTGCCATGCTTGATTTGGATTTGTTGTAACTACTTGGTTTGTGGCTCTAATAAAGAATTTAAGTTGCAAGTGAAGCCTGTCAACCATTGTGTCCCCTCTTGTACTTGTTGTGGGCCAACTGTTGCACCTCTTAAATCATATTATGGGGAGTGTATTAAGTTGAACGTAGGTTCTTTATTTATCTCTCTTTCTTTTTTTCTTATGCTGCATCTTGAATTTCCCAGACGGTGACAGGTTGTTTTCCTTGATAACACATTGCAGGAAACCGCTGCTTTGGACGCACGGCACCAGAACACAGTGGAGACGCTTCGACAACAGTGTGAGCAGGAGAAGCAGCAGATGAGGCAGGGGCACGCAGACGAGATGCAGCGCCGCCTCGAGAAACTCTGCGCAGATCTTGCCAGGGAGCACTCGGAACAGCTGGCCAAGCTCAGGGAAACAGCCGAAGCCGAAAAGGCAGCGCTTCTGCTGGAGTGCCAAAATGCAGAAGTACAGTCGTCAGCCTGCAACACGTGGCAACAGATGGCAAACAGGGACAGCAGTGTGCCGGGCAGTAGCGGTGGCAAGGCGGCTCAGCTGTTGACCCAGGAAGAGATCCACAGCCTGGTCAGTCGTCGCATCACGGAGGAGGTGACCCGACTGTGCAGGATGCACGAGGCAGAGGTGGCTGAGCTGAAAAAGGCTGTGGAAAGGCAGTGGGGCAGTGAGCGCCGGGTCGGGACATCAGGTGAGTGCTACAGTGCTTGATGTGTCTGGCCATTCCCATCACAGCTTGTTACGCATGCCTTTAAACCCTTTAACTCCCAAATTCATTCATTAAAAGGTGAAATGAAAAACACGGCACCGAACAGCAGGAAGCTCCACAGTGAGCGTCGACAGAGCTAGGCTTAGCATTTTTGCAATGGTGGCTACGGCTGCCAGCAAATCAGGGCGTGATAGCACTGGTTTGGCAGTGCAATATAATAAAAATGGCAGCAGTAGTGTCTTTAATTAATGCCATTTGAGACCTGCGATCAAAGCGAAAAATCAGGAAAATTGGATGGGGAATTGTTTCGTCAGCATCCGAAATTTCAGACGTTCTTGTGCATTGGCTCTATGGGCGTGTTCAAAAAATCGGTTGTTGACTGTATTGTGTTATATTGATAGCATGGTTCCTCCTACAGCATGCCACAGTAGCCCAGTGGCTATGGTGTCGTACTGCTGAGCTCAAGGTCGCTGGTTCAATCAAAGCCACAGTGGCCACATTCAAATGGGGGCAGAATGCAAAAACGCTCATGTGGCATGCATTTGGTGGACAGTAAAGAACCCCAGGCTGTCAAAATATCCTGAACTCCCCCATTGCGGCGTGCCTCATAATCATGTTGTGGCTTTGGCCAGAGTGTCGAACCGGAACATTTTAGAGCGTAGGTCTTGAGCACCCATTCCTCCACCGAGCATCGGCATGCCTCAGTGTCGGCGGCATAACTGAACGAAGGAGGAAAGAGTGAGCGCAGAGCAGACTGGGGAAGTCACCCACGCGCTGCCTCTTAGGATCTCCCAATTAATGAGGCAGTTGTGCCAGACTTCACTCCGTTTACAATATACCATACAAAATTGTCTGCACCAGCTACACTACTCACAGCGTTCTCTTCCTCTTCCTAATATAAACCGTGTACCTATATGTTCATAATACAAAATAATGACGCACAAAATGAAAACACGTATAGAGCTGCGCTCAAATCTCGCATTAGGGAGTATCGTAATTGTTGGTGAATTTTTCATTGTAGTTTTTATTCCGGTTCAGCAAAAGTTATTGTAAAATGAAAACACGTCTAGAGCTGCGCTCAAATTTTGCATTAGGGAGTGTCGTAATCATCCGTGAATTTTTTATTCTTCCAACAATATCTTGGACTGACTTTTAGACTACAGATTACAGAAAGACAAAGCACTACTACACATTGGTTTATTGACAACGGATATTTTTTAGGTTCCAAGGAATGTTGCAGTGGTCATCTGTAAGGCAGGAATGTCCAATTTGTTAATTATTTTTGTAAAGTGAGGAACACTTTCGACTAACCAGGGCAAAAGGCCAAGCTTCTATGAGCTGCTAGTCACTGTAACATTGCATACTGCACATGTTGAACACTTTAGCTTTGTGCAGTACATTATACGTTACCGTGATATGTTAGGCCCACAGTGCATGCACCGCCTCTCGGAACCAACGTAACATGCTACGCGTTAAACATTTTCACATACTACTCTTACTGCCCACCACACTTAGGATAACTAAATTAAGAATGCAGTGAATAATTATGCTTTTAGAGCGTTCCGCATCACAAGCGCATGACCAATGCCAAATGTGTCACCATCTGATAAGAAGGAATAAGACTTTTTCTCGGCTCGCTGGCGCCTTAGTCTTAGGCCTAACAGTGTCAAAACAAACAGTTCATTTCAGTAATGAGAAAACATTGCTAATACTATGTCTTCAGTGTGAGATGAAACTAAACAATGTCTGATCTTGCCTTCTTTTTTTATTTTCTTGCTGGCATAACTGACAGCAAGTAAAACGGCTAGCCTGGACACTGCCACATTGTTACACACTCACATGCAATGACTGTGGGCAGCGGCATTACTGCACACAGTACACAGATGCGCACCAGTGTGTTTCTTCTTTGTGTTCTCAGCTCAAGTTAGCTGCACTGACTCAATAATGCATAATTTCTGAGACAGCGCTTTCAAAATGTATTATAAGGCCTACAATAGCAAAGTGTGTGCTGTACTGCACTCATCATTGAGTACTATATCCAAAGGGCTTGAGTTTGAACTTCATTTTATTCTAATAATTTTCCAGTCCTCTAGGACTTCAGATTAGTATTCAAGATCCAGGGTATACTTGATCTGTGTCCTTCCTTATGTTCCCATTTGTTGTAACCTGCATTTCTTCTTTGCCCTTTCAGCGCCGGAAGGCTCCACTGCCAAAGAGGTGAGCACTTCAACTGAGGCGAAAAACGTGCAACCTCTGCAGCAAGAACACCAGGCAGAGATTGCACACCTGCGTGCCGAGATGGCCAGAATGCTTCAAGAGAAGGAAGAGGTGCTGACAGCCCGGGCAGACCAGCGGGAGCGGGACGAGCTTTCGGAAGCACTGCGGAGGGCTCAGGCAGAGGCAACGCAGCAAGATGCTGCTCACCGAGAGCAGCTGCGTAGGATGGAGGCGACCCTGCGAGCACAGCTGGAGACGGAGAAGGGGCGCCTCGCACTGCAGCAGGAGCAGCTGATCTGGCGGCTGCGGGAGGAGCACACGCAGCAGTTGCAGGCCCTTCGTACAGAGCAGCTGCGTGAAGTGGAGACCCTCCGGGAGGAGCTAGACCGTGAGTGGCCGGAACTGTCTTCTGTGAGGAAGCATTGTGATGAGAGCATGTGTGTAATTGTCATGGTACCGTAATATAGTAGACTTTGGTGGAATCGCATTACAGAACATCCAAGCTAAACGGTAGCTTTGATTAAAAGAAAATATATTATGAAGTTGCACATCTGCAATATCAATTGATCCACTTTAACATGAGAGGAGGCGGCTTGGTAAGACAGAAATGACGGGAAAACGAAAGACAGGGGACAGTGCTGCCTTTAAGTTTTTGCACCAACTCTAAATGAGCCAAAGAGGGAGCCTAGCATGTTCCGAGAACTTTTACTGTGCCACAACAGCTCAAATACAGGAAAATAATTTTAAATTTGTAATGTCACGCTTGCATACCAGTGCTGTGGTTTCGGCACCAAATTTTACAAAATTTGAAGTTTGGCCTTCATCTTCTACTGTATGAATAAATTTTGTTTCTCTTTGGTGTCCCTCTAAATGTCATTTGCATAGAATGCCAGCTTTGGGCTTGTTTAAGCTTAAGCATTCAGTGCTTGCTCGTGCAAATAAAGCAAGTCACACCTCTTGCAGTTACTGTGCCCACTTGTTCATTTGTGACTCCTCCAGGAACCAAGCTGAAGCTGCGGGCCCACAAGATGGCTGCCATGCTGCGCTCTCGTGGCAGCACACCGCCTTCAGACAATGGAAGCACTGCTTCGAGCTTGGCTTCAGCCAGCACACTGGACGAAAGCAACTCTCAGGATTCCATGGTGTCACCGGCGCTTCGTGACCTGCTAGGAAAGATATATCGCGAGGGACTACATGTAAGTTGCCAGTGGCATGAAAATGCATGGACAAACACTGAGAAAATTTTTATTGGCTTTCTTCTGTGGTCTTTAAAGAAACATTATATTTAGGCGAGTATTTAAGCAATTTAGGTTATTAAAGCTTGCCTTTCTGAACACCTCGCATGGTTTGTTTTGTGCCAAGAAATAACTTATATCCATGCCACACAGGCTCAGAAAATGGGCCTAATGCTTTCTCATAATTCATTCACCTGTTGAGTGCGTGCTCTAGCTCCTCTCTCCATATTAGTTCCATTATGGCAGCATGCAGAAAACATTTCTGAAGCAAGGTAAAGCTGCTGTAGATAAGGTATGCCTACTGATGTTCTAGCAGCATTTCTTGTGTTTTTACCTGCTCAAAGAATTTTTTTAAAGGTAATATGATTTGTAAACAAACTGACTGCATTCGCTGCAGCTGTTTTCATTGTGACAGTTGCCGCTTTCAAAAATATGAATGTAGCAGCAACTTCATATATAATGGCGTTAAGAAGCCTAAGTTCCAATACACTTAAAATGGCGTTGACCTCACCAGTTTGGCATGGGCAATAGTTACAGAGAAAATAGTCAGTGCAAGGGCCATGCAATTCCTCCATGATTCAATTAGCCCGTGACTAGTGAGGCAACTTATGTATGTATCCAATGTTGCTCTGGCAATTTCAGAGGCCATACTCTGCCTTGCTTTAAGTCGGGGCCCTTCTGAGAGAGAGTGCCACAGCATCAATAAGTTTCTATGCCCAGAAAAATTTTTTATAATTGGCCCAACTGCATTTTCTTTAATGTTGAAATTTACTTCTCAGCTCTCTGGTTTCACCACATGCGACTTTCTCAAAGGACTAAAATCTCATAAGTAATAAAAAAATGTTTGATTTATAGATAGTGTAATGTATGTAAAATCGTCTAGCACAAGTGTCGAATGAAGCATCAGCAGCTTTCCTCCATTATGTAGTCAAGCTTTCATGTGAAGGAATACATCAGTGTAATGATATATCGTAGTCAGTTCTTGGAACAGTGAATTGTGTACAGCTATAAAGGGAACACCATGAAAGACTGGACAAGCGAATGGTAAATACAAGCTCAGAGTGCTGTGTTTGCTGCTCTCTTGTCTCATCTTCTTTGTTGCTGCCTTACCAGCTGATGTTGCTTACCAACTCTCTTGGATTCAGACCTTGGTGTACAGTGAGTTTCCTCCATAAGCTGCTGTCATGACATTACATGTAACATCTGTTACATGTAACATACATATTACGTGTATATTCACCATGATGGCAAATACTGTAGTGCAGACATGTAGACTTAAGAAACGCACATTGTGTGTCTGGTTTAAGTCTCTCTGGGCCCCTGCCATGATACTTGCAGTCATGAAGTGCCAGCTAGTCTAAAATATTGCCTTGCTAGCATTCACAATTTGCACTTCATTTCCATCTGAAAGGTGACCACAGTGCCACCATTAGCTAAGCGAACAAGCAATACTAAGAAGCAGACTCCACTCTTGGCAAAAGTTTTCAATGTCCTGCAACACTTGCTGCATTTGATGCAAGACACATGGTCACCCATGGCAGGGTACACCACTCTCAGCACTGTGCCTGACCCTTCTCAGGTGCTGTCCCTGACAGAACGGCAGTTGCTGCAGCGACACTTGACACCATCACCCGAACGCAGTGGCAACACAACAGCAGCGTCCAACCACTCTACAGCTACTGTCAAAGCAGTAAGGCGTGGCCTCATTGCCTCATAAATTGAAATATAGGCCCATGATCCCAGTGCCAGTTTACTCACCAGGCCTTCTAACTAATGTCCTGAATTTAGCTTCAGTTCTGCTCATAATTTTTTACTCGTCTACAAAGGAAAATATACAATGCCGAAGCTGTTTGAGAGTTTTGACTGCTGGAGTGAGTAAGGATGCTGCCAATGGTAATTGAGCATTCCAAGATTTTATTCATCCAGAGAGTTCGATGTTTGCAAACAAGGCAGAATTGCACATGCGTATCAAGAATTGAATAATCTCTTTAGTTAAAATAGTTTGATCTGCATTATGCCGTTGCGCAATTTGCTTTACCTGTGGGCTCATTCATCCGAGGTGATATTGCTTGGAAGGCTCAAGACAGCATAGTCTTGAAAAAATTTAAAGACTTACTCTCCTGCTATTGCTAAATCTTCTTAAAAATAGCAGATTGAATGTGTTGTGCCAATTTGCTCCAACTTTGTTATTTCTCCAGCAGGGTGAGCTACATATTGGGGCTTTATCTGTTCGTGGTATCAGTGATGATAAAGGCTGCTTGCTTGTGATGAAAAGTGGGCATTTTGAGACTTCCCTTGCATAGAGTTCACTGCACTGTGTGTTGGTTGTGCTGTCTTGTTTGACCATTGCTCATGCTCATTACTGCATGCATGTTCACTTCCTCAGGTTGCTCCAGCCTTGGCAAATGATGCTCAGCAGTTGCACGAAGCACTGAAACAAGAATGCCTGTCTCACAAAAAGGCACTCGATGAACTCCAGGAACAAATGAACCTTGCCAGGAATCAGCATGACCAGAAGGAGCTGAAATTCAAGGCCAAAGGTAGAAGCTGCTGTGAAAAAGGGAGACCCAATGTTGTCTCACATCTGAACCTTAAGCAGCACATACCCACCATAATTATCCATATACAAGGCCTGTCAGAAAAGCATCCGACCCTGTTTATTTTAGAGAGAACTGTAGGACACAGGTTGGCCACACTTAGTGATCTGGGAGGAGGGTCCGTGGTGTCTTTAGCCTACAGGTGGCGTGTCCTTTAGCTGTGTATGCTGTTGTGTAGGAGCAGTTGTGTCGAGTACTGTCATCTTTTCTAAGCGCAGTTTTGAGTGAGCAAAAATGATGGTGTTACCAGGTGTGCACTTAACGCCAATTTTCTACTGCCCGTGGTTCATTCTGACTATGGAAAAATGACATCATCATTTGCTGCTATAAAACTGTGAAATGGTTTACCCAACAGTAAATCTTCATCCTTTCATGCATTTAGTCATGCCCTAAAGCCTTTTTATATGTATAACTAAGTTTACGTCATTCATTACACTACATTTGCCTTTTGTATGTATTGACAGTTTTTTTTATGCAGTATAGGCTTGTATACAGACAATTTGTTTTCATTAATTTAATTTTTCTATGTTGTATTTTCACGATTGTGTGTGTGTGTTTTTTTTTTAAGTAGTAGTTAGCTTGCTCATCTTTAATACATCTCTCCATTGTTATCATTAACCGAGGGTCCCGTTGCAGTCTTTGACTTTGGGACCCTCATATGTATGTTGTCTCTTACCCATTCATTGTATTTAAAGAATAATAAACTGAAACTGAATTTAACAGAGATACTACATATGAACTTATGTATAAACCTTGGTGATATCTAAGCAGAAGCAATCAGGAAAATCCAAACAGCATTTGTAGATCATGGTATGGTCATGAAGCAGATAAAAATGGTCTTCAGCAGCTTCAAAAAAAGGCCAACCATCTTTGGAGTGAGCCGCGCCATGGGAGGCCTTCAATAAGGTGCGATTTCTTTATGAAGTGTGAACCACGATAAGGAGAGACTGTCAGCTTACTGTCGGAAGTTGCTCAGCTGGGAATAGCAACAAAAATATTATGAGTGCTTTTTAAAGACAATTTGGGTACGCAAGGAGTGCCAACAAAATTTTGTCAATTTTGCCAACAGAGGAATTCGAAGACCTGGAACTGCAATAGGATAGCACCCCTGTTCATACAGCTCAAACTTCAGTTGTTCGTCAAGCTTCCTAGCCTGCAGATATAAGCCCACACGACTTTTGGCTGTTCACGAAAATTGAATGGCACCTGAAAGGAATGCACTTTGGAACACTAGAGAACTTCAAGTGCAATGCAACATCTGTTACAGCAGCACTTCCTAATTATGGGTTTGCAGGACTGTTTCAAGAAGTGGAAAGAGCATGGCACTCTGTATGTGGAAGCAGGAGGAAACTACTTTGAAACGATTAGGATGACAATAACACCAAATGACATTTTCATTTTTCTGAAAGCATGGGGGGATGCATTTTAGACAGGCCTTCTATGTCTGTAGTAGTAAAACACCTATCGCTCTACCTTTCTGGCTATAGCATTACATCACTGAGAGTGAGGTCGCAGGTTCGATCTCAGCCACAGCACCCGCATTTTTATGTGAGCGGTATGCAAAAATGCTTGTGTACTGTGCATTGGTTGCACATTAAACAAATCCAGGTGGTCAAAGTTAATTCAGAGCTCTCAACTATGATGTCTCTTGTACCACTCTGCAGATTTGTGATGCTAAACCCCACTATATAATCCAATTTAAAATAGTAGAACTGCCAGGTACGTTGCATTATAGATACATTTATTCATTCACACTGTGTAAGGAAGAAGCCTAAGTGCATGGCTTGTTGTCTGTATAATTCTGTATTGGAAGAGCCAGATGTAAGAAAAGTATCTTTGGTATGACTTGTCAAGACATATGCATGACAATGCACGAGAGGTTCTGTGCTGAAAATGTATGAATGTAGCTGTCATATCATTTTGAAAACATTTTTGTTGTCACTCTTATTCACAATCAGCAGCCTTCCTTTTCCCACTTTGGTTAGAACAGGCTCTCTCACTGTACTTACAAGCAGCCCTTTGGCAGCCACATGAGATAACATGCTGTTTTACTGCTGGTCTCTTCCTCTCCTTTTCTTCTTATAGTGGATACACTGGAGGGTCAGCTTCGGCAGGAACGGTCACGAGCAGAAGAGCTCAAGCAACGGCTGGACACAGAGCAGGCCAAGACACTGGAGCTGCTCACGCAGCTCAATAGCCAGCGGTCCTCGTGTCTGGAACTGGAGATGGCACTGGCCAATTGCCGGTCCGACCTTGCCGATGCTAATCGCCAGATACTTGCCCTCAAGCAAGAAGTCCTCCATTGCAAGTGAGTTTGCACTCCTGTCCTTTGCTGCCTGTTGTGTGGCGGCCTAGTGGTGTCCATAGAGTTCCTCACTACGGTCTCTGAAAGGAAGTCTGGTGCTGTGGTCATTCTACCATTGTATGAATGATGGGGTAGCTCCTGGGTCTCTCTGTGATTGATTGAACCTACACAAACTTATTTATACACAGGAGATTATGTGACAAAATTAATTGGGAACGTCAAACACTAAACTGCTTTAGAGAAATGCTGCGTGCCAAAATTGAGCCACAAAAAATATGAGAAGCTGCAATCTGCAGATTGTCTGCAGAGTGCAGATTTCCTGTTAATAAATATGTTTCTATAGGTTGCCAAGCTATGTCATACAGCAGACCCTCTGTGAACTGCAATTTTAACCTCCATAGTTGACAGTTCTGGGAGTCTGGTATCTCACTGGGTACCAAATACCACAAGTTCAGGTTTAAGGAAGCTCAGGGCCGCATCAACCGTTGCCTCGTGTAATCTAACATGCCATTGCGCACATACACTCAACTGTGCATGCAAGAAACACACTATTGCCATAAGTTAACAGAAATAGGTTTATTTGCCTGCAACGACTCCCAACCTTGCATAATAGCCGTTCTGGGGCAGCACAGGAAGCAAAGAGGCTCCTAGGCGAAGAGTGGAATACAAAAAAGATACCACAAGCGCGTCCATGGGTGGACGGCTTCCTGCAACACGTCGCTAAGGGAAAAGCATCCCCGCGGCTATTCTGCGTACTTTCGCGATAAACGAGCCCACGACAGCCTGGGCAATCTCCATCGGCTTGGGCACCCTATAAATGCGGCTGGCATTGTACGACCAAACACAAGCACTAGGTACCGCCCTTTGATTTAGCATCCATAAAAGGAGCAACACCAACTACGGGCTTGTCGTAGCTGCAAGGCACTGTAGATGAGCTCAAGTTTCAGCAATGCCCAGAGCAAAGGAGCCGGCAGACAAGAGGAAAACATGTGCGCACCTGATGCTGTCCTTTTGAGATCTCCCACACACATTCTGCCGATCATGCTTGTTGCCATTGCCAGCAATGCAAAGCGCCACCCTCAAGAACTGGTAAGTAAAATTACTTATTGACCCTTCCAGGGTGGCTGTTGCTTCGAACCGTCACAGTTGTGAAGGCACAGGCAAGGAGGAAGGCAAACGCCCGCACAAAGATGACGGGGTGTGCCCCGGTCGACATACAGTTTGGCATAAAATGAGTGCAGTATTGCTTCACAAGGGCATCCTCAGTACCGCTACCCGGACCGTCAAATTAACTTGGTCGATATGTATTCACTACTTGATTAGTGTAATGTAATTTGCTTCATGAGTCACAAAATTTCAAAATTTTAAATGGTCTTAGATGAGCTGGTATTGAATTAGTGGGATTTTCCTGCCATGTTCACTATTTAATCAAACCAAGAGAATCAAGAGAATGGAGTAAGAACACCTTGTCCGCAAAACCAACAGTTCTGTGTCTTCCTCACACAGGAGCTCCCTGGAGGTCGAGAAACTTCATGCACAGAACATGTTGAATGCTGTCAACGCTGAGCGGGCTCACTTCAACCAGCTACAAGCCACTTTGGAGCTGGAGCGACGCCGTGGAGCCATGACTCGTGAGCATGACCAACAGCTCATTCATGAGCTCAGAGCAGGGCCCTCATCCCTTCCATCCACACCAGCACGGCACACACAGATGAGCGACATTGAGAAGATGCGCGGGGGTCCTCTGTCAAGCACTGCTCACTTGGACAACTCGCTGCTTTGTGAAGGAGACAACGTGGGCACTCACGACGGTGGCCACTACCTGTGTGCACGAGAGAAGCTGACATTGAGCCAGTCTCTGCTGAAAGCAGAGGAGGAGATATCAAGGCTAAGGCAGCTCACCCTTAGCCAAGACCTGTTACTTGGCCAGACAGCAGCCGATGGCAACCTGTCACCTGCCATCTGTCGTCTGCTACACAAGCTGTACTGGAAGTACCGCAAGGCAGAGAGCTGGCGCAAGGGCCTCATCTACCAGAAGCAGTACTTGCTCAGCCTCCTTCAGGGCTTCCAGGCGACTGAGGATGTGGCTTTGCGGATGCTATTGGGCTCCAGACGTCGACCTCCCCCTTCGCCTCCACCCCTTCACCACATCGATGGAATAGGGACTTCTAGCGAAGATGACGGGCGCCCAAGGCAGCAGGGTTTCCGTCTGCACTCTTCGGACTCCTCTGGCGGTCGCCACTTCCAGCACTTGCTGGCTTACCAGTCAAGGGGTCACCAAGACTCGGTGGACGATGCTCCATTGCCTTCGGGATCATCCTCGCATTCATCAGCTGATGGGTCTTCGGGCATAGCATCATCGCCGCCTATGCCCGCACGATTCCGATTCCGGTCAGCAGTGCAGGCTGTGGTAGCACTGCATCGCATGCAACATCTGGTGCACAAGTGGCGGTTGGCGGCATGCGTGCCTCCGACGCCTGTACTTCTGCACAAGGTGGAGCTGGCAGTGCGGTCAGTGCCACACGGTGAGTGCTTCCTCTTTTCTTTTGCTCTTGCAAGCCACGTTATGAGTGTCATTTTGTAGCTGCATTCGGACACAGGTACAGTACAGTAACCAGACATGGAACAAGAATAGGCTCCTGAGAGCTCGCAGCTAAACATGTGAGCACAGGCTGACAGCTCATATTGCATATACAATGGAATTTCATTCATTCGAAACTGCTTAACTCTAACTTACTGTTTAATCGAACTGATGCTGTGGTTCTTTAAAAAGTTAGGTGAATTTTAAACACCTTGTAATTTGAATACATAAGCATTTGCAACTATTAATTAAAACGTACAGCGCTGCTGACCATGCTCTCAGCAGTGCGTCAACTAACGCGGTAATGCCTCTTGACTCGCCAGTGTGGCCGCCCGCTGGCTGCTACTCTCATCTCCCGTTGCAGAAACCATATTTTGGTGTATCTAATCCTCACTGAAGACTAAAACAGTTTAACAGTAGTTACATGCAAATTTTGCCTTGAAGGTATACACCTTCATGCTACTGATGTACATACACAATATCCACTTTACCTTGTGGGCTGAGGATTGCAGATGTGCAACACACTAGCAATATACGGTACTTTTACGTTATCACCTGCAGA
Organism: Dermacentor variabilis; assembly: GCF_050947875.1. Lineage (NCBI taxonomy): Eukaryota > Metazoa > Arthropoda > Arachnida > Ixodida > Ixodidae > Dermacentor > Dermacentor variabilis. Next base: position 126,353,817 of record NC_134569.1, read on the forward strand.
TTGCAATGTCATGAACCTTATTAAGTATATAGAGAAGTAAAAACTGGAAGCTCCAGGGTGATGTTTGTTTTCTCTTATCCCAACATTGAGTGCCACCACATTGCAAAGATTTTTTATGAGGACTTGTTGTGGCCAAGCCAGAAAGATGCGGTGTGCAATAATTTTTAACTTATGAGGGGTTTAGCTCTTAAAGCCTTGGTTAGGCTTGCACAGCATGTGCTTGGTCTTAAATGGATGCTAAAGTCTAATACTATGTCGACGTGGACTGCTTAAATACCATTCCAGAAACCTCGCAACACTCATTTTGTGCCAAGAAAAGACTTAGTTTACGATAAAATTGCATCTGAAGGGTCCGAATACCTTTCTCGAAATTTAAATCTCCTGCCATCCAACTGGGGGAGTGGTGACGTTGCATACGCCATCACTACCCTTTGCTGCTGTTGGTGAGTGAAACGGCGTCCGACAGACGGCAGTACTGAGCCAAGACAGATAAAATCAGAGCGGCAGATTCTCTGCTGCAGCTGCTTTTTGGCCAAGTGGTGTAGACCACTCGGGCACCTCGCGACATCACATGGAAGTTGAATTCTCTGCTACTTGCAATTTGTGCGTGTTTCACGAGCCAGCAAAACCAGCGCAGCACTACGCGATAACTACTGAAATGCGAAAGCGTTGAACGAAACCGTTCAACCGCTTGCATCGTTGTCAATGGTAATTTCAATGAGTGCTTTTGTCTAAACATGAAATAGAATGGGACAAGTAGCACTTTATTTCGTCTTATAATACAATACCAGGATGTTTTGTGCAGTGGTTGGTTGAATACTAGTGACAGAATTTAACTGAGGAGTGCTTTCGTCATCGGGCAAGTGCTTGAATGTCCCGGGGGAGTCTCTAATCATGTCATGCATTTACCTCAATTTCTCGATTATTAAGGCTCTGTTCGCGATAATATTGACGCCTTAGAGATTTTCGAACACTGATTTATCACTTTAGCTTGACTTAATATTTGCCTTTAGTGTCCCTTTATAGCTAAAGTCGGAAATGCAATGACAGGGAACTAGGCTCCAAAATACAGGTTTGTCAAACTGTATGACCCAAATAAGGGCAAGAACTTGTAAAGGATTTCACACAAAGTGAACCAGCTGAAGCATTAAAATGAATAAATCCTTCAAATATGTTCAGCGAAATTTAGAAAAGTGGAGGAAGCGTTACATGAGGAAAAGGTTTTATCCACCTGACTGTTGTGGGATGCTACAAAGGGACCCATCGCACCCGTCGTGGTCGCTCAGCATTCTGCTGCTATGCATGAGGTCGCGATTTCTACTCCTGGCCATGGGGGCTGCATTTCGATCAGGACAAAATGCACGAACGCTTGCGTACTTGAACTTACATGCATAATAAAGAAGCTCAGGCAATCAAAATTAATCCAGTGTCCTTCGCAACCCGCTGTGGAGTTTTTAGATGTCTAACTCCACAAAAAGGGGTGGTGGGGCATCCCGTTGCAGTGTCCCCAAAAATACGAACATCATATGGGAAGAAAAATCATTTATGCTTTGGTGTTGGAATCAAAATGCGGGTCCATTGCCTGTCTGTATATATCACCAGCTACAAAAGGACAGAAATGAGTCCCTTTGTAGCATTTCACTGCAGTTAGGTAGATGGAAATTCGTCCTTGCATGGTTTAAGGGGCCAGCATACATACTTGGGGCACCATTCATAACAAACATTGCCTATTTGCATCGAGGCACCTGACAGCAGTGAGTGTTCCTGTGCTCAGGTGGCACTTGGAGGCTAGGAGCGTCCTCCAGTTCAGGCCTCTCTATGGCCACGGCACGGTCATCGCAGTCCTCACTGGTTTCGGCTAACACCAGCCAAGCATCAGCAGCGACGGTGCTGTGCCACAGGTTGCCACAGCCACCGTCACCCAGGTAGGCACCGTCATCACCATGATGATGCTGATGCTGATGATGATGGTTGATGGCATCCCTCTTTAATTAGGGCAGCAGCAAATGATGAGCTAGCCTCTGGGAGGTACTTAGCCTCCGTGAGGTACTTACATGTTTACCATATCGTATTATAGAACTCTGCAAACCTCATAAAATTACTTATGTATCTTATGATCTTGTCGCCACCTCTTCCCTGCTTTTTTTCCATTCATGCCCTAATCGTCTGTTGATGATACTCCAAGCATCACCTGTGGCATTGAAAATCACTTGGAAGTAGTGCTGCCAACCTCCGCAGCTAGTTTTCTGCTAACTTGGACAAAAAAGATTCCCTAGATTTCCGTGGATTTTTGCGAAATGTTGTTAACCAGTTTAAATTTTTGTTCTATTATGAGAAGAGACTACAAAATCTATAGTTCAAATTTATTTCTAAACTCGTGTTAAAATACAGTTGACTCTGTTTATTCGACCCTTATGAGACTGACGAAATCGGTTTAATTATCTGGTGTGTTGAATTAAGCAAGATGCAGAAGAAACTGCAAAACTCACTGCTAATTCATTTGACATTTGCCCAAGTCTAGCACGGCCCCGCATTGAAATGTGCCCACTTTCTATGTCTTGAAATTTGAAAAGTTTGGTAGAAGTGACATAAAAGCTCCTAACAAAGCAGAAATCTAATGAGCACCCGATTTTTCTTTTTTTCGAAAAATGTAGGCAATACGTGTTGCACCAGTGTTGCATTGCTGTTTCATAAAGCTTACTCTCAATTATTTTGTCAACAACAAAAGGATGTTTGGGCAACATTCTATCAGCTTTTAATTTTTGGGCAGTTGCTGTTACTCTTCCTTCGCCATTTCGCAATTACTGAAACTATAATTATTTTGTTTTTTATATATAATTCCTGAGGTATTGAGGAGTGCTGTAAAGCTGTCCACCTTTTTCTGCATACCATAAGTATTTTTCTTTAATTTCACCTTCTTGAAGTAGTCATTGGTAAGGCAATATGCATAATAAATTTTTAATGTCCTAACTGTGTAATAAAAAACAAACTAATGGTATTATAGCACAGAATGGGCCTCTGTGAACATGGCGAAATAAAAATTTTCAGGAACCTATGTCTAGTTAGTTAATTCAATAATTTTGGGATGACTATTATAGGCTGTCAAGTGCTGTATCTAAAAACCATAACTGTCAAAACCAATTTCATTTGTGACATAGCATAGTATGACATCTGCTTACGAAATATCATTAATTGTTTTTCTATAAATAACAAAAATAGTTTTCATTGCCACGTCCTTCCTTAAGAACAGTATTGAGCATGAATTTAGGTTAAACAAAGTAATTAATTGAAACCACAAAAGCTTGATCAGTCATCATGAGCCAAGACAAGACAGCATTGCATCCAAGACAGGCAGAGGAAGTCTGGTGGTTTCCATTGCGGATAGCATAGAAATGCTTCTAACATATGAAAATTGTGGGGGGGAAAAAAGAAGATGAATAAAAAAAAGAAAACGAAAAAAAGCATTAGGAAATTAGTGCAAATGTTGTGGGAAGTATTTTGCTTACTTTAGAAGCACTGCTGTCAAAGATATACACTACGACGCAGCGGAGCAAGTTCAGCGAGTGCATTCTACAGGGAATGTCACTAAACTTTTTCATGCTAATGAGACTAACAGCCAAGTGCACTTGCTCTATGTAACACTAAATGTGTCCGTCTGACAGGGGTATCAGTATACATGGATACACTAGCCAACGCTAGTCGTAACTTAAATTTCAGCTGACCACGGTTATGTCCACTTGCTAGAAAAAATCTAAAGACATTCTACAAATATAGTTGTATGATGGTCTGTGGGGGTCGTATTGGTTTAGGATTATTTTTCTTTCATTCTGTTTCATTTCTTTTCACCTGTCACAGAGAACATCTGGTACTGGTTACAACAGAGACCTGGCTTCAAGCCAGCCAGTGATGAAAGTAAAGAATCTAAAATGAAAAAAAAATCCTCATAAATACAACAAATGGGGCGACGGAATATGTACAGCTAGGTTTTTCACATAAATGACCCTAACTGTTGTAGGCCCTAACAGAGTTCAAGTTGAACCTAGTTAGCATACCTCTGTAGTAGGGAAGGAGGCAGTGCCAGTGTGGACTGTGCCAATTACGTGCAGCCGTCATGGGGAAGTCAATTATTCAACATCAATAAAAATATGTAACATCTTTTGAGGGGTAGACTATTCCTCTACCATATATATCCCCCAAAGACTGGTTTCTCTGAAAGCATCTGTGCTGCCATAGTCCGAAGCAAGAATAGTGTTCCAGAGGTCAGATTAAAAGGCTATATCAACATGCTTCAGCTCGGCAATATGGCCAGTGACATTAACAGGCCACTTGAAGTTCAAATAAGGACCAATGTATTCAGAGCTAGGTTGCAGGGGACAGCAGGCAGCTAGTTCCACTCAGTGTATGAAGCCCACACTGTGGCTTGAGTGTGTTCAGATTTTTCACTGCACTATACATTGCAATTACGGTATGCTCTTATAGCAAGGCTTCTGTTTTTTAGGAAAGCCAGTGTCCACGGCTATCCTGCAGATTTCGCACTTATGCAGTATAAAAAAAAGTTAAATTTGTTGTTGCCTCTATAGTGTGCGTGAAACAGACATTTAGAACTGTTAGTTCTAATCCAACCTGCACCCGCTTGTCTTTGCCATCACAGGACCCCATCACGGCCTTCCCAGAGTCAGCCTGCAAGCATGAGGGAATTTGTGGAGAGGCTGGACAGTTTGCACAAGCAGTTCGGCCTCACTGACGACCAGCATTGCTGACACACCGCCACTGGGTGGAAGGTGTTGACGACAGTGTTGGACAGTGTTCACAGTACTTCATTGTACCCCCCAGCAAGAATGCATCAACGCACAGACAAGGGATTGAGTAGCTTTTCGGAAAGCTGCTCCTTGGGATCGTGTAGATAACTAGCGTGTTCACAGTAGTTTTTGCATTGCTGTTAAAAAGGACTGCTATGTTTTCTACTTTTTCGCTACCAAGGAGGGTAATCTATGCAAGCAGGGGAAAAAGGTTTATTTATGCTCGAACTGGACGCCTTCTGATGTAGGCATGCTCAGCACTCTTCTAGTCTTGGCTGAGTGTAGGGGGACGCATAGTGAAATGCATCCTTTTGGTAAAGGCTGTTGTTGAAATGTTTTTTGCATCTGCGCATATGTGCAGTTGCATCTGTCCAACAGTTTTGCGCAGGAGAAAATAGTCTTAAACTTATCAAAATATGTGTTGTGGCTACCTTTTTTATTTAATGCTGTAGGCTTTATTAAACTGAGAGACATTCTGGTGTAATGTAAGCCATGCTTGCAAAACCCTCGTGCACATTTGTTTGCATGTGTTACCTGGTTACCTTTTATGTGCTATGGTATTTTTATTTTCAGAATGCAACATGCATTGTGTTGCTTCTATGTATGGGCGTAATGTCCAACTGCTCATTTGTCTACATATGTGATTATACATGCAGATAGCCTAGCGCCGAGAGGAAATAGGAAGGCTCAAATTTTTTTACCCTCTGCCAAACAGTTGGTGCCACTAAGCAGGGTGGATTCTTCTGCCTTCATCAACTCGAGTTCCTTACTCTGTCTGCACATAATTTGTGCAGAGCTGCCAAAAACAAAGAGGGGACCTCCGAAGTCAGTGCCTTTTCTCCTCAAGAGCGCTCGACAATGCTTCAGGGTGTAGCTTCAGGGTGTAGTTGTAGTTTTAAAATTTCTTGTAGCTTTTTATGCCTGCCTTGGTTTTGTCTTGTATGGTCTTGGCTGAGAATTCTACACATTGTATATAGAATATGTATATTTTACAAGCAGCAAGTAAGTGTCTAGTGCTAATGTCTTGTTACTGTGCTTGAACATACAATGACATGCTATAAGCAGGGGATGATGTCCTTGCAAATAAAAATGTACATACCTCTTCTGAGAAATGGATGTATTGTTATTTGTGTGTGTTTATGGCTTTCTACATAGTTCTGCATTTTTCAGATTCTGGTCTACGGTCATTTTTTTTAAACTTGACGTTTTCAGCAATGATTTGAACAACTGACAAGTAATGATAGGGTTTTTATTATTATTATTATTATTATTATTATTATTATTATTATTATTATTATTATTATTATTATTATTATTATTATATGGAAACATACATACACAAAGAAAACTGGGAGGGAGCAAGCTGACAACTGCCACCAAGAGGGTACAACACCTGCCTAACTCTGTCTGAAGGAGGGAATGAAAAGAGGAGAAGAAAATAGGAAACAACAAATAGGGAAAAAAGGAAATAAACAAATGACAGAGACATGGACAAGCGCAAGTAGGAACATGGGGAAAGATTTCTATAAACGGGAGGCCAAAAGAGTTTTCCGCATGAAAGTTAGCAAGGCTCTATGGGCCTGGTCACTTTGAGCAGCACTCCCTCTCGGAAACAGGCGATTGTCAAGGGTCATACACTTGAGTCCAGTCAGTCCATATTCCTTAATTAGCAATGCACGTTGTGTGACGAATGCGGGACACTCCAATATAAGGTGCTCAAGTGTATGGGTGATTCGATGTGTGGCAATAATGCTTTCTCTTGCATGCACAGCATTTACTTGGCAGTTGGCATGCAGCAGTGGTGATAGACAGAAATAATGGTGGAAATACAAGTGGGGAGTGCGACTCGGCGTCTGGCTCAGCTAGCGAGCCGCCACTAGTTGAAAATGTAAAAGAAGATTAACCAACTGCATTGTCACCTCCATTGGTGTCATTGCACTTGTATCATCAGAAATCACGCATAGTTAAGCACATACTTTTGTCTTATGGTTCGTCACTGGAAACTACAGCTTACACGGGCAGCATATACAGATGTTCATTCCCTCTGATGTATAGCTCCTAAAGGTTTTTCAGATCTCCATTGCTTCCTTGGTCCCGGTCATCTATTTCTGTCCCCCTTTTATTTTTTTCTCTTTTCTGCCCATGTTGTATGGATATCACGTACTTTGCATTCAAGAGCCATCGCATTCATTCACCGACTTGCTGCAACACCTGCTGTTCTCAGCAGGCTCAGCTGAATACAGCAAACAAAACATTACGTCATGTAAAAAACGTTTGCTCTGGTAGGGCAGTGAGAGGGAAGGCTCAGTGCAAATTTTTTTTATGAAATGTGGACAGCTATAGTAGGAACAACTAGCAAAAATGGGTGTTTTCCGTACCGCAACTATATGCAAGTGTCACCAGTGCATGCAGCTTGCTGAAAGGGATGCAAAGCTAGCATGCACCAGAACTCGAACCTTTGCTGACCCCAACTGACGTGCCGGCTTACTGCTTCGCATGCATAGTACATGCGTGCAGTTGCACCTTTTCTGCACATCCAAGACGTTGTCGCCTAGTATTGAAGGCAGAACAATATCATTGATGGCTGCCAGCATTCTGGGATCATTCTGCTACAGGCAGGAACCATGCATGCGATGCTGTAACCATGGCGGCCGTGAACAATTGTTGCCACCATGTCTACTGGCACGAAACCGCAACTTTCGATTCAGACTCCCGACAAAGCGGAGCTGGTTAAGCCTAGTGGCCTGCTAGTAGGGCAGCCAGCAGAGTGACTGTTGGCAAGCCGTCGCTGGAAGCTCGCCGCCAATATGTTCATACTCGTAGACCTTATCAACGATTGAGCCTGAGACCAGACATGCAGGCTAGACTGATGGTAGTAGTAGTGCAGATGGATACACATGCAGTCCCCCCAGTGTCCGAAAAATCTATCGGTGGCGTGCACGTTTTTATATTCTCACTAAAACGTTATCAGCGATCAACTGTGAGATCCGATGCATGGTCCAGACTGGCGCCCGTAGTATAGGGGTGTACGGATCCACGTGCGGTGCCCTCCGTGTTCGAAAAGTTGTTCAGCAGCGTGCACATTCTGGCCAGCAGCTTGGCTTGGTTGTACCACCTTCGGCAAGTCAACGTGCCAGTCTCACAAATAACATTGATTGCACGGTTGTTTATTTATGGCGTGCAGAAGGCGTGTACATAATTTATTGTGCCCTTGCCTCATTTCAGTATGGCAAGATGTCGATGGGTCACCAAAATCCACAGGAGACCGTTTTCAGGCCTGTCGGAGGAACTCTGCTTGCATTTCATTTGCATAGACCTGACCGCGAATTTATTTTTATTTTTTTGCCAGTATTTGAATTTACGCTTATAAATACATTGGATATAACACAGGTACACTTTCTTGTCCAATGCGACTTTGTTTTAATGCTCTTTGACTGTATTTGTGGAAGCATACACGATAGGCTGAGTGATGTCTTCACGTAGTGACGGTGAAGAAAGATGCAGTGTCAAAACTGAGTCACGAATTGAACTTTTTATTGATTGAACTTGTGCCCCCAAATACAAATGACACCCGGATGCACTACGAACAGGTGAGAACGATCGTTGAAATCTAGACTGCAGGTAATACCTGTGTCACACGTACACCTCTGATCATGATCAAGGCTGATCCGGATCGGTTTTCTTGACTGTGATCAACACTGGTCGCTGCTGCATGGTCCAACGATCTGAATCGAGTCATTATCGTTTGCTGATAGTCAGCAACTTTCAGTACTGCATAATGTATTACCTACAAATTCAGATTTGCAATATATGGTTAGAATTGGACAAAATTTCAATTTTACAGCTTATTATTGCTTTTCAAATTTTTTTTTTTTTTCTTGAGCTGCCTTCAGTTCTTGTTTTTAGCGTTTTCAGCATACTGAGGTAGAGGGTGCAGACGTCAGCCTGCAATCACGATCAAGCGGCCTGATCGCTATTCTCAGATCACGATCACCCAGACCTGGATCCCTCAGGATCGTGATCAGAAATGACCACGTTGCAACACCCGATCCGGATAGGCCTCGATCGCAATCAGAAGTGTATATAAATAATAAAATAAGAGGAATAAAAAGAATAAGGTGGTAAAATATAAAGACAGCAACTAAGAGGAGTTGTCCTTATTTAAAACACATTAGTGTTGTAACAAATAAAGCTTTTCGGGTTATCAGAACTGTAGAATGTGTAGAATACCATGTTTTTCATAATTACCGCAATTTAGGTAGTTGACTATGTAGGTATATCAGTGAAAAAAACATTGAGTCCAGTTGGATTTTTGAATTGGTTCCAATTGGCTTCATGTAAAGTACAGTTGGTTCAAATAAGGCTTCATGAGAAGTTGGACGTCACCTTAGATAGATGAGGTAGAGCTTGGTATACCAATTGGTCCCAACTGGACTCGATTGTAAGTCACTAGATGAGTAATCTCGGGAAACAACAAAATAGTTGATAATAATAGCAGATTTATAATGTTAGTTTTCAAGTAAGTTATCCTTGTATTTTGATGTGATCAATGGAGAGAAGCATTGAGCTTTCTGCCAAGTTAAAAATCTCTCGAAATTTTAACCATTTCTCATGAACCACTGGCATCACTTGGTCAACCAAATGTTGCTCACATTATATTGCACCTGACATCTATTTCTCATGTGTAGTGAAGTGAATGTTGGTTACGTCAGTGAAGAGAATTGCTGTAGTAGGTTCTTGCATGTGTATATGTATCGAAAGGATTTTCATGTATATCGGTGTCATGTCAACGTTAGGGCCCATCTAGGTTTCTTTTTCCCATTGTTTTTTACGCTGGTCCCAATGAGTCCCAATTCAGAGACCAATTGTGTCCACTTGTGTTTCAAAATACCCAATTGGGCCAATTGGACCTGTTGGATTTTTTCAATCGGTGTCCCAGAACACAGTTGGAAATTTCCAATTGGTTTGAGCATTCTTTTTTTTTACTGGGACATACTAGCACAGCTGCATTAAGTAGAAATTGAGAAATTTAATACATTGGCCAAGTCTATAGTTTAGTCTAATTGGCAAATTTACCAGTTTTGTAGACTTGCTTAAAATCAACCCTTATCACTCTGAGACTATGTGTAATTCATTCCAACTCCATTCAGGAATATTGGGCTTTCATTCCCATTCAATCTGCTGGAATGGTGTAATCATTTCTCATTCCATTCGAATCTAATTCCGAATGTTCGAAATGCAGAATGGTTCCAGAATCATTCCAACTATGGAGTGGCTGCTCCGCAGATTTGGTTGGGAGTGATAATGCCATGCAGTCACTGCGCACAGCACTCTCATGGGCACATACGCACAGGACTGCACTTTTGGGGCGGCCAAATCTTTAGATTGCACTATCACCGGGATCGGTCCATGATAGAGGCTGGAAACACATGCCGGTACAGAAGAGTGTGACGTCCTTAAAAAAATTTATTGAGCCGTTCCACTCTGTGAAGGTGGATGACCAGCGAATCTCTTTAGCACACGACACAGAGGTGACACAGAATTTTGAACAAAGGTACGAACTCGTTTACCGTGGTTTTTTTAAACATTCGTGTGGACGACAGGACTGCCACCCTGAGGAGCAGGCGACCGGACCGCCACCACGTGAGCACGGAAGGAAAGTAGATATGCAAGTGTTTGGAACGTCGACGAAGAGAAGGCGATTTGAACGTAGACATGGCCACTGCAGGTCAAAATGTAATATCTGTTCTTATCAACTGAATATCTGATACAGGTTCTATTTGGACCCAAGATAATAATGCTTGAAGCCTGCTTCGGGATCAGCCCACGGTTTTTGCACATGCGGAAGAAAAATGCACGGAACCCTAGCCATAAACATCTTTGCTATAAAAATCCACAAGATCCTAGTGACGCATGCATTTGAGACACATACATAGTGCAATCAATAGCCAATTGGCGAGGCTAATTTTAGCCGTGGGTACCCGAGCTCGGCCCATAAGAGCGGTATCGGAAGCCCTCGTCCATAAGATGAAGGGCATGTGGCAAAAAAAAAAAGAAAAAATGATCAGCTCCGTCCAAATAGGATGCAAGCCTGATGTGGTGTTGCAATTTTCTAAACACATTGGTGGTGTCAAGCATTCACAAACTGTCCCATGCACAATTTAAAAAAAAAAAAGTCGGAAACAGATCAGGTGTGTCTGTTGTCTTCTCGGCACTACGCAAGTTGGCTGGGCACATCAGTCGTGTTGTCGAGAAGCTCGGATGTGAGAATTAGAAGCACGGCAGACATTACATGAAATGCACAAGTGGTGTTGTCTATGAAATACCTCTATTGTGTGGGAATACCCATATGTAGGTCAAACCGAACGCTGCATACGTCAGTGACCGACGGGGGCATCAGCTATCGTTAAAGAATGAACAGATAATGCACTTGCCTGCTACTCCATTGCCTGGAAGTGTGAGCCACTGCTTCGGGAGATCAGATACTGGGCAGGAGTAAAATATACGTTGATGCAAGATCTAGTTGCTGGAGTCCTTTCATTTTAAGAGAAGAGGTACGAACTTCATTAGCAACATTCTTTTTTTTATTTTGTGGGGGGACGAAATTCAATTGTTTGACATGTTGCTGCACTTCTTGATGCGGCCGCTGCAGGGATGCGCATTTGTTGTAGTCTTTTGACTACGTAAACAGTTTCAAGTTTAGTGCCCGCATTGTTCCTTTCCACTCCCTCCCTAAGTCTTTGTCTCCTTGTCGCGCTACTATGCATCCCTTAAGTCTTCAACCAACTCGCCCAATAAAAAATTTTACTTGCGTGTCAAAGTATATGTGGCAAATATGCCAATAATGCATTCCATACTTACTGAGTATGCCTCAGCTAGGGCACTCTCCCATACTTTTTCATTCGCTCGAACATCCCACCATCCCTTCCCTACACCTGGGAGAGGAAGACCGCTCCGGGAGGCGTATTTGCAATTGCTAGTAGGTACAGCGGGACGTGGCACTTGCGGAGACGACGGACGTCTGCGCGCATGCGCGAGTAAGAGCGGTTGCGAGAGAGGAAATGTGGGGATTTTTGCTCCTTGAGTATACAACTCTGCTTAGGCACTACAGAGGAGTTTCTAAGCGCGTGTTGTATGTGTTTGTCCCTAGGCGTGCCGGAGAAGTCGCGGGGTGCGGTAGTGCTGAACCTAACATCGCAAGTTTGCGACTCAACGCAATTATATTTATTCAATCGTGTTGTTTGCTAATTAAAACAACGTGCCACTATTTCGCATTATTGGCGGCGCCTCCAGGACATCAAAGCGGCAACGGGGACATCACAGCTAGGAGCCAGACTGGTCCGCGGGTGGGCACTCGCAGAGGCCCCAACACACGGGGCGCCCTGCTTCCAGCTTTGATCCCCCCGCTACCGTTTGGGTGCCCCGGAGATCCTGCGCCGCCTGCTTTAATATAACCTCAGGTGTTCTCCTAAGGCCTCGGTTTGCCGGTTACATGTACCTTCCTGGAGCAGTGCTTGTAAAAAATGCAATCTATCGTCGCGACTAAAAAAGCGACCTACGACTTATACAACATCAGTCAGAACCTTGCCCCTTCAGTCACAGCTATCACCAAATGGGGCGTCCGTGCCCACTGCCTCACCACGCGGGCAGCCAGCGGCGGAGCGTAAACTGGACCGCACTCCGCCACGCCGGCATGCCTAGGGGGCAAACACATACAACACGCATTAAGAAACCTCCTCCGTTATACCTAGGCAGGCTCACATATTCAAGGAGCAAAGGCCAAAGGCCCCCAGATTTTCTCTCTCGCACCTGCGCAGAAACGTCGAGCGCCGTGAGAAACGCTACGCCCCGCTGTACCTACTAGCAATTGTAAAAACGCCTCCCTGAGAGCTGGGCAGCTGCGTCCTACACTATGGCCACTGCTGATGGCCCAAATTAAATTCGTCAGTTGCAGTAACGTAGCCAGATTGTTTCCCCCGCAGGGAAACGCATTTGACCTGGCACGGGGAGGGTGAGAGAAGGGGGGGGGGCACGCGCAGGCCACGGCGAGCCCCAACCCACGCAGTCCGGGTTCTACCTTTGGTGTCCCCGTTGCCGCTTTGCTGTCCTGGAGGCGCCGCCAATAATGCGAAATAATGACACGTTGTTTCAATTAGTAAAAACACGATTGAATAAACAGAATTACGTCCAGCCGCCAACTTGCGAGGCTAAATTCAGCACTACCGCGCCCCATGATTTCCGCCGGCACGCTAGGAACAAACGTAGACAACACGCGCTAAAGAAACTCCTCTGTAGTGCCTAGGCGGAGCACAAGTCCCCATATTTCCTCTATCTTACCCGCTCTTACTCGCGCATGCGCGCAAACGTCCGGCGTCTCCGAAGCTGCCACGCCTCGCTGTACCTACGCTGCCCGGTCCCGAACATCATCATCATCAGCCTAGTTACGCCCACTGCAGGGCAAAGGCCTCTCCCATACTTCTCCAACTACCCCGGTCATGTACTAATTGTGGCCATGTTGTCCCTGCAAACGTCTTAATTTCATCCGCCCACCTAACTTTCTGCCGCCCCCTGCTACGCTTCCCTTCCCTTGGAATCCAGTCCGTAACCCTTAATGACCATCGGTTATCTTCCCTCCTCATTACATGTCCTGCCCATGCCCATTTCTTTTTCTTGATTTCAACTAAGATGTCGTTTACCCGCGTTTGTTGCCTCACCCAATCTGCTCTTTTCTTATCCCTTAACGTTACACCCATCATTCTTCTTTCCATAGCTCGTTGCGTCGTCCTCAATTTCAGCAGAACCCTTTTCGTAAGCCTCCAGGTTTCTGCCCCATATGTGAGTACTGGTAACACACAGCTGTTATACACTTTCCTTTTGAGGGATAGTGGCAATCTGCTGTTCATGATTTGAGAATGCCTGCCAAACGCACCCCAGCCCATTCTTATTCTTCTGGTTATTTCAGTCTCATGATCCGGATCCGTGGTCACTGCCTGCCCTAAGTAGATGTATTCCCTTACCACTTCCAGTGCTTCGCTACCTATCGTAAACTGCTGTTCTCTTCCGAGACTGTAAAACATTACTTTAGTTGTCTGCAGATTAATTTTTAGACCGACCCTTCGGCTTTGCCTCTCCAGGTCAGTGAGCATGCATTGCAATTGGTCTCCTGAGTTACTAAGCAAGGCAATATCATCAGCGAATCGCAAGTTGCTAAGGTATTCTCCATTAACTCTTATCCCCAATTCTTCCCACTCCAGGCCTCTGAATACCTCCTGTAAACATGCTGTGAATAGCATTGGAGATATCGTATCTCCCTGTCTGACGCCTTTCTTTATAGGGATTTTGTTGCTTTTTTTGTGGAGGACTACGGTGGCTGTGGAGCCGCTATAGATATCTTCCAGTATTTTTAAGTATGGCTCATCTACACCCTGATTCCGTAATGCCTCCATGACTGCTGAGGTTTCGACTGAATCAAACGCTTTCTCGTAATCAATGAAAGCTATATATAAGGGTTGGTTATATTCTGCACATTTCTCTATCACTTGATTGACAGTGTGAATATGGTCTATTGTTGAGTAGCCTTTACGGAATCCTGCCTGGTCCTTTGGTTGACAGAAGTCTAAGGTGTTCCTGATTCTATTTGCGATTACCTTAGTAAATACTTTGTAGGCAACGGACAGTAAGCTGATCGGTCTATAATTTTTCAAGTCTTTGGCGTCCGCTTTGTTATGGATTAGGATTATGTTAGCGTTCTTCCAAGATTCCGGTACGCTCGAGGTTATGAGGCATTGCGTATACAGGGTGGCCAGTTTCTCTAGAACAATCTGACCACCATCCTTCAACAAATCTGCTGTTACCTGATCCTCCCCAGCTGCCTTCCCCCTTTGCATAGCTCCTAAGGCTTTCTTTACTTCTTCTGGCGTTACCTGTGGGATTTCGAATTCCTCTAGGCTATTCTCTCTTCCACTATCGTCGTGGGTACCACTGGTACTGTATAAATCTCTATAGAACTCCTCAGCCACTTGAACTATCTCATCCATATTAGTAACGATATTGCCGGCTTTGTCTCTTAACGCCGTCCCGAACATACGGGGACGGAAAGTTGACGAAAAGGAAACTTGCCGCCCGTGCAAACTGAGCCCACGTCCTTCGCATTACCCGTGTAATGTTCTGCTGCTTGAGCTACAACGACGGCTATCAGCCCACCGTCTTTCTTCGGTATTCGTGTACGTAGCCCTAAGAGCGTTAGCCTGGGCGACTCACGGCCATGTACAGTCAACAGCAAAATTTCGCGGGATGCGCGAGCGCGTGGCAAAGCGACCCTCCTCCCCTTTTAGCGGTGAAACCCTGGTGTCGAGACCGACGCCTGCACGCATGCGCGTCCCTCCGAGGCTGCAAGCGTGCATGTTTCCGCGCTTTCTTCTTGCGCGTCGGCGATATCCGAATGTAGCCGCGAAGTAGCCTTCTTGCGATATGCGCTGTGGCGGCATCGACGGGCGAAACTGTGCGAAACGTGTTTAGAAGCGTGAACTTGCGGGCGCCGCTGCGGGCGCTTTTTGTCGAGTCACGAGCGCTGACGCATAGGTCTGGCCCGGTGGCGAACACAACAAGGCATTTCTTTTTTCTGGGCTGCACCTTCTCGTGGCCAATCATCGTTGCTTCTTTCTTTTTACGAACGGTGCGTTCTACCGCAAAAGAGCGTGGCAAAAGACGCGCTCTATAGAAGGAGACCGGCAAGACGAAAATGGGGCGACAATTGATTTCTGTTTTACAAACGAAGTTCTACTCGTCGAAGCCGCTACGGCGCATATCGCAAGAGGTCTACCTCGCGGCTACATTCGGATATCGCCGGCACGCAAAGAGGAAGCGCGAAAACATGCACGTTTGCAGTCTCGGAGGGACGCGCGTGCATACGTGCAGGCGTCGGTCTCGACACCGCTAGATGGGGAGGAGGGTCGCTTTGCCACGTGCTCGCTCATCCGGCGAAATTTTGCTGTTGACTGTGCAGGCGCCCAAATCTTTAACTGGCGTGCGCGAGCGGCGACTTTTCCGTGCGTCAGCGCCGTATGACGGGGCGCGGCTGCAAAGAGTCTGAGGCTAAGTGCATACGGACAAAGCGCGCTCAGCTGGGCCCATCGTCTGCTAAGCTGTTTCCAGCCTCGCCCGGTCATACGGCGCTGACGCACGGAAAAGTCGCCGCTCGCGCACGCCAGTTAAAGATTTGGGCGCCTGTACATGTATACCAAAAAATTACCAATGTGGTAACTGGTAATCATGTTTTAGTTTTATGGAAATTTTAAAAAAATCTTCGGTGGCTGACAGCATAATTCTGACCCTTGAGATGGATTATTCGAAGAGGCGAACATTACAAGAAATCAAAACACATATTGAATTGATTGACTAAAAATCACTATTTCACTTCTTAATTAATTATGTTATTGCACATATATTGCAATTTACAAATTGTATCCGGTGAGTTTGCAAGGCGCATCCTCTTGGAATGAATTTCTAGGATGACGACAGTTTGCAGATATGCGCCATCAAACTCGCCGTAAAAATGCACTGTTGTTCCGCTTGCTCCTTTAACGAAACGCTCTTTCATGCACTGAAGCACAAAAGTAACTGGAACGCCCATGTATTTCGTCCCACACTTTGGAAAATAATATCTCGAAGCTGGTGTCATCCTGGAAATTCATTTCAGCTGGATACGTCCTGCAAGCTCACCGGCTGCAATTCGTAAAGTGCAACATGTGCCGTAATATGTAACTTTTTGAGAAGTTAATTAGGGTGTTTAGTTAATTAGTTGAATATGTGTTTCGATTTCTCGAACTAGTAATGTCCACCTCGCCGCATAATCCATGTCAAGGAAAAGAATCATGCTGTCTACCAGAGATAATTTCTTAAAATTCCGTAAAACTTAACAATGGTCACCCCGTATAAATGAGTGTGCGTATATCCAACGTTTCGACAATGAGACCGGATTCCCTGGTTCGCCTGCCGCTAATCAATTGAAGTATCTGTCTTCGTGCGGCCTCAGTGTCTTATCCGTGTGTTTGGGCTTCGAGCTGTTTTCGTCCTCACGCTTCGTGACCTTGACCGTTCGCGTGTGGTGCGGGTCCGCGTATCTGTATCCACAGGCTCCGTGGATCTTTGATCACGTACGCCAAGCTGCTACAGACGTACGTCCTGTGTGATATAGCTGTTTCTTCACCCTTTCCCGTACAGCTATGCTTAACGTATAGACAGCAACGTCTCGTAGCAGCTGCTGCTGGAAAGGCAAACGTTCAGCCCATGTATCCTAGCTTGTATAATATTCGGAAAGAATATTCCTCGATTAAGCGTTCCGAATGTAAACGAAACGATCGCGTATACCAGCAGCGGAGGGTAGCATGACTTTGCGCGCCACAATCCTAGTTGGACCCTTCGTTGATGCTATACTGGCCCAACCCATTTATTTATTTATTTATTTATTTGCAATACTGCCAGTCTCAGTTGAGACCAAAGCAGGTGGGCACAATTTTACAGAAAGAAACAAACAGGTCATGTTACATGGTACATTAAAAGAAAAAAAAAGGAAAAACGCTTCCTTAACTACTGCAGAAATCACCAATAATACAATACTTTTGGTTGGTATGACAATATGGCCATAACAATATAACAATGTAGTTGGTATAACAATATAACAATATTGTATTACTAGAATTTATATAAAAAATAGCGAATGAATGACACTTGTAAGATTAGAGAACTTATACAGGTAATAAATAACCGCGCAGAAGCGGCGAGTTTGGGGTTTGAAATGCATAAATTCCACGCACAGAAATAAGTATTACAGATATGTGGGTTAAGATTAAGATATGTAGGTGTGTTAAGTGGCGTCTTCTCTGTTTGATGTCTCCAGTAGGTTGATGAACGATGAAAGTGACAGACAGGAAACTATGTCTGAGTGGAGGAGATTCCATTCTCTGATCGCACGAGGGAAAAGTGAAAACTTGAACGTGTCATTGCGAATACTGTACTGGTTTAGTGAAAATGGGTGATTTTTTCGCGACAGGCGTGATGTAGACAAAGTAACGTATTTAGTTCGGTCTATCTTATAACTGTCATGCATTAGTTGGTAGATGAATTTTAAGCGGGCGTGTCTGGCCCTAACAGATAGTGTTTTAAGACCTGCATCAGCTAAGAGGTTTGTAGGGGAGTCATAGGGACTGTATTTGTTAAAAATGAACCTCACAGCTTTTCTTTGCACCTTTTCTAGTTTTGATATGTTAGTTGATGTGTGTGGAAACCAGATGATGTTAGCGTATTCTAAGACGGGGCGAACAAAAGTTGTATAGGCTAGTAGTCTGGTGTGTTTCGGTGCAAGGCGTAAACATCGTCTAAGGAAAAAAAGTTTGCGTAATGCGACTGAGGTAATATTATCAATATGTAAGTTCCATGAAAGGGTAGAAGAGAATGTCAAACCTAGGTATTTGTGGTTATTTACTTTATTCAGGCAAATGCCACCGAGGGCGTAAGAAAATTCTGAAGGCTTCTTTTTTGTTGTAAAGGACATGCATACCGATTTAGTGGTGTTAATTGACATTTGCCACTCTTTACACCAATTGGACACCAAATCAAGTGCTCTGTTTAATAATAAGTGGTCTGCGTAACTGACAATTTCTTTATAAATAATACAATCATCCGCGAAGAGCTTAATGTCACATTCAATGTTAGCAGCAATGTCGTTAATAAAGATAAAAAATAGCAATGGGCCCAGTACTGACCCTTGGGGAACACCGGAGGTGACAGCTACAGACTTGGAAGGGGTGTTATCTACAATAACATATTGTGTTCGATGTGATAAGAAGTTTTTTATCCATGCAGTAATCTGACCACCTCCGATTGCAGCCTCCAGTTTTGCAACTAATTTTACATGGCTTACACAATCAAACGCTTTACTGAAGTCGAGGAGGATCATGTCTGTCTGGCTTCGGTTGTTTAGGCAGAGCGCAAGGTCATGCACCACTTCGGTTAGTTGTGTGACCGTTGAGAGGCCACTTCTAAAGCCGTGTTGTTGAGGTATTAATATATGTTCTTGCTCGAGAAATATAGTGATGTGTTTGAAGATAATATGTTCCAATATTTTACAAGATGTGCTGATAAGTGAGATTGGCCTGTAGTTGGAAGGTTCGTTGCTGTCGCCGGATTTATGTATAGGAATCACCTTCGCTTTTTTCCAGTCATCTGGTAGTTGTGCGGACTCGAGTGATTTGCGGTATACAATGGCAAGGTATTGGCTACACCATTCTGCATACGTTTTTAAAAATTCGTTAGGGATATCATCTGGCCCATTAGCTTTCTTGATGTCGATATTAAGCAACAGATTAAGAATACCGGCATTGGTAATGCTTAATGAATCGATGGTTTTGGGTGGGCAGGGCAGGGAGGGAAGTAAGCCATTGTCTGAAGTGAAAACCGAGAAGAAAAAGTTGTTGAATGTGTTTGCTCGAGCTGTTTTCTCTTCTAGAGACCGTTCGGGTGACACACCTAAACACGGGCGAAAGTATTTCCAAAACCTGTGTGGATTGTTGGTAATGAAGTCGGGGAATGTTGTGCTGAAATATTGATGTTTTGCATTTTTTAACTTTCCTTTGAAGTCAGCGAGAGCGGAGGTCAGATTGTCTTTCAGAGATTGATTCGGCCCTTTTCTTTTAATAGTATGTCTAAGTCTTTTTACTTTACGCTTCGCTTGAAGGACCTCACGCGATATCCATGGGTTTTTCTTTTGTGGTTTGCAACGTTTCATCGGGATGAAGTTTGTTGTGCAGTGTAGCACGATTGACTTAAATTGATGCCACAAAGTGTTGACGTCACAACACGTTTCTGAAGCTGTTTGGAGAAAAGCATCAAACTCGTGTGCCAGGTGAGTGAGAATACAGTCATGAGCTGCTCTGCGAAAATCAAGTACAGCACGCTCCAGGTTTAGCTTCTTTATGTTGCCTTCAAGCGAGAGCTTACATTTAGGTATGTCGTGGTCCGATATACCACCGACTATTGCCATCTCAATGGCGTGAAGTGGGAAATGGTTACTTATGAGTATGAGATCAAGTATGCTATTCGTAGAGCCTTGGGAGCGAGTTGGCTGGTCGACTACCTGGTTGAGGTTGAAGTTTAGCATTAAATCAGTAAGTGCTGCGGATGTGGATGAAGTGTAGTGCATGGTACTCCAGTTCAGATCAGGTAAATTGAAGTCCCCCATGAGGATCACTCTACTAGTACGAACATGGAATTGCATATACTCCTGCAAAGCAAGCACGCCTTCGGATCCACTAGTAGGGCTTCGATAGACGCAACCAATAAATATACCGGTATCATTGTACAATATTTTACATTTCAGAGCAGCTTTTGGAGCAGCCAAAAATGCCTTTCGAAGTAGTGAAATTGACATTCGGAGCAGGTTTATGAACACGATTGTAAGCTATATATATTGAGCTCTTACAGTGGGCAATACATGTGAAAGCAGTAAGTGGCCACTGCTTCATAAATTCAGACACTAAGAATGACTCACCTCACCTCCCCCCCCCCATTTTTTTTATCGTAGTCCTTACTGTGGACTGCGACGGAGCAGTGGTGTCCTATATATATATATATATATATATATATATATATATATATCCTTTAGATGGAGCACTTTCTTTTTGTAATGGTACTGCCAGCGGTATTAAGCATTTACTTGTTTTCGCCTGCGCTGTAATTCACTGACAACCATCTACTTGAAGCACTGCGATGGTCGACAATGTCGGAGCGATTCGCTTTCGCTCGTCACGCAGCTCGATGTGCGTTGAGCACAGTCGCGAAGTGCATGCAGACACACGTACGCGCGTGACCTAGCTTTGACTGCACGTGTGGCGCTGTCAGATATTCGGCCGTGATCGGCGAATTCAGGTTGGAGCTTCCTGTCCACACGCGAGCCTTCGCCATTCCGTCCAGTAAGCGCAAAAACAAACTTCGCGAAAGCGTTCGCGGTATAGTTGCCGGCATGTCACCGCCGCGGACTCGATCTCGGCTTGCGGCCACCAAGCCCGTGATCTCACGCCCAATCAACGAAGCCGTTTCAGTGTTCCGAACACATTTGGAAGCCATCTAGCCACGACGACCCTGCCCGCCACCGCGTCGGCTGGCAGCGAATTTTTTGTCACGATACAGCAAGGCTTAACCAGCGGCGTTTCAGCAGTATCCAGCGGCGAAAGTCGCTGTTCGGTGCCGAGTCGACCAAAAATCTTGGTAGCGGCCGTACAGGCCATTTTTACGCCGTCAAATCACCGTGCCAAGAAAAGCGGAGGATAGGTGACAAATTGGATAGCGGCAGAGTTGTTCACGGCCGCCATGTCTGCACCAATGTGCGCGTTATGTTCGAAAAATTGAGGGAGCAACACCATACAGCGTTCGAAACTTTGGTCACCGCGTTTTAGATTGGTCATACAGGGGTGCAGGTTTCCGACTCGGCGCCAGCGCATTCGCTCGCTGCCGCCAGAAAATCGAGATTGTCTTGTTGCCTAAGCAACCCGCACGCGTCGTGGTGGAAGGTATTGAATACGGACAGCAACCCACGGAAGAAACAGCAGTGCGATCCCTTGACTCGGCCCACCGCGGAGCTAACGCAGCCGCTGGTCCACGCTATGCCACTTCAGAGCACTTGAGGGCATAGTTCCGCTTTTTGAAAGCGCAAGCGACCCCTTCGGCGCCATAGTGGGCTCAGACTTCTCACATTTTGCTGAAATGTAGCAGGATGCAGCAGAGTTCGCCTCTCGGCGCAGTTGGCGCATACTGGGCCCTCTGTATCCCATATCGCAGAACACTCACTTAAGTGAATAAATATCGATTCTGGTAGCTTTTGCTTTATCCCAGGTTCGTAAAATAAGAATCGGTGAGCATTTTCCGGCATTTATCAGATTACATCAACAAAACAGCGAATGATTTCCCCCTGTAAATTGGTTTCCGCCGCTGAGCGACTGAGCCACAGGAGAAACACACAATGCCTAACCAAGGAGGTTATATGCTAATAAGTTCTGGTATATAACCTATTTGTCCCTGACACATGCGCAGGATTCAGAGTTATCGGTCTTTATTTCCACCTGAAAATTCATTTTTTCTTTGGTGAATATATTTTTCTAGACGAATTTTTCATGGACCTTAACGGTGTATCATTTTTCGCGTGAAGCCTACTATTTTGGTGACTATATATACCTGGTTCTCTAATTCTCTTGACTGAAACGTGTTGTATGACTGCAGACTCTGAAATATGAAAATGGCCGCATCATTACGCGTGTTTGCGTGTCGCGACACCAGGGGTTACTCGGTTACTAGGCGTCGTTACTCGGAAGAATTAACTCTATGAACTTTGCCGCTAATAACGTAAGTTTCAGAAGACTAACTATTTTTGTGTTAATTAACTCTTCACCGCAACCTTCGAGACAGTGTTTATATTGTACATATGGAAGCAGACACATTTTAATGCCCCCACTCTTTTTTTTTTTTCAATTTTGAAAACGCACTTAATTTGATGATGAAATATCCATCACGGCAAAAGTTCTGTCTCAGCTTCGGGTGCGGTAAACTGCTACCACTTTGAGTGGCGCGTACTGGTATAATTGTTACTCGATGCAGCTGTTGGCTAGCTGTAGAATCTCCGAGCATACCGAAGCGCGAGCTTTGCACTTTTGCATCACTGCCGCCCTTTCCTTCGAAGCCACTTCTTACTGGCTGTTTGTGCTCGACTGGCTGTTTGTACCACAATACACAGCCGTGGATCGTGACGCAGTTTGGAGACCTTTGATTACATAACCATAGAAGCTCTTTCCCGGAGGGATTAGCAAATTCTTAACCGAAACAGGCGCACTCACGTTGAAGTAGCCGCCGCGAAGCGAAGCGCTGCCGTTAACTCGGGTTTTTGAGCCGAGATGGCACTGAGTCGGCGCGGCGAGCGCCCGGCGGCCGCCGCACGAGGCTCCCGACGGGTCTGACGTCAGCTCGAGCGACTCCCGTCGTACCCTTCGCGGCTGGCTGAGCATGGCCGGTCGACGTTTCCAGTGATTGCCGAGTACTGTGGTCATTCCCTTTGTTCTTCCTCCTTTGGATGCCGTGCTCAAGACAAACCCCTTGGCCGTGCTCAGCCATTGTGCTTCGCCGCTGCTCGACTGCTCGGGGCTCCCAGGGCGACCGCTGACCGGCCAGATGTTCAGCTGACGTGCGTAGCCTGTGCGGATCATGGAGACTGTCGCGTAGGCCTAAACCTGGTGGGATCGATACGCTGCGAGCATCGTGCGGTCATGCTCTTTATCTAGCTCTCAGCTGTGTGTATCTGTAGGGGAAAAAAAAATAGTACGCCATGCAGCAAGCCCCCAATGTGCCGGAGGCACCTCCGGCGGAGTGCAACATCAAAGTCGTCTGCCGGTTCAGGCCGCTCAACGATGCCGAAGAGCGTGCCGGCAGCAAGTTCATCGTCAAATTTCCCTCGGGCTCGGAGGATTGTCTCTCGATAGCGGTAAGTTGTGTGCACTTTTTTGCGTTTCTACAGACCCCCACGAGCTTTCGTGACGGTCAGACGCGTCGTGCGCGAGCGGCAAAAATTTTTTTCATTGATTCTCCGTATCGTTTACCCGTACCCTCTAGGCGTTGCCCCGGCTCGATCGCAACGGGACTCGCAGACGCATTGCTCCTTTCTTATTTTTGTTCTCGCCGCCCTTCTTTCGCACATGTGGTAAAAAACTCAACGAAAACACTGTCAAAGGTATGGCAGTGCGTTTATAGTCGTGCCTAATAGCCACAGTGGCAGCTTCAGTATCGTTACAGCAAATCTTGGTGTTTGTTTTGGGCGGAATGGGGGCGCATTTACAGCTGGTGGCATTGCTGATGTGTGCGTGTGCCTGCCTTTTCAGTTTGAGGTGCGCAGTCACCGTTGCCCAAGTTTTGGTCTGATATTTCGAGCACGGTCGGTCCTTGCAGCCGCTGCGCTGCTCATGAAACTTTTCTTCTGATGCGCCATTTTTTTTTTCGCCTTCTCTTTTCTTTTTTCTTTGTTGCTTCAATACTGATCGTAAACGCGGTTTTGTGCGAAAAATACATAAAATGAAATGATTGGTAAGTTTGTTTGTGTAATCTAAATCCCCAGTGGTCTATCTTAGAAATAGTGACACCTACACAGCGTCCGCGCCCTCAATGCAAGCAAACAAGCAGGCGGGTTTCGTATGCAGTACTGTCGCAAGCGGAGCCTCGTATTGTGTCGCGCTTGTGATCGGTGACGTGTGACGCAAGCTGAGTTGGCAACGGACAGCTCAGCTGCTCGCTCTCTTCCGATCACTCCAACTCGAGCCTCCGTTCCGCCGTGGAAACTTTCTGCTGTGTACTGGCGAGATAGCGAGGACGATAAAGGTTAATAATCTGAAATCTCTGTTGACCGAGACTTACCGACGAAAGTGTTCCCACCTTCCTCCCCCTCCCTCCAGACTGCGTAAATTCCAAAAACTGCAAATGAAGATTATTGCTTGTATCGCAGAAGAGTTTGCACATGAGCATTTCTTGAATGAACATATGGTATCCGTTTTCTGCTTTTCATAATTGAAGCGAAATTGCATAAGGTCATTAGAACACTGACGGAATCAAGTGTGAGATGCCAGATTCCACATGTGCACTGCTTGAGACGATTGCAGCGATTTTATTATGTCTTTAAGCCTGTTTCGTCAAGCCTAGTGTCCACAAGTCGATGTTGTCACCACGTAAATGCCGTGGAAGAATGTCTCAAGATAGCGAGACGGCTGCTGGGAGAAAAAGCAAAACAAAAACAACAGCAGCAGCAGCCAGCAGCTGTTCACATTTCTGCAGCAAGTAGTAGTAGAAATACAGTCGGGAAGTTTTCATGATCGCTAGCACCAGCATTACGCTGTTCAATTCGAGGTCCAAAACGCATTAGGAAGTGTTTTTTTTTTTTTTTTATATGGCAGCGAATTATATACGACAGGCGAAACCATCGGAGCGGTTGTCCTGCGCCCTGAACCTGCAGACACTTCTATATTTCGAGGCTGGCGGTGGATAAATTAAGGTGCGAAATACGAAGAAACCTGCCTTGCCCGAATCGCCATATATATATATATATATATATATATATATATATATATATATATATATATAACTAACGGACTAGGGTATCGGGTGGCATTTATAACGCCAGTGCGGAAAACGAAACTGAGCTCCCGCTTAGTAATGCCGAGACTGTCCCGCCAGTCTAGGCAGCGGCGACTACGGTGGTGGCGTAGATCGCGAGTTCTTCCGCTTGCGTTGGTGTAACGACCGAGTTTTCGGCCAGCAAATCTTGCGCTGGCCGTATGAAAGAAAGAACAGAGAAAGAATGAAAAAGATAATCACGACGCGTTTATTTTATGACGAGCTTTGGGACACCATACGTGAAGCATCGATATTTCAGTCGTTTACACATCGATTGACAACAGCGCTTTTTCTCTCTCGCAAAAAAAAAAAAAAAAGAAAAAGAAAATGCGGATACATGTTAACTCTCGACTCTTATTTATTTCTTCGTTGCTTCACCCTCCCTTCCCCTCGTTCTTATACGTACATATCTGCGCCGTTTTTAAAGACAGGTGGGTGACAACTCGCCCTGCTATACTCTTGCGAATGTCGAAGGAGGTGAGGCGTTGACCTACTGAGCGCCGAAGAAGCCAAGTCCTTGAACTCTTTTAGGAAGGAAAAAGAAAGAGTACTCGTACGGCGCTAGTTGCAGAATGATTTTCGTTTTTTTTTTATTGTCAGAAATCGAAGCAAAAGATAAAAATGGCAAAAAAACATATTGTCAGCGGTAGGCGAATTTTTCAGCTACTCTTTTGGTGGTTATTTGGCTCACTGTATTCAGAGCCGCCCATTTTCCGTGATTCATCTCGCGAAGTTCATAGCGAGGGTTTCGAACTTGATGGCTCATCACGTTGTTCTGCGTGGTTCTTTCGAGGTCCGCAGTATCTCTCAAATAGTTTTCGTGACACTCGACGTCGGCAAAGCGACAATATCTTTCATCAGTCTTCCGCGACAAGGCTCCTCTAGCACTCCTGTCTCCCCGAATCGGAGCTAGTAGGGGAGTCTATATAATCGGGCCTGGTCGCAGGTGTAATGCCTTCGATATTTTTGGCGGTGACTGCACACAAATACCGACGCAAGCAACGTGGGCTATACAACCGCCTCCTTAGGTCGCTTTCTGGAGCATCGCACGCGGAGGTCGTTGGTACGTATGCCACTGGTAGCGTTTTGACCTCCACATTATCTAATTTATGTTATTGTGGAATATCAAGCCGGGAAAAAAAAAAAAACGCAACGATGACGTAGCCCGATGTCCATTTGCATCAGACAAACGTGTAAACTGGACCGTGCGCAGCTTTGCCTAGTCTCAATATAGCGAACCGAATTTCTCGTCTCAATATAGCGAGCTGAAGCCACACGTCACTTCATTGAGTTTGAAGCTGCTAGTGCGTTTAAGCTCACTTCTCTGTCGTTTTGTTGGTGAGACGTTCGTATGCGTGGTAACAGAGCGCACTAATTGAGCGTCCTTCCGTGACCTTCGGCGACTGGCTCCGACGCGACACTCGAGCGAAAACACCATCGTCACGATGCCGACTTGCAGTTTTCATTCGGCCCGACTAGGCGGCTCGACTTGCTTTCATCGCGGGGTTCACCCGCGGTACGGTCGGTATGTCTAATCGTGGACGCCGTAGTTATCTGTTGGGTGCTGTTGTAGTCCTGATAATACAGCATCTTGTGGCTAAATGACTGTGGTATTGTCACTGCGAATCGAATCGGAAGCGCTTGTCTGTTGTCCCTTCCTTATCGGATAATGGGATGCCTTATCGCGGCACATCCCTGCTTTTCCACTCAACTATAGGCAGCCTGTCAGCTGGGCTGAAGTGCGGTGATGGGGTCATGTTTGATTTGCGAGATTCTGGCGTAGACAGTGACACGTGTACTTATCTTTACCGGGCGACCACGCTTCGCCGCCTAACAAATGTTACCGCACAGCGCAGGACGCGCCTGCATGTAAGAGAAGTTTCTGGAATGTTATCGATGGTTCCGCCCACTGTCTTTCACCGCAACTTGTGTAATCCGATTGCATGTATGCGCGACGCGAATAGTGTAGAACTTTGTGGAAGACACGTGGGTCCTGCAGCGGTTAATCTGGAACATTCGACGACTGATCTATAAAAGCCGACGCGCTTAACCCGCTGATCAGATTTTCGACGATCGCCAACCGTGTTCGCCGCTATCGTTGTGCTATAAGTGTAGCCTGTTTTGTGGGCACAGGTTCACCCAATCAAAGTTAGTTTTGTCGTTCGCAGTATTGCTACTGTGTTATTCAACGTCACCACCACGTGACATCTGGCTGTCATTGGGGCTGTCTTCTTGGTCGTCTCTGGACAAACTTCTCTGACGATCTTCTTGGTCGTCTCTGGTAGAATTCCGTGTTCCGGGGGCAGCTGCTGTAGCCGGCGGCTTGCTCGATGTTCCGGGACGGCGCTGGTGTTGTCTTTGCGGTCCAGGCTTGGATTACGGCTTGTCGGGGGCGTCCGGTACATGAACGTAAAGCACCTCCACCAGATGTCACGTGGTGGTGACGTTGAATAACACAGTAGCAATACTGTGAACGACAAAACTAACCTTTATTGGGTGAACCTGTGCCCACAAAACAGGCTACACTTATAGCACAACGATAGCGGCGAACACGGTCGGCGATCGTCGAAAATCTGATCAGCGGGTCAAGCGCGTCGGGTTTTATAGATCAGTCGTCGAATGTTCCAGATTAACCGCTGGGACCCATGTGTCTTCCACAAAGTTCTACACTATTCGCGTCGCGCATACATGCAATCGGATTACACAAGTTGCGGTGAAAGACAGTGGACGGAACGTTCCCATCGATAACATTCCAGAAACTTATTTTACATGCAGGCGCGTCCTGCGCTGTGCGATAACATTTGTTAGGCGGCGAAACGTGGTCACCCGGTAAAGATAAGCACACGTGTACACAAGTTAAGATGGGCTTTCATTTCGAAATGGCATGACTTGTAGCGGTGTAGAACTTTTCATTGTAAACACATTAGGCGCCTTTTGTCTTAAGCGTGTTTTCAATGTTACCTTATTCTGCCCTTGTAAGAGCGAGTTTAGGCAGTCTTTAAATGGCCTTTTTTTGTGGGCGTCTATTTCTGCGGAAGCGTTTGAGTGCCGCCGTGTTGTGGCTGTTAACTCTGCAGTTTTCATCTGTAACAGCCAAATGCACGGTAGTGTAATATGCATTCGATTCGAATGCATGAAAGTTGTTGTACGAATGTGCTTGGTGTTTCACAAGTCCATGTTAACTTCACGAAAGTCGATTTCCTCTGACTTAAGCCTTTGGTCTATTATTTCTCTTGGCCCATAGACAATGTGTGAAGAACGCACAAAAACGTCAAGTTTTATAAAGCGAATAGCTATCCTTGGCTCTTTCTGCGAAATATGTTGTGGTTGGTCGGTGGTCAGACTCGCAAGGAAGACGTTCTTTCTCTCTCTTTCCCCTCGTTCGGCTGCTCCTTCATTCTGGCTAGTCGCTTACATTGACAATCGTCGTCGATGGTTTCTGCACAATTTTTTTTTTTTAATCGGCTCTCCAAATAAATTTTCTCGAGGGGCTGCTGTTAATGATTTCGCAGTCATCTTTGTTTAGACGAATCGCATGTCGCAGAGGGCACACACCCGCCCAAGTCAATTCTCGAAGCCTCTGCGCCCTGACGGGCGGTGTATATCTGTGAACTGTAGTAGTATGGAAGGAAATTCTTTAATCTCACGTGGACCTGCGCATCACTTTTATCCGACCTCCAAACTGTACTAACACAATGTCCTTAGTAGTGGTTCATTTTTTCATCTTTTTTTTTAATGCTTGAGTAAGTTTTCAGTTTGGGTAGCTCAGGATATATATACAAATTGAAATAATTAATTACTGCACTAGTTAATTAAAAATATATATCGTAGTTTTTTGTACGAATGTACACTATGTGGACATAAATCATCATCGTCACCGCCTGTATATCTATGTCCACTGGCACGCCGAAGACCCTTCCCAGCGATCGCCAATTACCCCTGTGTTGCGCTAGCTGATTCCAACTTGCGCCTGCAAATTTCCTAGTTTCATCACTCCACCTAATTTTCTGCCTACCTCGACACCGCCTCCTTTCCCTTGGCGCCCATTCTGTATCTATATTAGTCCACCGGCTATCAACTCTACGCATTACGTGGTCTGCCTTAATGTTGACTAGAGTATGGGCTATCGCCCTTTGCTCCCTGGTCCACACCGCTCTTCGTTCCGTCTCTTAACGTTACGCCTATTATTTTTCGTTCCATCGCTCATTGCGCGGTCCTCAACTTGTTCCTGAGCTTCTTTGTTAACCTCCATGTTCCCCATATGTTGTCAGCACCGGCAGAATGCAGTGATTGCACAATGGTGCTTGGGCTTTTGTAGAAGCGGGTAACGGGACACGCCTCCTTTCTCCGCGCGCAGTTCTGCTCGTTGAAGCAGATTGTCGGCTCATCCTTTGATCCCAAGGGTCCTACGTGAACGCGCTCCCGTCCGGTTCACGTAAACGTAGCCACAGTGTTGTTCAGGTTCGTCGATTTAGTTTTACTGGCCATTGTCGCAAACTGCTGGAAGATTAAACCACACGAAGCCAACAGAAAGGTGAAGCCAAGGAAAGCGTAGTGTTAGTCAGTCGGGGTTTTAATTAAAATGTTGAACTGATTAGGTAAAGCGAAAACAAAAGTGGATGACAGAACAACGTGCCGCCGGTGGGAGACGATCCACTATCTTCCGCATTATTCATCTGCTATGCTCTATACTGATTGAGATACAGCGATGACTGTTATCATGTGCACGTTATCTTGGCTATTTGTGTGCGCAAAATATACCGATCGTAGTCATGGCCGCCGCCGTGGCCAGGGCGGCGCTGGATGATGATGATGATGATGGTGATGATGAAGAAGCCTCAATCAATGGCACAAGCCCACTATGGGGGATAGGCCACGAATCGGGTGGTAATATGATTGAATAAATAAAAGAATTTGGTTAATAAATAACTAACACAAAAAGTAAAATAAATATATAATCGAAGATGAAAAATAAACTGAATACATGAGTAAAACTAGTGATCAATACTGTAGTAAACCTTGCGTTGATAGGAATTCTAAAAAAAGGATAATAATAATAATAATAATAATAATAATAATAATAATAATAATAATAATAATAATAATAATAAGAACATGTGCTTAAACTTGAGTAAGCTAAATTCTTGAATAATAATACTAGAAGGATTTAAACTGTACATTTGTGCTTTTTGAATTTCCTAGACTGAAGTAGAAGTAAATCAATTGTGGAAACTAAGAACTATTAACAAGGCATTCTTTTTGTGCCACATAGAAAATTATAAATGGCTAGGCAAACGTTCCTGTGGCTGTATTCCAATACTGTTGCTCCAAGGGAGAGAATAGCAGTGCTATTTAAAGGCAATCCTAAATTTTGAAGTGGGATTTCTAGACATAGTTTTCGATGAACAGAAAATCGTCGACAGGATAATAAAAAATGATCTATAGATTCCGGTTCATTGCAGAGGTAGCATAGGGGTGATACCGCCAGACCACACCTGTGCAAGTAAAAATTAAGTTTGGGAATACGAGAACGCAGCCTAGTAAATGAAACTTCGAATTTCCGGTTTGGACACCATTTCCGGTTCCAAGAATAATTTAGGTGCAATAAATCTGTACATTTTGCTAATGACAGGACTTTTTTTTTTTTTTTGTCTTCGCTCAAAGAAAATTGTCTATATCTGGCTGCAGCGACGTGCGCCGTTGCCGGCAGCACAGATGGCACAGGACCTGTTTAAGAAGCTCGGGTCCAAGGAATCGGCTATTTTGGCGCTCAATGGGTCAGATGCTTTCCTTAACTTCATTGTCTTTTGGCTTCGCGTAATGAAGTCTAAAAAAAAAAAAGAAATCGAGCGCCTCGGTTTTCGTTTTCCTTGGAAATTCAGCGTGTTCTCAGATGCCGTAGCCGGTAAACTTTTTTACGCTGACTGTGTTCCTTTTTAGAAATGCTGCACCGCCGAAGTAAAATGTTACGGCTGGTCGCTCCGAAGCGCGACCCGTACGAAAGCACGTGACCACTGCTTGTTTTCGAGCGCCAGAGCGCCAGGTTGCACTCCAGTGCAGTGTTGCCACGGACAATACGGTAATATTGTAATGGAATAATGCCTAAAACATGTGTAGATATCAGGGCTCTTTGTTTTTTTTTTTTTTTTTTTTGCCGGCGCGGGCCAGTGCTTGTTCTTTGTGCCCTCTTCGAAGCAGTAACACCGATGTATACATTGGCCTTCGAAATTCTTGGCGTGGTTTGAAAACCCACACAGCGCCCAGGGAATCTCCCACACCATAGCTATTAAAATATTAAAAAGACTCCTCGTTCTAACTTTCAGAGCTGTCTTGGAAGGGCCTCACATGACGTCTGGCACTGAAGTTTGAAGTGTTCAGTGTGCTTCTGACTATGCTTAAGCGTGGAAGAAAACAACAACAAAAACGCATGTTTGTTACTTGTGCGCAACGAAAATGTTGATCGCGCTGTTGCAGTTACCTCATGAAAGAGTTCTAGATTTCGTTATCGTTCTCTTGGAAAACGCCAAGAATAATCAGTTCCGAAGCTTTTCACTGAGTCACTAAAAATGTGAAAAAAAAAAATCAGTAGGCTTACTGATAAATCAGTAGCTGTGGCAAAACTGCTTTGGTGCTATTCTTGTACACTGTACCAGTGCCGCTACCCCGAAGCAGGGGGACGAAATTACGGCTGTAAGCTTGATAGATCATTTTGTATCACTTTGGCCTATTATCGCTTTCGGCGCGCATTTATTGGCGAATGAGCCATCGTCTTCGTTTCACGTCGCGTAGTTCTCGATCGCATTTAGCGGACACCCGTCACGCCGCACTCACGTCACATCCGGCAGGTGATAGACCGCGAATGTGGATTCCGGTAACAGCAACGCTCGGGCCTCCCAGCACTGTGAACCAGTTTGCGGGTTCGCCAAGAGCACGTAGTTCGGCCAGTCATTGCCTAACAGCCAGGGTGACCATCCGACGTTCACATGCGCTCTCTTTCTGCGAATTTGTTGCCAGTTCCACGTGGTACAGCGTCGTCGTCGTCATCGTCATCGTCATCATCATCATCATCATCATCCGTAGCGCTTTCTCTCTTCAGGGGATGCCGCTGCGATAGCAGTATTGTACAGCACATGCCTCCAGGCCCTGGTGTTTCAAGGGTTGTGGTGAGGCAGTAGTGCTGCAGCCAATCTTCGCATCTGACATGTTTTGTATATCATATCAATTTTCGCAGTGCACTTTAAGGCTCATAGTACACGTCATTAGTCATCGCCATAATCTTATTGCACGTAGATTTTACGCACTTTACAGCGACTATTTTTAGGCCCCTTTACAGCCACGTCACATCAACTTCGTAGAACTCATCACTCCGCTGCGGAGTTACTAACACTGGAATGGCGCCCTTTGGCCATACCTGGCCCTTGCGTCACTAAAAACCACACATTCATAATCATCATCACCATCATGTCTTTCCTCTTGCGCCACGAACCTTGACAGCTGTTTTACGCTTTACGCGAAACGAAAGCGATATATATATATATATATATATATATATATATATTGTAATCTGTAAGCTGTGTGTGCCGTCGTGGGCTGCGACGAGAGATGTGCCTGCTGTCGCTGCAGGTCGAGAGTTGTCGTCTTTGTGCAGAGGAGATTCTGCGCGTGCGGCGCCTCGTGCCGGGAAGCCACCACGCAAAGAAGCGTGGTCCAGCCCGCCCGTTTCTTTTGTCTCGGTCGGTCGCAGCAGCGCGTCATCTCGGTTGCAAGAGCAGCGAGCGTTTGCGTCCTTGACACGCTGTTGTCTGTGCTGCACCTGCCGTCCGTGTGGTTGTGTTGCGTGTGACGAGAGAGAGAGAGAGAGGCTTTTTTGTTTGTTTTTCTACCGTGTACGCCGCCACCTCATAGCCACCTCCACCTGCTCCTCCAGCGGCGGCACCCTCCTCCCCCACTGCTTCCTACGGCGACAGCGCAGCAGCGGCCCTCATTTTCCAAGGCTGCATCTCTTTATTTTTCTTCTGGCTTACGTGTCTGTCTGTTGTTCCGGATGACTCACACACGACGGCTGCCGCTTCGTCGTCGGGTCATTCGTCAAGCTGCGGCCGCAGCCCGCTCTGCCGCTGTCGCCGATCGCGGCCGATTATATTCCGGCAGCGAGAAGCGGCAAAGGGCGCGCGCGCTCTGAATTAGAAAGCGAAAATGCGTTGGCCGCCGCGCCGATCGGTGCGAGAGAAAGCTCCGCGGCTTTTCTTTCTTTTTTTCGCTGGCCGAGCTTCGAGCCGCCTCCCTTCATTATCATTTTTGTTTGTGCCTTATTGGTTGTCTCGCTTTTATCTTGAACGTTAGGCTGATTCTTTGAAGTAGTTTTCGAATGCTTATTTGCTGGTGCCGTTCCGGTCCTTGGTGTTCTGTTTCTGCTTGATACTTTCCCCCCTCCTCTATCGGAGAGCTGTCGCAAGCGCTGGCTTCGGCGAATGAGCGGCTCGCTATTGTCGAGATCCGCATGCGGGGGAAAGTCATTGTTTCCTCCGCCATGTACTGGGTGTCTGTCGTTTGGAATCCCCGCGCTTTTTTTTTTCTCCTGCTTGTACTGTTGACAGGATGTGCACGCTCCGTTGCCCGGACATTAAGAGAGAACAGTGAGGGAGCTTAGCAGCGTGAAGGGGATCCCGTGCGACTCTGCACAATACACCACGCACTGCATTGCGCTTTCACTGGCGCACGGGCGAATCATTTATTTGTTTGTTTTTTTCTTTAGTTTATTTTCCGCTCGTTCCGTGCGTAGTGGCGGAGCGACCGTCTCGACTTGTTCTCTGATGGCTAACGCCGTAGATTGTCGGATATTACGCGCGGAATTAACGCGTAAAGGCGATATCGTGAAACCCACTCGGTATAATGCGTGGCTGAACGAGAAGGGAAATCGAGTTGGCCCGATCCGCTGCCATGGCCATGGGTAGTGCAACGCACATTCGGCCCACCACCGGCGGCAAGTTTTTTTTTTCGTCCGTTTTCCTTTATTTAACTTATCAGTTCCACACTTCAACTACAAACACCCTTCTCTGTGCTTTCCTTGGCTGCATTATCGGTTGGCTTCGTATAGTTACGGTTTAACCTTGCAAGTTGAGCACGTACGGCCGCTTGACTCGAAAGAGTCGAGCAACTCTCCCGCCGGTTTCTCGACACTTGCTTCCCGCCTTGCGTCCGTAGGAGAACTGCATCTCATTGTTCGCCTTTGCTGGCTGTGGCGCCAAGACTGAAGCTTACTTAGAACTACAGAGGCGTATGCACGACTACTTTGCTCTGTTCGCAGACTGGGTCATGAACATTGCTGTGGTTAATGGCCTGCACTTCACTCGACGCGGCGGCGTCTCGGCGCGTTCCTTCTGCTTCCCCCCGTGTACATCTGGCAGCCACACATGCGTTTGGTGCCCTGCTTTTCGAACCAGCCTCGCCTTTCACATGTCAGCCATTTCGTAAACAAACATTGACGGTCAATTGCAAGAAAGAAAGAGAGAGAGAACTCCAGACAGAGAAATCGAAAAATACCTCCTGCTGCCGAAATGTTCGCGTGTGTTGCGCGCTGGTGTGTGCTCACTTCGAAATTTCATCTTTGCGGGAACGTATCAACCGCTCCCCGTCCACTTCGATGGCGTAGATCATTTGTAACAACCCGAATGCGAGTAGTGCGGGTAAACGAGACTTTCGATCAGCGCTTGGAACAGGAAATCTGGTCACCGACCGAGTCAGTTCGATGGGGGCGAAATGCGAAAATACCCGTGTACTTAGATTTAGGCGCACGTTAAAGAACCCCTGGTGGTCCAAATTTGCGGAGTCCCCCCTACGGCGTGCCTCATAATCAGATCGTGATTTTGGCACGTTAAACCCCATAATTTAATTTTTAACCGCCCAAATCAGAATGAACGTTTTTGATGTTGCGAGTTCTCTACGGAACCCTCGCTCACAATCACGTCTTCATCTGCGGAACCCCTACTCACGAGATTGCGAACAAGAACACTACGAAGGGGCGTTCGGCTGTTGTGCGCACGAAGTCGCGTGTTCGAATCCCGGCTGCGACGACCCCCTTCTTATATGGGGGAAGGGGGGGGGGGGCATGTGCAAACTGCACCTTGAGTACATGTTAACGTGTTGTTCGAACTAATTTCGGTGCCCTTCACTACGTCTCTCGTAGCCCTTGCATTGCTTTGACGTAAAACCCAATTAATCGATGAATGAATGAATGAATGAATCAATCAATCAATCAATGAAAGCTCGTGAACGAGGGCGTTGTAGTTAATTCGAAGTGTCAAAAACTTTCGTATTGACAATTGGTCAGTGACCCAATTTTCGCTCGACGTGCTTTTACCTGACTACACGGAATTCCGTCTCTCCTGGCTATAGACCGTTTCATCGGGCGAGGAGGATAGGGCGCGCGGAGAGCCTTTCCTCCTGTCTGGCTTGGGCGATCCGGCGCGGCGCTGCTTGAAAGTATTGCTGTCGCGTGCTGCGGAACGATTTCGATATGTTTTAGATGGTACTTTGGGAAATTTACGCCATGTCCGTTCATATAAGGTCGTCAGGGAAGCCTTTCGGTGCATCGGTAACTAAAGTAGGCGGAAATATCTCTTGGGGGCTCAAAAATGTGACGCGTTTTATCAGACGCGGTGTACGCACATTATCAGTCGCGGTGTGTGTATGTGTTGTGAACTATTTTGCTTATATCGGTTTTAATTCAACAAAGAAAACCGGTGTCTCTGTATTAGCAGCATGAAATGGTAAATCTGCTCACTATCGAATCGCTTGGCGTAGGGAGTAAAACATAAAGCATAAGAGCGCATGCTCGTGCACGGCCAACCTAAGGCAACCACGAAACACCTAAGCGGCAGGCGCTATCAAATATTTGTGATGCACTGGCATCGTTCTCGCGCATTTCAAGTCTAGTAGGCTTCAAATTACCATATGTCTACGCTAGCCTTCCTGCATGAGGCCGATGGCGCTGCTCAACACAGCGGTCACTGCGGTTGGTGAACCAGCACGATACATATGTAAGCTGTGCGCTTCGACATTGCCTTTTTGGCCTGCATACAGCCATAATATATGAGAGGGATCGCATAAAAAGAATGCGATGCCTATTTTTTAGGACAAAATTTCCGTAATACGTGTGAGTGCGTCGTAGAAAACGGAACGAACACAACCGAAAAAAAAAATCGGTTATCATCATCTTTCTCGAAAAAGCAAGAGAAAATGAGCTAACGCCGCTATAAGACCCCGCATAGTCACGCCGCACAACGCTTATAGATATATAACCGCTGATGCCGTTTGCTTGGACCATGCGGGATATAGAACAAAGATATATGTAATCCAGCACCTACCACTGCTTAGGACGCTCGCGCAGTTCGTAAACAGTCCATTTGCTGGACAAGCTTATTTCAGACTGTAAGGTATGCTGCTATTGCCAAAACTATTTTATTCAGGGGCGGAAACCTCATCCATCGAACCAAGTAGTCACGCAGTGTAACCTGCAGCGAACAGTTTGAACGCTTGTCAAAGTATAACATCACAGCTCCTATCGTAGCAGAACGGTACCCACGCTGTTACGATCGTCGCGTATGTTTCATGGCTCCTAAACCGCAGCTTGGAAATGGAGGATAATACAGCAATAAGGTCACATTAATGATTGGAACATTCAGAAATATACAATTGATCTCCGAGGCTGATTGTAGGCTCAAATGTGCGCGCACACATCGCGCTGCGTGTTCCGTCCACCTCAACGCCAGCAGAAATTCCGGCCATGACGCCTTAAACCACTTCAGCACGTCTCACAGAACCGTTTGCCACGTAGAATACGCGCCTCATACTAAACAGACCGCACGGCCGCGAAAACAAACGCCAGAACCTACCGCCGAGCGTATACGTGCCATGCGAAAGACCGCTTTCACCCAAGCCAGTATGGCGCTGCTCATAGGCGGCGCCACTGCGTTCACAATATGGCGGCGCCTACGAAAAAACGGTCTATATCAACGCCTCTAGACTCGAGGCAGTCATGTGTGACACGTATCCTTGACTGGCGCAGAAGCGGGTTCTCAGTTTCCGGATTGGAGGGGTCGCATCGGCGTGTCCTTTCGGCAGCATATTGCATCATCGATAGCGAATGCGTTGTAGCACAGACCGCCAAATTATCAATTAGCATCGGTGACAGTTCATAATGTGGCGTTACAGTGCATTGTCGACGGTGTATATACGTATCGATCGCGTATTCTCGTGGGCTTATATTTCTGTTGCATGTTGTCGCGCGCCTTTTGAAACTTTGCATTTATATTCGTAATTAAAACAGTTTTGTTGTTCGGAAAAAAAATATAGTATACCGCGACGCCAATCTGTCAGAAGGTCATGTGGCCTCTTCTTCCGAACGAACGTACTTTGGGAGGCTTTTTACATTCTTAATATACGCGTATACCTGATATTTAGTCTGAAACGCCAAGCAGACTTTGGGTTCTTTGGTACGCAGACCGCTTGCGTCCCCTAATGTAACGCGCTGTGTTAAGCGAACTGAGGTGATCCAAGTAATCTCCCGCTCCAGCTTCCGGCCTTGGACACGTGTTTACCGCATAGCTGGCATTTCGGCGACAGCGTCCTGTCGGCGCTCTCGCGATAAGGAGATACGACGAATCTCCCTCTGCATGCACACCGCACCGTATATGTGCCGCACCACTGTGACGCATGGCGTCGACCTACGTCACCGGATGCCGCCACCGAATGCCCCCCGTTGTTCTTTTGTCTCGCCCCGTGGGTATGTCCTCGCCGTGGCAGTGCTCGCACCGAACACTGGCACCTAGGGTAGAGACACGTGCAGTATGTTTGTTTACTTCTTTTATGGCCTAAATATAGGTAAAAACCGTATTTCGTACGTAATCTGACTGTATTGCCGCTTCGGTTTGAGGGAACGTTAACGAGAAATACCAGTTCATACGCCTGCCTCGCGCGCGCAACAGGTGACTAAGTATTTTAGCGTGTAGCTTAACCATCCTACCAATGCCTCTAGAGGTATAAATTTATAAAAAAAATTTTCTTTAGTTGTATGAAATATCATCTCTACCATTGTTTTGCCACCGGTAAATTTAAATTGCTGCGTATTACGTGCCAAAACCACGATATATAGTTATGAATCCTTGACCACCTGAGGGTTTTCTAACGGGCACCTAGTGCGCGGTACACGGGCGTTTTTTTTTTCATTCCCCCCCCCCCCCCCCCCCCCATCGAAATGCGACCGCCGCGACCAGTATTTGATTCCACGCTGTCGGGCTTGACAGCTCAACGCCATAGCCACCACGCCACCGCTGCGGGTGCTTTGCCTCCTTTCGATTGTTAAAAAGAAAACGCTGTCAACACAGACACCGCGAAATGCGTTTTGTATAGGCCAGGGAGTCGACAGCGAGTAGCATTGGCAGCAGAACGTATTGAGTGTACGGAACTTTGAAAACGTTGCTCAGTATAGTATACGATAACGTCTAGCGCAGGATAACTCTAGCTGGAATGACGGGTAACCGCATTTTTTGAGCTATTTCATTGCATAACACATTGCCTCTTACGAAATCGTCTCCGTTACGTGTTTTCGACTTTGACCAATTGCGTTGACCTGCGAGGCAGTAGCCGAAATTCCGGAACGGAAGCCGAACGCTCCGTTCCCTAGCCAAGTGCCAGCAGTAAAAGGGAGCCGCATTTTCTGCTGTGTTTAATCATGCGTGCCGATTCGTTCGTGCGTTTTTGTTGACGCCGAAGGAAACGCACCACGCCCTGCGCGTACGCCCCGCAGACTACGTGGAAGACGGATGAGCTCATACGTAATCACCTGGGGTGTAATGATCTTCGCTCAGCTTCATTAACGCAGGCTGCGCGTGGCTATTTCTCGGGTTGCCCCGCCGCTTGCTCTTTCTTTCTTTTTTTCTTTCTTTCCTTCTTTATTTCTTTCTTTCTTTGTGCACCGGGTAACTTGTAATGGACTCTTCCAGCAGTATTTGCAGGCTTGTTGGCGTGGAGGTGCAGCAGTATACACTATGATTGGATGCCTTACTACAAGTGCGTGTTACTCGCGTGGAAACCTTTTACGTCTCGTGCGGCGCTGAACAGCAAGAAAATAAAGGAAGTGAAAAAGACGGTTGCGGAGAAGTTACTGTCAACAAGGTACTGCGTTACCGCTATGCATGCTTTCGCGGGTTCGTTCTGCAGGCGGCGCCTTGAATGAATGGGTCTCATTGACAATGAATTCCGTGCCCCTTGACTCAAGATCGCCGCTTCGCCATTGACCTTGACTACAGCGCTCGTGCGCACCGCTCGGGCCTTGCCTCGTTGCCGTGGGCAGTGTCGTACACTCAAAAGCGGCACCGGCCTCGCCCTATACGCGGCGCGATCGGGTGAACGCTTCGTAAACGGTATATTTGCGATCCGCGAGGGCGCAAGTGAAGGAGAGCGTTGCAAGTGATTAAAGGCGGTCTGAGCTCGTAAGTGTCGGCGTGCACGTGCTGCTTCGGCGGGGCGCTTGCGTTGCGAGGCTATGGTCCCTAGAATGTTGGCAGCATTCGAGGGACCATAGCGAGGCTTGTACGCGTACTAACAGACTATAGGGGTGTGTGGCCCAGGCTGACGCATAAGACTGCTAGCTTTAGTTCAGGTGATTAAAAAAAAAAATTGGAGGACGCTTAAGCTTCGCCTTCAAGAGTGGAACGCGACAGCGTTCCCGTCGACCCGCCAAGGGGTGTAAGACAATGGGCTACGGCGCAGCGACTACGCGCCCCGCATCGGACGCGGTGAGCGTCGAGCAACGCAGCGTTCGGCGCGACAACGAAATGTGCGCCTGAGCAAGCGACGCACGCCTGAGCCTTAGAAACAGCTCGTATCTAAGGCAACACCGCGTTCACTAGAGGCGCTTTTGTACCGCTTTGAAGCATCGAACTCGTGGCTCAGTGGTAACGTCTCCGTCTCACTCTCCGGAGACCCTGGTTCGATTCCCACCCAGCCCATCTTGGAAGTTGCTTTTTATTTATGAAGTGCCTGCCGTGATTTATCGCTCACGGCCAACGCCGCGGACGCCGACACCGACACCGACGCCGACGACACCGGCTTTTCTGCGACACGAGCTCCTTAACGCTATCGCGTTAAAATTGGAGGACGCTTAAGCTTCGCCTTCAAGAGTGGAACGCGACAGCGTTCCCGTCGACCCGCCAAGGGGTGTAAGACAATGGGCTACGGCGCAGCGACTACGCGCCCCGCATCGGACGCGGTGAGCGTCGAGCAACGCAGCGTTCGGCGCGACAACGAAATGTGCGCCTGAGCAAGCGACGCACGCCTGAGCCTTAGAAACAGCTCGTATCTAAGGCAACACCGCGTTCACTAGAGGCGCTTTTGTACCGCTTTGAAGCATCGAACTCGTGGCTCAGTGGTAACGTCTCCGTCTCACACTCCGGAGACCCTGGTTCGATTCCCACCCAGCCCATCTTGGAAGTTGCTTTTTATTTATGAAGTGCCTGCCGTGATTTATCGCTCACG
Source organism: Dermacentor variabilis (assembly GCF_050947875.1). Taxonomy (NCBI): domain Eukaryota; kingdom Metazoa; phylum Arthropoda; class Arachnida; order Ixodida; family Ixodidae; genus Dermacentor; species Dermacentor variabilis. The sequence goes on from NC_134569.1 coordinate 126,394,352, forward strand.
GCCAACGCCGCGGACGCCGACACCGACGCCGACGACACCGGCTTTTCTGCGACACGAGCTCCTTAACGCTATCGCGTTAAAAGAAAGAAAGATCCCGTTTGGAGGGTTGGGATAGTTGTCGTATAAGGAGAGTCCGTTTTACCCTTTAGAATGAGTCGCGCGCCGACGCGGTTGAACTTGCGGGACCATCGCGACGACAACGTGGGGCGATGCGTAGGAATTCCCCCTTTCCTTAGACATTACAAGGGGAAATGATGCAGGCGACTGCATTAAACCTCGGCCCTTAGCTCGGCCTTTTCGCATTTCGTTGTTGGCAGCTAAACGAGTGCACGTGTTCGTCGCCTTTTGTCTCGGCTCTCGCTTGCTCCTGGCTCGTCATGGTGCCGCTCCCCTGACCCCCCCTCCCCTCGCACGTGACGGCGAGAACGTTGAACCGGCGTCAAGGCCTACGCAGATTGTTCACTGTTTGTAACTGCATGAACAGGGTGATTGCTACGATTAAGGGCGGTGAGTCAGCGTCCCGGAGCGCCGAGCGTCTGCAGCTTGGCACCGCCAACAGGTGCGTGGCGTTTGCTGGAAATAGAAGGGGAACCTTTCGGGGGACGGTTGGTGGCGCGAGCTTTTTTTTTTCTGGGATACTATTCTGGACGTTGTCGAATTCCGCCATATTGTAGAATTCGCCATCTTGTCATCTCTGACTGGTTTGCAGGGCTACTACGGGCTCTCTGATTGGCTAGAACCGCCGACATGGTGGAATCCGGCAATACGGCGGCATTAAGACAGTGCGCAGAATAGGTTCCCCTGGTGTAGATAAGCGCCGAAAAAGCGAAGGTAGCGATGTAGATTCTCTCTCATTTGCTTGAAGCGCAAGTGCGCGACAAAGTGACTTCGTTCTTCTTCAGGTGCCCGTGGCACACCTCGTTATGGTGCAGACACCAGTCTTTCCACATATGAATAATGCACTCTGATATTTGTTTTTCTTATTCGTCCCAATGCGTCCATTTGTTTCTTCGTTGGCTCCGGTGATTAACTTGCTGGCACTTAGTGGTTATCCGCTACTTGGAGAAGCCGCAGCTGTGTAATTGAAGGCGAAGCCTTTGAGATATCTTGTGCTTCGGTTCGTTCTACACTTTAGTGGTGCTATCTTACGTTGTCCTCTCTCTGCGAAAAGGTTACCACGTTTTTGAGCTACAACTGTACTTCGATATATCTAAAGCACCTCTGAGATGTCAACAGCTGTTCTCGAAAAGCAGCAGTCGATCTTCCTTAGCGTCGCCCAATACTGTCGTGCTGCGGACTGGCTGCCGGCCGCCGCGCTTCCCCCCCCCCCCTCCTTCCTCTCTGTGGGAGCGGCGGGAAATGGCTCTGGTTGCGGAGAGGAGGATGACATTTATTTGCCTTCCACGCCAGCGCTCGCGCCGTTGGAGGAAGCGCACACATGACTCTTCGCCACCCATATGCTACCGCTACATATATGCTCGTTAACGGCCTTGTTCTCTTACGCAACGACACAAGCAACGCTGCCAAAGTGTCCTCACTGCTACAGTTTTACGCCTTCGAGGGCATCATTCCTTTACTAAAGCGAATAGCTCTCTCGAGAAGCGTGCGGCTATTCGCTTGGCAAATATGGTCAATGCTTTCCGCACACTTTTTTTTACGTTGTTCCATGCTCAGTTTTGTGCGTGTGTGTGTGTAACCGGGGTAACCTCACTGAACTATATCTAATCTAACCTGCCCGCCTTCTCTTTCGTAATTTTCCCTGCATGTTCTACTAGCGCGGCGACGTTGTGCACGTGGGCACTGCGCAGTATTCGGCGACATTCATTTTAAATGAAGGCGCAACTAGCCAGCCTCTTGCTCGATTGCGTTTTCCTGCCCCTCCCCCCCCCTCCTCCGTCGTCCCCGTTGTGGCCCGCGACTTCATCGCAAGAGCGTTTCCGCCGGAGGAAAGTGCCCCCCCCCCCCCACGCACACGTACAGTCCTCGGAAATGAATGACGCGCGAGCGCGCTGGTTATTTTTGTCTTGGCGAGTGTGCATCCGTTTCCTTGTCTATTTCCTAACTATGACGCAATTGACCCGCGCAGAGGGGGTGAACGAATTGGTGGGACACTAAAAGGGAGGGGGGGGGGGCGCTATGTACGCGCTGTGTCTATTTCTGGATCCTCCGCGTCATCACGATGACGGGGACAAAAATGATGTAGTAGGGAGGGAGGAGAGAGCTAGTGGATGGACGTATGATGTCGCGGACACGGGCTAATCCATTTTATTTGTTCTGTTGCCGCGTGCTCCAGGCTGCCGTATAGTTTATAGCTTGCTGGGAGGAACGGGCTGTCCTCTCTCTCCCTCCCCTTGTACATATTTGCGCCGCCTATTGAGGTCGGCGCAAATTGGAAGCCTCGCTCACGCGCCGCTTTCGCGTTGTTCGACGGTCGATCGTTACACTGTAAAAAAAATTTCTTCAGTTTACGGTCAAAGTTGCAGGTAAAACGTTGCCGGACACTTTTCCGTTAAATGAAAAACGGTGTTTCCGTAGAACGGACAGGCCGTAAAAATTATTTCCGTTAAATGGAAAATGGTGTTTCCGTAAAACGGACAGGCCGTAAAAATGATTTCCGTTAAATGGAAAATGGTGTTTCCGTAGAACGGACAGGCCGTAAAAATTATTTCCGTTAAATGGAAAACGGTGAGCTCCGTAGTTGTGATTACAGAATTGACCGTATTTTGCAAATAAGAAAAACGGTGAGTTCCGTAAAACGGAAATGCTGTAAATTGAGCCCCGTACTTGTGATTATAGTACATGACCGTACTTTGGTAATGAAGAAACGGGGACTTGAATGCTCGTGTTCTCGAGCCAAATTGTTTCGTTCATTGGAATAAGTTATTTTGGGCAATGAACCACCCAAGTCGTACATTACAACGTGGATAACTTGCAACATCATTTAAGATATAGCTGGAAATGGGGCAGAAATCATAGCACACAGGAAATACACCACACAGAACGTGCTGTGTTTGCATGTTTCCTCCTAGTGTCATTGTTTTCTACACCGCTTATTCTTCGTGTCAGTGTTGTCATGTTGCACTTGGGTTCTGCATCCAACATGTACACAGCATACATACAGATTTGTGTTCGAGAAACAACAAGCCACTTGAATCTGAAAAAAACCTGTGTTTATTCTGCTTTACTGAAAAAAGCAGGGTGTGAGACCGGGCTAGTTGGTATTCCATGCTGAAGTGACCAGCACAAGAGTGAACGCGGGACACTAAAAAGGTGACAAGAACAGGTGCGAACTTCCAATTGGTGTTTATTATGAAAAGGCATGTATATGTACTCTTGTGCACTTGATCATAATCAGTTACAAGAGCGCACTAAGGCCGCCCCAAGGCCTAAGGCGGCCTCCCACATACAGACCCCAGGTATGCAAATTTTTTAATGTCAACGCTAGGGATAATTTGCTAATGCAGTTGCCTTATGCGTTATCTGCCCCCTCAATGATGGGCCTAGTGCTTTCTTGCGCGTTGCTTGCTATTATTTCTGTTTTTTCAGAGTGCATGACATTTGCATGGGGAGTTTTGGATTCCAAGGAAACCCTCTCTCCCTTTTGTACTTTTGTATTATGTTCGTGTAGTCTCATATTTAGGCACCTTCCCGTTTGTCCCACGTAACGCTGCCCACAGAAAAGAGGTGTGCTATTCACTACTCCCCCTGAGCATTTCGACGAAACCTTTTCTGTGAGCAATGTGGCATGAAATTGATTCTCTGCTGACAGGGCTGGTTTTGGCACATAACTGAGATAACTTGTTGGGTGCGGGAAAAATGACCGAAACTCCCGCCCTTTGGCCTATTTTCTTTGGTTTATGCAAGATAGCGTGAATGTATGGGATGACTGCTAGATTCCTGCGAACAGTATCACATAGGTGCAACTAAAGAAAATAGGCCAAAGGACTGCAGTCTTGGTCATTTCTTCCGCACCCCGCAAGCTATCTAAGTTATGTGCCAAAACCAGCCCTGTCAGCAGACAATCAAAATCATGCAACATTGTGCAGAGAAAGGGTTTCATCAAATGCTCAAGAGGAATAGTGTATAGCATACCTCTTTCCTGCGGGTAGCGTTACGTGGGACAAATGGGAAGTTCCCTAAACTTGAGACTAGAGGAACATAATCGGAGAGTACAAAAAGGGAAAGAAGGTTTCCTTGGAATCCATTGCTCCCAATGCAAATGTCATCGACTGTTTGAAAAAACAGAAATAATAGCAAGCAGTGTGAAAGAAAACACTAGACTCATCATTGAGGCAGCGGCTATTGCAGAATGCAACTGTGTTAGCAAGCCATCCCTATAGCACTGACTGTTAAAGAATTTGAATATCTGGGGTCTGTATGCAGGAAGCCGCCTTAGGCCTTGGTGCGCTCGTTTATTTGTGATGGCCATGTTGACTTGCATGATTGTAACAGATTATGATCAAGTGTGCAAGAGTACATATACATACCTTTTTGTAATGAACACCGGTTGGAAGTTTACGCCTGTCTTTGTCGCCTTTTTAGTGTCCCGTGTCCACTCTTGCGCAAGTCCTTTCCGCATAGACACTAGAAATTGGCTGACTAGAGGAAGGATTGGTTGAGACTTGGAATGACTGGCTGCTTGCAGAGGCCTTCGGCTTTGCCTGAAAAGAAAGAAACACCAATCAATTAAGGCTGTTCAATTATTTACCATCATCATCATCACTATTGTTACTCAGATAAACAATGAATTCGTATTCACAACTGTCACTACAAGTGCTCTTGTCAAAAGAAATGGTTCAGACTCAGCCATGTTGGTATATATTCATTCGTAGCCTTATAGCATAAAAAGCTTCAGATAGAAAGGACCCAAGTCAATTGATGGTTTGCCTGGAACAGCCAAAGATGTCACGTGCACATTATGACATTCGGAGATTACTTCTCCCATATTTAGGTACAGCTGCCATGGCCACATACTGCAGACCATAGCTTTCAACTTTCACTGCTCTATTGCTCCATTAAACAACCTTGCAGATTTTACTGTTTCCCAAAACAATGAAGCACTCTTGAAACAAGCGCAAACCATGCATGTTGTTTACTTCCGACCCAGAACAAGCAAGCCAAAGATATTGTCCAGCTGACAGGCTGGTAGAATAGCAACAATACAAAAAAACCATGCTTGCACCACAATTGTGTCACAACAGCCGTCAGCCCCTTTCGGATATGGTTTGTGTCACGGAAGAAGTATCAATGTGAAATATTCTTTTTACTCAAGCAGTGAAAATTGAAAGTTACGGTTGTGAATGCATCAACATACCCTTCCCATCTTCATAAAAAGTTATAATATTGCACTGTGTTCACCGAAAAATTTGCCCTTTTTGTAAAGAAGCCTGCAATTATGCCTGGACCCCATACATGGCTCTGGCAGGCAGTACTGTTTATTCTGTCCATTTCTTGACTTGCAATTCCATAACGAAACAAATAATGCAACATATTTTTTCAGATTGCATTGCTTCATGTGAATGTGCTTAATTCGGGAAATTTCTGAAATGAATCAAGACTCTCCTAAAAAATTTTAAAGTAGAGTAATTCATTAACATGCCTAAACATGAGCACTTCCCGTAGATTTTGAGAGCCAATGAGGACAGAGCTATTTGCTCAAATTTCTATGACTCATGGCAACAGGATGGCCGAATTCCGTGCTGTTAGTAAACGCAAAGAAAAAAAACTTTGGTCAATTTATGCAATGTTTTTTTCCAAAATTTTTCTTCTTTATACCGTAGTGGGGGTACTCTGTGGTAATTAGTTGGAATTAATGCTATTGGCCTGCAGTCTGGTACAAAATATTTTTAAAGCCGCAGCGACAACACTATTTCCTGCGGATCTATCCAAAATGCAGATTCGGTAAAATACAGGGAGAATGCTTCTAACTAAACAGGTAATTCTATATTGCTTTTTGCAGAGACACCTTTTTTTTCTTGGAAAACTAAGGTTAATTTCATTGTTGCCAGGCTCGGGCAGCAAAATAAATTTTAAAATCAAAATTAAAAGTGATCGCCAGGCATGTCCAGTTGAATTTATCTGAACATGCCCTACTGTCGGCAGTACATATGTTGCCACTTTAAAGGCCTGCAAGAAGGCACCAGTTACATTTTCTAGGGCAAGAAGGCAATGAAGTATGTTACTTAAGGCAATTAGTCACAGGAGTCCTGGATGAGTAGAAGAAAACTTAAAGACTATAAATTGTTTAGAAGACTTAAGTCACATAAAAGTACCATCATTGCATTGTGCTAAAACTAACCTAAGAGACTGAAACCTGACATGATAAAAATGGAGCTTGAGAATGAAGGCTTGCTCAACAAGCAACAGAACGACAAAAAATGATATGCATGATAAATTAAAAAAAACACGCTGTTGAGGACGGTAAAGAACTAGGCACCATGACGAAATTTGTAAATATGCAAGCATAGGATGGAGTCAGTTGGCGCAAGCCATATATATTTTTAGAAGAACTTGTTGTTGGGCGAGTTGGTAGATATTAGCGAGCATTGTTTAACTGCGCGAACAAACGAACCACAAAGACAGCGAGGGACAAGGACGGGCGCAGACTTGCAACTAAAGTTTATTCCACAACGTACACATATAAGTACACACCTGACATACACCACTGCGCGTGCGCAAAAAAAAAAAAAAAAAAAAGGCAAGGTAAAAGAAAAGTAAAACCTTGTATAAGCGAAACGCGACCTACCTACGCTCGTCAATAAACCTCATCTCACTGTTATGTAAATAAACTGAGGTGTCACTGACACATTCTTGTCCCTTCTTTCTAATATGGTACGCCTCGAGTAGCTCTCTGGCTCGGCTATCTCGGCAGCGGCACAAAATCTTTGCTTCCTTCATGATCGGCTTGCACGTGCATGCCAGGCAGTGGACAGGCAGGTGCCCATTCGCTTTATTCCTAATAGACAATTCATGCTCACGCAAGCGCACATTCACACACCTTCCTGTTTGACCTATGTAAACTTCGCCGCATGATAGAGGTATCTGATATACTACTCCAACACTGCAATCTACGTGGGAAATGGAGTGCTTTGTTCCGCACCCTTGGAAGTTATTTTTACTTCTTCCTATGCGCGAGCATAGCCCAGCGAGCTTGCCGGGAGCCGAGAGCGCTATCTCAACTCCATACCGTTTCGCAACCTTCTTTAAGTTGTGGGAAGTTTTGTGAACATAAGGCACAACTGTCCGTTTCTTATTTTTGCGCTCCCTTGCGTCTTCAGCAACATTGCCTTGCGTCTTTATCTTCTTAAGCACTGCCTCCACTACTGCTGAAATGACTGACTGCGGGAAACCGGCTTCTTCCAGCCTTACAATCTGCTTGTCAAAGCTTTCCTGTATTTTGTGCGTGCAGGACTTTCTTATGGCTGATATGATGCACTGGGTGGCTATTGCCCGCTTTACCGTTTTCGAATGAGCCGAATGCAATGTTGCTGAAGACGCAAGGGAGCGCAAAAATAAGAAACGGACAGTTGTGCCTTATGTTCACAAAACTTCCCACAACTTAAAGAAGGTTGCGAAACGGTATGGAGTTGAGATAGCGCTCTCGGCTCCCGGCAAGCTCGCTGGGCTATGCTCGCGCATAGGAAGAAGTAAAAATAACTTCCAAGGGTGCGGAACAAAGCACTCCATTTCCCACGTAGATTGCAGTGTTGGAGTAGTATATCAGATACCTCTATCATGCGGCAAAGTTTACATAGGTCAAACAGGAAGGTGTGTGAATGTGCGCTTGCGTGAGCATGAATTGTCTATTAGGAATAAAGCGAATGGGCACCTGCCTGTCCACTGCCTGGCATGCACGTGCAAGCCGATCATGAAGGAAGCAAAGATTTTGTGCCGCTGCCGAGATAGCCGAGCCAGAGAGCTACTCGAGGCGTACCATATTAGAAAGAAGGGACAAGAATGTGTCAGTGACACCTCAGTTTATTTACATAACAGTGAGATGAGGTTTATTGACGAGCGTAGGTAGGTCGCGTTTCGCTTATACAAGGTTTTACTTTTCTTTTACCTTGCCTTTTTTTTTTTTTTTTTTGCGCACGCGCAGTGGTGTATGTCAGGTGTGTACTTATATGTGTACGTTGTGGAATAAACTTTAGTTGCAAGTCTGCGCCCGTCCTTGTCCCTCGCTGTCTTTGTGGTTCGTTTGTTCGCGCAGTTAAACAATGCTCGCCCATATATATTTACAGATTACTTGGAAAGGCCTTCGTCCTGCAGTGGACATAATGTATGTGAGAGCACTGTGCCCCTTCGATTATGCAGTCCCAGACTGTCCGCAAACCACCTGCGGCTTCTGGTCTGGCTTGCATTGACAGAAGGGCGCATCTCAGTCATGTGATCCCGCTGCCTGGGACTGTCCAAGGTTTTGTTTGAAAGCACCGTGATTGGAAGTCGCTCTCCTGGCTGCTGTTGTCTGCTATTAGCTGCTTAAATTATGGGGTTTTACGTGCCAAATCCACTTTCTGATTACGAGGCAAGCCGTAGTTGAGGACTCCGGAAATTTCGACCACCTGGGGTTCATTAACGTGCACCTAGATCTAAGTACATGGGTGTTTTCATATTTTGCCCCCATTGATATGCGGCCACCGTGGACGGGATTCAATCCCGTGACCTCGTGCTTTTAGCTACTTGTAGATAGCGCCCTACCCAGCAAATTCAGTAGCGTGGTCATCAAAATGGTGCAGTCTCAGAGGCCATGTCGCCGACACAACCATAAAGCTTGCATAATGGAATCGCAGCCTGAGCACATTGAACATGTTAACAAAGCTCAGTTTACATCGTGCTCTCGCTCTTCGGGCCCCTTAACCGCTGTATTTAAGCCAGCTCATTCATTTCCTGTAAAATTTAAGCGTCATTGCCACACAAAAATAAGCAAAAACACGGTTGTGCCACATCACTGTTCACCCACAAAGCACAGGCCGATATCCTCAAAGCTCGTGAAACCGTCTACTAAAGGCCTGACGTGTGTCTAGGACAGAGCGCGTCTACACTGTCTACTAATCCTGCACATCCAAAAGCAAAATTCCGAATTTGGGTAACAGAAGGAATCAGCACACATGTCAACAGCAATCTGTGAAGCTCTGATTATACAGGTTGTCCCACGTAACTTGAGCCAAACAATAAAGATATGCAAATGTGACGTAGCTCGACAGAACCAAGGTAATGTTGTTTGCCGTCACTTGGAGATACTTAGATATTTTTTCATTCCACCACAATAAATATTTCATCTTCGTTAATTAATCAACTTTTCAAATATTATAATCAGATTAGAAGCGTCCATGAGAAAATTGTAGAGCAACATGAAAAGCTCCCCATACAGCTTTCTGTTGTTTGAGACATGCTGCGTAGAAGTGTTTTTTCGAGAAAGAAGCTCGCGAATACACAAAAAGTGCTGCGAATGGACAGTCACGCAACAATTTAGTGTGTATTTGCAGGCTTCTTTCACGCTAGGAAAAACACTTTTATGTAGCATGTATTAATCATAATATTTGGGAAGTTGATTAATTACCGAATACTAATGATTTAATCTGGCGAAATGAAAAAGAAATGAGTATGTCGAAGCGAGGGCAAACAACATTACCTTGGTTCTGTCCAGTTACGTGGCATTTGCATATTTTCAATGTTTGGCTCAAGTTACGTGAAACACCCTGTATGCCACGCCAGCTACCAGCATTAAATATCTACATGCAATATGATATGTTTCCTCGTCCACCAGTTTCACTCATCTGAACAGCGAAATCTACCTGTTTACTATGCATATAGCAATGAGCATGACAGATGTCACGAAACACATCAAGAAAAGCAAGCATTTGCGCCTGATCACTGTGTTTTGCCTTAAAAAACACAAGGACTAAGGTTGCAGCAATTAGACCACTCATGAAAACCTCGCATTATGGCACACAAAGCATCGATTTAACAGAAGCGATAGCTGAGTGCATGATATTTGCTGTCTGGAACGCGCAAAGTACATATAAACACACAGCCTCTTTTAAAACATAGCATCAAGCCCGCATGCATCTTTTTAAGACAGCCGCTGTCTGGTAGCTACTTGCATATGTCTGAACAAATATCTGCTGACAGCTCTGAGAGTCCGCAGAGTCTGTGACTTCTGGTAAAATGAATGCGATACTGGCTGCTCTCGGACTGGTGGATGGGGCTTCCGAAGCCGATTGAGAAAATCGAATGCGGGACAGCAGTGCTAAGCAGTCCAGGACTGTCAAGGACTGATAATCGAAGAGGCCCACTAATGCTTTGTGTTCCTATCCTATGTAATCTCTTCATACTGATCAGCTCAAGCTGCATGGCAAAGTCTCTTGTTAGTGCTCTGAAGACAAGCCTCTGGCACAAACATTGGCTATAGAGACGACCATCGTTTGACAACTGTTGATCTGTTCATAGAAGTGAGAATTCCGCGACAAACTTTTCAATGAAGTAAGCAATATGATGATGAACTTGTTTCACAAAACTTCATAAGTACACCTGACCTTTGACTCATTTTTGCATGTAAGTAAATATTATGAAATTGTCGCTGTGAACAGTTGTCCCCAACTGCTGTACACTTGTGATAAAAAATTAACCGTATTTGAAAGTTTGTATAATTAGCCAGGAGAGCCGCACTTGCTGGATGGCTCATCATTTAATTTGGAAAAAAATTCAGCAGTGAGCAGCAATTGTATCACTAATGACCTTGAACATCTTTTATAATTATTAATTTGTAAACACCTGTTGTCGAACAGCCCACCTACTGAAGTTTTGAACACATTGTACACAACTATAGCACATACTACGCGAAATAAGATCTGTAATAGACCTTACCAAATACAATATTAGTGTGGCGGCAAGTCAAATGGCTCCTTGCAATGCTTGCGTCCTTCCTGGGAGAACAAAAAACGACATTAGGCTTACACTGACAGCACCAAACCACATAATTTAAGTTGCAAACAAATGCCCCAGAACATAGGAAGTTCTAATTAGATATGGTCAACCTGCTTGACCATGTCACAGACATTGAATGACAGAATGTACTTTTATGGAGCCGCAACTCTATGAAATACATGCTAATACAAACATGCTAGTACACAGAATCAAATTGGATGCATGAAAATTCTCAGTAAACCTTTATTTCCTAGCAACCACAAGTTGCTCTTTGTGAAGTGCAACAAGTGAGTGTCTAACCTACACTAAGAAGGTGGAAAATTCTGGAGCCTTTTTGGTGAATAACTAACCATATCTCTACCGGTACCCAGCAATACAAAGGTGAATTGTAAGTATTATATTGATTAACGAAACAGTTCAGTGCTACCAAGCAAGTACAATAAATTATTTCGAATTCATCTTCATGTCAGGCTAATCAAGTTAATTTTCTTTAGATCACATGAGAGAATGGTTGGAAAAAAATATTGGAATCTGTCAACAATGTTGAAGCAATTTTATGATGGCCTGCAGTTGTTGAAATAAGACCTGGGGCAGGGGGAGAAAAGACAAAGAAGTGTGATAAAACAAAATGGGGCCTGTGCTGTGCAGCTACTAGATGCAGTTTTATTAAATTATGATGTGCAAAACAGCAGATGTAAGAGATGCGAGACCCTCAGGTGGTATTTTGCAATGTTGTTACGGGAAATTGTTTCAAGGAGCATGACTCCTTAACCCTTCAAGGGTCAATGACGTATATTTACGGCACTATCTGTAGGTTTAAAAAGCGCGACAATTTCCTAACGTTTTCTTTTCTGTCATGTGCTGCCATTATGTGGAAATACAGGGAATTTCTTTTGCACGCCTCGCTCTCTCAGTTTTCGTTGCATGGTTTGTTTTAGCGCTAGTTTGCTCCTGCGCGTCTATGTACTACCGCTTGCGCATTGGCGTGCGCGCGGGCGGGTGGCGGTTGGGGTTTTGTTTTCGCAGGCCGTTTCGGCTTCTTGCGCTTGCAAAACTGATGGCTATCTCGTTACTAATCGCCTTGTTTCTCGCTCATTTAGTGCTCGCAGGGGTGCGCATAGGAAGGATGCTGCCGTGCATGCGCTTCTGTTGCTCCTTTTCTTTTTTTTTTTTTTTTTGAGACTCGCGAAAACTAATTGCATCTGGTTGGCGATAAGATGAAGATTAGTGGAAGTTTGTCACATGTTTTGCTTTTTTGATGGGCACACAACCGCACAGTTTTCTTGAGTGCATGCACCTACACAGTTCGATTACACTATGGATGTACTATCATAAGCAATATGAAAGGGAACACAGGAACGCGTGGCAAACAGCCTTGAAACAGACTCGGAGCGATACGCGGATGGCGCTGTGAAAAATGAAGGGGGAAAGGGGAGTGCTCTTCCACTAACTGTTGGCACTCCCAGCACGCTGGAATTTCTACAAAGGAGCAGCTTACGTCATGGATCGTCCGACAGCCGATAAGATGGTGATCGTCACCAGTGACTTACACCGATTCACTTTCTTTTCTTTCATTCTCTTTTTTTGTTCGTGCAACCGCTTGATAGTACTCAGAGAAAAAGTTTGCCCTGTATTTCAAACCGATTCTTTATTTGAATCGACGCACTCGGTTGTCAGTGGCACCTCGAACAGTGACGACGCTCAAACCAATGACGACAGAGGAATAGAATAAAGAGAAATTAAAAAAAAAAGAACATTGACAAACTGTCTCTCGTGCGACTGTTGCACGAAGTTCGTTCAGAGAAAATTCACGTCGCACACTGCAGTGGCCCACGCAGAGCAGTCAACCCTGAATTTGCAGCCTCAAGATGCCTCGAGTGCCTCTTAAAGAGCGGGAAGATATAATAGAAATGTCTAAAAGAGGTTATACGCAGCGCAATATTGCTCTCGTGACAAGCCGCCCATTGAAAACAGTCAACCGGATTATCCAGGCTTACCGAGACGAAGGACGCATAAACGATGCGCCGCACCGCACACCACCTCGATCAACAACGAACGACCAAGACCTTTGCATCGTGGCTGCCGTCAGCGACAAGCCATTTCAAAGTGCAAAAGACATTCGAGGTGCTCTTGGCTTGAACAACTTGAGCGACAGCACGGTACGACGAAGGCTTAGAGAAGCAGGACTGCAAAGCCGCATCGCCGCACAGAAACCTCTGCTCACCGCAGCCAACAAAGCGGCTCGCCTGAGGTTCGCTACTGAACACCGCAGCTGGAGTGAAAGTGGGTAGAAGTATGTAGTTTTCTCTGATGAGTCCACGTTCTCGAGCCGCTGGGACAAACGAAAGAGAGTGTGGTGGACCGCAAACACACGCTTTAGTCCGCAGAATATCCAGGAGGTGGCCGCCAGTGGACGCGTGTCTGTGAACGTCTGGGGGGGGGGGCGATTTCCCACGCAGGCCTAGGCCCACTGGTGAGAATTGATGGGAGGTTCACCAGTGCTGCGTATTGCACTCTGCTCGAGCACCAGATGATCCCCTATGTGTTGAACAGGCTGCACCTGGATGGGTGTTATTTTTTCCAACAGGACTTGTCTCCCGTTCACACATCGAAGGACGTGGCGCGCCTTTTGGAAGAGCGAGGGGTAATGCAACTTCAGTGGTGTGCGAAGGGTGCCGACATGAACATTATAGAGCACGTTTGGGGCCGTATGAAAGTGAACCTTTCGAAGAGCTCACTAGAATTGGCGAACTCCGACCAACTATGGGAAGCAATAGAACATGAGTGGAAGCCCGCCTTCAGCGTGATACCGCACTCATCGAGGCTCTCTACGCATCTTTGCCTCAAAGAACAGAGGCCATCGTTAAGTCGACGGTGGCATGACGCGTTATTAGGCCACCAACGAACAAAGCAAAGGACGAGGATAAGCTGCGATAACGCTACTGCCTTATTTCATTTGCTTCAATATCTTTTTAATATTCGGCAAGCGCCAATAAAATTATTTTGAACTTACCCTTAAAGACAATTTTTTCCCGGTTTAGATTTACCATAAATCAATATCGAAGTCCGGAACAGTGCTATCTTTTGTAATGATTCGACGCAAAAGGTTACCAGTGACGCAATATCGAACAGTGTTATCACTGTCTGCTGGCGATGTGAAATTCCGCACTTTGCAGACGCATGGCGGGAGTGCGAACAGTTGTTAGAACAGCGTCCCCCTTTCCACTTTGTTTCCAACGGTGGCCGCTGCATATCACCCATATAGCTGGGTCTGAGGGTGTTTTCTACGCGTTCCTGTGTTCCCTTAGATATTGCTCATAATAGTACATATTAGTGTAAGAGCAGGAACATTTGAGTCTTGCAAAGTATTCTCGTGTGCACATTTTCAAAGCCTTGAACTATAACAATGTAACAAATTTTTTACTCTTATAGGTTTATTTCCTTTTTTATTATTGTTATTCATGAATAACGAGTACCATATATACCAACGCAAAATAATTTTTTTGTGGCTTTACGGACACCCTAGAAAAATTACGGTAAATTTTTTTCGAAATAAGTCCCTAAGAATTGGAATCTGCAATAAAAAAAATCGACCCTGGGCGGTCGAATATGGCGAAAAAGATCGACCCTCGGGGGGTTAATTATATTCATGTAATCTTTAGAAACGGATGGCATAAAGGACATACTTGTTGACAGTTTTATAGCGAGTCATGAACACGATGCACGCGGTAGTTAAAGAAGCATCTTTAAAAAATGCTCTAGAAACTTGCAAAAAGCAAGTTTCTATAACCTCTCACAACACCGAGCTTCACCTACAAGTGTTGTAACATTTCCTTGCAACGTGCAGCACTGTTTTCACAGACATAGTTTGAATCACTGTGTCACAAGCTCTGGAAACAAAAGTGCATACATAAGTGCTAAACAAGCACATATGATGCCCTACCCCTACTGCACAGACACATTTATCTACACTAACACATGTAGATGGATTATGTCATCCATTTGGTAGCTTCTGATCATGTTCCAAAGCATGAATCTCATAACTGCAAATTCTATAAGAATGTGACACCGACTGATTACTTGGGGACAACACGAAAAGATGGGAGAAGGCCAAACAACACGAGCGCAAGATGGGAGAAGGCCAAACAACACGAGCGCAGGCTAAGACTTTTGGTTAATTGCACACACACACACACACACACACACACACACACACACACACACACACACACACACACACACACACACACACACACACACACACACACACACACACACACACACACACACACACAAACAAATATTAGGCCTATTTGTCCTGCCTAGTTGCAGCTGCAGGACAACGGGATGTTGTAAACAACCACACAGTTGAACTGCTGCATGTGCCTCTTGCTACACTTTGCGCCAAGGCCTGGTCTGATTCACCTTTTTGAACCCAGATTTTGAGACCATGGCTGACCTTCTGAACGTGATCTAACAGTGGTCACACCACTGTAGGCCAATGTTAGACCTGGGTATAGAAGTTCTCCTCGACTTGTTGAGGATGCTATTTCGTGCTTCTGTGACAGAGCTTCACAGCCGAACAGTGCGCTGATGCGAAAGGCAGAATTCCCTCCTTAAAAGACGGGGCATAGATGCAGTGCACATGACACTCACCAAAGAAAACAATGAGGTCAAGAAATGGAAGATCACTGTCTAGTTGTAGTTTTCCAGTAGAACACGTTGTGGGGACTACTTGGTGAAGAGCTTTCAGAAGATGAAGCGCCAACAGAGACAACACAGTAAGAAAGAACAAAGACAGCACAAGGTGCTACTTGCAACTGTTTATTGAGGTCAAAAGCAGCTGAATATATAGCCATGGGGAGAAGGGGAAGAAAAAAACAGAAGCATTGCTTGTGTGAAGGCGCACGCGCGAGAACACAGAAGATGAAGGGAATCATAAGATTAGCCAAAATCTAAAATTTATCTAAAAACATGCATTCATTTGTGTAAATATTCAGACACAGGCATGCTGACACAGGCATCCCCTCTATTCTTAATCTGGTTGGCCTCCAACAGCTCACGTGCCATAGTGTATTTGCTTTTAAGCACGATCGTTGTATCCTGAAGCCTTGCTTCACATACTTGCTTATTCTCATTCCTGCAGGCCTTGCAATGAAGTGGCAAGTTTGAGCCATAACTATTTTTCAGTGGAAACTTGTGCTCCCACAGGTGTTCGCTGATACATCAGCCAGTTTGTCCGATACACTCTTTCCCACACTTCCACGGTATACGGCCGCTTCTTCACACTTCACAAAAGGATTTGTATGTTTAATAGAACACTCTACTTTTAGAGTCATGAGATCCAATCAGGCGGCACAAAGTATCAAGCTTTCGGGGCGCAGCAGAAACCACAGGAATTTTATATTTTGCGGCGATGTGTTTAAGATTACGCGCCACTTCGTGAGAATACGGTATCGCCACTGGATACGGCAGAAATCCTTGCGGGCACGAGGTCGGTATACCGACCCTGCAATTAATTGTTGCAATGTAAGTCTATGCACTCCAAGACTGTTAAACGTGCGATTGCCACTATGTGCCTTGAATTTACCCTTAAAGAATTGTGCTGTCATAAGGCACACAAAACCTTTGACGAACAGATTTTGAAGTTGAAGAAAGCTGGCTTTCCTTGTTTGGTTTTGAGCAAAGTTTCGGAGGCGTTGTTGAAAAAGGTGCAAAAAGAAAGAAACTGAAGCAGTGAAGAAGGTCAAACATTGGAAAAGAAAGCTACAGTGGTGATACCGTATTCTCACAAAGCAGCACATAATCTTAAACATGTCATCGTCAAATACAAAATTCCTGTGGTTTCTTCCGAGCCCCAAAAACTTGCTACTTTGTGCCGTCTGATTGGATATGATGACTAAGAAAGTAGAGTGATCTAGTAAACACACAAACCCTTTTGTGAAGTACGGAGAAGGGGTCGTATACTGCATACCGCTGAAGTGTGGGAAGGAGTAAACCGGACAAACTGGCCGATGTATTAATGAACGCCTGCAGGAGCACAAGCTTTCACTCAAAAATGGTTATGGCTCAAACTTGCTGCTTCATTGCAAGGCATGTGAGAATGAGAATAAGCAAGTACGTGAAGCAAGGCTTCCTAATACAACAATCATGTTTAAAAGCAATGACACTGTGGCACGTGAACTTTTGGAGACCAACCAGACTAAGAAAAGAGGGGACGCCTGTGTCGACACCTCGTCTCCGACTATTTACAGAAATGAACGCATGTTTTTAGATAAGTTTTAGATTTTGGTTAATCTTATGATTCCCTTCATATACATCTTCCATATTTTTGCACATGCGCATTCACATAATCAGTGCTTCTTTTTTTTTTCTTCCCCCTCTCCCCATGGCTATATATTCAGTGCTTTTGACCTCAATAAACAGTTGCAAGTAGCACCTTGTCCTGTCTTTGTTCTTTCTGACTGTGCTGTCTCTGTTGGCACTTCATCTATTGAAATGTAGTTTTCCCCTTTCCATGAGCTCATCTAGCACTGTAGAGAAGACAGAAAACAAATAACTCAACCCATTTAGTAGCCTTACTTCACGTCATATAGGGTAGAAAGTTTCCAATGAAGCAGAATACCTTTACTACGCTGGTTCTTACAGCAGCTAGTGTTTTACGACTAGCTGACAGTGTTCTCGGCAGTGAAAAGTCACAATTAAAGTGGTTGAGCAACTATTTAATGTCTCCTACAAAGTGCCACGCATGTTCAAGTAAGCAAAACTACTACTGAAAGGCAAGCTCCACTATCTGGGCCTGAAGATTTTCTGTGGTGAGCATCGAGCTGGAGCTATTCCCTGCACTCAAAGGTGTTTTTAACTTTTCTATTGGTGCACCTGAACACTGAAGCATGTTGTTGCTACAGGAACACCGGAGATCACATTTAACACTTGGTACCACCCCGACGTGGAGGGGAGCTTCCATAACCAAGTACAATGTTTGCTTTTAACAGTGCGTTCGCACTGCCTTTTAGCATGCATTGCCAAGAAGCATTTAATGGAGTTGAACGTAGCTGACGTCTTAGGTCAGACAACTTCGAGTAAGCCAAGGCCTATGACTGTTATGCAATCTGTACACAAAGGCAACCATCAATTCAAGCAAATTGTTCAGAGAGTTGAAACTACCTTTTTATTTTCAGTGCCAAGCAATCTGGGCACGTACAAAATGTTAACCGGACCAGGGCAACACGTGAAGTTTACATCAAAAAGTATGTGCTGGAGTTCATAGGTACTACGGTTGGTGCTGTTTACAATATCCCACTGTCCTGCAGCAGCAATTATGTAGGACAAACCGGCCGACGACTCAAGGATTATCTTACAAAACATGCACAGACCCTTGACACAACATGGGGGAGCAACATAGCTATTGATGCTGCTTTGTGCAGTTGTACACCAAATTTTTAGCAGTGAAGTATCTTCATGACACATTTTCATAGCAGACATAACTTTCAGAATAGCTCCCACTATGCTAGCGTGTCATCACTTAACCTGCCGGAGCATTCTGAATTGGGCTGCTTGGTGCATGTTTAGAAGGGAACCGAACAGGGCTACAGACAGGACAAAGGGAATATGTTGCTGTGTACAACACTGTCACTTCATACTGGCAGTAGCACTGTTCGTTCCCTTTTAAATATTCATATCTTTTGGTCGCCTGACCATGCAACGCAGCTGCGAGCTCAGGCTATAATTTTACATTGTTACGTTGCCTTCCAATGTTGCACTTAATTACATCATCGCATACTCATCTGTTATAGTTAGCTCAACACTAGCTCACAGTGAGCTTATTCGTGGCTAATCTTAGTTACCATGGAGCCCATGCATGACGGTGCTAACGATCAGTGTGCAGTGTTGTTGCATACTCATTAAGCCAACACTAGACAAACAGTTATTTTATTGGTGCGTGTTTTATCTGTTGCCTCAAATCTTGAACTCTGGCACTATAAGTGTTTTTTAAACACCACTCATATGTGCAACCAAGTCAGGTATGAATCAATATCCCTTTCAAGTCGACGTGCTCATACTGAACCAATTTGTTGCCACAGGAAAACAAATCATCAATTATCCTTTGAATGCATCTGCAAAAATTACTCTACTTGCATAGGCCTCGTCATTCCACCAACATTTGCAGTCACTGTCTATTAAGATTGCATATGCAAGACAGATATACAATAGAATGGCACAGCTTTCCAGAACAAAGAGCACCACTAGACAGACTGCTGTGGCACACTTTCTAAGGCCCACTGGCTGAGAAACTGCGCACAAACCGGCACACAGACATCCTTCACTGGTGCAATAGCTGCAATTGAAGCAAATAATATCAGGTATTTTCAGACTGGTCGTCCACAGTAAAGCAAAAACATTTTCATATACAAATACTCTTGCACATAAGCTTGTCACCGAATTACCGATTGCTGTGGTATCGTTTGGTGTCTTCAATTGTATCGTTCAACTCATTTAAAAAAAGACTTCATGAAGCACCTTCTATTCGGCAAAACAGCAGACATTTTGCTCTACATAACTCACAACATGTATTTTAGAATAATTATTGTATTGATGCCTATATGCTGAAAATTAGTCTATGCAACTAGAGACAGTCAGTATTAGAACCAGCCTTTAACATCAGTGTTGACACATCTTTTGATTTTTTATACCAGTTTGGAACATTTGTAACTTTGGATGTCCATTACACACTTTTTGGCACCGCTATTCTGTGTCAAGGTTACGTTAAAAATTACTTATCACATGCACTTGCTTTACAATTAAGCCGCAGATGGGCAAAATTTACGTGGCAATCCACTCCCAGATTACGTTAAATGCTGACGTATTGCGTCAGAACGTTGATAGTCACCCTGGTAGCTGTCTGAAGTAAAAACAAAACAAAAACAAAAATTCGCGAAACATCTGGTGCCGATTACCAGCTAGCAAAATAATCAATTTCTTCTCCAGCGACCCTTAATGGGTATCACGCGGACACTTTCAAGTGCGATCGCGCACGATTGCTCGGGCTCGATCCCAAAGTGTTCCAAGGCACCGTGTTACACTAGTGTTACGTAACACTGCAGATCGCACGAGGTTACGGCAGCAAGCACGCTACACCGTCCATTCATTGTGATGTAGGGGCATCGCATGCAACATGCTCTATGAGGTCTTCATACACAAGCAGACTTTCAATTCCAGAAGCAGTCTTTCAATTACGGATATGAACACAGCGATTATGCACGCCAAGCACACTGCGTCCTAAGCTTAAGGAAAAAGAATTTCGCTGTGATGCAATGCGTCGCCGAATACGGCTAACATAGTGTTACACCGCGCCGTGAGAGATTGCTAAGGGGAACAGTAACTTCACTTTATTTTGGAATGCCAAGAACACATCACAACACATTGCAAAACTGGAATGCCAACGTCAGTAAACCAGCTGCCACATACAGCCGATAACGAACTGCTACAGACGACATCGTCGCTGATGTTGCCTACGCGCCTCAATGTACTCTATATGAAATGAGCACAACAAACGCTACACCATTTATCACAGACTCGCAATGCCGCGGCTTTATCAATCCTCATGGCCAAGCGGGAATGTCGTTACAGGGCATTGACAGGGCATGCTCACACAACACAGTTCAGCCCGTCACCGGCCATCGCGGTGCATTTCGCACGCGCGACGTGCACCAACAACAAAAAAGGACACTTAAATCACTTACTTGCGTAGCAGTCCATCGTCGATTCCTTCTTATTCTCTCAGTGAAATCCCAAATGCAACAGGTATACCACCACCGCACACCGCCATTTCCAGCCGCTGTCCACTCTGTACTGTTGAGGCGGAGAAATGCAACCCGTCGTGTAGAAGCGATGAAGGGTGGTAAGCAGCGCCACCGCTGAAACCTCTTCCGTTTGTGCGTGCGTACTACGATTCGCCTATGAATAATGTTCAAGCAGCGTTACCTATGGTGATATTAGGTAACTGCTGGTAAACGTGGGCGGTGTCTATTCTTTATATTCGTTGCGTGTTGATTTTTCGCTCTTAACATGCTCAGTTGCCCTCCACATGAAATTACGGACGGTTCTCCGTATTTCAAAAACAGAGCTCACGTCCGTTTTTTTACGTAGAATTCCGCCGTTTTTCATGAAACTGAACGGTCTACGTAATTTTTACGGCAGGTTTGACTGTAAAATTACGGAAATTTTTTACAGTGTAAGCCTGACGCGCGTGCCCGCTGTGTTCAAGATTCAGAGGAGCTGCGTATTCCGTGTCAGACGCAGTTCGCTGAAGGGCGCGCTCTTATACTTACTGCATTCTTGGCATCGAAACAGAAACGTTGGAATCTTTTAAAAGCTATTTCTTTGCGTCCACCACTGGGTGGACTGCGCGCGCCTGAACTTCCGAAAAACTATTTCAGGGGCAGGAACGCGGTGGTCTATTTTACGTACAGCATAGTTTCATAAGTTTGCTTGATACGGAGCCCGGTACTTGAAGGGCCTGTAAGTTTAACGATGTATTTCTTTTTGTATTCGAGAAACAAACACTGATTGATTCATTGATTGATATGTTCACTTTTGTTGTCTGGACATGCGGATACTTCAGATAATAAACTAAAATAAAAATCCAGGCAAGAAAGCGATCTAACTCGTCGGTTAGATTTATTACTTACTTTTAAGCTAAACTGTGTAGTACAATTAAAAATGGCGGTTGCGACTTCTACAGACAGATGGAGTCATTCCACAACGCATAGGAAAGAAATTCTCTGACTGACGCCGGTTAAGTATTCCGTCGCAGTGTCCCAGGAACGAAACGTTGCACGTCGCGTGCTTCCGTCCTTATTGCGTCGTCACCGTTCGCATGTATGATTTATTAAGGAAGTTGTTTGTCGTTACAGGGAAAGTGTAGGCACGTTATTGCGTGAATAGCGTGACTTGATGACGCACTATGTAGCCATGCCTAGTCGCTGACATCCGGAACAAAAGCGTATGTCTTCTTTTTTTTTTTTTTTCTTTCATCGTGCGCGGTGCTGCCTAGTATACGCAGTGCCGCACTCCCGGTACCTCACCGCTATGACTATGTTGAGATGTCGGAAGGCTGTCCGCAACGTCGTATTCTACGCATAAGGAAAGCTGTCGTCATTACATAGTAAAAAGCGCAAAACCGAGTCTATAGAAATTAACAACACTTCGTTGTTCCGTGCTTGCGATTTGGCCCTATTATGTCGTCATACCAACAAGCCCGGCTAATAACAATTTTTCAAGGCCTTCTCACTGCACCCGCGTGCGAACCCCCGTCCCCCTCCGTCCCCCACAGAAACTTGTATACCAGGATACCTGTCATAAAATAACATGCGACAGCACCCGCCTGGCCGGGTGTTCACCGGGGGAGGTGAAAAGCAAACTCCCCCGGTCATGTTCGAGCCCGCTCCCCCCTCCCTAAAAAAAAAAAATTTTTTTTTGACTGCGCCACTGCTGGTCATAAGTATATATGGTTACTCTTCTTTGAGTAGCACGTAGCAATATTTCTTTTTTCATTGTGCAAAAAAAAAAAAGAAGAAGAAGAAGATAGGTTTTACGTAAACGGCAAGGCTTCAATGCAAACGTTGTGGAGGATATCGAGAAATAACCGATATTCCGAGATCCCTTTCTCTCCTACGACGTGAGAAAGGCCGCGAAATTTGTCATCGGGGCGTCCGCCCGCGTTGTCGCGTGATGAAATACCGGATACTTTTGATCGCCACGTATTCTTTTGTCAATCTTGTGTGCACCGCTGCCAATGTGAACGAACCACGGGTGGCTGTATTTCTGTTGCCCGCAATCGCCCTATACGACAACAGCATCATTTCGAGCATCATTGCGAGGCTGTGTAGGCTAACTTATAGCAATGGCTGTGGCAGCCTTGCAGGTCGAATGACGCCGTGCTACAGTCGTTACGAGCA
The DNA here is from genome assembly GCF_050947875.1 of Dermacentor variabilis. Lineage (NCBI taxonomy): Eukaryota > Metazoa > Arthropoda > Arachnida > Ixodida > Ixodidae > Dermacentor > Dermacentor variabilis. The sequence continues at coordinate 126,417,238 of NC_134569.1, forward strand.
TCTCGATGCTCCGCGTGAAATTGACGCGCGACGTAATTACTTGAGACATAGCCGTATCGTCTCCATCTGACCGCGAGCCAGCAGGTTGCTCAGCCGAAAGCGGTTGTTGCGGCACGAGATAATGAGACCTTCAGCGCACACCGCCTTTCTCAGGTTACTGTCAATAAGTGGTCGTTTCTCTCTCTCTCTCTCTCTCTCTCTCTCTCTCTCTCTCTCTCTCTCTCTCAGTATAGGGCGAGAAGTGTCATTCATATTCGCATTATCATCAGTTGGTTTGTTCATGTAAGGAAAAAGAAGAAAAAAAAGGAGGGGGGCATGTCGATTTGGCCCAAAGCGTGCGTCTCTCCCGGTTACCGTTCATCCTGTGTGGCCAAGTCAAAGCTTCCAAGTCCGATTTCCGCATTGCTTTTGTTTAAATTATTAAATCATATTTAGTCATCGCGATAATCCCTCTTCCGCCTGCAATCGGTTGACCTGCGTTCCGTTTATTGCTTCTCGAATTCCCATTAGAAGTTTTACCGACCCCTTTCTATACCCGTTCGACACGAAGATTGTAATAACGTAGGCCGGACAGATAATGCACCTCAGGCCGACCTCCTCGACCTTTCCTCTTTGACTATCCCGCATGCGCGCATGTTTGCGCCGTTTTGCTCGGGACCGGCGATAAGAACGAGGCGAAACTCTAATTACAGTGCACACAGGCTCGAGTAAAATATCTTTTCCTTTCATCTTAAAATCACTACTACTACTAAAATGAAGCCCCCCCCCCCCCCCCCGCCCAGCGGAGAGCGATCGTTCCGCCTCCCTCGATCGTCGAAGCAGGGTGGGGTTGAAGCATTGTAGAACGGGTGCGGGCAAAAGGTCAGCGCTGCGTCGTCCTCTGCCGAGAGAGAAGCCGAGTCAACACGGTGCAGCGCGCCTCGTCGTTATCTAGCTCGCGGCTGCCTGACCCGAGACGCGGTGCCTTCGTTCCCTGCTCGTGTATACCGTATGATACAATCTGTTTCTTCTTTTTTTTTTCTTTTTTGTGGACAGGACGTCGTCTACATAGCGGCGCCGGCCTGGAAGACGAACGCGCACTGCGCATCCCCCAAGAAGAGCGCGCACGCCTTTGTAGAGCGCGGCCCGGGGAGCGTTGAAACAGAGATAAGCCCTGTCTGGTCTCGTCTGGTTAGGTCATTTACGGTCAGAGGCGTGTACGTTGTGGTCTCCTTGCCGCGCTGTTTTGATGATCCCTCGCCGAGGTGAGCCTTTCGGCGGCGTCCTTCCTTCGGCGCGCCGCTGTATCGTGGCCCGGCCACGAGCCGCAGCGCCGACGAGGGGCGAGCTCCCCTCGTCGTCGTCGCCGTCGTTGTGAGTTAACCCACATTCGGAGCGTATCTGGAGCGTTCCGCGGCAAAACAGAAAGGGCTTGCATGAATGCATGCAGGATTCGCACGTTTGTTTCCTTTATTTACTTCTTCTTTTCCTCTCCTAAAGCGCGGCCCCCCTACTTCGTCACTGCCCCCGTCGTCCCCCAAGCACACCTCCGCACCGCTCGACGGCCACGGCATGTAGCTGCTGCCGTGGCGCGGTGTATAATATCGTGCCATTGTTGCACCCGCAGACCTTCTTCGTCTCTGCCCCTTCGGTCTCGCTACACAACACCACCTAGAACTTGGTCTGTAGGTGGTGTGTTACTCTGCCTCCTCCGCCCTCTTTTTTTTTTTTTGTTCTTTTCTTCTGTTTGACCTTTCTTCTCGCCTTGTGTGCCTGACCGGCGACACGCAGCGTTTCTTCCTCGTGTTGCTCCTTTTCGTGCTGCTTCTGCTTCGTCTCACATCCAGGGCGGACAGTTAATCCCCGCTTGTCGTGAACAGATTTAGGCCTGCCGTCTTCTCAAGATCTTCTAGCATTGTCCTGGTTTCGTTCGTTGTAACTCTGTGTGTAAAGTCGTCATTGTGTAATATTATTTCTGTGTGTATCCTGTGCGTTGTCCTTATGTGGATGTAGTGAATTGACATATACTACATAGTATATTGTCACGTGGTAGTGACGGTGAAGAAAGAACACAGTAGCAGTACTGTGAAAGAGAAAACTAGCTTTTATTGGGCGAACCTGTGCCCACAAAACAGGCTACACTTAAAGCACAACGATAGCGGCGAACACAGTCGGCGATCGTCGAAAATCTGATCAGCGGGTCAAGCGCGTCGGCTTTTATAGATCAGTCATCGAATGTTCCAGATTAACCGTTGGGACCCGCATGCCTTCTACAAAGTTCTACACCATTCGTGTCAAGCGATGAAATCAGATAACACAAGGTTCGGCGACAACAGACAGCGGATAGAAGCATCGATAACTTTCCAGAAACTTCGGATACATGCACGCTCGTCCCGCGCTGTGCGATAACATTTGTTAGGCGGCAAAACGTGTCGCCCGATAAAGACAAGTACACGTGTCAATATCGCCGTGCTTCTGTAGCATTGATTTAACGTATATTCTAGTACTTGCGTCCATTCGCTCGATATGTTTGGCCATCATTTCGTGTGAGCATGCACCATCCTTTGCGGGGAAATCAAATGTTTGTCAGGGGGACGCAGAACGGTATGCTTTTCCCATTCATCGATAGGACCATTGATGGGGCCCGAATTTAAATGGTTCAACCACGATCTTAAACATTCCCGGATGTTTCTTTCTACTTAGTACACGGTTGACACATGTTGTTGCTTCAATACAACAAGTACTAGATAGTTGTAGGCGCATCCTTCTTCTTTCTTTTTGAACTGCCGTTATTACTGTGTAGCCCAGATTATGACGTATTATTAATGCAACAGACGTTTGACTTGGGTCACCTTCTTTGTTTCTTTTGTACAAGGCGCATCTCTGATTTCGGCTTATTTTGCAACGGCTACAGCTTCTTGTCTATGCTTGACCCGACTTTCCTTTTATTGCAGCTTGCACAATGTCGCGGGACAGTACTAGCGAAATAATTTTTCCCCATTTTCTCATATCCCCTTCGTTCTTCCTCCCGTTGTGATCGATATGACCACACCGATACTTGTACCTCACCGTGTAGTTTCTTCATGAACTTGATCAACGTATACACCTCTACCCTGCCTTCTCCGTCCAGTGTGCATATACCTCGGCGGGCTACGTCGTATCGCATCGCGTTGCGGCCTTTTCTCCACGAGCCGACGAACGGGACCACTTTCATTGCTGTTCACTTCCACGACTTCTTGCCGCTATGCGATTCGAGGTGTAGCGAGAAAAGAAACGCGCGGCCAATGCTACTGGAGCCCATCAAACCGTTTGTTGCGGGACAAACTACCGTTGCTCTCCAGTGTAATGTGTTCGTACGTTCCTTTTTCATTGTGTGGCGCCCTATGGCGGGAATGAACGATTCTCCGCCACACGCAAGGCGTCGCACGTTACTCGCCCGACCGCTCGTCGTCGCCTGCTCTATAGCGCGGCACTGACGGGCACCACGCCGATGACGCGGCACACGTGACTGCACCATGGAAGTCTCGCCTCACCTATATACCTGGTTCCTCCCCCCCCACCCCCTCCTCTTTCTCGTTTCGACCAGGCCCGCCTCTGCGCGCTTGAGGTTTCGGTCGCCCGTCTCCTTTGTGTTGCAAATGGACGGACGGACGGTCGGACCGCCTTCCGCTTCTCCGTGCGTGCGCTTATCGCTGTGCGGGGTATTTTTGGAAGGGCATTTAAAAGGAACCGGCGAGAGCTAACTGCGACTGTGCGCTGCGCGCGTTTGTGTGCGTACGTGCCTTGGCTGCTCGCGCGTCCCGCTGCTTGAGTTTCGTGTGGCTGCTGTGCATCCTTCATATTCTTTATTCTTCCCCGTCCTGTCCGCCGTGGTTGTTGCGGGCTTGAGTGACAGGTATAAAAATTGCCCCCCGAGATGAGTTTCCTAAACGCGCGGCGCACTTGCTTGAAGGTGGTAGAGAGAGAGAGAGAGAACGAGCGTTTCCGTCTCGCAAAGCGGCATTTTGTTTACGGCACCTTCGACTTGGCGCTCCGGCAGCGCTGTACATACAACATCGATTAAGACAACTTGTCGGTCGATAGTAAGCGGTCGTGAATAGCGATAATTAGCTTGAGCCACGTTAAGACACATCGCAGATCGGCCCTTTTCAATAAGCGCTATCGCGGCTGAGGTTTTCAAAGCCATGTCGGTTAGAGGAACCTCTAATCGACAGTGAATAATGGACATCGATTTGGCACCCACATAGAATGACCCGCTCTCCTTCGGCTTTGTAACTTGCTCTTTATCGCCCTTATAACGAATGCGACCAAGTTATACGGGAGTACCTTTTACTGACCATTGGGAGCACATGTGTCACGCACATATCCTCGTACTATAGTAAAGCTGATTTGCTCCCTTACGCGACCTTTGTAGCGGCGACCTTATCGTTCTGAAATCGAGCGGTCGAGAGTGCCATTAATCGGCCTGCGTAGCCAGAAAATGTCGATGCCCCCCGCCCCCCAAGGGATATAGCGCGAGACACCGGAGCTCGAATCGCTCGTGTCAAAATGGTGGGGCGAAATACCATGCATACACATTCGGCCGCTGCACTGGAACCTCAGTTCTGCGATTTGCAACAGAAAATCGAATTGTCACGAATTAGAGCTCTGATGTCGATCTCGAATGCGCCGATCCAAAACCGGCGCATGCGAGAAGCCCCGCGTCCGTATACATTTCGCCGTTGTTTTGACGCTTCAGGAGACGCGCATTCGGGTGTATAGACAAAAGGTCTTTTGGTTTTCTCCCTCTTCGGCCGGTAAGGTGTCGAAAGAAGAAGGAGAAACTTTAATAAAGAATGGTCCGGCAGAAATGTTTTTCGAAATCCATGCATCATTAGCGCTTGTAACCCGCGCAGAAACCTTTTGTTCTCGGGGCCCGCGAATGCTTCTTCGCTAGCCGCAGTCCTTTGTTGTTCCTTTCTTTCTCCCGCGCATTCCATCTGGCCTACACCTCGAGCACTGCATGCGTGCGGCGCTGCTGCACCTTGCGCGCCTGTTGTATCCCCTTTCTTCGCGGTCCGGATGGCTGCGTCACGCTGCACTGCGAGTCCGTTCGTTCTGAACTTGGCTGCGCGGCGGCAGCGGTCAGCTGGCCGTCCCCTCTCCGGCGCCTGTCTGCCGTCGACTTTGACGGGGCTTCCTCCCACTGCTTGCTTTGCTTTTGCCCGCGACGGGTGATGCAGTGTCGGCCGCACGCTGTTCTTCGCGCACATGCACCTGTGCGTGACACGCGCGCTGTGTGTGGGCTCGGTCTCGCGTGCGGCCGCTTTGCGGCGTCACTCGGTATGCACGCTGCTAATTATAGACGCTGTGTATAGCACCCCTTTGTATACGGGATCCGCGGTTTTGCGCTCGCCTTTTAAAGTGTGGAACGAGTTTCGTGACCCAGGAAGGGGAATGGAGGAGGATCGTCGAAAGTATGCGCGCATGCCTATTCAATCGAGTTCGACGGGACACGATTGCTCAGCGCAGACCGTGGCAACGTCTCGTTATTCCACGTCGCGCTTGTGTACTTGGGCGCCTACGTTTTACCGAATTTGTCAAATGAGAAAAAAGTACACATTTTATAGGGTTCACAAAAATGGGGAACAAGTTAGAGGGCGCTGCCGATACAGCCTCCGGCAGTGGGTGCAACCTAAAGTTCGCGCTACTGCCGAGTGCGGTGTACACAGCGCACAAACACGCTCGATGAGCACAGCCGGGCCTCACTTTTGCCCTAGCCGACAGCGCTTATTGTTGCTGCAACAAACGCGCGCGGTGGTCCCCTGCCTGCTCCTCCAGCCCATTGTTTAGCACTGGCAGTGGCGCGCGTATGCCTTTCACCGTCGACTCGGCGCCCGGTGCGCACTGGGCGTTTCGCTAATTTGGCGCTCGCCTCGTGGCAGCCGCATCCTTCTTCCGAGTGCATATAGCTCGCGTCTGTCGCTAAATAGCGAGTGGCCGCGCTGTGAACTCGGCGTGAACTTCCGCCAACCACGCGCTGTATCATTGTTCTAGCGCGTGCCTTCTTCCACGGGAAGCACTGCCTTGCCCCTTGCTCGGCGAGCCTTTCCTCGGCCGCTCGCTGAGATGCATGCATGCATGCGAGGAGGAGCGGTGCGCGCGCACTGACCTTGGCCGGTGTCCCAGCGGCTGCAGGATTGCGCGCCTGCGGTCGTCGCCGAGCCGGGGCCCCTTCCTCGCTTGTTTGTTTCTCTCGCCGCGGCCGAGGAGCCCTGCTGCTTCTGTCAGCGCCTTATTTTCTCGCAGCTTTCACCTCGCCGTTGGCGTATAGATCGTCACGGCATAGCAGAAAGCGCGTTATTGAGACCGCGAGGCGCGCGCTCCGGCCTGTCGCAATGCGCTGAGCAGCACCTACAGTTCTTCGAGATGCGCGCTGCAGCTGACGCTGCCTGGTTTCATCGATGGAGTGTTTACTTTTTTTCTTTCGGGAAGAAGAAGCTCTACCAAGAGCCTGTACGCGAGACGCTACGTGGGGGATCAGACTGCGCATGCACTAAACGTAAGGGGGGGTACGTGCTCAAGGGGGTTGTAGGCCTTGCGTGGTTCTCTCGCGAGATCTCGGTTCTGTAGAGAGCAAACAAACGAAATGGCCACGGACAGCGGCAGGAATATGACTTAAAATGGCAGCTGGATACAAATATCGGGTACATTTCGCGTTTGCACTGAATTGAGAGCTCAGCTCTTTGTCCGTGTAAGGAACTTGAATCCAGTCGGGCACCCTGTGCAGCGGACATCTAAGATGTAGGAACCTGCAGGGATGCCATTTAACGCCCGTAATTTGTGCGAGCGCGAGCGAACCGAGTTCCTGTTCGCACATTACGCGGAAAAGAAGATGGCGAGCCGGGAAAGTACAACAATACGCTGTGTTTGTGTTCGACTTGTGATGGCTATCATATAGTCCCCTTGTTCGGCTTTGGCTGGCGCGGTGAAACACCGGAAGCAAGCTCACCGGCAGCTCCGGGCAGTCCACATTTCCTTTTGCGATACGGTCAACAACTAAGTCTGTCTTATATATACTGACTCTACTTCCCCTGCGCCTTATAACGTATACGTCGTGCCGCAGCATCGTGGTTGCGCGGGCGCGCAGTTCGGGTGCTAAACTAAGACTAACTATACCGATGGATGTCGCGATTGCTGTGGCGCTTTTCGCTATAGCACGCACCGAATGGTGGGGGCACATCCGTCCGTATACACCCAACCCGGTGTTTGCCTTTTTCTGGGATGTGCGTGCTCGTGAGTCTGCGCGTTACGTGCAGGCTTGGTGCTCTTGTACGCCGAGGTCTCCCCCCATTCGCGTTCGCGGCTGTCATCTCTTTCGTCGTGGCTCGCGCGAGCTCTTGGGCCGGCCCAAGTCGCTCTTCCGTTACGAGGAACACTCCGTATGTGCAACTCTCACTTTGCTTGCGCGCCAGCTGCAAATGCGGGCTGAAGCTAAATATACACGTCGACGCACTGCACATGTGCGTAGAAAGGTGCCAGCGCTGCCGATAAGAAGTCCTGTTTTTGGTTGACGAAACTGCAGAGCGTGCCGTTTTGATTCGTTCGCCCCCCCCCCCCCCCCCCCCGCTTTATATTGGCTGTTCGAGCACGTTTGCAAAATGTGCTTTATTACCGGAACGGTTTTCGTATCAGCTCACGCTCTCATTCTTCAATTATTCTTCGTTGTTTAGGGAGAAGCCGCTGATTCATGGTTGTCAACACTTCCAACTTCATCCGAAGAAATCGCCCAATCACTTGTCGGCTACAAATCCGGGCGGGCGCACATTCGCCAGAAGGAACAGTTCGCGCGTTCGCTACGCCTGTATGTGGTTTCACCTGTGCATCTCTGGTGTGGCGCTGGACATGTAGTACGTGCGTGAGTCTGCGTACTTTGCAAACGCAAGACTTCAGATGTTTCATTTCTCCTCTCTGCGTATGTATACCAGCTGGGCCAATTACTCGCTACCCTGTTTGGATCGTAGCTGCATGTCACTGTGTGTATATATATATATATATATATATATATATATATATATATATATATATATATATATATATATATATAGTTACATCCTATATGCAGTTTTCACGTGACGTCACGTGCGCAGATCTCGCCGTGCTAGTACGTACTCGGAACATGGCGGCCACGATGACGCGTCGGTGCACCATATCACGTGCACATTGTTCACTACAACGCAACAGTATTACCATCACGCGTATACATTGCGTTCGCTTTTGACGGTGACCGTTCTTTCTTTTTTTCACTGCATTATCATTGTTACCGATTTATCGCTCGGCGCTGCACTCGCCCGTTGTGCCGTCATGTTCCTTGTTCACGCAGTTCGTTAACTCGATATAGCAATCAAACATGGCGGCCACGAGGACGTCAGTGCACACCATCTGTTCTAAAATTCACTTGTCACCGGAGACCTCAGGAGCGTCCGGAACTCGCACAACACGCAAATTAATCAAAGACAATGGTCGTGTCGTTGCTGGTCCCGTCTGCATCGCTTCATTGCACGGCCGTCGATTTTTTTTTCCCACGAAGGACAAAAAGGGCGGCCGGACTGCATCGATCGGGTGGTCACGTCCGAACGGGTGCGCTGCGCTTCCCCGTGGGTCTGGACTCGGTTCTCGCTCGCGGTCCACTCCGCCGGTCCACTCCGCTGTTCCACTCCGCTGTTCGCCGATTGGTTCACGGTGCGCGATATAACGAGCAAGCTGGGCCGAGGCACGTGCACTTGTAATCACTTGGAAGACCGTTCTTTCGCGCCGACCGCAATGGTAACATCTCAGAAGTGCTCCCATCGAAAAAAAAAAAAAAAAGAATACACGAGCGCCCTATGTCCATTAATCCTACATGAACATATGGGGGTCCCTTGTAAAAACCCGTATAGTCATCATCATCATCACCATCAGCCTGGTTACGCCCACTGCAGGGCAAAGGCCTCTCCCATACTTCTCCAACAACCCCGGTCATGTACTAATCGTGGCCATGCCGTCCCTGCAAACTTCTTAATCTCATCCGCCCACCTAACTTTCTGCCGCCCCCTGCTACGCTTCCCTTCCCTTGGGATCCAGTCCGTAACCCTTAATGACCATCGGTTATCTTCCCTTCTCATTACATGTCCTGCCCATGCCCATTTCTTTTTCTTGATTTCAACTAAGATGTCATTAACTCGCGTTTGTTCTCTCACCCAATCTGCTCTTTTCTTATCCCTTAACGTTACACCTATCATTCTTCTTTCCATAGCTCGTTGTGTCGTCCTCAATTTGAGTAGAACCCTTTTCGTAAGCCTCCAGGTTTCTGCCCCGTAGGTGAGTACTGGTAAGACACAGCTGTTATATACTTTTCTCTTGAGGGATAACGGCAATCTGCTGTTCATGATTTGGGAATGCCTGCCAAACGCACTCCAGCCCATTCTTATTCTGATTATTTCCGTCTCATGATCCGGATCCGCCGTCACTACCTGCCCTAAGTAGATGTATTCCCTTACGACTTCCAGTGCCTCGCTGCCTATTGTAAATTGCTGTTCTCTCCCGAGACTGTTAATCATTACTTTAGTTTTCTGCATATTAATTTTTAGACCCACTCTTCTGCTTTGCCTCTCCAGGTCAGTGAGCATGCATTGCAATTGGTCCCCTGAGTTACTAAGCAAGGCAATATCATCAGCGAATCGCAAGTTACTAAGGTATTCTCCATTAACTTTTATCCCAAATTCTTCCCAATCCAGGTCTCTGAATACCTCCTGTAAACACGCTGTGAATAGCATTGGAGATATCGTATCTCCCTGCCTGACGCCTTTCTTTATTGGGATTTTGTTGCTTGCTTTATGGAGGACTACGGTGGCTGTGGAGTCGCTATAGATATCTTCCAGTATTTTTACATATGGCTCATCTACACCCTGATTCCGTAATGCCTCCATGACTGCTGAGGTTTCGACTGAATCAAACGCTTTCTCGTAATCAATGAAAGCTATATATAACGGTTGCTTATATTCTGCACATTTCTCTATCACTTGATTGATAGTGTGAATATGGTCTATTGTTGAGTAGCCTTTACGGAATCCTGCCTGGTCCTTTGGTTGACAGAAGTCTAAGGTGTTCCTGATTCTATTTGCAATTACCTTAGTAAATACTTTGTAGGCAACAGACAGTAAGCTGATCGGTCTATAATTTTTCAAGTCTTTGGCGTCCCCTTTCTTATGGATTAGGATTATGTTAGCGTTCTTCCAAGATTCCGGTACGCTCGAGGTCATGAGGCATTGCGTATACAGGGTGGCCAGTTTCTCTAGAACAATCTGTCCACCATCCTTCAACAAATTTAAAAACCCGTATAGTATGCTCCCATATATCATATGGGGGGGAGGGGGGTCGGAATGCCTCGTATATATGGTATTGTAGGAGCCGGCTGAGAGATTGTTCCGCCGAGGCCCATCAGCTAGGGCCTTCTGCTCAGTAAAAATGTACTCCTGTTTACTGTGGCTCATCGTCATCACTGATTTTGTACGCCACAGTATCACCATCATAATGTACACTGCAGGACGAATGCGTCTCCCAGCGATCTACAATTACCCCTGTATTGCGCCAGCTGATTCCATCTTATGCCTGCAAACTACCTTATTTCATCACACTACCGGATTCTCTGCCTTCCTCCCTCGACTGCGCTTCCCTTCTCTTAATTCGTGGCTTCCATTCCGTAACTCGAATAGGCCACCGGTTATCTGCCCTGCGCATTACATATCTTGCCCAAGTCCATTTTTTTTCTTTTAATGTCAACTAGAATATCGGCTACCCCAGCTGTTAACTCGCTAAATACGCACCGCTGTCTTCCTGTATCGCAAGCTTGCGTCTAGCATTTTTCATTCCATCGCTCTTTACGCGGTCCTTTACTTCTCAGGTTTCTTTGTTAACCTCCAAGTTTCAGCCCTAAAGACACATACGGGTATAGAATGCAATGACGGCTCACTTTTTTTTTCTTTTTTTCAAGGAGAGTGGCAGAGTCCTCTATAGTAGCGTTTCGCTGCCGGTCATGATTTGGTAATGCCTTCCGTATGCGCTCCAACTCTTCCTTTATTCTTCGGTAAGTTTTCTTCTCGTGATTAGGGTCCCGTATCAGTAATTGGCCTAGATAAACGTAATCTTGCAGATTATAGAATGCTGCCTGCCTATAATGAGTTCTCGTTCTCTAACATAAGCTATATATAGGTACATAAAGGTTTTTGTATTCTATCTCCATATGTTTATGTAAACGCGTGGGATCGTCCCCCGTATTATACATCAGAGCATAGACATTTCTTTAAGTGGGGGACCCTGTATGTGCATATATAGAATTATTGAATCTGGGGCTTACGTTTCTTTCTTTCTTTCTTTCTTTCTTTCTTTCTTTCTTTCTTTCTTTCTTTCTTTCTTTCTTATAGGAGCAATCATTAGGAACCGTATTGTTACTTTCTCTTTTCGGTGCGCTCTGACGATTAACATATTATAGACGCATGCTATTTTTTTTTTTTTATGGCGGCTTACCCGAGTGCCTACAATCTTCGCAGAAAGGTTGCAAACTATGAGAAGTGACGAATACACTCCAGTTACTGCAGGATGTGGTCTTGCTGTGTCTATAACAGCACAGTGCTAAGGTGGCCAGAATAATCCTGAGCCCTCCACTACGGAGTCTCTCATAGCCCCTGTGTTGTTTTGGTATGCGGTTAAATCAATTAACGAGTCGATCAAGCGCTTAAATTTGCTGCTGCTGCCGCCGCCGCCTGCTGTTGCTGCTGCTTCTTCTTTTAACACGTTTCATTTTTATCTAGGAACATTTTGTTTCGTTTAATATTAGACGCGAGTCTGAGAAATCCGGCTCTAAAGGTGCCTATAGTCTTTTTTCTTTTTTTAAGATTCTGTTTTTCTCTCATGCAATAACGCATCGGCGCAGCCGATCGAGCGCGTCGTAGGCTTCTCCGCCCTTCGGGTTCCAGCGACCATGGCCTCGCAGGCCACACGTTGGTGCTCGGCGGGGTCGGCCACTACTCGCATGCCTGTCCTTGTTCCGCATCGCCCCGCCGTTCTCAGTCCTGTCCGGGCGGCCACCTTTTCGTTCCGAGTTGGCGTTGCCCGTGGAAGTAGCGGTGTCCGAGTGAAAACGAGGGACCGCTGCGGCTCAGGCAGTCGCCTTTCCGTCAAGGCGGCCGTAATATTTTTTCCCTTGTCCGTCATCCGGAGAAAACGGGTTGTCCGTCTTCTCCCCCCGCTCCTCCCCCCCCCCCCCCCCCCGTCCTTTCCTCGCACCAGGGCGTTATAGCTGGGCGCCGGCCTGCCTGCAGCCTGCGCAGCGGCGGCTGGATCTAGGCCACTGCCGTTGCCCCGGCGACTACCGCGTGCGACGGGGGTTTTATATATATATATATATATATATATATATATATATATATATATATATATATATATATATATATATATATACGCGCACTGCGGCCACCCCTCTGCCCTGAGCCGCCGCCGACGTTGCAGTGTGCTTGCAACCCGTTAACTGGCGGGTTCATCATGCCCGTCAGACGGATCGCTTCCACTTGAGCTCTCTCTTTTTATCTCTCTGCGTTGCGGCACAGCGCTCTCTCATTTGACTTTAATAGTGGTGGCGGGAGACCCAACTTCCTACAGACATCGTCGTCGACCTCCGTGCTGGTGTCGAATTATCTCGGGACGCTTGCGTCTTGCGTTTAAAGACGTGGGTTTGATCAACGCTGAGCGATTTGCAAAGGGCTGCAAGTGCTCGCGCTTCAGTGCGTAAGAGGAGCTATAGACGACGATGAGATTTGGTGGAGTGCAGCCAGTTTTCTTTCGCAAGTGAAACGAAGAGACTGCCATGTTAACTTTATCGTTTTGCTTTCCACGATACAAACACAAAAATATTAACTTCAAGTTTTAAAATGATACGGCCTGGAAATTGATATTAACGATTAGTATTCATTTAATATCATTCCTAAATTACAAAATTCTATTTAAATGTTCTTCCCTTCTTTACCTACTGCCGCCCGATGCACGGGCGATTCCCCGTAGTGGGTTGAGCCATATCCGTAGGCGGCAAACCAAACCAAGGCAATTTCCTTAAAGGGACACTAAAGTGAAAAAGGATTTCTTCTGCATCCATCAGTAAATGACCGTTCTACAACACCAAAAACACCACTCTTACAACGATAAGACGTTTGGTAAGCCAGAAAAATCGCAAGAACGAAATACGGGTGGCGACGCCTACTTAAGTTCCCGCACCTGGGGGCTGTGACGTCTTGGATTTTGATGGCACCTTCTAAGGCCTACTAATTATATATAGCGGTACAGATTGACTACAATGTGTTCTAAAGGAACCAGATATTAAACATGGCAAGCTTAGGGATCCTTTATTCATCCAACGCGGCCCAAATGCGAAAACATACTTTGGAATCCCTGACGTCACGCTTTCGTACCGGCGCGAAATTCAAATACTGATACTTGGACCTTCATTTTCTCATCTCACAATCTAACTGTTCTTTTAATGACTGCCTGCAGGGTTCTCAAACAATGCTTCATTAGTCTAAACTGATTTATTGTTTCGCTTCAGTGTCCCTTTAAGATTGTGTGGTGGATTGGACGGAGATGGGCAGCGTGCGAAATGCGAATCTCGGAAGGTGCATGTGTACCATCGTGGGCAATTTCAAACACCAAGTAGTTGCGTCCTTTCGCTTCCGCTTTCGCCAATCCGTGCAGTGTCGGCATGCATGGCTTACGCGTTTAATGTGAGGTCTGTAGCATCTTGGGCGACCAGATAAGAATCGTATAGGAGTGGATCTTGTTGGGATAGTTGGTGACACACAGCGACCAGACTATGGGGCGCGAATTTCGACATTCCCCGGTGAAGTACACATGACGAATTTCTCTACCAAGTTCTTTTTTTTTTCTTTTTATAGAGTCTTTCAACATTCCCCAGTTCGTCGCGGTTCTCGTCATGTCTGAACTTCGCCAGCGTATCTTCAGTTTGCGCCCCTCGTTTTGTGGTGACCGAATAATTAGCCGCGAGAGATCGTGTTCTCGAGTTATATCGCTTGCGAAAGGTGTGCCGCTTTGTAATTTCTTAAGCAAGCCGTTGCTCGCGCTCGGCCTGCTTTGCCATTGATACGAGCGCTTTCTTTTCCCTTGATCACTGCGATAGGTCACGACTACAGCTATAAACGTGTGCTTCCATTTGGTGGAGGTGTAGATGTGATAGAGGTGTAGAGATTCTTTCGTTGTAGACGAAAACGTGGGAGCGGTATGTATTCGCAGCATTGCTGGCGGACCACGTGCCATCTTGAGTCGATATTGCTGTATACACGCTTTCAAGGCTTTGATTCGCAGCGGCTGCTAATCGTCATCACGCTCTGACTAATGGGCTAGATTGTATTGCATCGCGTGGTGTGTACGTATACCGCAATCAGTGCAAGCGAGACAGCAGGGAAGGCGGAGAAGTGCCGCGTCTGCGTCTTCTCTGTCGTCTGGCGCCCGGGTTGCGCTGCACATCGCACAGGCACACCATCACTGTGCGATCAAGTCGCTCAAGGCTTTGTTGACCTTTTTACGTGGCAGTGGCCTCTTAGAAAGACTATAATGATCCCGACCTTTTTTTTTTCGCGCCTTCCTTGTTGTCCCCGCTCTTCTTTTCGTCTTTACTTCCCCTTTGCCTTCCCCTAGTACAGGCTAGCAAACCGGAGGCTTGAACTCTGGTTAACCTCCCTGCCTTTCTCTCATTTCTCTCTCTCTCGTAACCATAAGAGACCTTCACTTGCGAAAAAAAAAAAAAAAAGGACGCTGTAACCGACTGTGCTACCGCCAAGAGCGTTTCTTGCTTGCGGCGTGCGCGTTATCGTTTTGAAGTGGATTGAAGGACAGGGGTGAAGAGTGTGCAAAGGTCGTTGCTTTCCCGCACGAAAGCTTAATTGCTTATTCGTCTATTTGGTACGCTTACGCTCGTTATGCGGCATAAATTTTCTTGCTTTATTTTTATTTTTCTCTCCATTTTCTACCTTTTCATGACATCTTGTATTTCAAGATTCTCTCAATCTTTTTTTTTTTTAATTACGTTTCTTCAACCGCTTCACTGTAGGCCTGTCATAGTTGCAGGTTCACGCGCCGTGTTTGAGGATCGTCATCATCAAGTTGTTGCAAAGCAAGTTGTTCGCCGTCCGCTGACAATTTCTTCCGCAACTGATACTACGCAAGGCGGGGTTCCTATTTCGCTTTATAATGCGCTTTTGTGCAAAACTAAGCGATGTATTTTTTTTCCCCCGGCCAAATGGGAAACGTATGCATGGCCACCGGAACTCGGGCCCTCTTCCTTTGCCTCGGCTTCCACCTCTCGCAGGCGTAGCGACTGACGGGTCTATTTATACTGAACCCTGCAGGCGGGAAAGAAACAAAAGAGAGAGAGAGAGACTGCTGCCGCCGCCGTCGTCATTGTCCGGTCGCTGCCGCGTCATCATCGTAGTCTGCGCACAATCGGCCCGGTTTCCGTTTCGAGAAACAGGTTTGCAGGTTAAAAAAAAAAAAAAAAACGCGTTGAGACCGGCGCGTATGGACGGAGCCGGAGTGCACGTTAGGCAGGAAGTTGCGTAGGAGGCGCGAGCATGAGAGTGGAGGAGGAGGAGGCAGACGGGATCGTCACGCTTCCGGGTCTGCGGCCTCCGCCGACAAGGTCCGTGGAGCGCCTCACGGCCTCTTCTTCGCTGTGGGCGAATCTGTGTGTCGTATTAGTTCTATACACGCTTTATAGACCAAAAATCGCATTGTGCCATCCGCTTTCCACTCCCAGTTGGTCGTTTTATGTGGAGCCGTCTTGTGGTCTCGGTCCATTCTCACTTTGGAAGGACAGGCTTTCTTTCTTTCTTATCCGGCGGCGACGGAGAAAACTCGTTCCTATTTCTTCGTCATTAATCAAGCATTGCCGACCTGCACTTCAAGCCTTAGACAAGAGTGGGTAACGAATACGGGGTTCTAAAGTATAATGTAGCGTACACTTTGCGCCAGAAAGAGAAGTATCGACGTAGCAAATCACACAACGCGATAACAAATGCTAGGTGTAATATCGAAGGTTGATAGCACAGTGGGAAACCGCAGTTTGGCGTTTTTAATCGGTTCTAAGAATCGATATGATCTTGGACGTGCGCCTACATTTGCGGATGAACGTAACAGTTGGTGATAGGGCTGTATTAATAATGCGAGGACATTTTAATGCGACGGTGTTTCAAAAGACGCCCATCGGCGGCCTGCGTAAAATAAAGCAGACCGATCTCGGAGGCTGGGTGGGCCGTTCCCGCTACCAGTACACAATACGATGCGCTTTTTCGCGAGCGTTAACAAACGCACGACCTGCAAATCGGAACCGACATAGTTTTATCGCGTTTATTGTAAACACGAAAGACGGCGGCAACCAGATCGCCGCATTGTTGTTCTGTCAGCCGCGTCCTATGTTTTTCTATACCCGAGGCCGTTATCCGTAATCATTATTTTTATTTTTCATTACGCCACATCATTTCCCGACGTTCAGTCGGCTTCTCCACCCGAAATGGCCCATCCTCTTCGTACCGCCTTGCGGCGTCAACTTGTTTCCTGTTTTCACGAGAATCGATCTTCATCGCCACCTTGCCTATATCCTTCTCGACTCTCACTTTGTCAGCCACGCCACCTCGAGGGTCAGCTTTCTTGAACCTCATTGACTCCGTTCATCGCCAGCAGCCCATAATTATGTCCACTGCAGAACGAAGGCCTCTCCCGGCGATCTCCAATTACCCCTGCCCAATCGCACGCCTAAATATCCGCCAGAACACACTGCGCCTCGGACGTGCGTGTCTGTTTCCGAGTCTTATAATACGGTTTGGCTGTGTCGCTCGTCGCGTCGTTGTCATTTGCGTGCACGTTCTTCTGGTGCTTTCTCGTGGGCGAATGGGAGCATCGGGTCGCCTACACGTCCACGAAAAAAAAAAAAAAGTGTTTGGTTGCCGGGTCGGGAACACCGTTATGTTGAAGGGATGCTGTTTCGGTTTCCACTAACGGGAGTTATCTAATCATATACGTCGAACTTTATACAGTATATATATAAGAACACCAAAGTTTTCTTTTGGCACTCTAGTCTCTGGCAGTAAGGATCAAGGCAATCTGCAATAAGCGGAAATCTGCAATACGTTTTTTGTAATCTGCAGTCTGCAAGTCTGCAAGCTTTCTTGTGTTCTCGCGCAATCGTGTTCTCCGAGCCTATATGCGACTCTGGAATTCTCCTGTTCGCCCACTGTTCGTCCACGGGCCCAGAACCACTTTCTGATTATGAGGCACGCCGTAGTGGAGGACTCCGGAAATTTCGACCACCTGGGGTTCTTTAACGTGCACCTAAATCTAAGTACACGGGTGTTTTCGCATTTCGCCCCCACCGAAATGCGGCCGCCGTGGCCGGGATTCGATCCCGCGACCTCGTGCTCAGCAGTCCAACACCATAGCCACTGAGCAACCACGGCGGGTTAGAACATTCGTGCAAAAATTAAGTGGAATTGTATTTCCGTAAAAACTTATAGTAGAATAATTAACCAGTAAATGGTCTGCCGAAATGTCTACCACAGAAAACTCATTCCAGCGTATCAGGAACGCTATACTGCGGATATGCGTTGAATTTCCGCTCTTTAAGTCGAGAACTTGAGACGCCGAACTCGCGCGCATTGCATAAATGATACGCTGGGCAGTTTAGTGAAGAGCATCGGCGGTGGCGTCGAACGGTGAAGCTCCATGGCCCTTCGAAGTTCGCCACGTGTGTCGCAGTATAGCAGCCAGGAGCAGCAGCGTGACCTTGGGCACGGCAGAGTCTGTATTCTTATCCGGCGGGGGGTGCTCGGCGGGCATGCAACGCTGCGTGCACGTATATGTGCGACCGGCGCGATTTATTATGCAGGCCCATAGAACGGGCAACTGGGCGCCTATTACGTGTGCCGCGAAAAAGCTGCCGGCGCGCATCGGCAGAGCAACCTATAGCGTAGCGATACGTGTACCCGTGCACAGCTTTTGCCGTTTGCTCGCTGCCTGCCGAGGTGGCCAGTTTGCTTTATGCGGCCACCCTGATCGCCCTTCCTCTCCTTTCGCAAGTTTTTTGCATAAGGGCCGATAACGGCGGGCGCAACCTTCGGACTTGTAAACCACTGCATGCGCCGCGAGTAACGGACACGGCTAATTCGCCCCGCTATAGATGCGAAACGCATTAATCTTTGAGTATTTCTCTCTCTCTCTCCTCGGTCGCCCCTTGCCGCACCCAGTGTGCGTGTATGCTCGATGCGCCTCCGGGCTTCACCACGGTGGTGATTCGCTCGATCGTACCGCAGCCCTTTTCTTAGAAAATGCTGCTCCCGCATTAATGTTGGAATTATATTTCTGTTCGTAATAGCGTTCTCGGAAGCTGCCTGTACGTCTCCTCCTCCCCGGGGGGCTGCTGGGTGCGCCGACGAGAGGACGTCCGGGGCGCGCTCTACGCGCCCGAGGCTTATTCGAGGTCGCGAGGTGTTTTCGTGCGTGCGTCGTGCGCACGGCGTAACGCCACCCGCGTAACCGTGTAATTTACCGGCTCCTCCGAGTTGGGTTTCCGCGTCTTTCATTATATAATCCGCTGCTACGCGTGCAAGGGACGCAGGGGTGGGGAGGAATTGCACGAAGCCTTCGGTATGTTCTACACTCGGCTATTGAGATGAATTTACACGAGTGCTCCTGTTATCGCGGGCTGCCGAAGTCACGCTTGCTGGCCGACCCTCTGTCTCTATTCCTTCACTCTCGGGTTATGGCTGAAGCGGTATCCCGGGGAAGCCGTGCACTGTGGAACCCCGGTAATTTTGGATGCAAATCCTTCTAATGCAAATAACGTGGGGTAACGCCAGTTCTTTGTGGCTAACTTTCGGGCGAAAGGCGCGCGGTTCTTAGCAGCATGCAGCACTCACTGGCATATCGTCCGCCGTAATTAATGCGTCTTTGGGAGTGAAGTAACTGAAAAAATTGAAAGTATCCTTACGTGATTCGAATGCAAAAGAATTAGGACTTTTCTAAGTTGTCACCTTAAATTAAAACTCCACCTTAATCTACCTTGCTCTAATTTGTGGCAAACTGATTCCACTTTAATTAGCCTTAATCTAATTTGCACCAACCTTAATCCACTTTAATATACACCTTACTTCAATTGTGGGCGTGGCCCACAGCGTCGGTCCGACGCCGTGGCCATTCACTGCGGGGTTTCGTTCGCAGTGCGAGCCGCTGCAGGTCCAGCTCTTACAGTTTTCTGAAGCTGTATTTCTTGTAGTCCCGGTGGGTGGTACTCCCGACCTCCCGCCCTTTCTCGCTCTGTTGTCGCCATGAACTTGACGCCGGTGCAGCATGTTATTTTTCTGTCGCTGGCTTACCGAAGCTTGCTCGTCGCAGTTCCACAGGCTCAAAACACGTATACCAAAGAGTCTCAAGCATCTCGTTCTTTTCGATAGACTTGCCCCTCTCGCGGCGTCATATTCCAAAGCTGACAGTCGTCGCGCGACACTGTTCCGTCTCCCGACGATGGGAATCGACGTTACAGCTGGCCCGTTCTTCCGTGGGGCAGCCGTTGACGGCCACCGCGAACGAGACTTTTTTTTCCTCGTCGGCGCGGTATACTTCGTACCGAGCTGGGTGGCGTCGGCGGTACGCCTTTTGTCTTCCGTCGGGGGCGTCCGTCATGGCGGGGTAGGGAGAGGGCTCCAGTCATCTGGCTCTAATACCCAGCCATGCACACTGCGAGAGTGAGAGAGAGAAAGAGAGAGAGAGAGAAGCCGCAGTTTTTCCTCTGCTCCCCCGCACTTCCTGCTCCTGCCTTGAGGGCAAGGCGAGGCAAGGCGCGGGTGGCGCTCTGCTTCTCCCTTACTTCTCGAGGCCTTGTTGCTGCTCGCGGGAATCGCCTTGTGTACGCGTGCGTGCCGACGTCGCCGCCTCTTCTTCCACTTTACGGGCGTTGCGTGCGCGGTCGCGTGTTCAGACGGCGGTGTCGTTGAACCCCTCGCCCGAACCAAGCCGCGTTGCCGGTGTGTGGCACTCTTTCCAAACGCGTGTTCGATCGGGCTACCGCCACCGCCAAAGCCGCCTTCCTGGCACGCACGAGCAGGCGACAACCCCCCCCCCCCCCCTCCCACGTATATCGGCAGCCCAGTTCCGCTGAATGTTGTGCGAGTTATGTTCTGCACGTTATTTGCGTGGGGGAAAAGTCTACAATATGCGTATCACGGGGAAGGGACAATTACTATTGCAGTTGTGTAAGCTGGGTGTAAGTTGCCGGAAATGTGAATGAGTACGACGAAGGCTGCTGACGTTAGACAATTGTAACTATAAAAATGGCCAGGAGAGGCCTTCATACTGCTGTGGAGATAAGTACTCTGGTGATGGTGATGAAGCCACCATTCAATCATTCATTGCCGAAGGGTCCTCGCTCGTTACATGGCGCGGGTGGTTTGGGGAAAAAGGGGATTCTATAGAGGCTTTCCGTTAACGCACAAATCACGTAACGCCTTTAACACTACATAATGGAAGATATATGCTCAAACCAGCGCACATATACGGAAAGAACAGACAGCAAGGACACATAATCGGCACAAACGAATGCCTCCAGGAACGCGTTTTAATGACCACGGCGGGTACACTATAAAAATAGCGGTTTAGGGGCTTCAAGATGATAGGGAAGCCTATACGCAATATTTTTTTTCACGAGTGGAACTCGTGCAAAGGGTAACGTTAAAAGAATAAAATTCAATAGTAAACTTGAGAGTGGTGATGCACGCCTGCGCGGTCCATTTTCAGAGTGGTCATCGATTAGCCGCGGGCGAATGAGGAGGACAGGAAGCGAATACGTGCCTGGCGTCTTACGAAATTGAGATAAATCTGTCCTTTATGAGGAATTAGCTCTCAAGATCCGCCAACGCGGTAATAAACTGCCTGGTTACGAAGAACCCGTTCTCTAGTTCACTCTACCCTACGTGGATGGCGCCCTCTTCGCCGATGCCGTCGTGTGGGTCTGAAAAGAATTACATGTAATGGTGAAGTGGCCAGGAACATGTGCATTCTTGCGCGCATGCTGCCAACGCATAAAGCGCTATCCTCTGAGCGGTGCTTATCCGCTTACGCGTAGCTGGGCACGCGCTTCCAGCAGGAAATGATACGTCGTGCGGGGGGTACGCATCACGTGATGTGCACTTATATCCGCGCCTCTTGCATCTTATCCAACCGCGAGCCTGAGTGGTTTTAGTTGCGAGGCCCATTATACGGGCCGGTTAGACTATATAAAGAAAGCTCCCTCTGCTTGCTGGCTGGATCACGTCGCTCCTGAATAATGGTATACCCGCCGGATGTGTTCGCGGACTCGAGCGGTGCTTCTTTGTGGACGGAATAACGCCGAGACAGGATAGAGCACTTCCTCATGCGCGTGCGAATCAGAGGGTGTGGGTAGGGGGTGAGGGTTTTAGGGGGAACGTATATGTGTGGCCCCCTCTGAACTTGATCGGCCTCCATATACATTGCGGCGCACCACAGGCTTGACATATGTGTTCGTGCCTTGACGTTTTAGCATGTTCTGGCGCGCTTCGCACATTCTGCTTCTTAAGGCTGTGTAACTGCGCTATAACAAGCCGATCGCCACTGAGCGAGATGTTTACCGAAAGCCTTAAGTAAAGTGGGAATCACTCGTGTATTTCACTTAAGCGATCGAGAGAGGAATGCCTAAACTGGGGCGCATCCTTAGGTTCGAGAGTATACGAAGTGTACACGGATTCTCAGTGTGGTTACGCTGCGCGTGGTCCACCTTGCAGCAGCACTTGTAGCTCTCTCTCTCTCTCTCTCTCTCTCTCTCTCTCTCTCTCTCTCTCTCTATTCGTAGACAGTGATAAACTGAATAGAAAGAGGCATGGGGCATCCCCCCTCCCCCTCTTTAATACACTTAGTTTGACTGCGAGCGGCGGGTGGCACTTTGGTTTTTCTTTCGCGGCTCACGTCTTGGTGCGCGTGTTTGTTCATCGGAAGACCCGCGGCACTTGAAGCAGTCCAGAACACTCGCTGGCGCGCATCTGCCTCAACGAGATCGCGGCAACCGCCGGTCGGCCGGAAGGATGCGGCGTCGACTGTGCTCGATCCTTATCCCCTCGCCTTCACCTCCTTTACAGCCGCAAGTGTGCGCATGTCGGCGTTTGCAGACGACTGAGATGGGACAGCACGGCACATCCCATTGCGCAAGCGCGTGCGCTCCCTGGGCCAGGAGAGAAGATCGACAGGCTCGAAGAAAGAACGCTTTCTCCGTACTATTCCCACACCGCAATTGCTGGGCGGCAGGCAGTGCGTGACTGCAGTGTTATAGTACTTTGCGGGCGTTACTGTCGCTTCACTTTACTGGTTTTACAAGTGCAAAAAAAAAAAAAAAACGCGTGCGGTGACATTTCGACGCACTGCACACAAGGTGACGTGGTCAAAGCTATACAAAAGTCCCTCCACGACGACGCTCCCTCATCACCTTTGGCCACGTTCACGACCGGCCAATATTTACACGTATTGCTCGCCCAGCGTGTAAGTAAATTTGGGTTCATTAGGAAAGATATTGAAATGGCTTTGGCAGCTAGGCGTCTTTGAGAAAAAATACCTTTTGTACTTTTATTCGCGTTATTTTGTACGCCTTGCCGATAACGTCTCCAAACTTTTGGGTCCAATATTTTTAAAACTCGGTCCCTATGCGGTGCGCTGATTAAATCTATGTGCATTCGTTTTGGCGTTGTCCCTGCCGCCTTTGGTCTGCTTGATGGTGTTCTTCGAACTGAGGTGATCCTTGGTTACATCCCTTTGCTGCGCACCACGTTCACTGACCAATTAAGGATCTGGTGCGCGTTATGTCGCAAGCGCAGCTGCCGATTTCAGGCAAAGGCTGCAGGTAGTGCGCCGTTTGGCTACAGCGTGCGGTACCAAGGCCGTGCCACGTCAGGCCCCGCGACGTCACCGTATATGGGAATTCCTGGAAACTAGCATGAGCGAAGCTTTCGCGATACCGAGTGTCGTAAACTTTACGAGCGTCTTTACATACCTGACCGTTTCTTCTGCAGACGGAGTGCAAGCTGCGCTGCTGCTTCGTATTTGGTGCCGCCAAATTTAAATGGCGAATTTTTGTTTCTGCGATATAGGCGGTGGCGCCTGCGCTGCATGCAGGAACACTTCGCCAGACCGGGAGTTCTTTCTTTCTTTCTTTCTTTCTTTCTTTCTTTCTTTCTTTCTTTCTTTCTTTCTTTCTTTCGGACACTGGGAAGACCGTCGTCACGTGTAGTTGCGAAAAGCCGATGCGCTGGCGTCATTAGCCTGGCTTTTCGGATGGCTCGTGTCTTTTAGAGCAGTACCCCCCACCCCCCTTTTTATTAACCATATCTATAGTCCTTGCGAAATGGTGACTGTCGACGAAAGCAGGTCGCCCGCATGCATAATTCGCGTATTGAGCGATGCATCCTTTCTTATATGGGAGCCCGAAAGTTTGCTATAACCTCGGTCGGGCATTACTAAAGTAAACGCTGTAACTATGCCCAGAATTAATTTACCTTGCTAAAAAAACTGCGTGCGCTTGGTTAACGCGCTCTATGCAAACATTGCGCGTCTGACATAGTCTGGCGTGGCGCCGTCACGCTGTCGCGGCAATTTATTGCTAACACAGGGCACGACAAACAATCTCTGCAAAAAGCCTTTTCTTCTTTTTTTTTGTTACTCAGACATAGTATACAGCGGGCTCGGAGGGATGGGTGGGAAGCAGTGCTTGCTCTGAGTATTAAGCTTGCCCGAGGTGCTGCGTTCGAATGACATTGTGCCTTCGGTTGTAAGCCCACATTCACTGTTTAAACTTAGTTACGGATGTTCATATTAGAAGCATCTCATCTGAAACGAAACAGTGTCTGTTCTCACCGTACTCATACCTTTTATCCTAGATTCTTTTTATTGCGTTCTGGGGGGTCCTTAAACATTGCTACATACAGGGTGTTTCAGCTAACAGTAGCCGGAGGTTAAAAATATGCCGATGCACTCTAAGACGACTCGACCAAATGCATGTTGCTCACTTTTTTATGTAGTGTGTCACGCTATTTTGTATTTTGCTTAATTAGATAATTAGTCAGGATTAATTGACCAACTTCTGAAGCAACGAAGCTAGGGAAAAAAATTCAAATTAGAAAGTTGCAGAGCGGTTTATAAAACGTCTCAATAAACAGTTTGTCTTTCCATCTATTAACTATTAGTGTCTTTCAGCTTACTGCGGATGCCCGCGAAATACAAAAAAATAAACACGTGACATGCCCGCTTGCGCGTCGTGATTGCACTGCTCCCAAGCGTTCCGCGCACAAACGAACATAGCATTTAGCCGGGTGTGCTGCCGCTGCTTCTGCTCATCGCTATCATGAACCGCCGCGACGGAAGCACATCGCTGGCGTAAGTCGCGCAGCCAACGCCTGCGTCACTGCCCTGTCGCAGCACGCCCTGCTAGATGCTATGTTCGTTTGTACGCGGACCGTTTGGGTGCGCTGCAGTCACGGCGCGCAAGCGGGTATGTCGCGTGGTATATTTTTGTCTTTCGCGGGCGTCCGCAGTAAGCTGAAAGACACTAATACTTAATAGATGGAAAGTTGTAAACTGCCTAATCCGACGTTTTACAAACCGCTCTGCAACTTTTTAATTGGATTTTTTTTCCTAGCTTCGTTGCTTCAGAAGTTGGTTAATTAATATTGACAAATGATCTAATTAAGCAAAATACGAAATAGTGTGACACACTACATACTGAAGTGAGCAACATGCGCCGTCCAAGAGTGCACCGGCGTACTTTTAAACTCTGGCTAAAGTTAGCTGAAACACCCTGTATACTTGGCTCTAAATGAACGCAGCATTTAGTATCACAAAGTTTGCACTGTGTCCAGAGTGTTAGGAGGTGGCCGTGGGGGAAAATGGGGAGACTGGGGACTCTGGGGATCAGCGCGGCCAACCCCGAGGATGTCATCCACGCAGAGCAGCTCGTGCCCTGTAAAGCATTCGCGCTAAATCGCCGTGTCCACGGTCTAACCGCACTCGCCTTTGAAAAAATGAGCTCCTGGGAAAAGCGCCCTCATTCGTTGTTTGCACCACGTCTTTAAATATTTATCTGGAGCAGTTCACACGTCGTATAAGTTGGCGACGCTACGACGGTCGCTCCACGCGAATTCGGCAACTACATCAGTCGGTTTGCCGTCTTTCTCGCGGAAAGACCGTGACGTCACTTACCTTTCAAGCGAGCGCTCTCCCTTGTCGACATTGCGTTTATCAGGTTTCGCTCGTCTCCGAAACGAACAGAAGTTATAAGCGTCGGCGGAAGTGGATCTGAGTGTAACGGAATACAAACGTTACGCGTTTAAGGGTGGCACCACGCGGAGAAGGCGCGTTTCTACGAGCTCCATTCAGACAGATCGGCTCTTGTGGAATCCGCGTCCCACTGAGCACGAAATCACTTGTTTGCTTGCTTACGAGCGCATCGTAACGCGAATGGGCGCCGTCAAAGGAGCGTGAGCGCGGTCAATTATTGGACAGTAGGAATAAATGGAATAACGGTGCGGGAACGTGGTCCGCCGGTCGGGACTCCGAGCGAGAGCGTGATTGAGCGTGGCGCTCCGCGGCAATTAGCTTCCCTCCACGAGCGACGTCTTCAGCGGAGCTACCTGCTGCGCCGTATACGGGACCATTAACGAAGCAGCGAGCGCTAATCAGCCTCCCTTGCCCGAGCCGATTGCTGATTGATGGAAGCCGGAGAACGGCGCGTGCGTCATGCGTATACCTTCGCCGCTGCGTCCGAGCCGCGTTCTACATCGTCGAGAGCACCGATGGAGGTCTGAACGATGGAGGTCGATGGAGGTCTGGACGTCTCCTTGTGAGGCCTGCCCGCATGACTTACTTTATTTATTTATTTTTTGGCGTGTCGTGTGTTCTGCGCGCACACGATCGACTTAGATGGCGGACAAGGTCGGTGGGCGTTCCCGTGGCATGCCCGGCTGTTTTCGGTCATCCTGCCGTTTTCTCGGTGCGCTGCGGAATCGTCATTTCACTACGCATGTACGGTGGTTACTTGCTTGCCGCTTAGTACTATACGTAGCGTTCGAAATACGCTGTGCAAAGGATGTCTCTACGCAGGGAACACGACGAGTTCCCCCGATTCCTGCGGCGCACCGCACGACACTCGGAGAATGGGTCGCCTTATTTTTGGACATCTTTAATGAAAGGGCAGTCGTTCGCGGCCCCATAGCGGACCGCGATCCCCGACAGTTCTGCCGTGCTGGCCAGCGCGCAGCGTACAGTATTGGTGATGTGGACGGTCAGAACGGCGCGGCTCGCGTTTCTTTGAGAGAATGAATGAATGAAGCTGCGTTTATTTCACATTAAAATTCGCCAAGGGCGTTGCGGTGGGTTCCTCTGAGAGGTCGGCTCTTAAAGAGCATTCCTTGAGAGGGCGCTTTAGCTCGGGCCCAACTCCGACGCAGCCTATATTCAAATACATGTAAAACGCAGAAACGCTTTTCTGAGATTACTCCTGGACCGATTTTAATGAATGTTGCATTTCAGAGAGAAAGTTAGATTCTAGTGATTGTTGAAAGTAGAATTTCGATTTGGAGGGGCTGAATTTTGTTAAAAGGGTTTTCAAAAATTCTAAAGTATGAAAAAAAAAATAGAAGCACCAAGTTTACAAATTAATACCTCAGCGTCAAAAACAGATATCGCGGTTCCGTAAACGGCATCCGTTAGATCATTTAAAGCGGGCATGTCATTTTATATCTTCCGTGAATTTATTACGTTGTGTACAAGAGTTCTGCAAAAGCTGTATTTCCATATTACTATATTTTTTTTACATTCATGTGCAACACATCAATTTTGTCCGCTTTAGGTGTACTATCACATGTAGTTCACAGAATTGTGATATCATATTTTATTGCTGAGTTACGGAGTTGTAAACTTGCTAGTTTCGTTTTCTAAAAATGTTCGAATTTGCCACATTTTAATAAAGAATTGACGACCTAAATAATAAATTCGACACCAACAGGCACTAGATTTTAAGTTTTTCTTTTAAATTTGACGAACCTCGTCAAATTTGGTGCGGTGGTTGCCGAGAAAAACGAATTCTCCTTTTACGTGTATTTAGATAGGACCACCCGAGCTTTCTCTTAAGTGCAGTCTCTATGTAACCTAGCTAGGTATTACTGGAGCAGACTGCAGGCCTATTTGATTAATGACGGCAACCTGCAGCACATGCCAGCGCCCCAGTGAGAGACACACGCGTGCCATTAGCGTAAACTGAAACTCGCACACGAAACAACTGATCAAAACGCATGTTACCCATGCTTACGTGGAAGCTGTAGTGCGACGTGTAATATCTCTGTAGCTGGCTTCTATAGGCGTGCAATAGTTCCATGTGTGCGTTTGGGAGTCTGAATTACGCGGCTGCTAGAAATTCACGAGAACCTATATAGAAACGGAACAAAACATATTTGAGTATCGTCGGAATTTCTTTGCGTTTAAATTTGTATACTGATGGTGCATGCAGCGCTGCATGTTTGTTCGGCTATTCGGCTATCTTTGTCTCGTTGACATGTTGGACATTGCTCGTTCATTATTAGACATAGCTCGGCCCGCACGCTGAGGCATTATTTGGAGCAAATGTGTGGATAGCTAGCTCGCGCACCCGTTGTGGCTTCCTCGTGCCGTTCGCAGAGTATGCACGCAGCTGCCCCGTGAATCCCCGAGAGGTTTAGTTCCTCGAGAGAGAGAGAGAGAGAGAGAGAGAGAGAGAGAGAGAGCACGGCACGCAGCCGGTAGAATTATAACCGCGTCTCTCGACTGCGTTCTAAGGGGGGCGTACAAAGCAGGGCGGCGGCTTCTATTTCCGGTCTCCCCGTCGGCGTAGCCTTCGGCCGCGCAGCCCCGCGCTAAGAAGGCCATCAACTCCGGGGCCCCGACTCCCTTAAGAGGTTCCTGCCCCCGGGGTTGCTGCTGCAGCTGCCGCCGGCGCCCGGCGCTGTGGGTGCTTGTCGTCGCTCCTTCCATGCGCCCCTGTCAACCCTTCTCCTTCTTGAACTTGCCCCTTTTAGAAGAGCGAGCTTTCCGTTTGTGGCACCACGGCGCGGGCCTGTGTGTGTGTGTGTGTTGTGTATGTGTGCGTGACCTTCTACGCGGCGCCGCTGCAGCTGTTGCGGCTTACTCTGGGCTTTTCTTGTACTTACTTCCTCAATTTCGGTCCGTGCAGGGCTCCTTCGATCCTTCGCTGTCTGTTGGTCTCTTCACATTTGTTGCTGGTCTCACGGCATTTCGCGTGCGTGCGTGCGTGCGTGTGTGCGTGTGTGTGTGTGTGTGTGTGTGTGTGTGTGTGTGTGTGTGTGTGTGTGTGTGTGTGTGTGTGTGTTACCTAGAATGAGCACGGGGAACGCGAAACGCGCTGCGTGTGGAAACTCCCCGCCGCACTGCGACCCTGTGAGTGCGGGCCACTCTTCGATGCATTTCTGCTTTGCCGTCCATCCGTTCTCCGGGGCTATTTCGTCGGGGCTATTTCGGGAACCGGGCGCGCTCTTTGCTGCCGAGTTCCCCGCTGCCGTGCACTTTCACTCGAGAGTACCCCTAACGGGGTTTCCCTGTTTCTCGAATAGGTAAACTTCCAATCACTCAGTGGATCTTTTGTTTTCTTCTTTCTTTCTTTTAATTGTTCGTCGCCTTGAAGAGCGTCGGCGGCGTTTTAATTGCATAGTAATTAGGCGTATAGAGATAATGCCATTGTAAACAATGAAGCAAAGCACTCGCGAGTTAGTGTATGTTCCTCGGAGTTACGTTATTTATACGCGTATATATACGTGAACTGCGGTGTTGGGAACTTCGGGACAAACAGCGCATGCCGATTTTGGTGAAAATGTCTTGGTGGACTTATAGTTAGCATCAAACAGGCGGTAAGGGGATTCGTTGGTTGCTTCCCCACTTGTCTTAAGCACGCACAGCAACTGTCTCGCGGAGGTAGCGTTTACGAGGTTGGCGGGGAACTCTCCTAGTAACGTGGTCTGGAGGACAGTATGCGGTTGACGTCATGGAGGCCACCATATTGTTTTGCAGCACGCGCGATGAAATTGGCTGCGCTTTATCTCCATCCGATAATCTCCTGCAGCACAGTTGAATTAAGCCGTGAATAAGATAAAAAAAAAGATGACGTACATGACGTCACGTGAGTACCCCCTGGCGACGGCAGAAGTGGAATTATTCTTCAAGTGAAAGCACTCCAGATTTCCTAGATTGCCGAAACAAGCGTCCATGAATTCCAATTTAAGGCCTTTCTGAAACATTTCGCTGTCTCTCTTTGTTAAAAATAACTGAAATAATGTAACTGTTCTATTCAAATGCTGTTCTTTTACGTGTTTCGTCAACATTCTGAGGCCCTCCCTCCTTCCCAGCTGTAGCTGTGCCTTTATAACGCCAACATCGGCCTATCGCGTGCGGTGGATGGCAGGAAAATTGAATCGAACGAGAGGAATCCTCGTTACGTTACAGTGGTCCATAGCACGCACGCGCACACGCACTATTAAGTCCCCAGCGTCGCCTTCGCAAACGACCAGCATGTTTGTTTCTTTCCCTATACCTGTTCTTGACTACGTGCTCTTGGGCACGCATTTCAGGGCAGCACGTTTATGAGCTGGCGTACGTGTGCTGACCGCATATCTGCATGGACGCTGAAGATCGAGCTTCCTCTCTGTGTCGTGTGTGGGTGGAATTCCCCGCATGCGCGCTTGCACATGGCTGCTTCTTTTTTTCGCCGCTCGCGTGTTGTGAGATAGCGCAAGAGCGTGATATCGCAAGTACGCGCGCAGATTTCCCCTGCGCGTACTTGAACGGTGGCATCACCAGCGTTTTTCGTATAGCATACTAGAGCTTGAGTTAACCAGGTAGGCGTTGCATGTTTATCGGCCTAGGATTTTTGTATATATCTCCGTAATCTTTTTTTTTTTGTCAAAACTTTTCTTTCTGCCGCCCATCGCTAGCATGCCTGTAACGGATCCGGTTGTATCAATCTCTTCCCTGCTTTTTTTCCCCCCGTTAATACTCCACGCCACTTGCTTATCTCGACTGCTGACTGGTTGATGCTTCCATCCGCGTTAAATTCAGGCGCCTCCGGAAGGTGTACGTACGTTATTTATTTATTTATTTAGGTTTCCTTGCAGGTTCCGTCAGGAACATTGAGTACGGGGGCGATTGAATCAAACACAAGTTTAACAGAAGCAACGCAGTACCAAACAATGCAATGTGCTTACATAGCACAAATAAACAAAAGGTTAGCATGAAACAAGTACACTATAGTCACAAAGAGGTTTTGGTTTGCAAAGGCGCGATAACGCAAGAATGTAAGATACACAAGCGGTGGAGACAGCATGTTCAATGCGCAGCCAATAGGCGCACGGCGACAACTGGTACAGTAAAAAGAAAAAGAACAAAATGGCGACAATACACCCTCACGTATTCACAACGAAACGGGTCGGGTATTCACAACGACGGGTCTCACTGGATGAATCTCTTCGAATTCCATTAGGATGCGCTTAGTGATCTCCAAAATTTTGCTGCGGCATACACATGCCTCACCTTCTTGCGAATATTTGCTCCGGTATGTCTTCATCCATACGCAACCTGCTCGAGCCTCAAATAGCGAGGCACTGTCCTTTATGTTATCGTACAGGTTGCCCCTTCTGAGTTCTTTCTTCCCATTCTTGTAAATCTCCATGGTCGTTTTTCGTTTCCATTCCTTGCATCCTATACTCGCTGTCTCTGTATCTCACGCTTACTGTTTGATGACTCCTGGTTGTCTATTTACATCTTTAATTACACTGTACTTGGTTACCAATTTCCTTGACTTCTTCCTCCAATCTGTGTACACCTTTTCAGGCGCAGAATTAACAGAAGCGCCCCCTGGGCGATGATTGGCGCCTGTGCAAACGAGCTGCACAGCGCCAAACCACAATGGATGGCGCGGACTGGCAAATAAACTTTATATTGGAAAGACAGCGAATGCAGTAATACAGGAAATTATTCAGTGCGCTTGGTGCAGCTTCGCCCCCCCCTCCCGCCACCTATACCCATGTGAAAAAAAAAAAAAACGACAAGGCGTGCGTTGCGTTGTTACCCACAATGTGTTGGTCGTGCAATATTGTAATGACGATTTCCTAAGACGCACGCTCTGCATTATTTTTCGTGCAGTGTGCCGCAATAACGAGCAGTGCATTTTTACGTCTGCGACGATCGCTTGTTGTACGAAAAGCGTACTGCAGCCTCCCAATGGCAATTAAATATCCAATAAACGACTAAGCCGTTTCCCTTCGTTCCCGAACGGTGGCCTTTCGTGCTCGTTTATAGTGCGTTCACACCGTGTTCCGTTTGGCCAGTGTAACGCTTTCTGCTGCTGATTGGAAAATTCAAATAATCCACTGCCCCTGCGAGCAAAATTTGGTGTTACGTGTCATCTCACATTGTTCTGAAATCTTGCAGCTAGTGTCACTTTTGTTTTTGTTGCTTAATCGGTTTTTTGGCCTTGACCTCCTACTGTATAGGATGTTGGCAGCCCTTCTGGATATCGAAAAATGCTTGAAAAAGACTTGTCATCTACAACCTGGCGCCAAACCTGCACGCGTTGCCCCGTATTATGCAAATGTGCGGTGGTGTTACGTACCTGTCTCATACAGAACAAGCTGATATACATAGTTTTAGTGCGCCACATTTGTAAGTTTTAACGCAACTTTGCATTGGCGCGCGCAGGAGTTCGAATAACTTTTCTTATTCTAAAGCATATACGCATGACGCGTATGCACTGACGTGCGTAAATCGCGTTCTCTTCCTTATATTCTTTGGGAAACAGTACGCAAGTCCACCGCTTATCAAGAATGCGTTTACAAATGTGCGCATTTACCATGGCAATTGGGTGCGGCGAAGTCAACGGCGCTCGCGCGTTGCAAAACGCCGCCTTTGGTATGCTGCAAGCCTCGGGGAGCTTTGCCGGGGTTCCGTGGCAGCGGCGCTGTGTGACGTTGATCACGAAAAGATAAGGAGCCCTCGAGTAAACAGCTTGGGAGCAGTGAAGACACCGCTGCTCCGTCTCTCTCTCTCTCTCTCTCTCTCTCTCTCTCTCTCTCTCAGCCTGGTTACGTTGTTGCTTCATTCCTTGCTCAGTGTAACACACTGTGCTAGTCGAGCGTCCGTTCGATCATAAACTCTATTCATTCGATCAACGCCGTCACTCGCCGGAGTGAACGGCCATCGCGCCGAGATATGACGCTCAGCCGCATTGAAAAAAATAATAATAATAATAATAATAATAATAAAGAAGGGGAGCGGCCCGTTGATGAGGCGGCAGGGGGAGCGAGCCCGCGGTCTTTGCTTCCGGCATGACCACATTGTCGTTCCCCCGCTGCTCTCAGAGGTGTCTGAAGTGCGGAAACAAGAGGGCGGGGGGGGGAGGGGGGGATGCTCGGTTGGTAACAGCGGACGCGATCCTCCCCCTTCCACCTTGGCCTGCCACTGCACGTCTTCGCCTCCAGGTTGCACGCAGCTTCAAAGGTTTCGCAACCTGTTTGCGCGCGTTCTCGCGATGCTGTCGGTGCGGGTTATAGACCTCCGGCACACGCGCATCATCATGGTGCACCTCCTGTGCGGTATATAGCAGCAGCGCGGCTAGCTTGGTTCCTCCTCTGCGAGCATGGGTGTGGCACGTTCGCGGGCGCGCGCGTCCTTCACCTTGACGCGGGCTCCTTTGGCGGCAACGAGATCGGCGCGGCGTTTGTGCAACGGACGAAGTGAACCGAACCCGACTCTGAAGGGTCACGCTAGCGTACTCAACTTTAGCGATAGCCATCGACTCTGCGTGTGCATAAAATAGAGCGCTTTGCGCGCATAGCTTCGTTTGCCGAGTCTGTCGAGTTGACCGTCCCGACCTTGTGGAGCGGGCTGGCCGAGTCCACCAGCCCCTTCTTGGCAGTTTGACAACAGTCGCCTCGTCGCCCGCTAGTTCCGACGCGATAGGGATTATATCATGCACGAACTCGGCGACCGGATTTCGGCCCGACAGACCTCGCGAGTGTACTCACCTTCATTGGGTTCATCTAAGCGTAGCTTATCTGCAGTGCCGCTTCAGCATATAATACGGAAGTAGCTTGCGTCTGATGTTAATTAAGTCGTTTTCTGTGATCGCGGCCTCGTGAAGTGGGGCTCACTATAGAAAATAATGCTTGTTAGGGATTTATTCTTTGAGGCTCAGCGGAGGTCCCGCGTCTACGCGTGAGTCGCTTGTATTGCGGTATTTAATGTTGCGTAATTAGATCTTCAAGCCCGCCCGTGCGCTCAGTGAAGCACCGCGTGCATCAACTGAACTCCGAGCGCTGAGTGAGTGAGTGAGTAAAGACTTTATTTGAAAACAAGGTATTGACGGATGACCTTGTTGTTAGGCAGCCACGAGCCCCTGGGCCCGGGCGACTCTTGGTCTTTTGCATAGTGTACACTCCGCAAGGCACACAACCGAAAATTACGTGGATGGCTTTCGGCGCTATCCCCTCGTGGTTGGTATACGAGCCATTGCTCGTGAGGGCAACACCAGCAACCGCTTGGATGTTTCGGGCTGATGCGCGGGTGGCGTTGCTCCGTCGCCGTCTCTCTGCTTTGTGCGACCACCGAACAAATGTTGCCGCGGTCGGTCGTCACGGCGGCCTGCACAATGTCGGTGTGTGTCGCTCTTCGCTGTTTGCATAACCTCGAGTGCCGTGATGACGTCGCCGCCGGTGTCGACACAACCGCGTGCGATTGGCACCGAGTGGTGCCTCCCATTGTGTATGCCGAACGCGAATATAAACCCGTTCTGCGAAGGATATATAGGTTCCCTCGCGTTCTCAAGCCCCCTACTTTTTTTTTTTTCCCCGTGATAGTTGTGGATTCTTGGCCGAGGTGCGTGTAAGACGGCGTGGACGATTATGCTTCTGTCTCGCCATGCTGAAGAGATGAAAGAAAGACGAGCCTTAAAGGACACTAAAGAGAAAAACGAGTTATTCAAACCGTATTGGCGATTTGCCCTATACGATACCCCCTCCCCCTTTCCCCATCCCAGAGGGGGGGTGGGGAAATGCCACTCTTAACAGAGGCTTGGTAAGCCTGAAAAGGCGCAACAACAAAAAGGCAAGGAGTGACGCCCCGTTGAAGTTGCCGCTCAAGATCGCCCGGACTTTATGGATTTCGGCGGCGTCTCATCATTACAGATGGACAACATTTTATTAAAAAAAAAAAAAACAGCCAGAGACTAACCTTAGTAAGCGTCGGTGACTTTTACGGAAGAGCTTAGAAGTTTTGCGGAGCCACAACACGTGCCCGAATTCGGAAAGATAGTTAGAAATTCGTGGCGTACGTAACACTGACGTACCAGCTATGGGGAAATTCCGGCGCGAAATTCAGAAACTCTTTCGTTTCCTTTTTTTTTTTTTTTTTGTGGCTTTCCTTTTCTCTTTTGATAACCGAGCTGCAAACGTGAAGTTAACGAACACGAGAGTTTCGAAATAATAGTTTACAGGTATGCGCAGGCTGAAGTATATACTATATAGTGTTTCGCTTTAGTGCGTGTCCCCTTCAATTACACGCGAATGCGAGCAGTGCGCGCAGGCTGACGCAACCCGCTCTGTGTCTTGCACTTCCTCTGTTCTTGCTGCCTCTGCTAACAGGAAGTAAGACAGACGTTGGCCTTGTGCTTTGCGTTAGCGCCTGCGTGTGTGTATACAGGATCCGGAATGGGGGAGCGGGCAAACAGAGAGGCGGCGACTCGAAGCCGTCGCGTGCTGCCGTGCCAGGAGCCGTTATTGTGGACGGGGGGACGTATGCTAGTGAAGGAATTATTTATTGACGTTCCTCGCCTTTGAAATTCTTTTTTGAGGGCAATCCGCAATAAGAAGTTGGCCGGGGGGGGGGGGAGGGGAGGCACCGGATAACAACAGCGCGCTGTTGCTGGCCCCGAACTCGTCGCGCTGGACATTCACGCGAGCGCAAACAAACAGCGCGCAGTTTGAAAATGGGGGAAACGTGTTCGTGCCGACTGCTTCAGTGTTCAGCGTTGGTGCACAGCTAAAGGTGCGTGCGGCGCCATATAGGTCACCTTGAGCGTTGGCATATACGGTGTTCCCAGTATTCGTCCGGCTTACGTGAAGTTAGGTCCGTGGTAACCAAGTGCGGGGAAAGAAGAATAAAAAAAAAAAGCGCGGGGAATATAAGAGATGGAACACGGAAACCGTGGGGGTTTGGGATATGCTGTACAGTTTTTTTTTTTTTTTTTTGTTCTTAATAGCGTATGCAGACAGCGTAAGCGACCTGCCCCGGTTAGGAAATTACGAAGCTTCGCACGCGCTGATTGCCGCGGCTCTTGTTTTCTTTTTTTCCCCGGCCAGTAGTTCCCGCTGGCACGCGAAGTCGAGCTCTGCTGAGCAAGTGGAGCGATCGAGTCTGCCAGAGCGCGCGCCGAGCATCGGCGGACTCTCGGTTCCGGTGCGAGCCTCGTGCGTCAGCGTCGGAATCCTTTTTGCGCGAATACGTGAATCAGCTCGGGGCGAAGCAGCCCGAGTTGGACGACACTCCCCGGCGGTTCTGTCCCAACACATCCTGCATAGATAGCATTTATGCTGGCTCTGTCCGCGACGTTATCCGGAAGGGCAATCTATACGCTGCCACTGGGAGACCCTGCCTCTATAGAAGATAGGGGACGCTCACTCCCCCTCTGTTCTCCGATCCCTTTCTTTACCCCTTCCACATTCCTTTTATGCTCTTTGTGAGCTGCGTTACAAGCCTAAAAAAGTAACGACATACCAACTCGCCCTAACTGCCACGCTTTTCCCGAGTGACGTCACACAAGTTTAGAAGGTGTTGGTCGTAAACAAATAAAAAGAAAGCTTGTAAACAGCCTGATTAGCACTGTATAAGAAACAAGAAACAAAAAAACGCTATCTAAAAAGAAATCATACATACACGAGCTCAATGCGCGAGCCGCATTTCTTTTTTTTTTTTTTAATTTGAGCTTGTCAAAAAAGTCACAGGCCCGCATTCTCGGGCGATCGGTTTCGGAGATACTTTCGTTCCTGTGCGTCGCACGTCCTGGTGGTGCGACGAAGCCCCCCCCCCCCCCTCCCCCCGCCCATTGGCTTTGCCACACCGTGCATGCAAGGGGTGTCCTCGAGTAAGCGATCCGTCAAAGGCATTGTCCCGGCTGAAAAGCGTTGTTATTTCTTTTCCTTTCGACAAATTCAATTACCCGAGACACGCAATCGCAAGTCTTCCTGAACCACAAGGCGTACCGTTGCCCATAACCCCCGACGGAGTCAATTGTGTGTGCGCAGGAAAGCCGCGGTGGAGATCGACACTTGCTTAGCCGCAAAATTGTCTACCGGAAGTGCGTAAAGAACTTCCGGCGCAGTTCACTGCGGCCTTGTTTTTCTTCTTCGTCCTTTCCTCTGTACGGTGCTAAATGTTGGCGTTGCGATTTACATTCGCTTTGCGCTATTACTGGCCTTAGCCGTTCAGAGTGCGTACTTAATTGTCGCCGTATAATGGTCGTCCTCGGCGTAGTGCGACGTTTAAGGCTCACTTACGCAATTACCGTAATCGCTCTCTCGAATTTAGTGCTTTTAAGCGAAAGCGTTGCTAAAAATAAAGGAGCGGACGTCAGCGATTATTCTGGCCCCGAACTCGTCTATGCGACAGCGGCATGGCGCTCGCAGTGGAAGCGGTCACATCCGCTGAAGAACTTCTCTGCTACGCGCAGGACGTCGTTCTGTTCTGTAACAGAACGACGTAACAGAACAGGTGGTGTCCTAATAGCACCTGCAGTGACGAGGACGTCGTTCTGTTCTGTAACAGAACGACGTAACAGAACAGGTGGTGTCCTAATAGCACCTGCAGTGACGACGACTACCTCGGCGTAATGGAAGGAAAGCCTCATAGGCCATACTTTTCCGTACTCGAAAACACGTGGTGGTCGCCATGTTTTGCACACCATTAATTGCCTGCGCCGGGGCCCTCCGAACTGAGTGCCACCGTTCTCGGAGTCTGCGAGGTGCACAAATCCCCGCGCTAACCTAACTGTGGCAAATCTGCGCGTTAGCGCAGCGCCGCGGTGTTTAGTGCCTCCGGCTCTCCATACTGTACTTTGCGCAATTGTAATTATTGTGATCTTAGAGAGAGCGACACTTACCCAATCGGGGGTGTGGCCAAAAATCGGGCGGATTTCAGAAATGGCCTACGAATTCAGAAATTGGGATGCAGGGATTCAGGTGCGATCCCTGTAGTGACAGTTGTGGGCAAGGTTTTTTTTTTTTTTTCGCCATATGGCGAGGATGAAGCTCAAGATGAATTCAGGAGCGTTATTATAAGCTATTAACTGAACGTAATATTACCTGACTCGTGGTCCATTCCCCATGTGGGCACTTGCCATGTTTTGAAGAAACAACAACAAGAGGTCGGGTGACTTCGACGACGTAACGGAAAGTACGGGCGGACGGACCAGTGGAAATGGGACAACTAAAATGGTGCAGCTATAACCAGACGAGCAACGCGCGTCAGCCGAGCAGCGAAGAAACTCGTAAACCGTATATGAAGAAATAGAATGCAACTGTATGGTGCGACGACTCTACAGTCTGAGTAGGCTTTGTTTGTGGAGGTGGCTCTCCCCGGCAGTAAATGGGCGATGAGTGGTATCCGCAGGACGTGGCGCACCAGAGGTTTGGCGCAGGTCTTCGGCTAGTACCCGAGCAGAACGTTCACCCACAACACGTGCTCGCCCAGGTGCTTATATGTGTGCACGCGCAGATGCTCGGCCGGAACATTGTACATCTGCAAACACCTGATCTGCAGGCCGTGTTTTATGTAACGAGTTTGGTTATGTGCGTGATATGTGTGTCATAGGTTGCGCTGTGCAGCGTTGTCAAACTTATGAAGCGCTGTCACAGTGTCTTCGCGCCTTTCCCGTCGCTATTCTTCGTCGGCATCAAAAGTGCGATGAGCCGCGACAACTCTGTGTAGCACGTGTGTCCTCACAACGGCGGGCGATTGATCTGCAGTGGTAGGCGTGCGTGACGCGGCATTCGTCATTTCTCCCGTATTGCGCAACGTGTTCCTGTGTCAGGACCAGAGGCGGCGTTTCTTTATATGTTGTTTATCCCGGTTGTGCAGGGCAAGGTGTACGTGTACGACAAGGTGTTCAAGCCGAACGCCACGCAAGAGAAGGTCTACAGCGAGGCAGCCAAGGCCATCGTCAAAGGTATGCGCATTGGTCTTTCCTGCTGTATTAGTGGGTCGAGTTCTGCCGCTCCCCCCCCCCCTTTTTTTTTTTCTTCAAATGAAGAAACTGGCCTAAAGGTGCAACGATGCATGGTGGTTGCAGTTAAGCGTAACAATTCGAACGTATCGCTTGACCTCGTCGGTACCGCCGACAAAGGGGAACGATTTGCGGGGACGAAAAAAAAAAAAGGGGGAAATTGCTTTACGAGTATATCGCGAACGCCAGTAATGGCCGAGACAATGGTAGTTGTTTCTCCAGCTGCTGCTAACGGTTGCTGTGTCGCAAACTGGCCCGACAGTGGAATGTCCCGTGTTACCGCTACCGCTTACCTCCAACTGCGCAGGCGTGATAGGCACGGCGGGTGCGCTGTAAGTATCAGTAGAGGAAACTGCAGAATGATGAGGTTATGCGAACACGCTCGCTGGCTCACTCACTCAAACAAACAAACAACGGCAACGGCGCTGCCACAGCTTTGCCCGCAATCGGAATAGGAGGCGAGTCAAGTCTGAACATTGTCGATACGTAACATACGTGCAGCGTGTTATTATTGTATGTCTAGCCTTGAACTCAAGAGCTTCACTCAGGTGACAACAATCGGAGCTGTGGCGGTGTGCCATGCAGCGTGCCGCACCAGCGTACGTGCAGTCGAGATGTTTATGACGGTGGACGCGGCAGCGCGTGCCGCTGGGCATACGAGCAAAACGGTCTGTATGTCGAGAGGACGGCGCACTCTTGTTTGTGCACAGAGCGCGCCGGCTTCTTCCTAGAGCGCTCTGCTTGTGCTGTGCGGAACGCGTTCCCTCGTTCACTGTCCTATAACGTTTTCTTTTTGACTGTGTGCATCTCAATCCAGGTAACGAGCGTTCCAGGAAACACTTTTTTTTTTTTTTGCTAGCTTTCATGTTCCTAAAAATTTCGCGGTGCAACTTTCTTGGCACGCGGTCATCGAACTTCACAACATAAAGAACAGCAGAACGGCTCGAACGGAACTGCCTATAGCTGGTGACAGCGGCCGCGAATATGCCACGGTCAACCATGGAGACTCACGCGACGCGTTGAAAGAATGCGCGCACTCTTGGGTCTCGAGTAGCGTCTGTGCGAGGGCATCTCGCCGACTCGAGAAAGCTGATAAACGAACGGCTTCTCTTTGCAACGGCAACTTTATTTTCTCGAGTAATACAGGTAATACAGCGACAGCAGTAGGCGCATGCGCGCGTACTGCTGTCGTAATGCGCCACCTATGACACTAGGACACCGAAGTTCAGGTTCTCCGACGACGATTGTTTGAGTAGTTTGGTTAAGGGAATCAAATAGTGGCTAGAGTCTGGAATTTTCTGTTTTTCTTTCTTTCTTTCTTTCTTTCTTTCTTTCTTTCTTTCTTTCTTTCTTTCTTTCTTTTATTTCTTTTTATATATGTATTTTTGTAACCCACCACAGTATTCAGGGTGATCATTTGTAAGTTTTATTAATTTTAAAAAAGTAAAGCCTGTTGCAGATAACATAATTCTTCTCCTTGAGCCGGATCATCCATAGGTTATTCAACTGCATTCTACCGTTGCTAACATACGGGGCAGAAACTCGGAGAATGACAAAGAAGCTCGAGAACAAGGACTGCGCAAAGAACGATGGAAAGAAAAGGGTTAGGCGGTAACGTTAAGTATGCAGGAAGACAGCGCTGTGGATCAGAGAGCAAACGGGGATTGCCGATATTCTGATTAAGAGAAAAGAAATGAACCTTGGCAGGCCATGTAATGCGTAGGACAGGTAACCGGTGGACCATTTGGGTTACAGAATAGGTGCCGAGAGAATGAAAGTGCAGTCGAGGACGACAGAAAACTAGATGAAATTAGAAAATTTGCCGGCGCAGGACAGGCGTAATTGGAGATCGCAGGCAGAGGCCTTCGTCCTTGCAGTGGAAATAAAGTGTGCTGGTGATCATGATGATGATTCAGAGAGGGGGTTATTACTTGCACGATAAGTCGAAATACATATGCTATTAATTAACAGAAACTACTAATTCTCTTTTGAATTATTTAAGGCACGTATTGCAATTTACGAATTCTATGCGGCGAGTTTGCAAGGCGTAGCCACTTGGAACGAATTTCCGGTATGACGCCAGTTTGGATATATGCGTCATCAAACTTGCCAAAAGAATGCACTGCTGTTCAACTTTTTTAACAAAACGCTCTTTTATGCATTGAAGCCCATGTATTACGTTTGATACTTTGGGAAATAATATATAAAAAGTGACTCCATTGTGGAAATTCATTATAAGTGGATACGTCCTGCAAGCTCACCTGCTACAATTCGTAAATTGCAATACATGACGAAACATAATTACGAAATTAATTAATGTTCTTTGTTAATTATTTGATCATGTGTTTCAATTTCTCGCGCTAGTAATATCCGCCTCTTTGAATAATGCAGCTCAAGGACAAGGATTATGCTGTCGGCCACAGATGATTTTAAAAAATACCATAAAACTTAAAAAATTGTCACCCTGCGTATACATTCGCTCCGGAAGGCACATGCATTGTGTTGAAGGTGCGTGACGTAGGTAGGGACTGTCGGAGTTGGCGGTCGTGTCGTAGGGAGGAACTTGGGGGGGGCAGGACTAGGCGAGCAGGATTTATTTACCTATTAACATTTGAACAAGAGGTACATTCGACAGTCTAGCGTGACTCCCAAATGGAGCACGCTAGACGAAGCATACAGCATGCGAGCACGGAGCTCCAAACACACTGCTCGCGAGCAGGATCACAGAGCACACGGCTCACGAGCACGATGACGAGCACACCCTAGCAGCCGACAAACAGCCGCTTATAAACACTCCGTACTGTCTAGATCAGTAGGTGAGAGAAACGGCAGTTCTCCGTCAATTCGTAGCGTCCAACGTCATCGAAGTTGACCCGCCGTTTTGGAGGAGGAGGGCTCACACACACACGTACGCACTTGGGATTCCCGGAACCCGAGTTGAGCGCGTCCTCGTAGCCAGGTGGTCACGCCTGACCGCAGCCGGCGCCTCTAAATTCCAGAGCTGCCTTTCTCCTTTAGTTGCCACGAGTGTCAGCAGACTGCGCCGAATCCTGGGGCCCGAGAAAAACGTACCGCAAAGCACCCTTTTGTTAGGGAAGCTCTTCCTGCTGCAGAGAGACCATGAAGACCCGGCAAATCAACGGGGTGTAACGGGAGCAATACACGGGCTGCCAAACGTGGCCCTGCTAATGTCGCCGATTCTCCTAACGAGGCGCATGGTGGATTAACGCTGCCGTAGTCTCCAGTTCTTCGAAGGAAGTTCATGGTCGGTTAGCGCTGTCGTCCTCGCTGGTTCTCTGAAGGGCGCCACCACCGCGGATCGATCGAAGGACCTGCAGCGGGCTGAGGTCGATCCTGCAGGCCGATCCTAACAGGACCTTAGCGTTTGATGATTGTTAAATTTCGGCGTATTTGTCCTTCGGTCCCTACCTGCGGCTAGAATATTTTCGTCCACTCTCATTTCCATTCATCTCATTACTCGGTATGTCAATTAAGCATAAAAATTGATTTTCCCTGTGCTTTCCGTGACAGCATTGTTTGTTACTCGCATAGCCGAGATGTTAGAGAGAGAGAGATACACCTTTATTTTCTGAAACGGTAATCCGAGTCAGGGCTCGGTTGTCTCTAGGTGGGACGATTCCTTATTCTAGGGAGTTTTCGATTTTGCGTACGGCAGAGTTACGAGGACGCAAACCGCCTGGCTTACAAAATAACCCCAAAGGAGTCTACAAAAGGACGCGATTCTGGCGGTGGCGCTTTGCGTACGGAAAGGTCCCTTTGGGTACCCAAACCCCATTTGCATACGCAAAATCTACAACTCACTAATGATGGTTTGTGGCTCCCTCTTTTGGCCAGCGCTATAAGAGCGAATGCAGCGCAGGACAAGGACGAAACCGAAAATGGAAATATAGTGGCAAGGTGAAGAGTGCTTC
This sequence comes from Dermacentor variabilis, assembly GCF_050947875.1. Taxonomy (NCBI): domain Eukaryota; kingdom Metazoa; phylum Arthropoda; class Arachnida; order Ixodida; family Ixodidae; genus Dermacentor; species Dermacentor variabilis. The sequence goes on from NC_134569.1 coordinate 126,459,583, forward strand.
GGGACGCGCGGGCCACCTTGTACTCACGTCGCTCTTCAAACTTCTGCGGCTCACGGTGCGATACGATGCATCTCGGAGCTGCCTCCGTGGAGCTTCGGGGGCGTCGTCGTCCCTCCCCACTTCGCGCTTGCTATCGCGCGTCCCGTGGAAGCGTTTCGAGGCCAGTCGGCGCTGTGTTTCTCTTCTGGGAATCCACTGAAAGAAGCCGCTCTGCGGCGGCGGCGGCGTCGCTTCGCGCCGGTTGAAAAAGCGGTTCCTTTTTTTTTGCCCACCGCGGTCGTCGTCCTCCTCGTATTCTCAGTGGGCACGGGTTTCGCCCGGCGAAGCGGTCATTTGTCATGTGTTTTAGTCAGGCGACCACTTTTTGCGCTTCTTGGAGGGAAGAGCTGTAACGATCATATATACTTAGATTTAGGTGCCCGTTAGGTAACCGCAGGTTGTCAGAATGAATCCGGAGTCCCCCACTACGGCGTGCCCCGTAATCAGATCGTGATTTTGGCTCATAAAACCGGAGTAATTTAATTTCAAGTAACGGTACCCTCAGCCATACCCTCTCCCTTATATTTATATTTCGTAGTGGAAGACACTGAAGCTTACCGTGACACGATGCCCTGTTGGGCCTACTTTTTCTTGCTTCAATTTTATGCAGCGATGCACCCTCGTATTTCATCCCTTGCCTCCAAACAATCAATTTCCAGCCCTCCCGCAGCGTCCCCCGCCTGCTCGAAAAAAAAAAAAAAAAAAAAAAAAAACGCGACATCTTTGTAGCCGAGTGTGCAGCGAATAGACTAGCAGCGTTCGTCGATCTCTGCAGTCACATTTCAGGCAGCGAAATTACACACAACCGACGCCTGGCATCCTGACGAGGTCTGTATTTGCGTGGGAGAGAATTCTTGTGAGGAGCCGCGGTCTTCCCCTTTACATTGGCCGTGAGTTAGACGTCTGCAGCTTGTTAGAATCCTTGCATCCTTGTCTTTCTTTCTTTCTTTTTAGTTCGTCCTGATGAAGTGAGACTAATGGAACGTCGCAAGCGTAATGAGTTCCAAGAGCAGCGCTAATTAATCAAACCGCTCGAGCGACCTCCGCTGGGGCAGCGAGGAAACGGCGCTCTCGCTCGGCTGCACGTACTCCTTGTCGGGAAACTTATGTGCCGTGAAATAAGGCTCCGTGTGCCGGAGTTAAGAGAGAACGACGACCCGTGGTATGAACGCGAAGTCCCGAGGAGATTGCAAGAATTTCGCACGAGCAGTGCGCTGCTTTGAAGTTGGGCGATTATTCGGTGACGCGTTAAGATGGCGTTCTGAAATTAATGGCTGTCTGAAAGAACCTGGGAAGATTAAATGGCAAACAGCGATGCAGTGAGGACGAAGTTCAGCTTCTCCTTTGACTCGAACGGCCGCTGTGCGCTCATGCGCGTTAGCTGTATACGTATTGCGCCTCAGTCCCCCTATGCCACGCCGCGTGGAAATGTAGTTTGAATATATAGTTTGACTGTTTGTTCCATGTGGCTTCCGGCGTTTTAGTAAGGTTCTGCAGGAACTTACGCGGCACGGCTGTTCACGCATGAACAGCTCTGCGGGACGGCGGGTTAACTCTGAAAATGCGTTGGGAACACGTCTGTATAATGTTGTAGAATTGTTCCACGAAGACGGAATGTCGGGCAAAAGAGAGATACTTCGTACATATCCACATTCCCTGTTCGAATTCATGGCAAAACGGGTTCATTATTTCCTCTTATGTCCCCGTCGGTGACGTTGCAGTACGCAGTCCTGTACGCAGTTTGTTGTTGCTAATTCATTCCTGTGGTGGACAAAAAAAAAAAAAAGACTAATACGGTGCTGTCTGTAAATGGAACCCGCTGCGTGTTTAACGTGGGTGCATTTCGGCTCAGCGCGCAGAGTATTCCTAAGTACTTGCTGACTGTGCAGTATATCGATATTTAATTATTCTTAAAGTACTCTTGTATATGGCTGTGTTGACTAGAAAATGTATAAAGCATAATCCCATTGCATTGGGTTCGCTGAAGTCTGCAGTGCGTTGGAATATAAACTTATTTTGAATAATTTCTTCGACAGGCCACCATAATTCGTGGCTGAAGAGTAGACGTATATTATACGCTGGTGTATGGGAAGAAAGGAAACCGAGGCGCCGGATTTTTGTTAATCGCAACCAGCCTAACAGATAAAGAAGTTATCTGACGTTTTTTTTTTTTTCCCTCCTTTTTTTTTTCTAATTGCAGTGCAGATATAAGATGAAGGGAAATGAAAGTGGACGTAAGAAACAGCTTGCCGTCGGCGGGGTCCGACTGGTGGATACGATGGATTCGACGGTCGATACGCGAGTTTATCGGTCAGCGGCGCGTTGGTGACGCCATCGGTCAAAAGGATGTTCCACATCCGCCGACACGGCCTTGAGTGGCGCTACTCCCACTGTTGTAGATGCTGTACACACACGTAAATGCCCAGGAATCTATAGCCGCCGCCGCAGCAATATCACAAGTGGTATAGTGCAACGCACGCGTAATGATGCGGAATCTGTATGTTTAGATAAACCAAACTTTATTTTAGGACATAGGAGGTGATTGTCTCTGTCGTGCAGGCGATAGCAGACCAGACGGTGATAACGCTTTATGCGGACCGCGGAGGACACTTGAAATGGTGCGACAGATTCCCGACATGTTAATGTGCTATCGTCGCTTCCCAGCAGCAAACCCTTTCGCACATCAACCGAGGGCACCACGCTCATTCTAACGCGGTGTTCCTGCCGAAACTTTCGGAGGCTGTACAACAACGGTTGCGGGCACCTGTATGGGCAAGACTATAATAGACTGTGTATCATTTTACGACGCCATAAAGGTGGACCACCTTCGTATGTAGCGCCTAAATCGATTTGTGATTCTGCATATTATGACAGAGTTGATGAGAGTGGTTAACTTCCGGACATCATTAAGGTTGCGTGGTTTTGCTCGCCTCTCGGTCGTGTGGCCATCGGCTCGCCCCTCGTAGGACGCGTCTGGAGAACGCCTTAAGTCACCGAGGTGTCGTGTATATATTATGGATGATACACCGCGCAACTAAACCGTGGCTGCCGTCGTGTAACGCTCGAGCGAGTCTCGATGACGGTGTTCGACAGGCAGGCAATTGGAGCGCTCGTTGCGGGCAGAGCGGCTTCTCCTCTGCACTGCAGCACGTCGCCCTCAATAGCGCGCGAGAAGCCGGCGCGCGTTCGGCGGTGGGCGTGGCTAAATCGCACGCGGCACGGAAGCGAATTGAGTTTGGGTGCCACGGGCACTCAGGTTACAATAGTGGAGACCGCAGGAGCGCCTTGTCATCATTGCGAAAGCGCTTTTCTTCGTTGTTCTCCGCTGCATGCGCTGCCGACGGAGACGTAATGGTGTCTGCCCTTAATTGCCCGGACACTTTTGACAGACGCAGTTTGGCATTAGTGCGAGGCACGAGGTCTGTGTGTGTATTCTGCTTTGTGAGCGTGCGCGCGCTGGTGCTGTAGCGACGTGTGGAAGATGAAGGGCGCCGCGCGTGGAGTTCCACCGCGAAGTGTCCCGTGTCTCGCTTTCGACGGCCGCTTTGTCGCCTACACTGCGCCTGCTGCCGTCCACGACCTGCTGGCTGCGAGACAGCGCGAGGTCATTCACGTGTATGGTTACATGTGTCTTTGGCTTCGACGCACACTTCGTTCACTTGAAACAAGTCTGCCTCGACGCAAGCCGGTCCAGCACCTTAGTCAGAGCACGAGGGAAGCTCGGTGCAGAAGATGGTATGCCGTTATACGTAGCCGTGAGAGTGTACGGTCTTAAAGGGAAATTAAAAGGGTAACTTTGTTTAATCTGTATTAGCAAATTGTCCTTCTAGAGTACCAGAAAGGCCACTCGTCATAGCGCGAAGGGAAGTTTGGTAAATCGAGAAAGACGCGGGAACGAAAGACGGATGACCGACGCCGCCTTGCAAGTTCCGCACTCGCCGTGACGTTAATTAAGGCGAAAGCCTTATATGTCTCATCGGTCGGTCGATCTTGAGCGAAAACGCGTCGTCGGCACGGAAGGTGAAAGAAAGCTACGAAACCTCGACCTTCGGTGGGAGTCGAAACCACGATATGTGGTGTTAATAAAGGCGAAGTTAATTAAGGAAGAGTTAATTAAGACACTCGAACCCACGAGCTTGTGTGGGAGTCGAACCCTTGACCTTTGGAATTAAGAGGAATGTGGCTAAGCGAAGCACACTACGCGAATTAAAGGGGATGGCTATAAACGAAATTAGAGGGTGAGCAAGCGAATAAAGAGGATGAATAAGCGAAGTAAGAGCGATGACTAAGCGAAGTAGACTAAGCGAATCAAGCGGGATGTGTACGTTATGTGTCCGTGTTTGATGCATCTGCACTTGGGCTTTCGCCTTCTAGTCGTCTTAGGGATAACATAAGAGACCCTGTAATTTTTTTTTTAACGCGTCTTCTAGGGTTTGGGTAATTCTTTACCGGTAAAGATGGACTACATTGTATATTAAAATAAGACAAAGACTGAACTTAGCAAGTTTCGAGAACATTAGCCGAGCCGCTAGGCAGTATGTACTTCGAAATTCGTGACGTGACATTGACGTATACCGTCGCTGGGTTCCCGCGCGATATTCGCAAAATGGAACTTTCACCTTTATGGTTTCGTGTAATAATGAACCTATTGCCGCGAAATGAACGAAAATCGCTTTGAAAGAGTATTTTGTATGTGCAGACTGATTTGTTTCTCTTCAGCGCCCCTTTATTCATGCGGCTGTGGACGATTGACGAGTCAACACAAACAAACTGCGGCGATGACTCTGAGAGCGACCGCTTATTTATTTTTATTTTTCCCCGAGGCTACGGTACGCGCCGAACAACCCGATCCGCGCGTTCGTCTTTCGGAACGGGTCCCCATCTTGCGTGTCTGCACACGTGTAGACTTCGCATTAAAGTAACTGGCCGCAATTTAGCACTCACGCATTCACGCACGCGCACTCGCACAATTAACGCATACACTCGAGCTCAACACGCGTACCTGTGAATGCTAAACTGCGCCCAATTACTTCAATATGACGAGTTACGAACTAATCCAACAGTAAGTTAGCCGTTAGCCCAGTGAAACTGCCAATCGTAGGTGTGCTCCGCGCCGCTTTTTTCTTTTCTTTTTTTTTTTTTGAGATCTCTGTACAGGCTTACGATTCTGTTCAGCTGCTGATGACAGACGCGCACACACAAGCGGGGGGGGGGGGGGGGAGGAGGAAGGAGGAGGAGGGGGTACTACTCGTGAGCAGTGTGCGGTGCTTGCGTTCCTAATTTATACGCCGAGTAGGGCGGAGATGCAAGGGACTCGGGTTCCGGAGAGGGGGAAAAAGTATGTATGAAAACTTGACATTAAGCAGCATATCGTTGAGAAACCAGGGCGGTGGGACGACGAAACGCGAAGACACACACGCACTATACACACGTACCGGCATACGTTATATTTCTTCTTTTTTTCCCCACCACGTATAAAGTGTTTTGGTCATTTCGCTTTCTACTTACGCGCGAGTGCTGCTTTTCATAAGGGAAAACTCTCTCCTTATATGTCCCAAGGTGCGTTTGTTGATCTCGTTTTCTGTGTCAGCGCGCGCGTTACTTTGCCTTTGGTACATCACGCGGGCCGCGAGGCGGCGGGGATCCGCGCTGATATCATTTTCTGGATATTAGGCTGCGGCGGCGAGCGCCGGCGGCGGCGAGCGCCGGCGGCGGCTAGCGTGTCTCTCGCTTAGCGCGGAACGAAAGAGGGCAAGGAAGACATCAGCCGCGGGACAGCTGTTGCCGCGCCGAGGCGGGCGTGCGGGACGCAGCGTAGCGCAGCGCACCGTTGTCCGCGCCGCGGGGGGTGGGGACTCTCTGCGGCGCGAGGGTCTGGTCGCTTTCGCTTCGGAGCCGAAACTGGCTGAAACGGCAGGCTACGTAGCGCTGCTGTTGCTCTCTCTCTGTGGCCGCGGCGGCGGCGATGACGCGTATACACACGACGTGTATCGAGCCCTGCTGACCCCGTGCACCTCGACGGGGTGGAAACGGTGAAGCCGTTCGGGGTCGCGAACCGAGAAGGCTGGAACGCTTCTTTTTTTTTTTTTGAACCGAGGAAGAGGTCGCTGTGGCTCTCGAAAAACGAAAAAAATATAGGCAAGGCGAAGCTATATACGAGGCCGAACTGGGAACCCCCCTATGGCGAGGCGGATTCCGAAGGGAACATATTCTTCGCGCTACGTCTCGACCCATGGAGTCCCGTGTGTCGTTGACGGAGCCGTTTTCCCTCGGGTTCGGAGGAGATTATTTTTAGCCGCGCAGTGAAATTTGTTGCGCGACATTTAGGAGAGCGGGGTACAGATGGAAACGGCCGAGTGCTCGGAGCATGTTTTGAACCGATCGATCAGCTGTAGTGGAAACGGCGTCCCTTTGTTGCTGCCGGCGCGGCTCGTCCCTCGCGGATGCGTGGCGTGTATATAGGTTGGAGGTAGATGGCTGTACACTTCAAAGCGAGAAAATAATCCACTCTGAGGCCCTGTAGGTCCAGTTGAGTTTCTATCGCGATGCGCCTCTGTATTTGTGTCACACAGCTCAAGTAAACTTATAGTGGCTATAATTAATGACTTATTGGTTGGCTACTGTAAGTTGAACTGCAATTGGTGTATAAACTTTAGGCCCTGCATTACTGTAAGCCACGTACTGTCATTAATTAGGAAGAGTATAGTGCCGGTGTACTTGCAGAAATTGTAAATTTTTAATGTTTGTAAAAGTCGCCGCGTCTACGGTGTTACCTTCGACGCTTTATTCAGGGTGATCATCTTTATGTTCTATAGAATTTTTAAATAGCCTGTTGCAGATAACAAAATTGTAGTCCTTGAGCAGGATTATTCGAAGATGTCGACATTAATTGCACGAGGAATCGAAACACATACTCAACTACTTAACAAAAATGCACTAATTATCTTTTGAATTACAGTTAAAGCTCGATCTAACGAAACCCAATTTTACGAAGTTCCCAATATAACGAAGAAATTTACATCCCTGGCAGGTACCCTGTAGGGTTCGGTGTTATCATCAACCCGAATTAACGAAAAAAAAAAAAAAGCTTGGCCGAACTTGATTTAACGAAGTTTTTCCTGAAGTAAATGAGTAAAAAAAGCGGGGATTTCTTTCTAATTTTGACACAGACGGGTTCTTCTTCGAGCGTGCGCTCTAAAGTTATCGCGTTAAAACATCTAAGCGCAATGGTCACATGCCTGGCTTTATCTTGACGAGTCCGCTCGCCGCACCCATGCACGGAATAGCCGACTCAACACCGCCTCGGTATAGGGCGGCGGTGGCTGCTTTCGTTTGTTCATGGTTTATGCGACAGACTGCTATATTAGCGGCAAATGCAATGCCGCGCTAGCCTTTGCGTGTTGCTATGCTACAATGTTACGAACTTCCCGATTTAACGAAATAATTCGAGTTTGGTCGTCACTTCGTTAAATCGAATTTCAGCTGTAATTACTCAGTGGCACATATTGCAATTTACGAAAGTTTGCAAGGCGCAAACTCGTGGAATTAATTTCCATGATGACGCCAATTTGGAGATATGCGTCATCAAACTTACCCTAAAGATACACTGTTGGTTCCAAGTTACTTCAACAAAACGCTCTTGGGAGCATTGAAGCACGAAAGTAACTGGAACCCCCATGTATTTCGTTTCACACTTTGGGAAATAATATCTATAGATTGGCGTCATGCTGGAAATTCATTTCAAGTGCATACATCTTGCAAGCTCACATGGATACGTTTCTTAAATTGCAATATGTGGCGTAAGCTGAATAATTAGGAAGTTAATTAGTGAATATTTGTTAATTAGTTGGGACGTGTGTTTCGATTTCTCGTGCTAGCAATGTCAGCCTCTTCGAAGGATCCAGCTCAAGGACAAGAATTATGATATCTGCCACGGGCGATATTTAAAAAAAAGATCAGTAAAACAAAGAAAATGATCGCCCTGTATTTCTTGTCTGCACTGCGCAAGAACGAGAGAGGAAAACAAGCATGTGTTTGACAGAGCACCGCCTTTGATTCTTGTTCTGATTGGCAGGCGTCTCGCTTGCGAACCCCCCTCCCCTATGTGCCCGCAGCATGTTCATGCAGTGCATGCGGCGGCCTTGACAGGATTGCGTTCCCGCACTGCGGCGGCACACGTTCGCGCTGCAACTTTGCGGTCCATTTGGCAGATTGAGCACAGCGTATACACACGCGCCCTCCGGGGACAGCGCGCTGGATGACGACCTAATGGATACTTCTCTCCTAGCGTCTCGTTCGTCAGCGAACGTCATTGCGCATTTATACGAACGCCGCGCGTCCTTCAGATGCGGAGAACGCGCGCGCCGATCGATTCGGACGTCGAGTGGAAACGGCCGCGCGGCACGTTTTTTGACCGCGACAGCCCCGCGCGTGCCCTGACCGCCCCGACACGTCTGCGTAGAGGTTATGTGTTCACATTCAACCTTTCAGAAACGTGATGGCGGCGAAAAAAAGAACCCAGACGTGTCTCTTCTGGCAACCCGGATTCGGTGCGCGCAGGTGTTTGAGCTCGAGGAAACAGTGTTGTACTATGCATATATGAACGAAAATCTTGCCGAGCGGGAGAAGTACCTCCAGGTGGCGTTCTGGACTGCCCTTACGATTCTTACGTGGATTCGTCGGGGTGTCTGGGCCACCAAGCAAGAACGTAAAGAGGTGGACATGCAGCGGCGGTACACTCGCCGGTCATGTCCTTCCTCATCTTTTGTGTTCTTGCTTGGCGCCTATATAGAACACTGCAGTGAATCTACACCAGCTAGCTGGAATTTCAGTTCTTCGGCCATATGGAAACGCTGTACGTATGTAATAATTCTAAACGCCACCTGAGAGGAGCACTAACCGTATGTAAAGTCGTGGAGCTGGAACCACGTGACACCGACTATACAAGCCGTTCGGTGAACGCGGCGCGGAAAAATGGAGGACTGCGGTTCTTCCCTTTCTCTCTTTTTTTTTTTTTCATGTGATAAAAGGCCCACCAGCAAAGCGCGAACCGTGCTCTCTTACTGACCGTGTATAGTTTAGCAGACCGATCTCCGAAACGCAGCCGTATCGTACAGCATTCTTATCCAGCTTCACTGTAAACTGGCGAGAGAAACGACGCCTCTTCTTGGTAAGCTTTCTGGAACGAGTCGCCGTATATGCACCACTGCACCCATGTTTCTGGAACGCTTGCCTGACGGCCTCTGGGAGCGTCATTTGCGAGCGACGATTCGGCTCCGCAAGACGCGAGCGGTCGAACGCGTATTAATGCGGGGTTCTCCGCACGGACCGCTCGTCGTGGACGTTTGCGAACGACCGTATGCACCCGTCACTTCTCGCTCGTTCGTGTGACGCGGTCGTCGCCGATTCTTTTCCGCGTCGCCGCCGTCGTCCCTCGTGCGATCGAGGAACGACTCCGTCCCGCGATGATGGACTCTCCGTGACTACGCTCCCGCCGCCGCGCGCGTATATATCCCGCTGCATGCGGCCGACAATGGTCATCCACAGCTCTGCAGACGCGGCCCCCCTTGTATATAGATGACAGCATGCAGCGCGAAGAAAAAAAAAAGAAAAAAAAGGGCCCGCGGTCCCGCAATTGCCGCCGCGATCGGATGTCGAAGTGGAGCACGCCTCTGCATCACACCATCTGCGTTCGCGGCTATTACACGCCGCGTGCGTGTGGCGCTTTCGTTGGGAACCACCGGCTTGTAGATATCACGACACGGTTCGCGCGTAATTGGATTGGAAAGGGATCGCCGCAGATTGCTGCAGGAGATGATATAGGGTGTGTATGTATAGGAAAGCAATGTCTTATAATTGCGTATTCTTTTCCCGCCTGCATGCGCCGTGAGAGCCCTTTTCCGAGGATTTGGCAGTCTTTAAAAGACCATCGCCTGGTTGCCGTTTTTTGTGTGCACGGTGTACAGGCGCGCACCTAACCGAAGGGCGTGCAATCGGGCCGCGCGTTAATCCGTTTCTGTCGTATCCTCTTTCCCTCCGTGTTTTGCTACGTTGATGGCATCGTTTCAAAAAACAAAAAGCATCAGCGCGCAGTGTGCGGTTTCCGATTCGTGTAGTGTGCCAGGCATGGATATCTCGATCGATCAGCGAACGTTCTTATCGTGCACTTCGCGACCCATCGATCGATTAACGCGGTGACTACATATGCTTAGCCTATCGTTCAATATAGATCTGCCGTCGCGTATATATTGACTGATCGGTCACTCAGTAACCATCGAAGAGCGATATGCGCTCTTCTGCTTTATTTCTATCTGCCAGAAGTACGGGAGATATAATAAGAGGGACCCGAAAGGCACCTTTATGAGCGGCGACCGTGTCCGAGCGATGAACAAGGTTGGGGCGTGGAGGCCGCGTGCCCGACCATGAAAAAAAGATAGCCATTCCCAGAAAGTACACAGGGGTGCGGGTGTGCCGTCTCTCTCGAACGCTTTCGGCCGCGTATAAGTCCCGTTCGTCGGCTATCCCTCCTGAGTGCGCCTTCGGAGTTCGAGAAATCCGTTAGCCGGCCATTCCCGGTGGGCTGCCCCTTCCTTTTCCGCGTTGCTTCATGCGCTCTGCGGGCCTCGCGGAAAACACGGCGGGCTCCACCCCGTTCGAAATTGCAGAGCGTGCGTAAGCCGTAGCGGCGTACGTTTGTTTCCAAACCGTGCAGCAGCAGCAGTCGCCACGTTCTTCGAGGCCCCCGCTTGCACCGTCCCACAGTGCCTGTCCCCTCTTCCGCCTCGCGCGGTGGGTTCGGTTTCGCTGCTGCAGCTTTGCGTGGCGTGCCGTCGACGCAGCTGACTGAACGTCGACGCTAGCACACACGCACGCACACGCTCGTGCGTTCGCGTCGTGATCGAAAAAATCGAATCCGAGCAGTGTGTGCGGACGGATGGAAGGGAGGGAGAGGGCGAAAGCACCGCGGGACTCTTCTAAGCTCGCTGGGCAGCCCGTTCCCGAACGTTATTTTCGGGCTTTTCGGTTTCGTTTTGCCTTTTCCGATTGCTGCTTGGTGCGTCGTCGTTCACTTCTCCAAGGGCGGTTGTGCAGCGCCGTTCCCGTCGCGTGACCCCGGTGACTGTGTAGCGAAGCGGTGCACGCGTAGTGCACGTCGAAATCTCGTCCTCCGGCAGGGTCGTAGATTTTGGCGGTCTATACTGTTTGAATCCCACCGATGGCAACGGTTGTTGTGGTCGCACCGATGGTACGACCTGTTGGGAACTCGGCGCTGACGCCCGTGGTTGCACCTGGGTCGCAAGCCCCAAGGGTAGCGTTGGCCTGGCGGCCTGGGGTACAACTGGAAGCATCCGAAGGTCCCGGCAAAGCATGAGTCGACTGGTAACAACAAAACAACTTGTTTATTTTAACATCGCAAAGAGTTGGCGGTCAGGTTGACCGAAGTAGAGAGACGGGAGAGCACTTTACTCAACAGAAGAAATCGGAGCCCTCCTTTTGGCGTCCGGGGCAGCTGTTTTTATACTCTCGCAGTTGAGGGCAAGAAGGAACCCCTCAATAGACGAGCACGTGATTGTACAATGGGATAAGGTGACGCATACTGTCGTAGCGCCGCTGGTCGGGCACAAAGACTGGGAGGAGAAGGTAACTTCTACTCTCGTAGCGCCTCTGGTCGGGCACAATGGCTGGGAGGAGAAGGTGACTTCTACTCTCGTAGCGCCTCCGGTCGGGCACAATGGCACGTACACTCACACACGCACATGAAGACACGTGGCATCGGAACATGCCTGGACGCGCTTGGCGGGGAGCGTAGCGGCGACGCCGAACGGGCCAAAATGTCTGCCGCTTTATTGCAGTCGCGCCGGCTAAACCGCGCGTCGTAGGCGAAACGTAACAATACGCGGAGGCAGTCGCACTGCGCGGGGACATTTTGTGGACTGCACGGCGTGAGCGACCGCGACGTGCCGCGCGTTGGGCGCCGGTCTGGCAGGTTTGAGCGCGCATCAGAGCGCGTCGAACGGTCGTTGCGTTTAGTACTGCGAGCGCGCTGCGTTCCCCCTCCGCTGACGGCGCACCACCACCCAGCGCCGTAGTGTTTCTTTTCTTTTTTTTTTTTTTTGTTTAACCTAGGTAGGGCATTAGGCAGTATAATAGCGAGAGCTTGGTGGCACAACCCACCGCCCCGTTCCAAAGGGGACGCTCATAGCATCCATCCATGCATCCGTCAAATGCGCGACCGGCGATACGTTCGCGAACCGCGACTGTTCTGTTCGATTGATTTTACTCGACGTCGTGCCCTGCAGCCGCACGTCGTTGTCTGCACGAATCGCAACTTCAGTGGGCAGCCGGCGGGCTGAAATCAGGGTTTTAGGTGCGCGTTGTATAGTCCGCTATGTCATTGCGTCGTCGCATAGCCTCGGCCGCTCGCGTGCACAGGGATTTTTTTGTTTTTTTTTTTTAAATGCGAAGCGTTCTTTGCCTCATTCTTGGCACCTTGTTCGGGTATGTAGGCAGAGGTGGGTTCCTTTCTGGCCTCGCTTTAATAAAAAGAAAACATTGTGTGACCGACGGTGCATTCGAACCTCGAGCATACGAGCACAACAGTGTCCGCGATGCTCTAACCATTGCGTCACCATCGCACGCGTTCTTCTCTCCTTCCAAAGTTATGCAGCCAGCTAGCTCTTTGAAAAAGCTCGGTGCGTGCTCGCTGTGCCATTCCCTCGTCTTCTTTCCTCGTGACAGGTTTGAGGCGCCGTGCTACGGAGTGCACTATCTGCGGGACCGCGGCCTGCTTTCCTCGGTACTTTCCTCGTAGCACGCTACGTGGAAATTGTGTGACGTTGTACCGAATTCGTGATCGCCAAAGTTTATAGTGTCACGCGATTATTACTTTTCTCCGGGGCTATCGTTGGCACGATAGCCAAAAACGCGAACCAGAAGAAGCATAGTTTGCTTGATAATGCGGATAATGCCAGCCAACGCTGAATAGGCGCTGGAGCCAGAAAGCCAGCTGTAAACTTTATTCGGTCGCCCATTCACAAAAAAAAAAAAAAAAAAGAAAAAAAAACAGTTTTTGAAGATGCATTTGTAAGCGAGGTTTTCTTCTCGTAGACCGCTTCGAAAGGTACCGCTTCTGTGGTTGTGCACACGCACATATATGGAAATACTGTTCTGCCGCTCTGATATATATATATATGTATATATATGTACCTCGAAGTGCTATCCCTCATAGTTCCACAGAACACGTTTAATTTCCAGTGACCTTTATTTGTAATTACTTGGTCATTTCGTAAGCGAACCCACAAATGAACCGTCCTTAACACGTTTGCCTGCTTGCATCTCGCACATTATGCTGGACATTCCGACCCGCATGCACCATTTCATTTCATGGGGAGTGTTTGTAGTCTCTATATCTAAAAGCAATATCGGTTTAGCTGGTTGAGGTATACCTTATACGGTATAAGCTTATAAACCTTATGAACGCTGATATGGTAAGCGTTCAGGCGCGTGTGTCATATAATACCTGCTCGTATAAACAATTTAGATGCAGCGGCGTTCCTGTTGCGAGGGCCTCGACGGCGCGCCTTTGCGGGCGGTCACTCCAAGGCTGCTCGCACGCGTTATATATACATGTATGCGTGCGCGCTGACGTCTTGTTTTGTTTCGCGCGCATCCGTGGTCGGCGCTATCTAGCTGTACGCTTCGCGCAGCTGGCAGTTTCCGTCGCGGGCATTCTCGCAGGGTTTGCCGGCGACGAAGGTGCGCCTTTATTTTTTGTTGAAATGAAAATAGAGGCAAAAAACGTAGTCACCTTGTTAGTGATTACCACGATTCAGTTGAATAGAGCGAGAATGGTTGGCCGCATTAGGCAGGACTGAAGCCTGCAGTGAAGCGTTTCAGCGCAGTGCGCGTGTTCAAATACGCGCACTGCGCTTTATAGCACGAAGCGAAGCGACAGGGCGAAACGAAACGTAATCGTCGGCAGACAAAGAAGGCAAAACAAGCAGAGTGTGTGTGTGTGTGTGTGTTATTCCCTCTGTAAATGGCGACACAGTTTCCGGTCAGCGTGCAGCGGCTGAAATGCAATAGGGCGCGGTGCGCACATGACTTCGTTTTGATGTCATCGTACGTTTTTCGTGATTAAGTGGATTTCATAGGTTTTGTCTCGTTTGCTTAGATCCCGAACTCGTCTGACCGTGTGGTCATGGAAACGCGCGCAGAAGTCGTCGTTGTTACCCATTGCGGGCGCCGAGATGCGAGCGCTGTACACAGGTGCGCGCTAACGAGTGCGCGAGCGGGCGACTTCCGAGCAGCAGACGCGAGCACGCGCCGGAGAGTAAAACTCGAGCGGGTTTTTTTTGTTTGATGCGTGCACCAGCTTTACCGCTCGCGCTGCATTGCGGCTTCTGCACTTGGGCTCGGTGTCGTCTGCTTTGCACTGGCGGGACCCTTTTTTTTTTTTTTTTCCTGGGCTGCGTCCGCACGTCACACCAGAGAACAGCTGCATGCGAGGCTGCCGATGGGCGTCCCACGCCCCGGTATGCTATACTGGGTAGAGAAGGGGATTCAGGCGCGGAGGGAACGTGCGTTGGTGCATCGACCGCCGGTTCGGGCTGCTGCTACAGCTGCCGCCGGCGCGTCGGGTTCCAACCGCACCCTGCGGAGGCCGTCGGGACCCCGGGCGTCCCGTGCCGCCGGCGCAACGATCGATGTCGAGTGGAACGGGGTGGTGCGCCCTTGGCTCCTCTCTCTCTCTCCCCGGCGGCTGTCCCGCCGCCGTCTGCGTCTTTTTTTTGGCTCTCTCTCCTTGGTCTCCCCGCGGGTAGAGCGGCGCGAACTCTGGAACGGACGGCGAAGAGGCTCGGGCGAGGTTGTTGGACGGAGGTGTAGTCGGTCTCGGCTTGACGAGGCTCGCGGTCTGTCTTCCGCCGCCGCAGAGAGACGATCTGTGCGTTAGAGATCTTCCGTCATAAGAGAGTTTTAGAATAGGGGCCCCAAACGTTTTGGGGCCCCAAAGAAATAGCGTCGAAGCCACTGCGCATGCGCAAGACGCAAACTCCGTTTGGGTTTTGCGTTGGGAACGCTATTTCACCGATTTAGCGGGAGCCCAAATAGCGGCCCCAAAAGCTTTGCGTCGGCAAACATGGCGGCACCCATCGAAGCGACGGCTCTAACTTAGCACAAAACTGGGTTCGATTCGCGGTAACGCGTGAAGTTCGCAAGCTAGGAGAAGTGAGTGCGGTTATCGCTTTCTCTCAACTAGCGTGTGTTATGAAGATTGACTCATTAGACGCCACGGATTTTGAATTCGATTGTGGATTTTATGGCTCGTAGGCCTAACAAGGCTAAGCTTGGCTGGTGAAGGCTAGTAAAGTTGGTTTGCTGAAAACTAAGCGCAACTAATTGTTTGCTGCTTACAGAGAATAACCTCTAAATTGTTATTAAACGCGAATACACGCAAGTAAAAATTATTATTCCTATCATAAAATGGTATATTTTATTTAATTATTTCTAATAGTTTTTCTTTGACGCTGTAGTGGCGCTGTCAGCGCAAGACGCTATCCGCAAACGTCAAACCCTATTCTAAAACTCTTCACTCCTACGTGCCCCAACGCTAACACCCGCAAAGCTCTTTGGGGCCCCAAACTATTGGGGCTCCTATTCTAAAACTTCCTATATATAGCTCACTCACCGTATTTTTTTTTTCGGCCTATACACTCATTGGCAGTACAGTGGCTAGAATAGGGAAGTGTGGCGACCAGCACGGAGCGCCTACGAGACGCAGTGAAGCCGCCCACAGGGGAGCCGCGAGGGGGCGCGCGCTGACGTTTACACGTCGCCCGGTGCGAGTTGCGCCGGCTGTGCTGCTTAAGCAACGCCACGCGCCCTGACCTCTGCGAAGTAGTGCTCGTTTATTTTTCTGCTGCAGCAATTTAAAAACGTAGAAGAGCGCACGCACAAGCCACTTGCCGGCTCAAAGCCTAGCTGTCACTTTACACTCAAACTATTGAGAAACTGAAGAGACAAAAATGCAGAACTTGAAAAGGGCGTCCTCGCAGACCGGTTATACGCCCTTCCGCCGAAGCAAAGACTTGCTGTTATGGAATGCTTTCAAGCTGCTCGTCAAAAATCAACGAAAGGTATGTAGTACAATCCGGACTGGTTGTTGGATTGCGTGATAATGCTAATGAAAAACTCGAGGCTCGACGAGCATGTCGGGCGGGAAGGCATACTCATCCTTCCAAGCGGAAGCTGTTTGAAGGTGCACATGCGGAAATACAAGGATGGGTTTGGCCTCAACCCTGCTATTATCACAGGCATTGAAAGAAAAACCAAATCTATGGAGGAATTCAAGTGCCATGGTGGCCTGATTGTGGACGAAATGAAGCTGTCAGAGTTCTTGAATGTTGGCGCAAGAGGGAAAGTAGAAGGAGTGGTGGACTTGGGGAAAATTCACATTGGAAAATGACAAACATCTTCCCTGCAATCACGGTCTTGTGATCATGTTTCAACCTTTCACTGGTTCCTAGCTGGCACCAGATATTCGGCGTTTTCGCTTCCAGGGGAGATGTGAAGGCTGCTTTTGTGCAAGATTTTAACAGAAGCCGTGTAGCTCGCAGAAAAGGCTGGACTGAAGGTAGATTATATCACGGCGGACGGAGCTTCATGGAACCGTTCAATGTGGCGGCTTTTTGTGATTTCTGGCTCCTCGACGTCCATAAAACCATCTGCACCATATATCCTGTTGACACTGCAGAGACGCCTCTTCATTTCGGATTTTCCGAGTCGGATAACATGCGTTCGAAATGGCCTTCTTAAAGCAAGGTACAAAAGGCGTGAAGGGTCTGTTTATACTGAGCACATCAGAGCATCACACATAGAGGATAAGTGTCCACTTACCCTTAAAGTGATGCCGAAGATCACTCTTGCTCACGTGAGACCTAACAACTTTGAAAAGATGAAGGTAAACCTGGCATTGCACCTTTTCATTCCCCAGGTGCTTCGGGGCCTGTTTTTCTACAAGAAGCAATTAAAGGAGCACTGGGGTGACCCCGCACCAAGTCAAGCCTTTGTTCTGCTAATGTGGAAGCTAGTAAAGGCAATGACAGCACGGATTCAACCTGAGGGATTGAAACCTAACTCTGAACATGAAAGGCACGTCAAGGATGTATGAGACTGCTTAAACCGATAGGAGGCTCACGCGGGAACGTCACCAGCAGGATTTCTTTCAGCAAGCACTGCCAAGGGACTAAGGGTCACCCTTCAGACCACGCTTGATCTAATGAAGTACCTTCGTGAGAAACTTAGCTTTAAGTAGCTGCTGACGCGCCGGCTGAGGCAAGACTGCCTAGAGAAATTGTTTGGTATCATTAGACGATTTTCTGGTGGCAACGACCATCCCTCTTCTGCCCAATTCTTGCTCGTTGTGAACTGTTTGAGTTTTTACGAATTGGTCAAAGCGCCCAGGAGTGGCAACTGTGAAGAGGGCGATCTGACCTTTCTCCTCAGTGGTTAGGATGCAAGCCATAGCGGGAAGGTAGAAGCTTTTCACGTGATAAAGAAGTCCGCAATGCTTCCATACCATGTGTACCTTGAAATGATGAGCGATCCGCAGCTAGTCTTCTACATGGCAGGGCATGTTGTACACGAAACAATACTGAGGACTGCGTGCAAGGAATGCTTTGACGAGCTCCTTGTTTTCGCCGACGAAGCCAAAGAATAGCTGGCGATGTTCATCAAGTTCTGCGGGGCCTCATATACCCTTCTGAGAAGCTCTTCTCATATGTAGACACCCTTGAAACTACTTTTTTCGGTGTGGTTCAGTTACAACGAGCTGCACAGTGACTTCTTGGAAAAGCTTGTCTTCTGCCTGCAAAAAAAAAAAAAAGAAATGACGCCATGCTAGGCTGTGCACAGCATGGCCCCAAATTCACCAACCAGGTTACAAAATTTATTTTGGTCACCCGTTTGCACATTTCTACACGAAGGCACTCAACAAAGAGAGCGCGTTTTCCTGTGAAAAGAAGCACCTGAAGCTCAGGCGCGTCACTTAGCAGAGGCTGACAACGTTCTGTTTGAACTGCTTGTAAACTATTTAAACAAAATGTTTTTTTTTTTCTTGTTGTTCTCGTGAAAAAAGAGCACTAGCTCTGGCGTGTCGCGTATCAAAATATCGTCGATGACTGAGAATGGTTTGCTTTCTACAGATTCTAAGCAATTCTTCAAAATATGAGTTGTTTGTGCAAGCAATGTGTTGAAAATAAAATGCTTGCTTCCGAGTTAGCACTGGGAATTTTCTTGCTTTGCGTTCGATAACCAGACAAAACAAGGTGCATTCTACCATCGATGTGCGCTCAATCGGATTGTTACGTTGGCGCCCTGTGATTCGTAAGGAGCTATGCTACTATATAGCAATTTGTAGCCATGAACGAGCGAGCATATACGTAGTGTGAAGCTCTCTTATTTGTTATTACATTCCTGACCGCGCGTGGATGATCGCATTCCGCGCAGGGCCCCTGCACTGCGGCTGCTAGCCGCCGTCGCTGCCGACGTGTATGCGTGTGGCAGCGCCCCCTGGAAGTTTCCTTCCAAAGCGCCACGCGCGAGCTGGCGCGTTCATCACACTTCCCTATTCTAGCCACTGTATTGGCAGTCACTCACGCCCTTGTACTCGGGCCACACACACATTCGCCAACATTGACTCGCGTTCATACTCGCTTTCGTTGATGATTACCGGAACCCACCAATGGCGATACGCGCGTCCACTCACACTAAGCTATGGTGGCTAGAGGGGGAGGTGTCAGCATCGGCTGGGCTGCGCCGTGTACGGCGGTGCGGCATTTTTTCATGACAGCGACAGGTAGCGCGCTCGTCGTCTCCGAGATGCCTAGCGTGGTGTGTTTGAGCAATCTCTCCAGCTCCAAGCGCGCGTCGTGAAGTCTGTGGTGAAGTTAGCTTCGCGTTCCCCGCTTTTGTTTGTTTGTCATAAGGAGTTCTGAGTAACCTTCTTGACCCACGCCACTGGAAAAATTTGGTCGGTATGCAGATTAAGCTGGATGATCTCCTGGATGTGGGCCACCTAAATGAAGTTCACGAGATGGTAAAGCATTGTGATAAGATGCCAGATCATCGTGCAATGGTGGGATCAAATAGCGACTCTCGCATACCCTACTACGTTAGCGGGTATGTTACCAGGAAAATGCTAATGAGAACAAAGTGCGAATAGTGTTCACTAGCTGTCAATTGCTTCAAGCAGAAGACTCGCGCTTGCTTCCGGAAGAGTCGTGCGTTACCAACCACATGGATAGAGGTGGCCTACTTTACCCATCTCAGGCACTAACAGACTTGGTTGCTGCGATAGAAGATGCCTTCACGCATTGTTTCAGCTTTAACAAGTTGAAGGCTGACAGCATCATGGGCCTTATTTCCTGCCTGTCAATAAATAAGCTGGATATGGTTGGCTGTGCGCAGCATAGCGTAGAAATCACCAACCAAGTGATACGGCTTTTTGTCATCACAAGGTTGCACGTCCTTGTCGCAGGAGAGAACGCATCGAAGCAAGGGAAGCGAGAAAAAATGAAGTACCTCAAGTTGAGGCGCACGACATAACTGCATAACTGCAAAGTTTATATCAGCAAGACCAACACAAGGCGTTTGTATATGTAAAACAGGAATTGTTCACATCACATTGTATGCCCAGAAATATCTGCATATCTGAACAGAATTTCCCACCCGACAAATTATTGTTTGCACTGCACCTTGTTCACCGTTTCTGGGTATATACCTCCATTATATATTGGATTTGCGCTCCATTTCGTGTCATATTGTTTGTTTGAGAGCTAACAACCATGTATATAGAGTCGTGTGCATTATTTTATTAACAATAAATATTCTTTTTAAGGCATTTTTGGCATTATTTGAGCGGTACTAAATACGCGAACTTAGTTCTTTGCAGGTTTCTAATATTGGAAACCAAATTTCCCTTAACGCTCTCATATTATCCTGAGTTTTGACCATTGGTGCCTACTGTTCTACCTTTCATTGCAAAATTAAATAAACTTGAAATAATCATGGTTCACTCGAGCGGCCCGTTTCAACTGAGGCGCGCACTTCAACGAGGCGCGCACCAACCAGTAGACGATTAGGACAAGCGCCATGTAGCTCAAGGCACTAACAAAGTCACGCCAGACATAACTGCATACGGCACCCCATAATAGTCCCTCAACATGTTAAAGCGGCATTGGCAAACTGCAAACAACCGCCTACTGCGGAAGCTTTCTGTTTGGTGCAATTATGAGTTTCAGAAGTGTTGCACTGAGCGCGAAGCTAAAGCGCGGCGATAAAATGACCAAAATTTAGTACATAGTACGTTAAGCCAGCTGCAGTGATAAAGTCGCCTATCCTTTAAAATGATTTTCCGATGCGCGTATTGCGCCCTAAGAAGCCGCGGAGCAAGAAAGCACTTCACAGCGGAACCAAATAACCGCAGCGGACCTTAGCCAGCGTACGGGAGGCATCTCGGAGCCGACAGCAGCGCCGCCGCATCGTCCTGAAAAAATGCTGCCTCTCCGGCGCTCCGATGCTGACACCTCCCCCTCTAGCCACCATAACTAAGCCAACATTTACTGCAGCAGCGCTCGTGCTCACGTTAACCGGCACTCCCGTTCACGCTTACGCCCAATCGCACCTTTTATCACACACACTAGACAGTTTTAGTATAGCGTACGGTATTCCATTGCGTACGCTAAAAAATAACGGGTCGTCACTGCGCATGCGCTGAACGCTAAACGAAATAGCGGGTATAGCGGGCGTACGCAACGCAAACGAGTTAGCGTTAGCGTTTTTGCGGGGTTTGCGGAGCTTGCGGGAAACATGGCGGCGGCCCCGGCTGCCCACTTCGAATTGAATTTGGCGTTGCTTTTGTAAAATGCACTTCGTTCGTAGCAAATGACTGTGTAAACGGCTTTCGCTTAGTCTCAGGCCGCTTCGACGACAGAGTATTATGGATAACCTCGTGGTGTTTTGGAGATCGCTTCTCGTTAGTCGAAGCCTAACGAAAGAAACGTTCGAGATGTCAGCGCCACCTGTCGCTAAAGGCGCGAAATAGCCGCAACGACGGCATATGGCCTCTGAGATCCGAAGATATCGCCGGCCAAATTGTAGAAAACGTGCGCTGCTTAGCGTACGCTATATTCGTATAGCGTACGCTATAGTTGCGGACGCTAAACTAAAACTGTCTACTATGTTGCCCAAGTCTGTTAAATCAGTACACACACACATGCGCGCGCGCAAACACACTTTTTGTATCTTTTTTCGCTTTCTAGACACCCATAGTTATTTGCTCTAGCTCGTCAAAAGCCCAACGGCTGTCACAGTAGTTTTCTGTATGTTTTTACTTTGCTTTGGGTTGTAGTTCCTGAGGCAGACGGCTGTCGTCGAGTTGAAACTCGGCGTAGCCCGCCCGCCCGCGATTGGGATGCAGGCGCAACGACACGGACCTAGAAGGCACACGAGACAGCACACAGCGCTAAACTGTAAACAGCCGTTTACATCCGCCATGTCTCCTCGCACTGAACTTGATTTTTTTTTCGCCCTGAATTTCAGGTTCTTTCATTACACTTAAGAAAATTATGCGGCGTGTGCCACAAAATCTGGCATCAAGCAACCCTGGGTGTCGCACCAGCCGCGTTGTTGAAATCACTATCGTGTGAAATTGCCCTATAAAAATCGCATTGCGACTGCACCGATTTTCTTTCCTTTTTTTTTTCCCCCGCTCCAGTCGCAGCATGTGAAACAAGCTTAAGAGGAAGCTTTAGCTCGAGCCCAACTCCGATGCGACCTATTCAAATACATGTAAAACGCAAAAACGCTTTTCTGAGATAACTCCTCGACCGATTTTAATGAAGTTCGTTGCATCTGAGAGAGAAACTTAAATTCTAGTGACTGTTGGAAGCGGAATTTCGATTTAGGGCCTGAGTGTTTTTAGAAAGATTTTCAAAAATTCGGAAGATGGAAGAAAAGTACAAAAGCACAAAGTTTACAAATTAATAGCTATGCATCAAGAAAAGATATGGCAGTTCTGTAAACGGCACCCATTAGATCATTCAAAGCGGACAAATTCAATGTGTCGTTTTATATCTTACGTGAATTTGTTACTTTGTGTACGAGGGTTCTGCAAAATCAGTGTTTCCATATTATTGATTTTTTTTTAGATCCATATGGTAACATATGAATATTGTCCGCTTTAGATGTACTGTCATATGCAAGTCACAGAATTGTGATATCATTTTTCATTGCTGAGTTAGAGTTGTAAACATGATAGTTTCGTTTCCTGAAATTTTCGATTCTTAATAAAAAATTTACGACCTAAATAAAAAAATTCGAAACGAACAGTCACTAGATCTTAAGTATTTCTTCTAAATGCAACAAACCTCGACAAATTTGGTTCAGTGGTTGCCGAGAAAAACGAATTCTCCTTTTACATGTATTTAGATAGGAGCACCCGAGCTTTAAAACTTTAGTAAACTTTAAATACCCAAGTTTAGTGGACGGATTGATAACCGTCGCCGTAGCACAATTGGTAGTGCAACGCACGCGTAATGCGAAGGGCGTGGGTTCGAGTCCCACCGGCGATGTTATTTTTTCACCCAGTTCCATTTCCCTTTCTTCTTTATTTTCTATATTTCAATTTCAAGCACAGCTAATTTCTCCGATGCTTTCCGTGGCCTCATTGTCTGTTGGCTTTATATTTATTTATTTACAAGTACTTTACAGGCCTTCGAGAAGGCTTTGTTGAAGGGGGGAATACGGTAATATATTCGTATGGAATTGAAAAAAAAGAAACGTCAGTACAATGAAAGGAATATTCACGCAGCATGGAAAATTAATATGAAGCAGTAAACACAATAACATAATAGCATAATAATATTATAAACGTCTCTGCATGTGTACAGTAATCATCATCATCATCATCAGCCTGTTTTATGTCCACTGCAGGACGAAGGCCTCTCCCTGCGTTCTCCAATGAAGTTCTTAAGTTGCGGCGCAGAAATCTTAACATTAATAAGTATAGTAAAAAAATTAGGATCACTGAAATTCTTTTGTTAAGCTGTAGAGAGATGCAGGAAAGAAATTAAAAGAAGGCAAGACGTGTTAAACGGTTGAAACGGCATATTGATCGATTATTGAGCGAAATGCACCGTGTTTCGATTGGCAAGCGATGTTATCTAATAGAGCGTTCCATAAACGGACCGCACGGGGCAAAGCTGAAAAATCAAAAGCGTGTGCGTTGCCATAAATTCGGGTGTAGCTGAACTGATTGTTCAGTCGTTGTGACGTCGAGGATGCTTTCTTTCAGGTTTGATAAGGTTAGGCCAACTGTGTGAACGAATCTGTGAAATAATAATAAAAGGGAAGTATCAGGGCGAGTAGTTAGTGGTTGCAACGAAAGATTGACTTTTATTTGGGTTACGCTTGACCGGTTACTATAATTTTTTGGAATGAAACGGCTCCCTCTATTCTGGATGGTCTCCGGGAGTTCGATTAGGTGTTTTTGATGAGGAGACCGTATACAAGAGGCGTACTCAATTTACGGCCGCGGGTTAGTTACGTAGGCTGGTTTTCTTAGTGGTGAAGGCGCAGTTCTTAAGTTGCGGCGCAGAAATTCTAATGATCTGTAGACGTTAGCTGAAATGGAGGTGATGTGATTAGACTATGAAAGATTGTGCATAAGGAGCACTCCTAAGTACTTATGTGCTGTGGTGTGGTCAACTGTGTTGAAATCCAAATGATAAGAAATGTGGAAGTTTTTCGAGAAAAGGAAACTACTTTGCACATGATTATGTACTGTACATATGCACTTCTAAAATGCGAACGCATGAAGCAAAATATTGTAGCGAAGTTTCCTTGAAGTCCCCGCACCCAGCTTCCCGTGACGTCACACTGAGGTTTACGTTGAACTCTGAAGCAACCGGGAAGTTCGGATAATTTTTTTTCAGCGTTAGAATAGCGCAGATAAATTGAGTTGATATAACCAACTCTAGAGGAAAAGCCCCCTACAGCGTCCATGCATTGCAAATGGTAACCACAAGGGCGTAGACGGGGAGATACGGTTCAGACGATACAGGCAATCGACGCAATTCCGAGTCTGGATGTACATATGTTATGAGCATCCCCTTTAGAACGGGGCTTTACCTTTACCTCACTATGGTGGCGCCATCTAGTTTAGGCAACAGGAAACGCGCTTTTCACGTATCAATTTTTCATCAACTTTTTTATAAATAACCATCATACCTTAAAATTTAGAAATAAACTTTACACATTGTCCATATGTACGTGATACGTGTAAATGCGTGTTCTTGCGTCATATTTTGATTATATTTAGCATTATAAAAATGAGAGGTAGCAACATAGCGGCGTCCTTGCGATTGCCACTTTTTTGTCGCTCAGCCTTTCCCCTAGAATAATGCCATTATTCTGGCACACTATAGAGTCAGTACAGTAGCATGGTATGCTCAGAGAGGAGGAAACAATGTGAAAACATGACGTCAAACCGACGTAGCGGTGCTACGGTGTGGCGCGAAACTTGAGACAGTTTGGTCTTTTTCTCCACTAGTAATGCAACGTTTTTGCCTCACAGGAAGGAAATTAGAGCTTTGCGAAAACACGTCACCTGTCTGAGCTGATTTAGCGTCGCTTAAAACTCGATGGTTCAGTTTCTCCTACCGCGCCTGCCTGCTCGCTTGTCCAGGCTTCGCGTAGCGAGCCGTCGGTCCCCCCCCCCCCCCCCCCCTCCCGCGTCCGCTAGCCGAAAGGTGCAGCATGCGCGGAGAGACCTCCGTGTTCCCGTCTTCCTCTGCCGGCGTGGTGGCGGCAGGTCGTCTGCTTGCGCAACCGAGATTACGCAGTTTGTGCAGGGCGCTTCGCGTGACGTCTAGTGGCGGCTCGTGGTGGTCGCCCCAAGCCACGGCCCCAAGCCTGTCTGTGCGACGATGAGAGGAGAGCGTGCGCGGGTTGCTGCTTTTTTAACGACCGGAATCCGTCTCGTTCGCCCACCAGTTAGTAGTACACGTGCTGCTGATGGCAGGCGGCGAAAGCGGAGACCGCTTTCGCAACTCGCGAGGCGTTCTTCGCCGCAATGTCGAACTTCTGTCTTTTTTTTTAACGAGCGTAGGGCCCCACCCGCCCTCCTCCCCTCGCCGTAACGAAGCTCTCCGTAATGGCGCCCATTGTCATTGCCACACAGCGTGGAGGAACCTTCCTCCATGCCACAGACGAAGGTCCGGGCGTGCCGATCAGTCTAGTCGTACCGTACCTGAGCGCGTCTCCCTCCCCGGCACGGGTTTCGTAATGCGTCTTGCGGCGAGGTCGGTGCTTCCAGCTGCGCGTTGTACCGGAGCCACGGTGGCCGGAGCTGAATGAAGAGCTATAATTGGCTGACGGCCTCTGTTCGACGTGCTCACAAAACAAATTATGACACAAGTTACGTATAACTAAACGATACTAACAGTCCTTATGAATGTGAACCATTTTATATTCCCTCTGAGAAGGTCTGAAGTTGAGTGGAATAAGTTAGTCTAGTGGCCTGTCTGAGAAATGAAAGAAAGGGAGTGAAATGAAAAAAAAAAGCAAAGCATACGTGCACTAACGCAACACGCGCACAAATGTTTCTCTCTCTCCTTCTCTCTCACCTCTCTGAACTTGAAGCAGACAGTCGGTCACGTGGTGTCGGATTCCAGTTTAAAGCGAGCTTTGTCGAAATATTAAGGTTGTACGGCATACCCGCGGCTTCAATGTGTTAACCGTGGTCTCGAGTTACGGTATACGTGCACATCCGTGCTACGCGCGCGTGCGACATACACAGTCAGTCGTACGTGCATGCAGACGTGAAGTCCGCTGCATTCTCTCGAGTATCGTTTCGGCCATGCATTCACCGTATCCTTCAGTCATCGCGTTCCTTGTACGCGGGGCAGCTTTCAGCCGGAGCGAACGTCATCGCTGGCGTAGCTACGTGCGACGGAGTGCAGCTAGTGTATCAAGCTCGGCGGCTTTTATTACGCGGAAGTGAATTAACTGGCAGTTGCTGAAACGATGCTCACACCTCCATTCGGTTGCACCCTTCTGTGTGCTGTCCCTGTAAACGGGCCTTCAGAACACGTCTCTCCTTTCGCGTGGAGCGCGCCGTTTTCCCCCATTGTGTTTGCTCTCTAATCTGATCCGCTTTTCAGCGGCGGCGCGTAGTAATACGGCGTCCTCACCGTGTGCGAGTGCGCCCCCCTTTTGCTTGAGAATGTGTACGCATTGATGCAGCACACGCTCACACACACACACACACACTTGCATCGTGGTCGCATGCACACGTGCTCGCGAGCGGCGGCGCCTTGTGTTTTCTGTCGAGCGTCCGCGCGTCTCTGCACGCTCTGATTGGCGCTGGTCGTCGGCGCATTTCAGGCCGGGCGCTCTTGCCTCCAAAGAGAAGCGGCTGTAGCTTTCGCAACGCTATCGCGTGTACGAGCTCGCCTCGTGTTTTTTTATAAGGACGGCGCTTCTTTCTTGGTCGGAGGAGTAGGTGGGGAGCTTAGGGCAAGGCTCCGCGCCACGGCCATGCGCATGCGATAGCTTGGCTAATTCGAGCCAAGCGAGAAAAAGAAAGGAGGCCGGCGAACGAAGCCATTTGTTGATACACGGCCGGCCCCAACTTTGTGAGGGGTGAGAAATGGTTGTTGGCCGAGCTGTCGCGGCGACGTAACGAGGAGCCGATGTAATCGTTCATGGTCTATGTACGAACGACGTCGCTTTCTCTACCTCATCGGCTTGATGAACGATACGTTTTGCCATTGGCTCACGGGCCAGGTGGCGTTCTTATTTCGCCCGGCTCGGTGCTTGAACGGGCGGTGTCTTTACAGGCTGTTCTTTGATTTCTCATCTACTCGCCGCTTGGTGCATGCGCTCGCTCGTGAGAGGGAAGTGTGGTTAGTGAGTGTGCCGTGAAAAGGCGCGCCGCGTCTGCAAAGGGTGCCGACACTATTCACCGAGTTTTCAGCAGTCGTGACCAAAAGCGACAGCGACCTTCTGTTGCATAGTAACAAGCCTTGAGCTACTTGGCGCTGAATTTTGTACGGTATCTCCGGGTGTATGCTTATGCATGCACGTGGAAACGACGTTTGATTGGAACGACGATGGTGCCATGCACGTTTTGGCGGTTACCGCGTGCGATGTGCTCTTTTGTTTTTTCCTTCGTGCGCGAAAGAGCAGGTAGCCGCTGCACGTGCAGCTGTGTGTACTCGCTGTGTCCGTGCGATGCATCGTAGATTGTGCTGCTGGGTGTGCCCTGTTAGCGAGGGCCAGCTAGCTAACCTAATTGTGTGTGGGTGCACGGCAGGCGGACCTGTGCGTTTGCAAATACTGCCGTCAGGCCCACTAACAGCGACGCCATACAGACGTGACGTGACTCCACCCTGAGCAGACTGTTTGGAACAAAACGTAATTATAGTAAGAACGCTGCGCTCCGTGGCAACTTCATTATTTGCCGTTCGCTATTCGTCTCCAAGTTGACACACGAGTCATAGGGGCTGAATAATAAATAACAATAGTAATAGTAATCGAATTACTTGACAGTGTGTTTCTCGGTTGCCGCACCGAACCCGCACCCTTCTGCGATGTCTGCTGTGAACGTAGAGTCAAGTTTATCCCGAAGTGTTATACGTGACGCCATTGGGGAAAAAAAGAAAAGGATGTTTCACATCCGCCCAACGTGGCTCTTAGTGATGCTGACTAACACTCCTAGAGCTAGATCTAGTCAGCATAAATACCCAAGTTAGTGGACAGATTGGTAGCCGTAGCACAATTCGTAGTGCAACGCACGCGTAATGCGGAGGTTGTGGGTGCGGCTCCCACCGGCGACATGTTATCTTTTCGTTCACTTCCATTTTCATTATTTTGTACATTCCAATTTCAGCCACACTTAACTTCCCCGATGCTTTCCTTGGCTTGATTGTCTGCTGGCTTTATGTGGTCATGATTAACAGTATCGAGGGTCTCGAATCTGGCAGCCTTACTGTCATTAGGTAGCATGCGACGGTTTATTTGCCACGTTCCTGCTCTCCTATGATGATGGTGACGATGATTTAATGGCACCCTCTTTGCAACGGGGCCGGTGGCAAATAGTCACCTAGCCTGCTTGTTCTAATCAGGTATGCTATACTTTTTTTTTTTTTTTGTCTAGCGTTATTGTATAAGCCTCCTTATTGCTGTTTTTTCCCTTCAAAATCTACTTTGTACTGCTTACTGCGACTGTCAGAGATCCGGTCGTATCAATCTCTTCCGTGCTTTTTTCCACCAATACTCTAAACGTCTTTTGCTTATCTTAATGCTGATCGGTTGACGTTTCCGTCCACTTCAAACGCAAGCGTTTTTGGAAGATGTACGTTACTTACGGTTCTCACCGTGTGAATCCATTCGCATTTCATTAGGATGTGCTGAGCAGGATGACTCCAGTGTTAAGGCATTATTTCCTAAAGTATGGAACGAAATGCATGGACGTTTTAGTTATTTTTATGCTTAAATCCATAAAAGAGCGATTATTTTTTAAAGGTAAGTGGAACAACAGTGCATTCTTACGGGAAATTTGATGGTTCATGTCTGCAAACCGGCGTCATTCTGGAAACCCATTCCTAGAGGATACGCCTTGCAAACTCACCGGCTACAATTCGTAAATTGCAATATGTGCCGTACAGCAAGTAATTCAAGCGATATCTAGTATATTTTTGTTAATTAGTTGACTGTGTGTTTCGATTTCTCGTGCAAGTAATTGTCGCCTTTCCGAGAGCTCAATGACTAGAATTATGTTATCTGCAACAGGCAATTTTTTTTTTTAATTCTACAGAACTTAAAGGTGCTCAACCTATATATGTGTGAATTTAAACAATCCTAAACTGCGTCTGATCGTTTGACTGCCTTCGCAATGTTTGGCATTATACGAATTTATCGAAAAAAATAAATGCCCAAGAGTGCAATATCGTCCCGGCTGTTGTCTGCACGTCTGTCGCGCGCAGAAAACTCTCAGCCATGCTTGAATGACGATGGCCTTTGGTGTAGAGACCCAGAGTCGACCACATTTTGAAGGACGCGCGGGCATCGATGGGCTTTTATTATGCGGTCCCTGACTCCCTCCCGGAATTTTTCGTCAAGTCCGCGCCGTTGCGCGATTTACGTTGCCATGGTTTTCTTTCTTTCTTTCTTTCTTCCGCGAGATGAATGCGGGGACAGGCAGTAGTGATAGCTCTCGTCCGAAGACGCGCGCACGCTGGTTGATGGACAGTGGAGGGCACGCTGCACTGGCCGGACATGCATTCATTGTTTGTTTATTTATTTATTTTGCTCTCTTTCTCTTTATCCCCTCACGTCCGTTTAGACCCTCGTCATCAAGAAGCGGTGCACATAACGGTGGAGCGCGATATATATATATATATATATATATATATATATATATATATATATATATATATATATATATATATATATATATATATATATATATCCTTTTGTTTTTGTCGTGTGTCTCGCGAATGGCCCTTTTGTTGTCCCGTAATTGCTCCTCTGTATACAGGCAGTGCTGCTTAAAGGAGCAGCGGCGACGTCGCTGGCGTGGTATGCAATGCGCGCCCACCCTCCATTCGTCGATTGTTTCTCTCTTTGCAGATGTGCTCATGGGGTACAACGGAACAATATTCGCCTACGGCCAGACGTCCAGCGGGAAGACGCACACAATGGAGGTGGGCTTCCTCGTCTGCGCCGCTCGCGTTGCGGTGGTGTTGCGTTTATACGCACGGCGACCCATTGCGCGGGAGGGGGCGGGCTCGGACCTCCGCGGGCGCTCACGGGTGACTCGCCCGCATGGATTGAGCAGCGCGAATTTGGACAGGAAGCTTGACCCACCCTACCGCGTGACATCGCGATCTCGTGTGCACGTAGGCGATGAGGCTGATATTTTTTGTGTCTGGTTTTTCGCGAGTTCTATTCTTAGATCTTCAAAAAAAAAAAAAAAAAAGCTTTCGTTAGTCGTCTGGCGAGTTACGATATAAAACTACCTGCATTCGGGCCACTTTGTGGCGTATTTCGGCCACCAGGAAAGCTGACTCACTTGAACGATTAATTTACTCAGAAATACCCCTAAAGGCCTTCGTATGAGAGTGTTAGATAAGGAGGTAAGAGGGGGAGAGTGGAGAGGGAGCCAGTTTAATTACAAAATTAGTACCATTATGTCACACATTAACTTTAAGCATTAAGTAATTATTGCAAGGCGCCAGGAGTTAATGAAATCAAGAAAAACCTCCGTAATATACTTGTACACTAGAAAACCATTGGAGTAAAATGAAGAACTGATTATCGTATACTGTGCCATAAGATAAACTGAAAATAAACAGAGTCTACAACAGAGCGAATGTAAAAGTTGATACAGGTAAGTGCTAAGTAAAATACAGTGAATTTTGTATATGCAAGATGTTAGCTAAATTGAGTTTATTTTGTGCAAGAGCAACTTAGGCTTCGGGGAGTTGCTGGTCACTACTTGAAACTGATATGCATGTCGCATGCATCTGGGAGTCAAAGTGCATGAATGCAGCGTGCTTGCCAGGAGCAGTACCTGCCAAAAATACTTGGGTCACATAGCTTGTAACTGCGCAGTTCCTGCAGAGTACTTCATTACATAAGTAAGCCTGCATAGCCAGTGCTGAACACTGTCATAAACATCTGCTCTCGGTAATATTCCTGTACAAGAAGTAGGAACCTATAATTTTGCTCAGGAGGCCGTCTGCTCTTTCGTCCTTGATGAAATCGTCGCCACTTTTACTCTATATTGCGTCATACTTATGAATACGGTGACTATTCGCTGAATTTCTTTGGACGTCGCAACTCGGCAGAACCAGAAGCAAAGACTAAAATACGGTTCTGGTGATGAGCTAAGATCTTTGTATCGAGTGTACGCCATCCTGGGGGGGGGGGGGTGCAAACACTGCGCAGACACCATGGCTTCTGGGTTAAGATGGTGTGATGAAGGTAACGAAAGGTCACACCACAAGATTTCAAAGGCCGCGCCGATACCAAAGCTTTAGTGCAAGTACGACAGAGCACTGAGGCCATTTTCAGAGACACGATGGCACCACTTCGAGTGCAATAAGAATGACTGAGAGTAGGGGAAGGCCACGAGGTCAAGGCAGTAGTAGTATTTGATTGACAGTGATTCTCTTTGTACAAGATGCAATCAAAGGCTTTGTTAGAAAAGATTCATGCGGTAATGCCCTTTAAGATGAAGCTTCAGCTCAGGAGCTCTTATCTATATACATGAAAATGTAAAAATCACTTTTCTTGACAACCACTGCGCCGATTTGGATGAGGTTTGTTACATTAAAAAAAGAATTAAAATCTAGTGAGAATGTAGGAAACAGACTTTTTATTTAGGCAGACATCTTTCTTTAATTGTAAAAGATTGCAAAAATTGTGTAACTCAGTAGGAAATAATGTTAAAATTGATGCGCCATGCACTGTTTTGAAATATACCACTAAATTGTGAGAATGACTCTTGCAAAACACTCGTAAACATTGTGACACTTTCACATAAGTGGTAAATTCATGAATGAAATTTGTCCGCTTTAGATGCTCTAAGAGATGCAGTTTACAGAACTGCAATGTCTTTTGGTGCAGAGTCGTATAATTGTAAACTTCGTGCTTCAGTTTTTTCTTTTTTTTACAATTTTCTGGAATTATTGGGAAGAAGTCCAGGCCTTAATTCAAAATTTTGCTTCATCGAGTCGCTATAATGTAATTTTGTCTGTCAGATGCAACAGATTACATTCAAATTGTTCCAGCGGTTGCCTCGTATTCTGTATTCACTTGCATTTGAATGGGGAAATCAAAGTTAGCTCCGAGCTAAAGCTTCGATGGTAGAAACGTTACACACCTTTTATGAAAATTGTTGCGGACCCCTTTTGATACTAGCCTATGCATGACATTCCCTGTGTTGTTTTGATGCACCGTGCAAGTAGGGTTACAAGCGCCCCGTTCACTGCAGGCCTGCCAACATTTTCGGCTATGCGCTTTATTCACATGCCTTTGCTGATGGCTGTACTGTGTGAATCTTCAAGCATGCACTCTGTTCTGATAGTGGTGTAGGGGCATGTTATTTTTTGTATGTTGCGGTATCCACTGTACCTCTTGCCAAATTTAGTTTGCTGCAGCGTATACGGATACACATGTATGTTCTTTAATGCATAAACATGTACACAAACACGAGACAGACAGCTGCTTAATCTGCATAAATAATTGTCCCAAGTTCAAAGCAGACCAGAATTTTGTTACTTTTATTATGACCTTTATATAGGCAAAAAGGGCCACATTAATGTAACAGTTCTCTTTCATTTTTTTTTTTTTCACTTCATTGGGAGTCTGACTGGCACTCTGTCTATGGTTATATAAGGATCGACCAGTCACGAAATGCAAATGCTAAAGAAGGGATAATATCAAGTGAAAGTGATTTTAGCCTGGCTGCATTTGCATACAAGGCAAAATATGTTTTCCTTTCTAGTCCAGCATCTGGGAGTTGTTGAGCTCACAAGGAAGCAGGCCAACGGCATTTTCTCAGCTTGATACACATTTGATTTTCAAGATGGCCATTTCTGTACTTATCTTTTTACAAACTTAGTTTACTTGCTGTTATTTCAGTTTGTGCAGCAGCCAATGACTGGTGCCAAGCCAGAAAAGGCAAGAAACACATGTTAGCAAGGGTTGATTAGGCTTTTAGTTCAACTGTTCTTATTCTTAAAGTCCTTTAGTGGGGGAGAGTGCTTGGGTGCTTCTCGCATGGGACCTAAAATGTTGTTCCTTTACTCGGGTTCCTGATAGCCCTATCTAAGCTCCTCGTAGTGCCTGCCAAGTGCTGTTTACAGTGTCGTGAAATTAAATATATGTATTTCCCGGAAAACGATGCAGCCAGGCTGCGCAGTAATGATACTGTAGATTTATTGAATGACCTCGTTTTTTTATACTGGTTGCACAGCTCCTAGAGGACAATAGCCCTACCGCATTCAGTGTCGCAGCGCACTGTCTGCATCTGGTGATGTAGTGCTTCTGGGTTTCTGTTGCTGGCCTGTTCATAGCAGTGCTGGCCAGATGCCCACACAAGGAGGTCTTGCTTCTGACAGCATGTCGTCGAAGTGATAGAAGCGTTAATAGGTGCAAAGTGAATGCAACATTTAGACGTAGAAGCTAGTGCACTCAAGTTTTCTTCCTTCCTTTCTTTCTTTTTTTTTAATGCAAGTCTGAAAAGAAAACAACAATAATGTCTGTTACTTATGTTTGCAGGGCGTCCTGGGAGATTCCTACAGCCAAGGCATCATACCCCGGATCATTAATGATATTTTTAATCACATTTATTCAATGGATGAAAATATTGAGTTCCATATAAAGGTTAGTAGTTGCTGCATTGTTCCTACATGCCACAGTTATGTCGTTACATCATAGGTGTACAGTTGAACCTGTATATAATAAACACTGGTATAGTGAATCATTTGCTGCAATGAACAAACTCTAAAATTTGCTGAATCTTTCACCAATATTGGTGCGTATGTTTTGACAAATATTGAATATGTACAGTGAAGGCATTTTTGTGTCGAGTTCAACTTTGTTATAACAATGCTCGACTGTATTTGTCACAGAATTTCTGTGAATTTCTACTTTTATGTTACACTGGATTATGATTCCCATAGCATCACTTAATCAACAGCATGCGATCTTCAAGAAAGCATTACATAACTTATTTGTAGTGCATGCACATGCGAAACGTTACTGCTGCCTTGTGAAGCAATGACGAGACATTTCTTTGACAGTGACATCAATATGTCCCCATTCAGAACTCTACAATCATGCTAGAATGAAATGGGAATGGAAAAAAAAGTGAAACACTTCTTAAGCTTAATTGCTTGAACTTGCACATTTTAGTATAGCTCAGCTAAGTCTGATTTAGACCAAAAGCTAAGCATCAGCCAAACATTTATTTTCTCAGGTGCTTAGCTTCAGTAATAGAGCATACTGTGTGTGTCTAGTGTTACACACAATGGCAAATTTGGTAATTGTAGTGCACTTTGTAGCTTTTTTTCTTTTTCTCACTTTTGCATACCATGCTGGCATGACATGTACACAAATACATAAAATAAAATGATGCTACTTATTTGATTACGTTGAGAAATTGTAAGTGATTAAACATATATTTCCTGCGAGCATTGAAAAAAATTTACGTGTTTACCTTTTGTAGTAGGTTTGGTGATGCACATTCCTGACATGCTCAGTTTTGCATGCAAAAGGGTGTGAAACTTTTCGCTATGAATGCCTAAATTAGCCTTGGCTGTGGAAGAGATTTGGTTCTGAATTTCTAAATTATTACTTTGCAGCTTGTGAGCAACTTTGCATTTAATGGAATGTGCATTTAGCCAATTATGCTTTCATGCTACTGAGAAGCAATAAGCTCATGAGCTCCCATCTCTTGTTTTCCTGCAGGTGTCTTACTTTGAAATTTATCTTGACAAGATTCGTGATCTCCTCGATGGTGAGCCACTGTTGTCTTGCTTCGCTTATCTTAAGTTGTATGGAGCTGGTTTTCTCTTTCTTGGGTATAGTTTTTGAGAGAAAGGGTTGCTTTGTTCAGGAGTAAATAAAATTTGTCCACGTGTTTAAAA
Source organism: Dermacentor variabilis (assembly GCF_050947875.1). Lineage (NCBI taxonomy): Eukaryota > Metazoa > Arthropoda > Arachnida > Ixodida > Ixodidae > Dermacentor > Dermacentor variabilis. The sequence goes on from NC_134569.1 coordinate 126,494,343, forward strand.
CTAAGAAGCCTTCTGACTTCCTCATTCATTTTCAGTAACGAAGACAAACTTGTCCGTGCATGAGGACAAAAACAGAGTTCCATTCGTCAAGGTGAGCACTGTATTTCTGTTGCCCTTTGTTGTATTCTACCACAAATCTTGAAAGTGCTTGCAATGTTGACACAGGCTAAAGCAAGGGTAATTGCAAAAGCTCTGCGCTGTGAGGGCTGGTGCAACATTTAGGCAAAAGGCAACAAGGAATAAAAATGCTATTTATTGTGACATAGATTACTACATTAGATACAAAAATATATCATCTTGGTAGCTCCTGGGTTAGTGTAGGTGAAAGAGTAACATCACGATTGGTCGATGATGTAGGCAACACGAAGAATTGAAGTGACAACATTAAAGGGGCATGTGTTCTTTCAAAAGTGGGTTTTGGTAATGCCTAAACAGCATGGTGTTAAAAAGTCTGATTATGCTAACACATTCTGTGTTCAGGCAGATGTTCTTTTACCTGCTTTTTTTCTTCGTTAGGGTGCTACTGAGAGGTTTGTGACCAGTCCCGAAGAAGTGATGGAAGTCATTGATGAGGGCAAAGCAAACCGACACATTGCTGTAACAAGTAAGCCACTCTCTCACTGCTTTACGCTTCCTGCAAGGTTTGCTTACCATTTTTGTGTGTGTATGCTTGTGTGTTTGCATTTTTGCTGCTGTACATTACAAAAATGTGATCAGTCAGTGATGTAGTTGGTGTATACTTAGAGCAGGGCAGACGAGTTAAAGCTGACGTTATCTTTTTATCATCTTTGAAGCAGAAAGAAATAGCATGTCACTGAGCTGTCTTACATGACAATACACCAGAATTGCGTTGCTTCAGATAAAAAACGGGGCAAAAGTGGGACTAGCTTACAAAGCTTGCGGCACAATATGATGGCGTGCCACAAGTAGCGCAGGGTTCTTGCCTAGGACAAAAATATTGCAAGTTTGAGATCACAGGACAGTTATTCCTTGTGCAGTCACTTCTCTAGAGTGGGGCAACACATTTAAAAGTTGTAACTATTGGTCTGCAACAGCACTGAATTGGGATTTTCAAAGGAACTATGTTTAAAAAAGATGTCTGTTTCAAGTTCGGCATAGCCAAAGCAATCCTGTGCCCATGTGAAACATGTTTATTAAAATTATAATATACTGCCTACACAGGAGGTGCAAACTATCATTTGTTAAAGGAAAATATTTTATTCACACACCAGAATTTTTTATAAGTGAGTAGGAACAGGGATACATGAAAAACAAATTAAGTGAAGCGCAACATTGGATAGACGGGTTGCAGTGCTAGCTGGAGCTGTGAAGCAAGGACATATAGTGCTGTGGCAAAAATGCTGCATAGCCTGCTAAATCACCGGCAGCTGTGCAAGTAAGATGTATAAAGGGATTTCGTTGCAAGCTTGGGAAAAAAATGTTGGTGCTAATCTGTCTGTGTCTGGACAAGGAAAATTATTTCCTTTGCCGGCTGTGTGATTGTGGTGGCAGTCTGTGGGACAAGGCCATCTAGTGCACTGTTGGACATGTAGATTTTTGTCAGGTACAGTGAGGAGGATGTGTGCAGGGTGATTCAAGCATTTCTGCCCACTGTGTGTCGGAGGTTTTTATGAAGTGCAGCAAGTTCTATTTCTGTCTGAGTAACTCATTAGCAGGCGTTAAAATTCAGGTTGTCAATATTTTGAACAGTTCACAAAGTTCTAAACCAGAAAAAAAAAAAAATTAATGCTTATGCTAGGTAATGATTCCAATGAAGTTATTTAGTGTTCCTTGGGGTATTTTGTGTACTTTGTGGGCAGGATATTGTAAAAGCTGAATCATAAGGTGGATACATGTCATCACTTGCTGTTTATGTGCTCTTCTTCCTGCAGACATGAATGAGCACAGTTCCAGAAGCCACAGTGTGTTCCTAATCAACGTTAAACAGGAGAACCTGGACGATCAGAAAAAGCTCAGTGGCAAGCTCTACCTAGTAGATCTTGCTGGCAGTGAAAAGGTACGCAGGCATCTACAGCCTGCCTTTCTTTCCTTTAAACCTTCTCAGTTTGCTTCATCGAATGATAAAAAAAGATTATTATTTGGCATGTACAAGGGTTATCACACAGTCTAATGGAAGCACATAGGGTATAGTTTGGTATAGTGCATGCGAATGACCAAGAATGCTGCATTAGGTTACTCTAAAGATGAAGGTTGAATGAAACATTGAGAATGTGCTTGCCTGCCACTTGCCGTATTTAGTTGAATCTATGGCACCCTTTATTGGTAGTGTGCATCCCAATATTTAGTTTTATGGAAATGCAAAAATGCATTGTGTGCAATGGTTTCTTTACCTGATTTTCATGGTAGGCAAGAAAAATAATAATTGGAAAAGTAATTTACCTCCAGGGCAAAGAGACGTGCAACTAGACACCAGCCCTAGGTGGCGCCCAATGATAAGATTTCAGTGCTTGAAGGAACTTCCAGCCGCCATGGCACAGCAACATGTGGCTTTCACAACAGGAGTGTGGGATTGAAGATTGGGGGTGTGACACCACCTATTACATATTTTGTTTCAATGTTACTCCTAACGTGCATGTCATATTTTAGTGAATTTTCCTGTAAACTACATGTAATAAAATAGAGTAAATATGATACCTTTTTGCTAGTGACAGGTAGCTTGAACCAGCTTTTGCTTCCTGGCACACACAGAGTTTGTAGAAATAGCACAATCCCTGGACCTCATCAGTTTTGTAAGGATGATGCTGTTGTCACCAGTGGGATTGCTTCACCCTTGTGCAACCATGTCTTGCTTGGCAACTACAACTTTTATTTTTTCTTTGACTCTCCCGGCAAGAGAGCAGCTGCTGTTAGCAAGGTGCTCACATACTGTTATGGGCAAAGCTCTTGACTATTCCAGCGTAAATATTTGCTGTGCGAACACATTCTCGAATAAGATTAAGGCTTGCTCTTACTTGCCCTTGTAACTGCAATGAAGCAATAATGCACAATGTTCTATGTGTATGGGTCACTGAGTATGTCACTTCCGCTCTTTCAGGTCAGCAAAACTGGAGCTGAGGGAATGGTTCTGGATGAAGCAAAGAACATCAACAAATCTTTGTCTGCACTGGGCAATGTGATTGCAGCACTTGCCGATGGAAACGTAAGTTCTTCATAACAGTTGCTCGCTCTCCTCAGATTGCTTTTTGTCCTTCTGCTCTGTCACTGTGGCAGAGACTGGTTTACTGCAGTGCACTTTGCGTACTCCCACGCTCTGCTAAAATGAACAAAATGGCTTTGGAACATTTGCTGGATAGACATGGGAAGGATGGTGAATGTAAAAAACCACAATGTCGTGGTGAAAACCCCCACAAAGGCATTTTTTGTTGATAGATTGTAATGCTTCTTATTCATCTTTACATTAATAATCTGTAAACAAAGTGCTTGTGTTTCTGTTCATACATTGGTTCTGGGGTTGTTAGAAAAACATTGAAAACCATTTGTCGAGTAAAAACAAGAAAAGATCAGATCAGTTAAAACTCGCATGACAGTTCTCAGACACTTTTGACCCTGGAACAATGTGTCACCTCATGTGTTTGATATAACACTATCATTGTGACTGGCTCACAGTTCAATGTTGGATAGCAACATGATATTTTTGTTGATTTATGTTAAGTAGCACATCTGCATAATGCATAAGTCAAGGCCAGTTAGAAAGTAAGATATTTTAGTTGTAACACTGTTGCATCCATAGGGTTGTTAGGTACTTTCTGGAACACATGTCAGTAGGAAATTTTTCTGTGCAAATCTTGGTGCAACAGGCAAATTTAATTCTCTAACAAGCCCAAGCATGCGTCTTTCTTGAATTTTTAATTCTTCAACTGAGCTATAGGAAGAGAGAGCCATTCATGAACAAGTTCTTGAGATTTGCTTCTCTATGAGGGTGCAGTCCATCTGTCTACTGATTGTTATAGGCTTCGGGTTCTTTCATTTGCTTTAGCTAGAGTCAAGTGCGCGCAAGCTGGATCTATTCTTTTCCAACACCACAAGCAGGCCCATTAGCGCCTTCATTTCTTATATCTTCTCCTGTCATTTGTGATTCTGTTGTCTTCCCTTTCTGTGCTCCTCTTATACCTTAAACTTTCAGACAGGCAAGCGTTGTGTCCATTCCAAAGGCACTTGCCAGCCTGCATCTCGCTCTTTTTGCAATTGTTACTGCCTCTGTCATCTCAGTTTAATGAAACTGCTACATACAAAGCAGTGGCTTCAACAGCTTAGCTGTGGACTTCCTTGCATGAATGTCTGACTGTTTGGGGTCAGCACAGTGAAAGCAACTCATGGAAGGTATTTAGTATTAGTGAGCTGGAGTGCTCTTTTAATGTCATAATAGGGAGTTTAGGTTTTGTGCACCTGAACTTAAGGGACGCAATCTGCCAGGCATACAAAAGATTGCAGAAAAGGTATATGAAAGGAGTACAAAAGAACACAAGCAGGGTGTCGCGATTTGGGTACGCTTGGGTGCTCTACTTCCAAATCTCCCTAATGTTAACTACTTGACCTGAGAACCATCTACTGGGGTACTTTCTCTCATACTGCAATCCGCACCAGACTTCTGCTTCTGTTGAAAATTTCACAACTTGCTCTACTACTGGATACAACTGCATCGTGTTAAATGATGGACAATCTTTTTTTCCTTTTTTTTTTTTTTTGCAATCATCACTTCCTGTTTTTTCTTTGCAGAAATCGCACATCCCTTACCGAGACAGCAAGCTAACGAGAATCCTGCAGGAGAGTCTTGGAGGTAACTCCCGGACAACAATTATCATTTGCTGCTCACCGGCATCTTTCAATGAGTGTGAAACCAAGTCTACACTAGAGTTTGGCAAGAGGTAAGCACAAGTCTGTCTGATTGGTGGTTCATTGTCTCAAGCACAACTGACAAAATGGCCCTGTCACATCAAAGGCATACCTATTTGTGCACTTCTCTTTTTTGTACCTGCCTCTTAGGTTTTACGGTGAAGGCATATAATTGAACGTAAGTGTTAAAAAAAGCATAAAAGAGATTGCAATGTCACACGTTTTTGTATTGATTGGCCAAAGGTACTTGCTTACAATTAGCATAAATTACTGTTAATGTAACGTCTCCATTTTTGTTGGAGGTACATTTAGTTAACATGAAAAAATAAAAAATAACCACCCGTTTTACCTGTTGGCAAAATGAGTATGGGCCACTGTTAGTTCTACTGCTCCACAGAGCATCGATCTTGAGAGGTAGAATGTGTCGAATGCGTGCCTGAAATTTTTTGGTTATTTTTGTGGCTGAAGAAGATGCATCGTGTGCTGAACTCTTCTAGGCAGTGTTTTGATCGCACCGCTGGTACGATCGGTTGGGAACTCGGCGCTGACGCCCGTGGTTGTACCTGGGTCGCAAGCCCCAAGGGTAGCGTTGGCCTGGCGGCCTGGGGTACAACTGGAAGCATCCGAAGGTCCCGGCAAAGCATGAGTCGACTGGTAACAACGAAACAACTTGTTTATTTTAACATCGCAAAGAGTTGGCGGTCAGGTTTGACCGAAGTAGAGAGACGGGAGAGCACTTCACTCAACAGAAGAAATCGGAGCCCTCCTTTTGGCGTCCGGGGGCAGCTGTTTTTATACTCTCGCAGTTGAGGGCAAGAAGGAACCCCTCAAAAGACGAGCACGTGAATGTACAATGGGCTAATGGTGACGCACACTGTCGTAGCGCTGCCGTAGCACCATGTCGAGCACGATCTCGTAGCACCCTGTCGTAGCGCTGCCGTAGCACCATGTCGAGCACGATCTCGTAGCACCCTGTTGTAGCGCTGCCGGTCGGGCACAATGACTGTAATGAGAGGATGATCCCTGCTTTCGCATCGCCTGGTTCGGGCACAATGACTGGAATGAGAGGGTGATCCTTTGCGGTCGCATCGCCGCAGTCGCGCCTGGAAACACCTGCCGATGAGCGTTGCGGCGACGACGATCGGGCCAAAATGTCTGCCGCCCCGCCGCAGTCGCGCCGGCAAAACCACGTGTCGCAGGCGAAACGCAACAGACCGCCCCGCCGGGGGAAGGAGATCCCGATGGACAGGGGACTGCATCCGCTGTCCGGAGGGATGTCGCTCGATGATGCTCATAACCGAAGTCGGGCGTCCCTCGACGTTTCTTGAGCGCAGCGCACAGAGAAGGCCTCGTTCTCTCGTTCAGGTTCGCACGGGACACTGCAAAGTGACTTCGGGAGAGTTCACATTTTTGTTCTCGTTCCCGGCAAGCGTTAGAACTACGCTGAAACTCAACCGCTCAGTCAGCAAGCACGGCACAACCCTCACTAAGCCCTGCCAGGCTCTTTCCCCTTTTTATACCACTGCCTAGTTCCTTACAGTAGTCTAGCATCACTCAGAACGCGTCCACAAATTGAAAAATTGCACTAGAAAGCATATCATCACTTTGAAACACTAAACAAAAGCAATATGTTAAAAAAAAATCCTGCCTCAGGAAGAAAAACATCAGTAACAAACAATTTTGAGGCTGATTCCTACGTTAGGGGCTTCGACTTAAGCCATCGGCGTTACCGTTGAGACTCCCCTTTTTGTAACGCACCTCAAAGGAATATTGTTGTAAAGCGAGGCTCCAGCGCAGGAGGCGGCCATTTTTGGGAGAGATGGTCTGCAGCCATTGGAGAGGGCAGTGATCCGTCTCAATGATAAACCTCGAGCCGGCTAGATAGCATGACAATTTCTGAACGGCCCACACGAGACACGCACACTCTTTCTCGGTGGCGCTATACGCCTGCTCACGACTGGTCAGCTTACGACTAGCATACAGGACGGGGTGTTCTACTTCTCCATTTTCCCGTTGGCACAGTACAACGCCCATGCCTCGCTCACTAGCATCGCACTGAACAATGAACCCTGTTGTATAGTCTGGCGATCGTAGCACAGGCTGGCTTGTTAGGGCACTCTTTAGGGCGCTAAAAGCTCTTTCCTTTGTCTCGTCCCAGACGACTGTTTGAGGCTCTGTTTTTCTTAGAGCATCCGTCAGGGGAGCCGCGATATCAGAGTACCTAGGGATGTACCTCTGATAGTAGCCGGCGACACCCAAGAACGACCGAATATCGGTCTTGGTGCGCGGTTGCGGAAAGTCTCGCACAGCGGCCACTTTTATTTCAGAGGGGCGGCGACGACCCTGACCAATCACGTGACCGAGGTAGACAACCTCGGCCTGTGCTAACTGGCACTTAGGAGCCTTGACTGTCAAGCCCGCTTCGCGCAGGCGGGTTAGTACTGCCCGCAAGTGTGCCATATGCTCAGACCAGGATGCGGAGAATATCGCTACGTCGTCTAGATACGGTAAAGCGAATTCTTGCTGTCCCCGCAACACTTTATCCATGAGACTTGAAAAACAGTATGGCGCGTTCTTCAAACCAAAACTCAACACTTTAGGACGGAATGTTCCCATTGGTGAAATGAACGCCGCATACCTACTAGCCTCTTCTGTAAGTGGAACCTGCCAATAACCCCTGACAAGATCTAGGGTGGAAATAAACTGAGCGCTACTAACTTTCTCAAGGCGCTCCTCGATGTTAGGGATCGGATAAATTTGATCCTTAGTGATAGAATTAAGCCTGCGGTAGTCGACGCAAGGACGAGGTTCCTTGCCCGGTACCTCAACTAAAATCAAAGGGGAGGTATAATCACTCTCACCTGCCTCAATAACACCGAGCTGTAGCATTTTCTTTACCTCAGCCTCCATAATATCGCTCTGGCGGGGTGACACCCGATACGCCTTGGATCGTACTGGCTCTGGGGAGGTAAGTTCTATATCATGAGTAAGTACAGAAGTCCTACCAGGCCTCTCAGAGAACAGACCTTGAAACTCTTGTAATAGCTGGTGTAGTTCGGTTTTCTGCTCGGGCGACAGCGGTGCTTTACTGATAAGGTCACTAATGACTTGACCGGTGTCTTCCCTGTTCGTCACTGAGCCTAGTCCCGGAAGCTCGACCGGAAGCTCTTCAGGAACGTTTACCATCATGCACACCACTGCTTCCCTTTGTCTATAAGGTTTGAGCAGATTACAGTGGTAAACTTGCTGTGCTTTCCGCTTTCCTGGCAGACTTACCACGTAGTTAACGTCCGACAGTTTCTGAACAATTCGTGCTGGGCCCTCCCACTGCACGTCTAGTTTGTTGTTTAGCGATGTGCGCAATATCATGACCTCATCGCCAACCTCAAAACGACGGGCCCTGGCTGTCCGATCATAATAAACCTTGGCCCTCTGCTGGGCCTTTGTCATTGCTTCACCTGACAACTCCTGTGCCCTTCTTAAGCGTTCGAGGAGCTTAAGCACGTACTCCACCACGACTGGGTCGTCGCCCCTACCTTCCCACGATTCTCGAAGCATGCGAAGCGGAGATCGAAGCGAGCGACCGTACACCAGTTCAGCTGGCGAAAACCCCGTAGCCGCATGCGGCGCGGTCCTTAAAGCAAACATCACCCCAGGCAGACACAGCTCCCAGTCAGTTCGATGTTCAAAACACAACGCTCTCAACACGCGCTTCATGACGGAGTGGAGCTTCTCAACGGAATTCGACTGTGGGTGGTACACTGAGCTGTGTAACAGCTTTACCCCACACCTTTCGAGAAAAGTTGTCGTCAAAGCGCTAGTAAACACTGTGCCCTGATCTGATTGGATTTCCGCAGGGAAACCAACTCGCGCAAATATGGACAGTAGTGCATTAACTATCTCAACTGAGCTGAGTTCTTTAAGCGGCACTGCTTCAGGGAACTTTGTCGCTGGGCAGATCACAGTCAAAATGTGTCTGTACCCCGTGGCTGTTACCGGCAGAGGTCCCACAGTATCAATAACGAGCCGTCTAAAAGGCTCCGTAATGATAGGTACCAATTTCAACGGCGCCCTTGATTTGTCCCCTGGTTTGCCCACCCGCTGACAGGTGTCACATGACCTCACGAAGTGGTCTGCGTCCCGAAAACACCCTGGCCAATAGTACTCTTGCAAGAGACGGTCCTTAGTTTTCTTAACTCCTAGGTGTCCGGACCACGAACCCCCGTGTGACAAGCGCAACAGATCCTGACGATAGCATTGAGGCACGATCAGCTGATCGAACTCCACTCCTCTGCGGTCTAGATACTTCCGGTACAGGACTCCACCTCTTTCCACAAAACGCGCAGTTTTCCTGGCGATACCTTCTTTGACATTGCAGCGCACGTTTTCCAGGCTGCCATCCTTTTTTTGCTCGGCTATCAAAGCCGTCCGGCTGACTTTTAGCAACCTATCAAGTCCGTCTGACGTGGGCGCGATGAGCAAATCAGTAGATAGCTCTTCTAACTTTCCCGCGTCGGGCGTTTCCTCTCCAGTATCTGGCGCCTTTAACGTTACAGACTCAAGTTTATTCAGTTCGGGCGTGCTCGGAATATCAGCTTGCTGCGCCTCTGACCCTTTTTCGTTGTTTGATAACGTCGGCCCCGCAACTACCGCCTTTGCAGCGAGCTCCCGAACCTTCGATCTGGTTAAGGCCTGAACACTAGCTTCACCAAACAAAAGCCCCTTCTCGCGCAGGAGGTGATCGGACCTGTTTGAAAATAGGTACGGGTACTGGGGTGGCAGCATAGATGACACTGCCGCCTCCGTTTCAAGCGCTCCGAAAGGTCCTTCAATAAGCACCCTTGCTACTGGCAGACACACGCTATGAGCTTCCACGGCTTGCTTGATCCATGCGCACTCGCCCGTGAACATATGGGGTTCTACGTAAGACGGGTGAACTACATCCATTGTAGCTGCGGAATCGCGAAGCACTCGGCACTCTTTCCCGTTCACGAGGAGGTCTCGCATGTAAGGCTCGAGAAGCTTCATGTTCTCATCAGTGCTGCCTATTGAAAAAAACACAACTTTTGGTGTTGTTTCCGGACACTGCGCCGAAAAGTGACCCGGCTTCTGGCACGTATAACAAACGCGCGCTTGCCTCATCTCGAACCGCTTTCTGCGTTCGGCTTCGGCTGCCGCCGTCTCCTTAGGTTCGGTCGCACTGCTTCCACTCGCATCCGCACTACGCGTGTTCCCCTTTGCTCTCATGGGTGTGAACTTCGGCCTCTCAAACTTCGAGCCAAATTCACCCTTTTGACCGTCCTTAGCTCCGCGAGCCCGACGCGTCACAAACTCCTCGGCTAGCTCAGCGGCTTTAGCCACCGTACAAACGTCTGGCCTATCCAAGACCCAGTATCGCACGTTCTCCGGTAACCGACTATAAAACTGTTCTAGCCCGAAACACTGCAGAACTTTATCGTGGTCACCAAACGCTTTCTCTTCTTTGAGCCACTCCTGCATGTTTGACATAAGCCTATACGCAAACTCTGTATATGACTCACTTCTGCCTTTCTCATTTTCCCGAAACTTCCGACGGAACGCCTCCGCAGACAGCCGGTACTTTTTTAGCAGACTCGATTTTACTTTGTCGAAATCCTCTGCTTCCTCTCTATCCAAGCGAGCGACTACGTCGGCCGCCTCGCCGGGTAACAAAGTGAGCAAGCGCTGTGGCCACGTTTCCCGAGAGAACCCCTGCTTCTCGCACGTTCGCTCAAAGTTAACCAGGAACAAACCAATGTCCCCTCCAAGCTTAAACGGCCGCATCAGGTCAGTCATTTTGAACAATACTCGTTCTCCTGCACCGTGTGCCTGACTTCCATTACGAGCGCGTTCCATCTCTACCTCGAGACGCTTCATTTCCAAAGCGTGTTCGCGCTCTTCTTTTTTCTCTTGTTGCTCTCGCTCTTTCTGTTCTTTACGTTCACGCTCTTCTTTTTCTTTCTGTTCTTTAAGTTCCCGCTCCTGTCTTTTTGACCTCTCCTCAATAGTCTCAAGGCATTCCGACAGCTCGTCATCCTCAGCCTCTAACTCAAGAATAGCCTTTAGCAGTTCAGGTTTTCTTAGTTTGTCTGAGACATCCAGACCCAACTCTCTTGCAAGCTCCAACAATTTCGGTTTGCGCAACGACTTCAAATCCATGGCTGCTCTGAATGCTGCTTTCTCTACTGCTTACTATTGTCTTGCCGCAAACTAACCCGGCAGCAACGACAACCACAATTACCAGCTCTGTTTCTGACACTAACAAAAAGCCTGGCAAAGCTCAGAAGAAGAAAGTCCCGCACTCACCAAACCTCGCAGGCAGGAATTCCGCGCAGTCGTTCCGCTGCAGGCAACCAGTCATCACACAGGGCTCGTTGCACTGCTCCCGGATCGTCGATGAGCTGCTCAGCATACAGTCAACTGCATCTCTTCGCTGCTGGCCTCCGTTGTCGCGATCTCACCGCTGGCAGACAGTTGTTTGAAGTCGGAGGCGATCTCACCGCTGCCAACCAGATGTTTGGATCGCACCGCTGGTACGATCGGTTGGGAACTCGGCGCTGACGCCCGTGGTTGTACCTGGGTCGCAAGCCCCAAGGGTAGCGTTGGCCTGGCGGCCTGGGGTACAACTGGAAGCATCCGAAGGTCCCGGCAAAGCATGAGTCGACTGGTAACAACGAAACAACTTGTTTATTTTAACATCGCAAAGAGTTGGCGGTCAGGTTTGACCGAAGTAGAGAGACGGGAGAGCACTTCACTCAACAGAAGAAATCGGAGCCCTCCTTTTGGCGTCCGGGGGCAGCTGTTTTTATACTCTCGCAGTTGAGGGCAAGAAGGAACCCCTCAAAAGACGAGCACGTGAATGTACAATGGGCTAATGGTGACGCACACTGTCGTAGCGCTGCCGTAGCACCATGTCGAGCACGATCTCGTAGCACCCTGTCGTAGCGCTGCCGTAGCACCATGTCGAGCACGATCTCGTAGCACCCTGTTGTAGCGCTGCCGGTCGGGCACAATGACTGTAATGAGAGGATGATCCCTGCTTTCGCATCGCCTGGTTCGGGCACAATGACTGGAATGAGAGGGTGATCCTTTGCGGTCGCATCGCCGCAGTCGCGCCTGGAAACACCTGCCGATGAGCGTTGCGGCGACGACGATCGGGCCAAAATGTCTGCCGCCCCGCCGCAGTCGCGCCGGCAAAACCACGTGTCGCAGGCGAAACGCAACAGCAGCATTAGTTATGCTGCATCATGGGTGAATGGCCTACTTCAATCTCTGCATAAGTGTATGTACAGTCTACTCAAGATAATTTAAACTCCGCCGCTAAGTTTTGCTGAAATTAGAAAAGTGTCAAAATTTTTGTAAGCCCACTTGTTTTTCAATGTATTTTGATGCTGCTTAATTCAAACAAGGATTTCAGTTAGTTCTAACTTACTGGAATCCCAAGGCAAAGCAGCATGGTCAAATACAGCATGCAAGAGGACAACCATTAGACATAATATTCCAGTTACCACATATGTTGATGCACGCCACTAAGGTGTAGGCACCACCAACCCAGTTGCTTATTGGTGGCTCTGACATTCTGAATGTGCCTACAACAGCAGCTCTCTCGCATAGCTAAATCTAGTATACATACACAAAAAGTGGACAGGAGGATGGCCATTGCAGTAGCTTGGTGGTAGAGAATTGGATGCAATACACACCATACATGCACGCACTCACACACACAAATGCCCAAGAAAGGATGCCGTTTTCTTTGGTGTTTGTGTGTATGCAAGTGTGTTTTCGTGTGCTCTGAAGCTGTTACCAAGATAGAGTACCAGCTAGCCCAGCTACAAGTTCTTCTAAACTGCATTCACAATGGGGCTGATGTGGGTTTGGCTACCACCTGCGGCTAGATGTCATTTCATCCAGCTTCATTTCCCTTTTTCTTGTATTGTGCATTTTCAGTTAAAATGAACAATTTATTTGTCATATACTTACCTTCATTGTCTGTTGGCTTTATGTGGTTGTAGCTATAAAAAATCTACCTCTTTAGTTGCCCTCATTCTTCTCTCTTTGATGCAACTTGGGCAGTTGCTCTCCATTGCACTTTGTTTTGTGTGTGCGCAATTTCGTATAATAAATTGCAATTCTGTGCTGGACCAAATTTTATTCAGCTTAAGATAACTTAACTTTATAATTATAATGAAAATCTGGGACCCCTTTGAGAATTAATCAACTCAACTGTATTTGTGAATTTGCTTGCATAGTGCTTGAGCTTACCCTGGAAAAGTATTCTTGTCCAATCTTGCTCGCTTCCTGCCGTCCATGTTGTACCCGGTGTTCCACAAATATCTCGATGTAACTAAAGCGCTTGTGTGGCCTTTGTGGCTGCTGGCACGCAGGGCCAAGACCATCAAGAACACTGTGATTGTCAATGAGGAGCTGACCGCCGAGGAATGGAAACGGCGATTCGACAAGGAGCGTGAGAAAGTGACCAAGCTCAAAGGCCAGCTGAGCCGAGCAGAGTTTGAGCTCAGCCGCTGGCGCAATGGTGAGTGCCTGGCCTGCTTGTTCGTACTTCTATTTGGGGGGGGGGGGGGGGTTACGTGTCATGTGATTGTCTTGAAGCTCATCCCATCTTCATATTCATTTAGAGCAGGGACCCCAAAACCTGTTGGTCCAGGCACCACATTCTACATTTGTCAGAGTGTTGTGGGCCGGATGTGGATTAGGTGAACCTGCTGTGCAGTATTTCAATAATGAAATACTGAAATGAAATATTAGGTCCTGCTTTTTAAACAGTTCTGCCGGGGTGGTCATGATAATGCACAATAAATTCATACAGGAAAATGCAACATACTATACACATATTTTCAGGGGAGCATACATATAAAATTCCCAGAGATACAAATAGAAAATACAATCTTTTGCTGTGCGATTACACAAATTGCAAGGAACACAAATGTACAATTGCATAATCATGTACTTAATCACTGGAGGACAAGAAAGGCAGGGCTAAGAAAGGAATACATCTGGTGTTTCAATTTTACTACTTTAACTCGGGTTGCAAGCCAGATTAGCAAATTATTAGGTGAAACTGTTTCCTTTTCCAAATTGTGCAAAGATACTAAGCTCACCTTGAATGCTGCTAAGACTAAAGTCATCACTTTCACATGCAGAACAGCAAGCATTCTTTTTTCTTGTTTTGTAGATTCTGTGCCATTGTGTAAGGTGTGCGAGATCAATGATCTCGGTGTTCCTTTTGATACTGCCTTACACCTTACTGCTCACACTAAACACATTGCTGGGTATGTGCTCTCTTGGCTCTGTTTGCAGACTATCGAGGGAATTATCGTATTTACTCGCATAATGATAGCACTCGCGTATTGATCGCACCCCTGAATTTTGTCGTCAAAATTTGATTATTTTTTTTAATTTCCCGTGTAATGATTGACCCCAAACTTGCCGCAGCTATGTGTCGTGTGCCAAGTCTAGCTAATATTGATCGCGCTTACCATCTGTCGAGTGCTACGCGAATGACTCTTCAAGACAAATCAAGCGGTCTGCACGCACCAAACATTCTTAAGTAGATGCCTCATTTCATTACTTTCATCACTTTCCGCACTCTAAAAAAAAGCTGCAACCAAACTTGCCTTTATTATGTGTAGGCTTTATAATGGTTGTGGTCGACAACAAAAAAGGCGCCTTTCGACTCTTCTCATCTGCACTCGTGGGCACGCAACAAATCGCAAGCGGCAACGATAGTAGCCACGTTTACACTGATACATTAAAAGTGTACCCTGTTCATATGCCGACGCTTGTAACAGAGCTAAGATATTCACCCACCCTTAGAGGAAACGTGCCGTATTAGGATAGTAGTGAAGACAGATGCCGCAGTTTCCGCAGCATGCCAGCCATGTGTTTCTATGTCACTGGCAGCCAAGCGTGCCCATCTGTTTCTGTCCCCTCAAAGTGGACATGGCTACGTTATTGCCGCAAACTTGCCGATATTAACGATATTGTTCATTACTGATACTGGAGAAACTGTTTCAATGCACGTAATGTACTCGTGAGAAGAAAAAAAATCGCATTCGGCGCGTTAGGCTTGCTCCGCCGGCCGCCATTTTTGTTTTGGTGTCCCGCAGCAAATGCGGGACGAAAAAAAATTTTTCTTTTCGCGGGAAATTTAACCCGCGTAATAATCGCACCCCTGATTTCGCGTCAATTTTTCTGACAGAAAAGTGCGATCATTATGCAAGTAAATACAGTATCCTACACCGTTTTGCAAGTTGTACGCAACAATCTGTCTTCCTCAATTCGAATATGTGTCGGTCGTCTGGAAAGGCATTTCTAGATCCAGCAGTGGCATTGAATTATAGATGGGGTCCAGAAAATGTTGCTAAGCATATACAATCACCACTTTGCTAACACAGACACTGGACCTTGTTCTAGCAATGTTGGGTTATTGTCGTTGCCTTTACTTCGCTGTCGATGTAATTGCGTTGACCTTCTGTTGCTTTTTAAACGCCTTCACAGTATCCTTACCTGCCCAAAACTCCTCAGTTGTATCATGTTTCGCATTCTGCACGAGACCACCAGAAAACATAGACCTTTCCATGTTCCTGACTGTATCACTCAACCGTCTACAGAATAACAAGTCTTTATAATGTTTGTTTTCATGATCTCGACAGTTTTTATAACTCGTTGTCATTGTTATTTTCCAAGCTTTGCATTGTCGTCATAGTTTTGCACATTGTTCAACTGCCTTTCCTCTTTTTCCTTTGTATTCATCTTGAGCATTGTTGTGTGTACACTCTTTTCACATTTTATTTTATTGATTGTTTTTACTTATATTCCCCTCTACTTCTTTTGTTTTTGTTTTTAGTGTATGCGTGCACCAGCACTCGCACTTCCTGAGTGTTTCTGGGCACGGTAAATAAATAAATAAGTAAATAAACGACTGGTTATTATTATTATTATTATTATTATTATTATTATTATTATTATTATTATTATTATTATTATTATTAAAGAAGCCACTGGCAATAGTCCCTTATACTAGTGGCTCAACAACTGGTAATGTTAACACCAGGAGACATGTATATCTGTGCTGACACAGTCTCCACATGTAATTGTTGTTTAGGGTTTCGCTCAGTGCTGCTTGAAATTCTTTTGGAGGAAATTTGCGATGGTTACAGACACTATTGCTGCCAAATGAAGTGTGAACAGCAGAGCGAGCATGCTTTAAGGATAAGTAAAGGCACAGTGCTTCCTGTCGGTCAGTCATCACGAGCACATACACTTTAGCCGCACTGTGCAAGGACGTGAGCATTCTTGCGTACTGGAGACAAACCGTATGTGCGCGCCTGTCTTTGGTGACGACTAACCAACAGCACACACCTTCAGTAAGCTATGCTTCGGGCATGCCCTCACTGTTTGGATGTTCTTTGACGCTGATAGTACAAAGCTGTACTTGAAGCAGAGTACAGTTTTCAAAGTACAGGGACAAGTTCTCATTTAATCATTGTGTTGCTCTCGCACGTCCATGCAAACATCTGCCTGCTCCGACAGGTGAAAATGTACCAACGGACGAGCAGCTGAAGGACCTGGAGACCAGCACCATGAGCCTGTCTGAGACAGCATCGACAACCAACCTCTCGGCCAGCACACTATCGGTGGGAGGCACTACCCCCACCACGGCCGCGGCCGCTGCAGCCGCCAAGGCAGACCCCCTGGCTGGGGAGGAGCGCACGCGCCTGTACGCCCAGTTGGACGAGAAGGACGATGAGATCGACCGCCAGAGCCAGCTCATTGAAAAGCTCAAGGAGCAGATAATGGAGCAGGAGGAGGTGTGTATACGTATATGTAGTTTGCGTATGCAGTATATGGAATTATGCAATATATGCGGTACATGCATTGTCAGATTTGGCAGTCGTAGTTGTAGGAAGGACCTTGGGGCGACAGGACTAGGCAAGCAGGATTTATTTACATGTTATTTACAGTTGAACCTGAGATACATCGACAGTGTAGCGTGACTCCCAATTGGAGCACGCAAGATGACGCATACAGCAAACAGCTTATGAGCACACAGCTCACTGGTACATTTCGAGCACGACAACGAGCACGCAGCTCACGAGTACATTTCAAGCATGACAACGAGCACACTCCAGCAGCCAACAATTGCTGCTTATAAGCTCTCTGCTCGACGTCATAGTTCGACGTCATTCAAGATGGCCCGCCCTTTTTGGAGGAGGATGAGGGCTGTCGACTTGGAGGAGGATGCGGGCCTACATACACGTGCCGCACACACACACACAGGTGTAATGGTCCGTAGCCGACGTCAGAGGGGCTTCGTAGAACTCTGAGCCGTCCCTGTTGACGCGGGCAGGTAGCACATTGTCTGGTGTCTCGAAAAGCTCATGGGGAGGTTCCGCCAATTACCTCCCCTCGAGAACTCCCCTGAGCTGACCCCGCGCCACGTGGCTGCCGGTTATCCGCAGTTCTCTGAAGTGCGCCCCTTCCGGTTGGATTGGAACACGTGCAGCGGGCTGAAATAGCTGCACGCCGATCCTAACAGCATGTGCAATTTTCCTGAAAAAAAAAGGAAGGAAAGGCGTGCATTATAATCCGGTGAATACCATAATCAGACATATTGAGCTACGGTTACTGCATGAAAATCCTCATAGGGCAAGCCAAAAATGGATGTTTTAGACGGGAGATGAGGTGTGTTTAAAGCATTCACCATCCCCTAAGCTTCACCGAGACAGACACTGCCACTAAAAGGGTCACTATTTGGGTCACGATAGGGGTTAGGTGTGTGCGTGCTGACCGATTAACTTCGAGTTATTTGGCGAAGACCAATTTTAGAATCTATCGCGCGCCTTTTTTCTTTTCTTCAAGAAAATTGGGCCACAAATTGTCCGTGCGGTGCAATCGTACACGCAACCAAAATCGCCTTTGCAACTTTCATATGCTTTACCGCGTATCACGGATGTATTGCGGTGAAGCCGACTTCAGAAAACCGGCCGCCAATGCGCAACAAATGTATTAAGTCATTGCCCATTCGGGTGCGCTTTAGACTTATACTTTGTTTAGAAGCTTTAAGGTCACTTCTACATTAGTTTTCTACTTCGGACACTCAGATAGTGGACAGGCATTTAATTCAGGGGCATTATAGAGTAGGGCAAATACTGTCAATGAGGTTGCGGGATCAAATCCCAGCCACGGCGGCCGCATTTTGATGGGTGCGAAATGCGAAAACACCCGTGGTACTTAGATTTAGGTGCACATTAAAGAACCCCAGGTGGTCGAAATTTCCGGAGTCCTCCACTACGGCGTGTCTCATAATCAGAAAGTGGTTTTGGCACGTAAAACCCCATAATTTAATTTTTAATTAAATACTGTCAAATGAATCAGCGGTGGTTTTAAGTTTGGGCCCATAGAAATGCATAGATGCCGACCGGGATCTTTGGTTGGGATCAAATTAACTGAAAAATCGAATTAACTGTAGTCGAATTAACGGAAGCCTACTGTGTGTGGTTTGGCTTCTGTAAATTAACATCAATGTACATTGTGCTGTTCATCAAATTGAAATGCTTGTAAACTTCTTGGCCATGTTTGTCAGACAAGAAGATTAGCACTTGTTAGGATAGAGCAACACAAATTAATGTTGCAAACACCTGCAGTTTTGGCCATTTAATCAATAGCAATGTTCATCATTCAAAGGATGCTTTGCATAAAAAACATAACACTGCTTATGTTCTCATTGGGCGGAGTAAAGCCTGTAAAACGCTGTTCATGCCCATGCACAAACATAACTACAAGTTCGTTGCAATGTTTTTCTTTCACAGCATTACAAATATTGGGGTGCAGCTTCACTCTGCCTAAATGGACAGAGAATTGAATACTAATCTAGCTACATTTAAACCTCAATATAACGAACTTCAATATGACGAAATTCTCAATATAACAATGTATTTAAGTTTTCATAACCTCTTGTCCCTAGAACACGATGTAATTAGAACCTCAATTTAACAAAGTGTGTTTGCATGCGATTTCAGTGCAGTAAAACCCCATTAAACCATACCCGCTTAAACAGTAGTTTCGTTTTAAAAGTAGTAAAGTCAAATCCCCGACTCGGCGGCCATTGAAAATATGTATATGTATGAAATAATGTATTTTGTATCTGCATAAACCATACCAGCTTATTGCGTACGTATCGGGTTAGCACGTAGTGTTTCCACTTTTCGTTGCGCAAACACGGCGGTGCGTCGTCTCCATGGGGCAGCCCAGCAGAACAACAAGCCTCAGAGATCGGAACAACGGCCTCCAAGCGCCCCGTGCGTTTGCGCGTGAAGCCACATGAACATCACTGCGGCGCCGTGCCTTTATGGCCGTGCCAGAGATCGTTGCAGTCGTCGCGACGAGAACAGCACCCTGCAATGAAAACGGCGCCCCGCGACTTCTGCAGCGCTACCGCGCGCGTGCACGGAGAAAACGTAATGCCAACGAGGAATCTGCCATCCAAGTGTTGGCCGAGAAGAGGCGGCTAGCTGAAAAGCTGACTCGCAGCTTCGTGATTACAAAGAAGGCGCCAAATAAAACAACAGACAATCTCCTTCCTTCGTCTGTTGTTTTATTTGGCGCCTTCTTTGTAATCATGCATAACCAACTCGCCCACCAGCACGTGCTCGCAGCTTCAGTAATACCTGTGTCACACGGGCACATTTGGAAGGCCTTCCAGTCGACGGCCTTCGAAACGCCACAACTCTATCGACTCAAAGGAGTTGTCGCACTGCTACATGGCACTTTTGAAAGGCCGTTGAGCGGTTCAGGCGTTTCTCGCGAAATTGTGTGGCGCTGTGGATCTTTATTTTCGTTTTCATGTCACGAAAAGTTAAACAACATTAAAACCTCTTAAAAGCCCTACAATTTATTTTATGTTTGTTTATACAATAAAAGAATTTGTTTATACATCGCCATACATATATGTTTAGTTTTTAAGTTGTTGAGTAGCGAAACTGCAGCAACGTTTGCGCCGCTCGATGCGGCTGCCGTTTCGGTGTGTGTTTGCACATGTCAAGTGGCAAAAATACTTTATTGAATAATTAATAACACTCATTATATAGTATTTTTAGAGCATTTTGGTTTGATTTGTATTTTTCTAACCGTGAGTACGAGCACGCTGTGAACGAGAGGGCATGTACGCGCTGTTTCCGCTTCCGTTTCTCAAAGGCCATCGAGATTTTGATAGAGTTGCAAGGTGCTCCGTTGACTCGATAGACTATTGACTCGCCGGCCTTAGAAATGGCCCATGTGGCAGCTCAAACTTGACCTTTGAGTCAACTGACTATCGGTTGGAAGGCCTTCCAAACGCCCGTGTGACACGGGTATAAGTTTGTGGCCGCTGTCGTCGCTACTAGGCCGCCGCGGCATCAAACGAAAATAATACCCATGTCACACGGGCGTTTGTTCTTGTAGGAAACTCCTTAGAGTTTCCTACAAGAATTACTAGAGGGAACTCTGGCGCTGCAGTCGTTGTCCTACCATGGGAATGATGGGAAATACATGGATTTGTCTGATCTTCATGCTTGTGGATTCAGATGTTCTTGTGGCTTTGTATATTACGCTTTATAAATCTTATTGTCGTATATTTCAGCGCAATCTATATTCTTCGAAGTGCAGAAGACGCCGGGAACGCATACAATTGCTATTAATTGCAACGATTGAGCTTGTCCAGGTGGCCAAATCGTAACGCGCCAAGCGCCTCAAGGCACTGGCATGCCCGTGAGAAATTCATAAGGGGGTTTCATTCGCTTGTCGATACATGCGTTTGTGGCTTAATGGTTTCAATATCAGACTTCTGTGCTAGAGTCCCTGTGTTCGAATCCTGCCGTCGGGCAATTTTAATGATGTTTATTTAATTATTTATTATGCAATATACTGTTGAAAATGACGAGTTTACGAAGTCACATAGCCGTTTGAAGCCAAAAGAACGAAGTTCAGGCAAATCCATGTACTTCCCATAATTCCCATGCTGAAGCAACCGCTCCCACTGCAGCTCCCGTAGACAATAGCGCCGGAGTTCTCTCTAGTAATTTTTGTAGGAAACTCCATGATAAAATCCACAATCGAATTCAAAATCAGCGGCGTCTAATGAGTCAATCTTCATAACACACGCTAGTTGAGAGAAAGCGATAACGGCAGCCACTTCTCCTAGCTTGCGAACTTCACGCGTTACTGCGAATCGCAGTTTAGTGCTAGGTTAGAGCCGTCGCTTCGATTGGTGCCGCCATGTTTGCCGACGCATAACTTTTGGGGCCGCTATTTGGGCTCCCGCTAAATCGGTGAAATAGCGTTCCCAACGCAAAACCCAAAGGCGGTTTGCGTCTTGCGCATGCGCAGTGGCTTCGACGCTATTTCTTTGGGGCCCCAAAACGTTTGGGGCCCCTATTCTAAACCTCTCTAATGTTTACAACAAATGAAACTTGAGCTCCGTTTTCTCAGCTTTCATTCTTTTGTGCAGTTGCTTGCAGTCATCCCAGTGCCATTTTACAACGAATGAAGACAAAATCATCCTGTCTTTCGCACTTAGATCCTGAAACATTGATGAGTGCAGTAAAGATGGCCATTTTTAACTGTACCTCATAAAAAAAAAAATTGTAATGGGTTTTTTAAGACAATATGCAAAGAAAAGCTGAAAAAATATTTTCATGCTCATTTTGGCATTTAGAAAACAAACCAATAGCTTTATTGCACAGAATGGGCCTTTGAGGACATGCAGATGTGAGAATTTTGGCCAACTTATGTGCAATTAATTTGGGGATGACCATTAGAGGCTGTCAATTGTTTTAACTCGAAATCCGTAATAGATAGCACAAAACTAATTTCAGTTATATCAGCATAACAAATCACACCTGCATGCCATATGTCGCCAATTTATTCCCATAAATAAAAAGAAAACATTTTCATTGCCACGTCCCCCCTTAACGAGGTTTCACTATATAATGAAATTTCGCTTCCGCAGCGAAGGAATGCCGGACAATAATGGAAACTTCCGCAGACGCAGATGGTCAAATGATTGAATTACAAGTGGCTGCTTACAAACGCACCACCCAAGTAGGACACAGCACGACAAGAGCGACCGCCAAAGTGGAGCCGCATCATGTTCAGTATAAAGTCCAAGTGTGATAAGATCCTATCGCCCCCCCCCCCCCTTTTTTTTTATTTTGCACTTTGTGCTTTAGGCGCGACTGAAAGTGTGCTAAGGTGAAAAAGAAAAATTGTGGCTTCACGCACGATTGCCGTCTCCCCGCAGGAGAAACGGAAAGGGGAGGGGAGTGAGCTTGCTGTAATGCGATCAGCGTGCGCGAAGGTGGGTGCGGGTGGGATAAGTCGACGCGCATCGAGATTTCTGGTGCGTGTCTTGGCCGTGGCTGCGCATTGTTGTAAGCGCGGCTGAGCGCATGCGCAGCCGTGCACCCTGCTGTAGGGGTAATCTGCCACTTCTACAAAGAGTGGGTGTGCGGAAACGGTGTGGGATCATGTAAGCTGTCCTCCTGCGCGTTTTGTACTGAAGGTTATGTAATCTCGAGTTTCGGTGACTCGTCGGAGGGAGAGGCAGACGAAGCATTTGCTCCCCGCTGCCGGCGCTTTTCATGATAGCGTTGTCCCAGTACAGGCGATGCTATCAACCGCGGGGGCGGAGTGTACGCGAAAGCATGGCTGGTTTCGCTTAATTCTTACAGCTTATGTGAAGATATCGTCAGTGCGGCATGAAACCGTGTCATTCGTCGCCGACTCCGAAATTGATCAAGTTTTCTCATTCAAATTTGCATTTTTCGATTGCCCGATGATTCGGGAAATTCTGCGTCCCCTTTCCGTGTAAATCGATCGACGACAGTACTTATTTGTGTAAAAGGTCGAATTTCAATATAACGAAATTTCGATACAACAAAGCAAATTGCCAGTTTTACCTACTTTGTTATATCGAGGTTTAACTTATTGCACAACTTGACAGGGCAAGATACAGCCTGCTTTGCTCTCTCTAGCTATGCTAACACTAAGCACACCACTGATGTGTGACTGCAGCCACTCCAGTTATGGTTTTCAGTACACAGTACTTTTGAATGTGCAGTGCACATCACGAGCTGCAACGTCTGATACTATGGCTCAAACGTTAGTTGAAAGGAGACTGCATTGATCATTGCAGTAACTGTGCTGGCAGTAGCGGGCACAAGATTTTGTACAGTAAGGGGCAGTATTCTTCCTCGGTGGCAACCACATTTCAATTTGCCTTGCAGCTGATCACGACCACACGGCGGGACTACAGCGGTCTTCAACAGGAGATGCTGCGCATCCAGCAAGAGAATGAGTCGGCCAAGGAGGAGGTGAAGGAGGTGCTTCAGGCCCTGGAGGAGCTGGCCGTCAACTACGACCAGAAGTCACAGGAGGTGGATTCCAAAAACCGCGAGTGCGAGTCCCTCGGTGAGGAGCTCAACCAGAAGCTTTGCCAGCTCAACTCGGCCCAGAACGAGCTGCAGCAGATGAAGGACCACTCGGTGCACCAGAAGAAGCGCACCAACGAAATGTTGACCTCGCTGCTCAAGGACCTTGCCGAAATCGGCATCGTCCTGGGTGGGCCCGCCGGAGAAGCCAAGGTCAGTGACAGCTCTTTGACTTCAATATTCATTGATTGCTTTTATTGTGTATGATGATACGTACAGTTTTCGTGCATCCAGACTTTATCCTGTGCGAATCTATATTTAGGTGCCAGTAACTGCAACCAGCCGTCATTATTGTGTGTCATCATTGCTTGTAATGTGACTTGATTCCTAAAATTGCCTGGAACAGCAAAAAACAACAATGGAACCATCAGTTAATGTGTATATGCAGTTGAACAAGTGTAGCTAAATGAAAGGGAAAGTCTTTATCATCCACCCACCAGTAACCAAAGTTATAAAGGAAAGCCACACGAGTTTCTTCAAAAGAAAGGTCTGCAGTTGAACAATTTGTCCTGGTCTGGGGACCAAACTCGGGGCCAGTGCTTTTCCGGAGCTGTCTCTCTACCATCTGAGCTAATCGGGAGGCTAGTAGATTACAGAGCGAGGCTGAATTAATCGAAAGCACTAAGCACAGGAACACAGAACATTGCAAATCATGATTTCATGATTCTTCCTCCACCTTGCGGGCTTCACAGAACTGATCTGAAAAGCGTAGTTGGGTCTTGAATGTGTAGCGTGTTGTGTAGCCTTCTCTGAAAGAGCACAATAGAGAATTTTTTCCTGGTATATGTCAGCTTTTGATTTATTCTATTTCTTTCCACTCGCATTGGGGCCACTTGTTTCAGTCTACATGATACGCTGTACAAGTCATCTCTGCATGTGCTTGCACTCTTGCGGCATATCTGGCAACTGAATTGCAATGCCAAGGCATAAATTGAGGAGGCTACAGATTCATACCATACCAACAGTAATCTTAATGTAAGACATAGTAAAATGTGGAACTTCAGATTCCTGCTTGGTCAAAATAAAATGAGTGCTCATCTAAAGTTTAAACAAGCATACACCGTATTTGCGTGATTCTAATGTGCACCTTCTTTAATAAGCAGTACGTTTAAGTTTGCATGTGCATTACAATTGTAACTATTTCTACTTAAAATCAAAAACGAAACATACACTTACTTACTAAAGAAAAGCTCATTGCGAAGTAGCTAGCCACGCTGCTATCGAACGGACACTGTTGTTTTATACCTTGGTTTGCAATTGCCATTTTACAGTTTGCTGTACGCCTGTCGTAGTGCTTCTGCTAAGCTACATTTCGTGGAGGTAGTCCAGTGGCAGGATGGGAGAGAAAGCCATTTTAATTGTAAGGCATCCTTCAAGCATAAGGTGATCCTTCTGGCAGAACAGAGTACCCGGGTAGGGTCGCATGTGTTACGCGTTTGCGAGATTTGCATCCAGAACTGGTGGTGACAAAGGAACTTCTCATGCATTAAATGGAACTGGAGATGACTTTCTGTAGTCGATAGACAGAGAAGAGGAGGTGTCATGGGTCTTCAACAGCGACTAGCCATTAACATTCAGCTTTGTCCACCATAAGAGATAACGGGTTCTGTTACTTGATGTGCGCGGTAGAATCGGCACTAAGTTCTTTACAGTGAAGCTGTTAAGGGGCAGTTCCCCCAGGATTGTGTCCATGTGTAGACACAAAACTCCCCATACATGGGCTGATTCCAAAGATTAGTGCATTGCCGGGCCGACCCTTGGCGGAGGTGAAGCAGGCGTTAAGCACTCCCCATACGTGGGCCGATCTTGAAGATAGTGCAATGCCGGAACGATTCTCAAAAGGATTCCTGCTGTGTGATTTTTGTGCTTCTGTAGGTTCAGAATGGCAGCTTTTTACAGTTGACTTCCATGAATTCGACTCCAGTTAATTCGATTTTTCGGTTATTTCGATCCTGAAGTTAACATTGGCTGGATAACTTTAACTTGGTTGGTCATCATGCACAGACCTGATCCCAATGGTCACTGCAGTGGTGACTTTAGTGGCAGCATTCTTTTTAGCGGTGGTTAGGGTACAGGGATGGTACAGGGAGTGTGTCAAACAGGTGTCATCTCTCGTTGAAAACACCCATCTACAATTTGCTGTTGCCTTAGGAAGACTTATAAGTTATATCAGTAGCTCACAATGAATCATTTCAATATTTACTTGATTTTAACGCACACCATTTCTTTCTTCCTATGAAAATTGGTCTAGAAATTGCTTGAGCGGTGCAATCAGCTGATACTAAACCAACACCATGCTTGCTGCATTTACAACCTCCTACTGTCAGAGCCAGCTTAGCCAGCGTCATTGCCATTGCCATCAGGAGATCGTGATCGTGACCATGGATGTCAAGAGGATTAGCTCACGTGTAGTGAGGCAATAACAGTGCGCTGCTTTTAGTCTCATTACAAAAGTACATTAAACGATAAGTTATTCTACATGTTCAGCTAGCAGCGACAAGTTGTGTCACATGTTCTTGGCATTCCGGAGAATCGCATGCGTCGCGTGCAAACTAACGAAGTGGATAGTCTAGGTGTGGGCCACCCTCCCATGTGCAATTGTTGCAGATTTGTTTTGTGTGATTTCTGTATGGAGGATGAGATGTTGTGGTTCTTCATTGAAAGCAATAAAGTTTTGTCTGAGAGAGATGGCGAATGACGTTATGTAAATAAAGCTCCATTCTGTTAAGGTAAAGCTTGCTGCTATCGCCTTTTTCTTTTTTTTTTCTTTGTCAGAGTCAAGGATACGCTATGTTTTCCTTGCTAGAATCGAGTGCATGTTCGATTTCTGCTTTATTTGGGAGCTCTGTCATCTTTATGTTAGTTTTATACTACGAAACCATAAAAAGTAGGTGAGTTCAATTCAGGGGCGTATTGTCAGGGTCAAATTATTGAAAGTTGACTGTATTAATTAATTTACATTACAAATAAATTTTTATCTGAAATTGTATTTAATTTGTGAATTTGTATTTAATTTAATTTGTGAATTTAATTCTTTTTCTGTATGAATGTACTTTCGGTGGCCAGGAATAAAAGTGAACAAGTTCTAATTTTCTTTGACTTTGAACGGTGTTTGCGCCTACCACGATGCCTGACTGTGTGGAAAGGGGTTAAGGAAACATACACAGATAAAAAAGATTTCATTCAACACCATTCCAAACATTTATTCTGTAAGGAAGAAGTGCGCCGTGCAAAGCTCCGCAGCCGTATCGCCAGCGCTACTGAAGTGGAGCTCGGGCTAGACGCTGTTCCTGGTGTGACTGGCTAAGCTTACGCTGTTGTGTCTTTCTGTTGGCATCCTTCGTGTTGTCCACAGCCATGTCGGACTTCTTTGCCATAATTCCAATTTTATTTACTCTTCACATACAAGACCTACATACTGAAAGCTAACATAAAAGCCCTGTCTCTGTGTTCACATTTAATTTTGCCCAAAAAACTGTTCCCTCCCTCCCTTTTTCTTTATATATCTAAGTTCTATCACTTCACATTTTCCTGCACACGCCGCTGACTGACACTGTAGTGTGACATTTTTCACATTTTATCCTTACAGCCAGCCACTGATGTTAACGGCAAGATCGAAGAAGAGTTCACAGTGGCTCGGTTATACATTAGCAAGATGAAGTCGGAGGTGAAGGCACTGGCTCAGGTGAGTGCATGAAGCACACAGCATTGATTGCAGTACTCCGTCGGCTATGCCCATTCCATCCCTGCCACATACTCGCACTGCACAAGTTAAAGACTGATCATAATCTATCAACTGAACTGCTCACTGGCTGCTACACAAGTTGAGGAAGCATGCACTCTTGTACGCAGTGCATTCACACTTATCCACTGTAAACTTCAGAAGCAAGATATACATTGCAAAGTCTTTATAAATTAACAAACTTGCTGAACCAAGAAAGAGTGCCTTGCTGTATGGTGCTGGCTAAAAGGCTGCAATCAGCAGGATCAGTGTTGCCTAAATGTAAAAAAAAAAAAAAAAAAAAAAAAAAAAAAAAAAAAAATCACCCTGGCTGGTGAAGAATCATTCGAGTGCCATTATAAGAGTGATTAAAGAATATAAGTTTATGAACAGTTAAAATTAAATACACTTCATGACAGTAATTAGTTGCATTGTTTAAGTAAAGCAGTGAACCAGTGGCTTGGCATAAAATTTAGACTTCTTAGTGGAGATCAGCTTTCTCATGTAGCTGTGACACAGCATTTCTGTAAATTTGATTGAACTTGGGAGCTTCAAGAGCAGTCTATTTGACTGCCATGTTAAAGTAGCCGTACAACATGTTTGTTGCTTTCCTCCGTTGTCTTACCGCCTAGATACATTGGCATCCTTTGTTTTTTGTGCCTTAAAGGTAATTCACTGTGATATTTTCCATATCCCTTCAGCGCTGCCACCAGCTGGAGTCATTCCAGTCAGACTGTAACAAGAAGATAGAGTCCAACGAGAAGGATTTGGCTGAATGCCGTCTCCTGATTAGTCAGTATGAAGCCAAGATGAAGTCTCTGCAGGAGTCGATGAAGGACATTGAGAACAAGAAGCGTGCCTTGGAAGAGTCGCTTGATGAGCTCAATGAGGAGTGCGCCAAACTCAAGGCAGCTGGTAAGGTTCAGAAATATTTGCAAAGTAATAGGTGACATGCTCATTTGCGTGACCAAGTTCTTTGCAAAGTGCAGTGAAGTTGCGCTCTGGACTAGCAACAAAGCCATGCTTGCAAATAGATCAGCTGAGCTGGTGTATAAGCATCCATCAAACAGCAGTGCCAGAACAGTCAGTAACGGAAGTAGTAGATTGCGAGTTGCATTCGAGGTGGCTCCTTTGGAATTTCTAGTTAAATGGTCTAACGATTAGTACTAAAGCCAAAAAGCAATAGTCTGACTTGATTATACACTGCTCCTGGTGCATTGATTGTGTAATGCTGGAGTTCTCTTACACAACCAAGCAGTGAGTGCTACTGTGCCCACGCTGCACTGATAATAATTATGCGTTGATCATGTTGTTTTGAAGTTATCCTTGTGGAAGAGATCCAGGCATGCTGCTTGCATCATATGTAAATTAAGCATGGTTCTGTAATCAGAGTCAATGGTTGTGCTATTTTGTCGCACTGGGCATGTTAAACTTGTGGTTGCACTTGAGGACAGCGTGGATGCAAATTCCCACTGAGAAACATCATTAGAAGCCTTAAAGTGGCTTCCTTCAACTCTTGGCACAGTCATACCTGAAGTCCTGAACTCGCATCCAACACAGAATACCTTTTGTTATATTTTATACAGTGGAACCTTGACACAACGAAGATGTCAACCAAACCCAAACTGGAAATTTAGCTGAGACTGAATCTGAAACTGAACTGATATTTTTAGAATGTGCCTGAACTCAAATCAAACCTCAGAAAATAATAATAATAACGTTTACCAGTGCAACATGAGATGGTTCCAGTATGTAGTATGGTCAGTAGCATATATTGGTGCTCAATAGATAAGTGATTCTTCAAAATAGTTACTTCTTTAGTTGGCATATCTCACTAGCAGATTGTTACGACTCGCGAGTTGCATTGTGTGCAAGAATGGAGGTAGATCGAGGCAGAAATGCTTGCACTTCTGAACTCGGCCGTGCCAGCTCTGTCCCACGGTCTAAACTTTGTTCCAAGGATTCCGCAGAATCACCGTTTCTGTTTAAACTTCCAATTTGGCAGTTATTGGTCGTTTGCTACTATTACTAGATAAACAGTAAAATGCACACACCAGGGGCGCGATCGCAGATCATTGTTAGGTGCGTTCGTTCGGTTTCTGGCGCACGTGATTGGCTGATGTCGCAGGGCGCGGCCACATTTTTGGTGACATCAAAATGATGACACGCTCCTGTCAATCATCTTGAAATCAAGCACGTCGTCTGCTAGGAGCCGAACACGACGGGAGTTGTGAAGTTGAAGCTTTCTTACGCTCGTTACAAGACCAGCTTCGCATCGTACGTCTGGTAGATTGGATTGGATAGAAACGGCAGCTGGGGCCCCGGAATGGCATATTCGGATCCAATCCATAGTTTAATTCGAGAAAATACTTGTGGTGCTTGTGATGGGAACTTTGGTTGTTGCGTTAGCGTTGCCCGAAGAGGAAGGAGAGTGGTTGGAAGTGCGAAACGCGTTTGAAGACATGACAGAAAGTGAATTCCAGCGTTGCTTTCATTTCTTGAAACAACAGTGCGTTGGTTGTGCAGCGAATTCGACCCCATAATTGGGTGCCAGCGAGCCAGTGGAATGTTGTTGTTGCCTCTTGAAATGTGCGCCACTGTTCCTGTCTTTTCTTTTCATTTCTTTTCTCTTTTTTTTCCTCGCTGTGTGCGACACCACCTAGGAATCACGCAAGGAAACTAATAGTTATAAAATTGTAGTACAGTCGCCGACCGTTTATTCGGACCTCACGGGGACTGCGGAAATGTCCGAATAAACAGGTGTCCGAAAAAGCAGATTAAGAAAAAAAAAAAAACAATGAAATCCTTTATTTCCACGCACTTATTCGGGCTCGGCAGTAGGCTTGGAAGAAATCGTGAGTGCGCTGTTGCACGCTGTTCCGTTTACGCGCAATCAGATAAGCCTGAATCTCGGAGAGGGTCGTACGGTCACTATAGGTGGCTGAAAGCACAGTCACTGCTTGTGCACGCTCCGCATGCGACGGCAGCGTAGCACATGGTGCGTCATCTTCCGACTCGGAGTCATCGTCCGGCGGTGCAGCAGAAACCTGACGAATGATCTCGCCGTCGTCGAGTTCTGCGCATGTCAGTACAGCAGTGTCAGCACGTGTGAAACTGTCAAATGAGACGGTGTCCGGAATCGCAATGCAACCACTGCGCAGGTCTCGGCAGAACATTTTCCGTGTCAGTAGGGAGCACATCGGAAAGCAACAAATCTTAGGCCTCCCGGCACCCGCTTGCCGGCATTCTCCAGCGCAGTCTGCGCGGGCACTGTCGGCGCCATTAGACACTTGACGCGATGTTTCCATACGCTGCGTTGGATCACCAGTCGCAGAAACGAAAAACGTCGCCTGCTCGCAGTGTCGTGCGCGAAAGAAACAAATCAGCTGCTGGATTGTCTTGACATGGCATACTAAGCTGAAACCGGAACTGCTGTACGACCACTCTGTCGAACCAGGCAGAAACGATGGTGATGAACGGGGATTTCCAGTAGCGCCACTTCGTGGGGCAGCAAGGAGGCTCCGTTCAAAACAAAAATGGCGTTCAGCAAGTCGAACTAAGCGCCGGTCAGAGTCGGTGCATGATGCCCTCGATCGAGTTGGCTCAAGGAGTGTCCTAAAAATCAGACGAGAGGTTGCGAGGTGTCCGAACTTTCGGCAGTTGTTATACATTATGGTCTATGGGGAGAATGGCGGTGCTGCGAAGCTGACCGAATAATCGGGCATGTCCGAATTTTTGGAGTCCGGAAAATCGGTCGGCGACTGTAGTCATACATATTACTATTAGAGAATGTGTTTAAGCTTGAGAAAAAAAAAAAAATTTTAATGCAAGGATATCATTCATTGGAAGATGAGAAATATTTCATTTTGTAGTATATTGTCTGAAAGCAGACGACAAACGAGGCAAGTAAACTTCCAGGGAGTTCACCACTTGCCGATTGGCTGCTCTCTCCCTTTCGTTCTCACAAACTTTGCATACTGCCCACTTCGTGACATTGCAGCAACCGAACAGAATGTGTATCGAACAAAGGTCTCTGGTCACGCCCCAGTATACAAGAAGAGCAAAAGTGACGATGTTCTTGAAAAGGTAAAATAGGAAAACCAACAGGTTCATCAGTACGTCTTCTTGTAACAATAACACTACGGTTGCTAATATGAATGCCGTCACCATCTCGGTGCGCTGCAACAACGGCACTTAACGGCACGGGAAATGGGCCTTCTGTTGCGTGCCTTGGTTTAATGTATGTTTGCTGCCTCGTAGCAGATTGCAATGCTCTTCCATTTTTCAGATCTTTCCCGTGGTATAACATGCATGAGTTGGACTTTCTTGTCTGTACTTAGTCAATGCAAGACTTCATGTCATGTGCAGCAAGACTGCCGCAGTATTTATCACAAACTGTTCTTGCTCGTCATTCAGAAATACCAGTGGGCCTCACATGCTTTCATTAAAAAAAAATTAAATAAATAAGAATGCAAAAAACTAAGTGAGATGTCAATTGCTAGCTTGTTTCATTGGTAGTTTTACTGCTTGGAGTTGCAATTTATGTAACACAGTGTGAATGTGGGCATTCTCTCTCTCAAAAAAGAGAGAGGGGGGCTGCGAGCTCTGAACCATGTGGCTGCTGTTCACGTTGTCTGCATCTCAACGCCCAAATCTTATAGTAGTTTCATTCAAATACTGTAAGGGACAGCAACAGTCCTTGCAGTCTATAGGGAAAAACGTTGATGCAAATGGAGACTCGTCCGAATGATTCTGGTTTAGCAGAACCACAGTCGTTGCGCAGACAATCAGGTTCCTGGGTGAACACTCGGAGGAGGTCTCTGCTGTACGATAGTTACCAACTATTGAGTAAGCATGTGTCATCTTAGGCAGCCTATGTATTCGCTGTCTCTATTTAGCCAAAGCAATATATTATTTGACCGATCTCAGCATGTTTGGATTCCTTCAAAATTATGTAGTATAGTTGTAAATTACTGCCATAGTATTGCCTTTAGTTCTTTTCATGAGCACTGCATTACTCTTTTTTCATTACTTTTATTGTTATTGCGTATCAGATGTGGTTGTTTTGTATGACATCTGGTGTATAAGTATCAAATAATGTAAACAAGCCCTTTATTGATGAAGAGACTTCACAAAACATTTCATTTCACTCTTCTTTTTAAAAATTGTGAGTGTTCGATATTTGATTCGATATTCAACAGTCAGTCTTCTCAACTATTCATATTCGGTTCTGTTAGAAAGTGTCGCTATTGGAACACCTCCATAAATTTCTACTGTGGCCATGGGCCAGGGAGCCCATTCCTGCCACCTCCTGACAAAACCTGCATATGTGCCATAATGACGAGCCAGTAGCACTGTGTAGCGTATCACGATCATAGGACAAGATAACGTTTACTGTGCTGAACCCATTCAGGGTTATGAGTGAAACGGTTTGCAAACCATTTCAAATTTTTACTTTTCCAAACTGGAACTGAACTGGAATGAGATAGGAGCATGTTGAAACTGCACCGAACCAGTATTTTTTTGGTTTGACACACTGGGTATAACAAATGCAGATATAAATAATTCAATTTAACATTTGCTTGGCCATGCTTTTTAATTTAGTGAAATATTTCCCTGTTACAACAAAACCAAAAATGCGGGATCCATCGACCTAACCTCGCGTGCAAGTTCAGAATGGGCCATTTCGAGTTGCCTTTGCTGAGTATTTGTCATTATTGATACCAGAATACATATATATATAGAACTGTCAGCAAACAAATATACTATTTGCTATAAGTTATATAGTCTTGGGTCTTGCAATTTTGGCTTTGCTACCACAAATTACTCACTGAAATAAAGAGCAGCCAGCCAGATTCCTGGTTCATTTCGTTGTATCCAATAATTCGTTATAACCGCCACATCCGTCATAAGGACACCATTGTTATACCCACTATTTGATATAAACGTATTTTAATGAGAAACATTTTGTTTACGTTATTGTATTCATTAATTTCTTGTATCTGTGTTCAGCATATCGAGGCTCTACTGTATTGAGTTTCAGCTGTACTAATACTGCAAACAAGAGCTTGTAAACCTTGGTACCCTGTGCGCCTTACGCATTTGATGCCACATTCTGTTGCAGAGGAGATGCACATCATGACCTCTCGGGAGAAAGAGAAGGAGAAGGACTCTGCCGAGAAGATGAAGGAGGCCCTCGAGCAGCAGATAGAGAAGCACCGCGACGCCCACCAGAAGCAGCTGAGCTCACTGCGGGACGAGATTGCCGACAAGATCGGCCACATCGACGCACTGAAGGACACCAACCAGAAGTTGTCGCTGGCACAGGAGCGGCTGCAGCAGGAGTACGACCGGCTCAAGCAGGAGGAGCAGGAGAAGAGCCACAAGTTGCAGGAGCTGCAGTTCCTCAACGCACGTCGCGAACAGGCGCGCCAGGACCTGAAGGGTCTCGAGGAGACAGTCTCCAAAGAGCTGCAGACGCTGCACAACTTGCGCAAGCTCTTCGTGCAGGACCTGCAGAGCCGGGTCAAGAAGGCCAACCAGGGTGAGGACGCTGACGACTCCGGCGGTGGCGGCTCCCTAGCCCAGAAGCAGAAGATTGCCTTCCTCGAGAACAACTTGGACCAGCTCACCAAGGTCCACAAACAGGTTTGTGCTGCACATTTCTGATGCGC
Source organism: Dermacentor variabilis (assembly GCF_050947875.1). Taxonomy (NCBI): domain Eukaryota; kingdom Metazoa; phylum Arthropoda; class Arachnida; order Ixodida; family Ixodidae; genus Dermacentor; species Dermacentor variabilis. Next base: position 126,528,098 of record NC_134569.1, read on the forward strand.
TTCTCTCCATGGGTCTCGTTCAAAAACTTAGTTGGTGCTCGTCGTGGTGACTGAGTGGCTCCAATTTGCTGATGATGCTGCTGCCAAATATGAGGTCACAGGTTCGTTCAATTTTCAGTTACTGTGGCATATCTGCCAACTCTCACAACTGTTCTGTAAGGTTTACGAATTTGGTCTGATTTTACTATTTTATGAATGTTGCGTGAAGTTTTATGAAAAACTAGTTCTGTTTGTGAAAACGTTTTGCTCATCAGTATAGGAACATTCCATTGTAGGTCTTCTGATGATGTGAAGATGGCATAGCAGTACTTGCTGTGAGCGAGTCTATTCAGACATGCTTTCAGAAGCAGGTAAAATGAGCAACAGTAAAGTTGATGAAGTCGCTTTGATCTAGAAACAGTGTATTGCTTGTCAAGGTCTGCTGTTTCAACATTGCTGTTTCTTGTGTGCTACATCTAAAGGTAAATCATCATTAATAAATTGAGTATGTGTCCCACAAAAATGTGCAATCAGGGCAAGCTTAAAATATGTGCTACCCTCCCTCGGTGGATCCACAGGATTTTTTACCAATTTTGAAGGGCACAGGTTTGCAGGTATGCGTTGGTTAAATTTTAGTGGCGGCTGAATCCGGGAATACTCGCATACATGGTCTTAGGTGATCATGCCCAGTGATAAATGTTAACCTGGAGCTTTTCCCTCATGGCCAACACTGCAGCTGTGGCATGTAAAGCCTGCTATTGGTAATGTGAGGAAGAAATTCAAATATGATGCTCTGATGGGCCAGCAACAGGTCTCCTGTTGCATTTTGGGAATCTCAAACAGCAATGGATGGCATGGAGGACAACTAGCTTTGGGAGAGTGCCAATGAGGCAAGCTCGCCAAACAATGATGACAGCTGAAAGTTGAAGTTGACAGTTGAAAGATGAAGTTCAAAGTGCTAGTGGTTGTGACATTCTGCATAGCAGTCATAGTGCAGTTTGAGGCTTCAGTAAGTAGCCATTGGCCTGCCTTGTGTAAGGCCTGCACCCTGTTAAATATCTGGAAAGTGCAGGCTTTACATGAGTAAATACAGTAATTTTGTCTTGTACAACATTCTTTTTGGCTTTGAATAATTCACACAAATATCTCCTGTCCCTAGAAGTTTGCAGTAACATGGTTCAACTGTAGTCATCAACTGATACTTCTCAATTTGACAGCACACGCCACATGAGACATGGGTGCTAGGTGTGAGGAAAGCTTGTCGTAGAAGTTTTTTTTCATGGGAGCAGAGTTTTCTTGTGCCTTTGTCTAAAATCTTGCGCATTGTGGTCACTTTCCTTCTCGGTCCTGTTTGTTGCAGTTGGTGCGTGACAACGCCGACTTGCGCTGTGAACTGCCTAAGCTGGAGAAGCGCTTGCGAGCAACCATGGAGCGAGTTAAGGCTCTGGAGAGTGCTCTGAAAGAAGCGAAGGAAAGTGCCATGCGCGACAGAAAGCGGTGAGTGCCTGGTTGCTTTTTTCTTCCCCTTATATAGCGCAGCTTTTCTAAAGGTCTTCACACAACGGCATGTATGATGGAGCTGGAGAACAGCTGGTCTCAAGCACTTGCCTGGCAGGTGCAGCTTGCATCACCAACTGCGTTTCAGAAAAACCTTGCCAACACTCCCTAGGAAAATACAAAATTTTTTAGAATATGGTAGGCTCGTATTTGATGCAGTGCGCTTCTGTACGTTCAGGTGCAATACAAAGGCGGCAGATAGAGTGGATGCACACGAGCACTATCTTTGACGTATTGCACTGTTTGAGACGTGGCATTGGTATGTATGAACACAGATGTCACTCGTGGTTAATTGGAGATGCCGTGCACAGTGTAAGTCAACATTCGGGTACTCTTATTATTTTACGAGCAGAAATAATAATTGCTGGCTGATATGCACAGGACTCAATATTATTATTGTGGATTACGGAAAACTTGAATCGTCAGTATATTTTAGCATGTTTGGAAAAGCCAATTGGAAGGTCACCTTTGTTTCTGCCAGGAAAATTCATCTATGCATTTATAGGGAGGCTAGTAGCTAACCGGAAAAATAGAAGAAATAGGCTGCTGAATTAAAGAAAAAAAAAGATCTGCAGCTCGGTCTTGTCTCCAGGATTTGGAAATGCTAGATCTGGCCAAGTAGCTAGAACAGGTGAGATACACGATTCAGTGTAGCATTTAGTTATGGACGCCATGTACAACCTAATCACAGCTGGTAGAAAGTAACTCTTACAAATATTTGATCAACACAGGTGCTGTAAAAAGCACAAGTCACCTTTCTTGGAAACATAAGTGTTGTGGACCATTTGGGAATTTCCATCCAGAACGTCAGTTAAAACCTGGCAATATTTGAAAATGTGGAAATGTGTGGTACACACCCTGGGCAGAAATTTCGGTATGTTTAGGCTGAGCTTAGACATGCACAGCAAGCAGCTGGTTGGTAACTCATATGAGTAGCCAATATATGTTTCAGGAGCAACTCAAGATGCGATGGACATTGCAAAAGCAAAAGCGAGCTATGGGCAACATTTTTTTATCTGTTACAATGCGAGCAAGCATTAACAAATGTCACTTCCAATTGTGGGTAATTATATATATGGCTGAGGAATGGATGAGAGATAATATAGTGGTCAGTTTGAAACTGTTACTTGCTTTCAAAGATAAGAAGGGAGTCAGGTTCGTGTAAATGTTTGCTGTTGCTTTGTTTTGCCCTGTAAATGTCAAAACATCTCTTGCTTGCCCTTCATGCCATCTTGTATACTATTGGTGCCATGGCTACATTATGCACGCATGCAACATTTCAGCTACCAGTATGAGGTGGATCGCATCAAGGAGGCTGTCAGGCAGAAGAACCTGGCCAGGAGGACGCACATGGCACAAATAGGTGGGTGCAAGTGGCTGTGTTGATTCTGCTTGGCTGTGCGTGCACATTTCATCACTACATGACTATTTGATGTTGAAGCGGATCCTTTACCCCTCTGTGCAAAGTACAAAGTATGTGCACTATGTACACATTAGTTTGGCTGTCACAGTCTACTGGTGAAAGGGTTCTTGAGAGCCACAAGGCCACACACCGCTGCAGGCTCAGTGTGCCAATCAGCGACTTGCCTTGAAAATCTGCCCACACCAATGGCAGCGTTCCCGTGTAATGCAATCTGTTGAACATCCACGGTCTGTGGGGGCTGTGGATGTCATCATGTCCTGTTCAGTAAACATGTGCTGGCTTCGTGCCTTACTCCAAAGATGCTCCAAAGATGCCCTACACCTGGCTGCCTCCTCGCACTACGTTGATGAGTTCTGCATAAGTGTGGGCGGGAAATCGCATCCACTGGGCCTTTTTCACATGGGCTGGATTATGCTGGGTGATGTGTGCAGATATACTAGCATGGTAAAGCCATCTCTTCCTCTGTCAGATATATTGCTTTCAATGTTGCTGCACCGTGTAATCCCTTATTATTAATGCAAGTTATCCTCACATCTACATCACCAGCTCCCTCTCATGTTGCAGCATCAGCTTATACTGTGGTCAAATCATGCCTGTTGGACTATAGCACACACTCTGTACTGTGGATGTTGTACTGATCTTGTCAAGGAACGTCAGTAAATAAACTTATCTTCAATCTGCTAACAAGATAGCTCTGCGGTGATAACTGTAATCACCACTTGTGTACCCACGCTGTTTCTGTATGCTCCGCAAGCTAAAACTGAGGGCCACTGCTAACAGTTCTCCCTTCTGTCACACATTTAGCTCACGTCACAGGACTGATTGCAGCTGATGTTGGCCTGTTTCTTCTGTGGTTACCTCGAGTGTTTTTCAATTTTTTTGTGCAGCCAAGCCAATTCGAGCCGGCCAGCCCCATGTCCCTGTGGGTGCTGCAATCCGAGGTGGTGGCATGGTCTACCAGCCGCCAAATGCAGCTGCGGAAAAGGCTTAGGTATGTAAGTCCACGGTGTGTCTGGCAAGCCAGTGTACCATATTTTTCTGTGTATAACCTGCACCCTCAATTACAACAGCCTAGAAAGAAAAACCAAATCCACGTGCGTAACCCATGAAAATAACTGCATACATCGCTCATATTTTTGCAAAGTAAGTTTGCATTCGCATGTGCACGACTCACCCATGTTGTATCTTCGACCAGCGACACCGTCCCCTCCCCCCCCTCCCCCCCTACACCTTCAGCGATGCTGATAAAGCTGGAATCACACGGTGGACGTGATAGTGGACAAATAAGTCACGTGACATGTGACGTGAATCGGATAACTTTGCAGCTAGCATTCACACGACAGAGGATGACAGTGCGGACGGAGCCACCTTCACATTGGCAATGGCAACAGAGCAAAGCGACCGAGCTGAAAATTTCAGCGGTGATGTGACTCTCACTGTATCGCAACGCACAAGGCGTGGACCAAGAAAACACTGCAGGAACAGAGTTTTCTGGTGCCGTGTGCACTAGTCGCCAACTACTAAACGCAAAATGCTAACCCGTTAAGAGGAGGAGAATGGGCCACTGTGAAGGAAAGAGAAGGAAGCTTCAACACTCTGGGGTGTGGAGAGGGTGGGGTTCCCTAGGAGGTAGCGAAACTTTGAGTGGTGTAGACCTTTGCTGTGAAGCCACACCTCAAGACGAAATTCGCATATAACCTGCACTCAAACTTTACTGTTAAATGTTCTGAAATTTTGGTACAGGTTACACACACGAAAATACACTGTGTTGGGAATCATGCAATTGCAAAGGTCATTTGGTATTGCACACATTCCTTTTTCGGATTGTCTAGATTTCAAGCATTTGTTTTAATGAATTTACAAGTATAGGAATAAAGTCTTTTGCACATGGCAGATAGTGAGTTGACTTTGCTGAGAAGGTTAAAAGACGAAAACAAAATTCTTTCTCTTATGTTACCAGATGTTACCTATTTTTATCATATTCTGGGCTGGGTTAATGTAACCATTCTATTCCAATGCTGTTCTTTTTCCCAATTAGTTGGTAGTCTGCGTAGCACTCCAACCATATTACCACTAGAATCAACCAGCCGTGAACAGCAGATAAAAAAGTATCCAGTGGAGGAAGCCCTTACATTATACTAGCACTGTAACAAGCTGGAGCTTTTTCAATCGAGCATTCTGTTCGTGTAGGTTGCAGTAAACTTGTGAGAAATCAATTTCTTATAATATGTGATTGTGGATGATTTAAAGGGACACTAAAGGCAACTATGTAGTGAAGCTGAACTGATTAATATTCAAGAACATCTAAGGCGCCAGTATTATTGAGAAGAGAGCTTTAGCAAGCAAGAAATTTAGGTAATGCAAGACTCTATTTGAGACTCTATCGGGACATTCTAAGACCAGCCCAAGGGCGTCATATCTCCTCATTGTAATTATGTCACTAGTATTCAGCCACTGATATTAAAACGATTGTTGCATTAGATTACAAGGTGGAAGAAAATGCTATTTGTATACTTCTATTCGATTCTTAAAAATAAAAAACTCATTGACATTACCATTGGCAACAACGCGGCATGTGGTCAAAAGGTTTAGTTTTCGATCAATCCTGCGCTGTCCGTGCTGTCGTATTTTGGTTGGTAGTTTCTCTATGGCATAGAGCTGCACTTGTTTTGCTGGCTCACGGAGCTCACACTGGCTTGCGAAGCACACAATATTCAAGCAACAGCAACAGAACGCCGTTGCATCTTGCTGTGGGATAACTACATAGATGGATGCAACATCACAAATTAAAGTAGCGACAAACTTCCAGTGTTGTCTGAATCAATACAATCGTAAACCCATAAAATCTCAAGTGTGCTGCAAAGCCAACGTTTTAACCACAGGGCACTAGGTTTAGCTTTAATATGTCGTCATTGCCAGTACAAGCATTCCATGTCACCACTGGCAATTGCTGTGGCGCCATCTTAAAGCTAGAAATCGAAACACTTCTGTGACTCCGTGGCCTCCGAGATTGTGCTCACGCGACAATCTTGGCGATGTACTTAGTGTGAGATGAAATGAAGCGAAGGCTCATTTTACTGGTTATTTCTTGCTTTCATTGAGGAGAGCAAATAGCAAAAGCGAATTCGGATTGAAGCGGGCGCACTGGTTGCTGTCATGTTACGTGATCACGAAGTAGCAGGTGGGTTACCACATGGACTTCTGTACGACAAGCGATATTTCTGCAAGCAGCAAGAAATGCTGTGTCCGTGTGATGTCTTGGAATGCTGTCAGCTGTGTCCTCGCTTGGTTTCTGTCGATGTTGTCACGTTTTAGGCAAAACAGCATGGCGCCAGCTGTTGGGCACTGTTTGGCTCTGTCACGACAGTAAAGGGCGGTGATGACGTATGCTACGTCTCAACTCTTCACTCGTGGCTAACTATGGCAAACCAGTCTAAAACTTAAATATAGGTTGTGTGAATGTGATTACATTTGTAAAGAAATGATTATGTTGCTTTATCTACGTTTTCAACAAAAAAACATGTTTAAACTGCACATGTATTTTATTTGTCTTTTGTTGCTTTATTGTCACCTAAACACTTATTTGCTTGTTTTTTTCTCAAAATAACTCGCTCTAAATAATCTAAACCTGCAATAAAGAAATGTGACCCTGGTGAGAAGCTTTTCTGAAGGTCTGTGTCCCTTAAAAGAATGTTCAGTTCAGAGGAATCTAAGAAAATCGCAAAGATCTCTGATGTCCTATATGTGCCTACCGTCCCCTCCTTAACCCTTTCGCTGTCGGACCTTTCTGGCCGTGACGTACCCCCAGTGTCGGCTTGGTTTCAGGGTACGAGCATAACAGGGAATGAACATACAATTTATTTTTGATTATGATTGGTATACAACTGTTGTTAGTAAACATAATCATCATCATCAGCCTGACTATGACATCCATTCAACATCCGAATCTGACAATGCGGAATTCACCTCTTCCTCGCATGAGACGCTGTCCGAGTCCGAATCCGAGCTCGGCTCTTATTCTGAATCAGAAGAGCCACTGCTCCAATGAGCAGACGAAGGTCCCACGCGCTTAGCCATCCGAAAGTAACTGTGCGCAGGGAGGATGCGCTTTCAGTCGCCCGCGCAACGGAGAGAAATGGGACGTTGTGTGATCAAGAAGACAGAGGGAGATGGAAAAATGCTAAAACAAAGTTCAAAGGGCTTTACGTTTACTACTGCAAGTCAGAAGCGAGGGTGCGGTGAGAGAGCGAAAGCAGCATTCGAGTCGCTCTTTTCAGAGAGGCAACGGCGTGTGCGCCTGAACTTGACGCGCCATAGCAGACACACCAACAGAAGAAAAATAAAAACCTTCAAACCAGCGGAGATGGCAGAACAACCCTTGAACCCATAACCACACACGCGCGACGCATGATTGAGCGAACGCGGAGCCACCGCGCCGCTCAGCAAAGAGAGAGGGGCGAGTGGCAGTCGCATCGTACTCTTGAATACATGTACCAACACAGTGCGGGGCGAAAATACTAACTTGTAGAAAGATTCAACAGATGACGTGGCCAGTCCAGGAGCGCCAGCTTTGCACTCGGGCACGAAATTTTGAACACACGATAGAGAACGTACCGGTACGTCAGTGACACTGTGGGGGGAAAGCGCGAAGACGTACCGGTACGTCCGTGACAGCGAAAGGGTTAAAGCAGTGTAATTTGAATGGTTTTTCCAGACAAACCATACTTGATCCCTTGACAGAGAGAAATAACTTTAATGAAAACAAAAAAAGTCAACACCGGGGAGCTGGGGCTCCCGTTCTGAGGAGGGACCCTCAGTCCAGGGCTCCTGCGCCTTGGCTGTCTTCCAGACCCACCGCACCAGGTCTTGCTGGTTGTGCAGATGTAAGCTGTACAGTACGGCTTCCCACTTTAATACAAGAGGGATACCTGTACTGTGACCAAAAGTGGCTCAAGAAAAAGAAGTGGTATCATAGAGCACTTAATGACAGAAATGTGGCACACGTTCAGAATTCTGTCTTCTGATTTCAAGCGTGGATGAAGCTGTTTGCTATAGAGAACTATTTTGCAAGATGTGAGCAACTAATGGTAATGGACCTCTTTTGTGGAGCTCTCATTAGGTTTCCGTGTTCGATTGATCTTATGCATACTTTCGCTCAATTTTAAGAATGCTTCTTATGTGTATCTGTAACCATGAATGTGACTTGGCTTATCTGTGTTTGGTAAATTTCAAACACTTCCAACTTTTCATGGTTGACTTGAAAGTTTGTGGTCTCAAGACATTTGAATTTAAGCGAAATGATCATATTCAACATTATAGCACTTTACTACGATAGTGTGAAATTGAGCAAGTTGGCTGAGCATAAACGGTCAGAGTTGCAGTGCTAGCTACTGGACCGCACAAAGTTGTTCACCCATTGCAGTGGCTATGAGGTCATGTGCCTGAGCACAAGGTCGTGGGTTCGATTCCCAACTGTCATGCCTGTAAAGAAACCTAGGTGATTGAAATGAATCCATAGTCCTGCACTTACAGTGTCCCTCATAGCTCACTGTGAAGTTTCAGGATGTTAAAGAGTGCATTAGGCCCTTTTTTTCATTTTAAAGCTAGCTTTCTTGCGAGGCAGTTTGCCCAGCTCATGGCGGTGCAGTCACTTTGGCCAAAGGAGTGTACACGCACAGTTTGCTTGCACATTGGAACCCCGAAAATACGATTTTCTCGTGACTTTGTTTTGCCGCCTACCATTTGAGCCCAAACTTGTTTGCTTTCTGCAGTATTGTAGCTTTGTTCCCCAGGATCGTATAAAGCAAAAGGTATCTTCAGGTATCGGGCCAATGCTAGCTTTTGGATATCATTGAGGGGGCTTTTCCACCCCCTCAATGATATCCAGCTTATTTGTTGAGCGACAGAACTGTTCGCTTTTGGGACATCACGCAGTGCCATTGTTCGACACGACCCAAAACTTCTTAACTGAATGCTTTTTACTGCATCATGATGAAGAGCACGTGTGAAAACCTAAGCCTCTTGGCACAACCTTGTTGGCGATCTGCTGCTGTGAGAATGGGAACTTAGAAAGAGAAACACTTCTCCAGCGCGACGAGAGGCAATACCAACGAGAAAAGAGGGAGAAAGCGATTGTGGAGATGAAAAGGGGCAGTTTCAGCAGAGCGGGTGGCGTGGGTGCCGCTAGGAGGATGGGTAGAGAAATGAACAACAAGACGAGGCAGGGAAGAAAGCTGCAACGGAGTGAACCAATCGAGCAGGGCCAAACGTTCCACATGCAAAGGGGGGCCCCCTCCTTTAGGAGAGACGGCACTAAGAATGAGGCCCGCAGCACTTGCCTTTCATCCGCTGTTCATACCCGCACTTCGCGTGGTTTGTTGTATAATGCAGGTCAGGCATAAAATAGTGTCGGATAACCAAGGTTTTAAATGCATTGCTTCTATGGGGACTTTGCTGGGACTACACTCATTCATCGTAAAACTTGGGTCCTCACAAAACCAGGGGACCTGGTTACTATTGTATGTTATGATGTGGGAACTGTAGATGTGGCTCATGTGATGAAACCGTGCACAAGAGACAAGCCCTACAGCATGTGCAGCTAGCCACTGTCTTCATTTGAACCGTGACATGTGCCGCCATTAGCTGAGCAAACGTGCAGTGTAATGAATTGCACTTGCAAATTAGGAAAAGGTTTTGTTTAATGATGTAAAAATGGCTGTCTGTCTTCCTGTGGTCTAGCAGTTAGTGCTGCCTTTCAGAATGTTGAAGCACTTCTTTGTTGCCCACTTATTGCCTTTACAAAAAATGTGCTGGTGATGCTAAGTCATTCTCTTTCTTCTCTTCCTTACTTTTTCCTGTTGCAGATCATGGATACACGAAAACACACAGCCGCGAAGTGCACGCAACTGCAGCTGCCAGCACTCATGAGAGGTCGAGGAGAGAAGGAAGGCGAGAGGAGGAAGGAAGCAGTGAAGACCAACACTGGGCCTTGCTTGTTTGGTGTCTCGTGCCGCGGGGCATCACACGTTCCTTCAGGGTTTACCCACACTTCCTCCCTCCATTGTTCTCTCTGTTATGTCTTTTTGTTTTGTTTTTGCGCCCCACCTTGCCCTCGGGTTTCGATCCTTCGGGAGCTCTGTTGTGCGTGCATTGTCTTTCCAAGCAGCAGCAGCAGCAGACAGCAGTTTGTAGTGCAGCCAACGGCATGCAGCTTCTTTCCAAAGATGGCAGCAATGAAAATGAAAAGCGCTTTAGAGGATCAAACTGCTTTCTGATCTGCACTTCTCATTCTCTCTCTCCCTCTCTCTTTGTCAGACGCCCGCTCTCGTCTCCCTGTGAAACTGGTGATAACTCATGACCATGCACCAAAAATGTTGCTCAGTGCATACGCCTAGTTTTGCCTTGATTGTTGCTTCTTTTTTTTTTCTTTCTTTTTTTATGTGGTAGGGACTGTTGTGATATGGTTTAAGCATTGCATTAAAGGTTCTTCATGCACTTGCAGCTTCTGAAAGACCTTTTTCGATTGTCAATTTCTGTCATAGTTCATCTTTTAATAACGCATGCTCAGCAAATTGCAAATAAAAAAAATCGAAAAAAAAAAAGAAAGCAGGTTGGGTTGGGTGTGTAGACAGTGGACTGTTTTTATGAGAAAGGTACTTGCATGACTCAGCCTTGCAAGTTCATTGAGCATCAATGTGCTCTGTATTTTCTTCTCTCATTGTGTCTTTTACTTGACTGTTCTTTTATGTGGCGATCGTTTGGGTATAAAGTGACTGTGGCAGCAGTGAGCACATACCTTTCAGCCTGTTGAATGGCTGTAACATACTTGTGTATGGGGAAGAGGTCTTGGATCTTTGGTCGGAAGTTACTCATCTCTTGTACACGGCGTGCTCTACAACCTATTGCACGCCAGCAGCCGCGGTCTACATAGGCAGGTGCTAAATGAAATTGACACGGGTGTGTTTCACTGATGGGATTGAACGTGTGTTGTCTGAAGAAGCAGCACTGTTTCTTTTTTTCTTTATTTCCTTTATGTACCTCGTTTACTGTTTCTCATTTTCTCTCTTGCACAGAAGTGTGGTATTCAATTAAGAGTAGGTTCAGAATATGGTGATCACTGGGTTTGTCATGCATGATGGGTGCCCGAGTTTTCTGGTCTTGAAAAGACATCGAAGTGACTATGAAACCATAGTACTATGTGGCATCTGGTCTGCTGCAAAATCTTTTGTCATGCTTAATTTTTCTCCTGTCATAGCCGTGCTCTTGCACCCATCTCGCTTTTATGCCGTCCTGTACTGAGAGTAAAAACATAAGTCCTGTTTGGCTTTTCGTTGACTTTTCTAAGCTCGCCCTTTCACCAGAGTTCTTTCCTCTGTTCGGCATTTTGCTCCTGGGTTTTGATTTTTTGCCGAGGGAGCGTCCACTGTTGCGGTACAGAGGAAATCTGCACCCTGCAGATGCTACCGATCAAGTGTGACGTCAACCTCGTTGAAGAGATCAAACCTGCTCCTATGTGAAGCAGAGTCTCTCTCTCTCTCTCTCTCTCTCTCTCTCTCTCTCTCTCTCTCTCTCTCTCTCTCTCTCTCTCTCTCTCTCTCTCTCTCTCTCTCTCTCTCTCTCTCTCTCTCTCTCTCTTAATGTAGCCCCTGTTCCCAAGGCTCGTTCCTTTTCCCAACTGCTTGTACATACATTGCCAAAGGAATGCTCACACCAGATGTCACATAAGCTGTCTGTTGCTGGGTTCATGGCCTTTCTTTGTACCGAAGCCTTCCAATGTATTTGTCAAGCATCCCAATTACATTTGCCAATTTCCAACGAGACAGCTGTGGGAAGGTGCGAGTTGCCACTTTAAAATTGTTTGCAAACCTCTCTCCAAGCATCTGTCCATGCTCTTGCATTTTAATTTTTCTTGGCGTATTGTTTGCGTTGTTCCTTTTGGAGTGGTTTGTTGGGCCCCTTCCCAAACCGGCCTTCCCATAATCCTTCCCCCAAAATGGAACGATGGCAAAAAGGGAAATGGGAGAGTCGTGCGTATATATTTTTGATGCAGTGCTGCAGGTGACGTCCTTGAGGTTTGTTGTGCCTTTTTCATGACCAACACAAGCAGCGCACAACAGAGAAACATGCACTCGACACATGTGGACACACACAACAGCCACACACAGACAGTCAAACACAAAGCTTGGACATGAAAACAAATCTGGGGTATGAATGCCGTTGTGAGAGAGAGAGCATTGGTGTGATAAGCGTTCTTGGAAGTCCCCTTAGTGCTTTTTTTTTTCTCCACAGTAACTTTTTTTTTTCTTAGTGTGTATCTTGTGTCGTCATCTGGACCAAAAAAAAATAGTAGTCTCTTTTTTTTACCCAATTATTTACTCAATGCCAATAGAGTATGCTTTTCAGCCCTCTGTTGTGATGTTTTCAGGTTGGTAAGGGGTGTCATTTGCTGTTTTTTTGTATATCACCTGCTTTATGGCTGCTGTGAGCATTGCAAGGCAGGAGGGGGGTACAGTTGACTTTGAAACAGCTGCCATAGCAGCTTGCAATAGCGATGACCTCTCCTGACATATTTCCCTTCTTCCTATTTTGTAGCATGTAACAATTATTTATATATAAAGTGTGTTTTGAGGTTATTGTTACAGAGTTAAATAGCTGTACTATTTTTATTGTTTCAGTGGAATGCACTTCTGTTTAAAAAAAAATAGTGTAGTTGCAATCGAAACAGGCCTGGCTTCTCTGCTGCTAGGGGAACTGTGTAGGCTTGAAAATGTATTTTTTCATTCATTTCTTGGACATACGACCTCTGGGCTGATTGTTGCTTTTCATTTTTCTTAACTTGTGTGATTTCACGTTTACTTTTTGTCTCCAAAAATAAGCACTTTATTTGGTGCATGTAATAGGTGGTACGTACGTTGCCTCCTCTGGAAATGTAGGCTCATTGTCAGCATCTTGCGCAGCATCATGGTGGGCTAGTGCAATTAGTGCATGCTAAACACACACACACACACACTGGGGCTTTTGTGAGGCGGTTTGCTTGTAATGTTTCTTGCAGGCGGGGTTGCATCCGCACCTAAACCACCTTTTATCTCCTTTTTATTGCGTTTTTGCAATGTGTCCACGGGAAGTCAAGCATTAAAGTAATTTATGAAAAAAAATGTACTGTATGTGGCTTAATAAAAGTTTGTTTTCTGGTGGTAATTTGGTGCATGTGTGTGCTTGTATAGTGTTTTCTCTCTGTTCGTTTTGCAGTCAAGGAAGACTTAGCATTTGAAGACATGTAAGCTTGTGTCCATTCAGAGAATTTGTTGTGTAACATGTGTCAAAGCTACTATAGGCTGGCTGTGACAGACAGCATAGAGTATCCATGATTAATTGTGACCACCTGGTGTTTTTTAGCGTGCACCTAAATTTGAGTACACAAGCCCTTTTTTACATTCCATCCACATTGTAAATTCAGCTTTTGTGAGAATTGTGTACCGCATTGTAAGGAAATGGCCAAAGTGAGAATTACTTGTTGCTTGGCACACTTCGCTTTGTGTAATAAGGCAAGGATACTGAAGCTGTGCAGCTGGGCTTAAGGATTCCATAACATATCGCTACTCATATGAAGGTTGTGCTGTGGCACAACCAGAATTTTGCTGTGCCTCTAGGGAGCAGCCACATCTTGCTGGTTGACTGCGGGAACTAGCAGAAAGAATTAAGAACCTCGGTAATGCTTAAGGGCTTTCGCATCGCAAGAAATGGCCAAAAAAATAGATTTTTTGAAGATCTCATTTACAGTTTCTGTAACTATTTTTCTATCTGATTGCGAAATATCATCCCTATAAACCACGTAGAAGCGCTTTAAAAAATTTGTTTTAACAGCCAAGGTGGCGAAAAATTTCACGGAAATCAAGAAAAAACTGCGTTTTTGAAGCCACACTATCGCTGGAACGGTGCAACCGAGCGCCGCCTTCTTGGTCGCGTTGGAAAGCGCATTTCTGTCTTCAAATGTGCCGCTTGAGCATCGCTTGAGCTATCTCCTCCATACAGAAACAAGCACACAAAAAGCAAATGATTGAAGGTCGTGCCGGAGTCTGCGATTGGCCGCGCCCGCCACGTGACTCCAGCGCGGTTCGCCATTGGTGCGGCGCTCGCGTCATCTGCTCGGCTCTTTGCACCTCGCGAGCCTGGAAGTCTGCAAAGTTTGTTCTTTATTCTGTGATCTCCACTCGCCGTACTCTCGACTTGCCAAAACGGGCGCTGGTTCTTCATTCTATGCGGGCGCTACGCGGACATCGCAGTAGCGTCATGTTAGCGTGGCCGATGTTTGTGGACGTTTGTGGACGTCTCAAACCCGCGGCATTCCTACCATCGGAGACGCGGACTTCGCAACCAAGATTCGCGCGCGGAATCCTCGGACGTGTGGCTAGGCCTTTCAGCACTCAGTGTTTCGGAATTCGTGACCAAGCACATGATACATCACGCACGCAATCCTCGCACCGCGGCTAAGCATTTCGCGCATGGGAGTCTCCGAGTCGTCGATCAAGCACATCGCGCGCGGATATCTCGGGCCCTCGCCTAAGCATTTTGTGCATCGGCACCTCGGACTGCGCGACTAAGCACATCGAGTGTCGACTTCTCGAGCCCGCGGCTAGGCATTTCGCTCGTGGGCACCTCGAGCTGCGCGACTAAGCACATCGAGCGTCGACTGCTTGTATCTGCGTCTAGGCATTTCGCGAGTCGGCACCTCGGACACGCAACCAAACATATTGCGCGTTCACTCTATTATCGCCACGATAGCTCGTAACAATATCTATCATACCATCCCTTCAAGAAGAGAACCACATCATGAGCTCTGTTCACTGGGCCTCTTGGGCTGGCACAGATACCTGGCTGAAGAAGTGATCGAGGCATCATACAAAAGTACAATTCTGGAAAGCACCGAGCAGCTGCGTATCTATCACTGGCTCTCTGATCCTAAGTTCCACAGCCATTGTCAGGTGAAAATGACTTGGAAGGCTACTGACACTCAGAGCCTTCATTCAGTAACATGGTCAATTCTGCCAAATGAAAAAAACAAAAATGCCTCACTGATTGTACTGGAGACTGGCTATCTATCAGGCAGCCTGCAGGTACACTTGAACTATATCCATGCCCACACAAGAGTTCTGCACCTTGGTTTGAAACCCAGGCACCATGCTTTTTGTAGAGCAGCAGCAAAGAATGTCGTGCAAAAAAAAAGGGGGGGGAGGCACACCAGACCAGAGGCCACATGTACCAGAAGCCCTACACCGCAAAACACCCGAAAGACAACAAATTTGGTGCCTTTTAGAGAACTGAATTTCTACTGTCGCCGTCGCCGTGATGTTGAGTATGAGGGTGAGCCGGCGAACGCGGTTAAATTTCGCGTGCGCGAGGCAGGGGGGTCAGGAGAGGGAGGAGGGGCGTTCTTCTCCGGCGGCTGCTAGGGTGCCTCGATCTTCTCCTCGCCCGCCGCTCCGTACAGAGTGGAGACAAGCGCGGTGTCCGTTTCGGAGAGTGGCGTTTGTCGCCCCTGACAGTGCTTGAAAACCGGGAGACCGCCGGCGGCGGTGGAGTAAGGAAGGGCAGAGCTTGCTGTCTTTCGACCCGGATGATCATCGCTTTTTTCCGCTGTTCCTTGGTCTTCTACCCGAGCGCGAGAAGAGGCTCTCGCAGCACAAGATGGTTTTCGCCTCGCCCGGAGAACGCCCGCCGCGCGTTCGCCACCGTCGCCACGCCAGTTTGAGCCTGGTGACACGCGGCCCCGCGTCCCTCGACGAACTCCGGGCAAGGGAGAACCTGGAACTCCGTGCCACTCGCATGCTGGGTGAGTGGCTCAGCCACCGGGCCACCTCCGTCGATCTGGCTGTGGTCCCCTCCCCATCCTGCGGATACCCCAGGAGACGCCACGACGCCGGCAGCCTCCGAGGAAGCCTCGGAACCCCTCGAGGACGGTTCCCCAGCACATGAGGAGCACCATGCTTCAATTCCGCTCCCTATCTCTGACGACGAGGACATGGACCTGTCCAGTTCCAGAAAACGCGCTCGCGAAACGGAGAGCGACGACGAGGAGGCGGCCGTGCGTCGCAAGCAGCCGTCGAGCGCTGCCCCTAGCTCGGAGCAGCACGCCGCAGCCAGCGACCCCATGGAGCAAGCCCCTCCGGTAAGGGCGACAGCCACCTCCTTCGCGTCTCCTCCGAGCGAGGACGCGCCTGGCACCACCCCCGAAGCGCCGTCTGCTCCCTATGGCGGCGCGTCCCCCGCAGCGTCGTCTGCCAGCAGTCCGGCTGCACACAGGAACGCTACCGACGCGATGGAGCTGGCAAAGGAGACCACTGTTTTGTCGCCGCAGGGCCCCGAGCACCCCGCGGCTCGGTTCTTGAAGGACCCGCCACGCCAGACTGCTCCGCGGCTGAAGCCAAAAGGGAAGAAGAAGAAGAAGCAGAAGCAGAGAAAGGAGCCTGCCGATGTCTCGCCTTCCTCTCCCGAGGCAACGGACGACTCGCGGCGTCAGCCTGCTACCCCGGCCACCCCTAGCACGCCTGCAGCGGCAGTGCAGAGGGAGACACCACCTGCCCATGAGCCAACGCCAGACGGCTTCACTCTGGTGCAGTCGAAGGGGGACAGGCGGCGTGCACGGGCCCTGGAGAATGCTGCGCTCCCGGTGGACCCTGCGGTCATCGGCACGGTGCTCTTCCGACCCTCGGCGCCCGGCGGAGCTTTCAGGGGAGCACCACGCCTCGCACTCGCGGCGGCCCTCTCATCGCGGGCCGGTGTTGCAGCGCTGCGAGTCAACCACAAGCGCAACATTGTGGCCGCCGATACGACCACTCGGGCATGCCTTGAGGAGTTGCTGGCAGTCACCGAGCTCCATGGCATTCCGGTGACGGCTCGCCTGCCGGCTGAGCGTGGAAAGAGCACCGGCTACATACACGGGATGGACGGGATGCCTGCTGACAAGGACCTGCTGGAGGCCATCGAGTCTTCCGTTCCAGTCCTCACAGCAACAAAGGACGGCAGCACGGTAACCATACGGTTCGCGGGGCCGGTCCCCCCTGAACAAGTGAGCATCTTCAAGCTTCGGTTCAGGGTAAAGCCGGCAAGGCCTCGCCCACTACAGTGCCGGCAATGCGGCCGTTTCGGCCACGTGGTGGAGAGCTGCAAGTGGCCGACAGGCTGCATTTCCTGTGGCAGGAGTCACCCTGAAAGCTCCCCTTGCCAGACAGTCCGCTGTGTGAACTGCGGCGGCGCCCACACCGCGGACACTCCGGCCTGTCCCAAGTGGCAGGAGGAACGACGGGTGGCCACCATCATGGCGTCCTCCACCACTGCACTGTCCAGGCGTGCTGTGCGGGCAGCGGTCCGCGAGGAGAGCCAGTTGGAGCAGGCCACTACACCCTCGTCGCGCTCCTATGCAAACGCAGTCAAGGGCATCGCTGATTCTCCAAGGCGTCCGGTACCAGCCCCACGCAGCTCCCAACGCCCGGTGTCGCAGGCCACTGCTGTCCTCTCGACCACACCCCCTACCACCCCCCTGGTGCAGACAACTGTGGAACAGCTGGTGGCAAACCTGCTGCTGACTATGCAGGCAGTCAGCACCATGCTTCCTGCTGACCACCCTTTCCACACCATCTGCCTACAGGCAGTGGCACTCCAGAACCAGACCACCCAACATGGCTGATTCCTCTGCTACAAGGAAGGGCTGCCGTCGTCCAAGTGTTCTCCAGTGGAACGTCAACTCACTGCGGCGGCGACATGCGGACCTCTCGCTACATCTCCTGCAGAGTGAATACGATGTGCTTGCTCTGCAGGAGGTGTACATTGCTGCAGAGAAGCTGCGACTGCCAGGCTACGTGGGCTACAGTTCTCGCACTTCCTGCTCACAGGAATCATGCCAGGCCGCCCCCTGCCTCGATGACACACATCAGCAGGGAGCCCCTCGCTGCGCAGTATACGTGAGGCGAGAGCTACCCCAGGCGGAGATACAAGTGGCTGACCTGACTGGCGGGCCGTTTGAGTGCTGTGCAGTGCGCGTACGCATCGGGGGCGTGGACACTTCTATCGCCTGTGTGTATGTCCGACCCTGCCAGCCTTGGGACCCCTCCTGCCTGCTGCGTTTGGCTAGACACCAAACTTCGTCCTCTGTGGCGACTTCAATGCCCACCACACAGCCTGGGGTGGCCGGAACTGCTGTCCTCGTGGCAAGGCACTACGCGATGCTGCTGACCAACTCGGCCTGCAGATTCTAAACACTGGCGCCCCCACTTTCATCCGGCGCGGAGCTCATCCAACACAGACGGCAATCGACCTGAGCCTGACCACAGAGGACTGCCGGTTCAGCTGGGAGGCGCTTCCTGACACCTGGGGTTCCGACCATCTGCCCCTGCTCCTGACTCCTTTTCGAGGCAAGTCCCCCAGGAGCAGAGAGTGCCTCACAGTCAACTGGAAGGCCTTCCGTGAGCTCTGCCGGCAGGCGGACAACGACGGGGATCTGTTGCGGATGATCGTGGAGTGCGCCAATGCCGCTACCATACGCTCTACTGTCCCAGAGGGCAAACCAGTTCCGGATATACGCCATCTAGAACTGCGAGCTGCTCGGCGCCGTGTGGAACGCAGGGCCCGGCGCACCATGATTCCGGAACATTGGACGGCCTACCGCCGCGTGGATGCTGTCTGCCGCCGCCACGCCCGACGACGCAGACGGCAAAGCTGGGAGAGCCTCTGCTCCACCATCAGTCGCAATCCAGATGGTGCTCGAGCCTGGCGCCTGTTAAGGTCACTGATGGGTGCTCCAAGCGCGCAACGCCAGTCCTTAACCGTGGCCGTCCTCATGGGCATCAGCGAACGGGCCCTGGTCGAGCGTCTAGCCGACCGGTTTGCTGAGAGGTCTCCAGTCCCGCAGATCCTGCCCTCGACGGTCGCCACAAGACGCTGCCTCCCTCCCTGCCACCATCCAGAGTGGGTGGCAACACAGATCTCCGCCCTATGCAGCGAGCCTCTCCGCATGCACGAGCTCCAGTCGGCGCTAGCTCTCACACGACGACGGAGTGCTCCGGGAGCCGACGGCATAACCTGTCAGATGCTGCGTAACCTTGCAGAGCCACAACGGGTACGACTCCTGGAGCATTTCAACTCCTACTGGAGCACCGGGATCTTGCCTGAGAGCTGGCTGACGGCTGTGGTGGTGCCTATGCTGAAGCGACGGAAGCCTGCGACTTCGCTCTCCTCCTACAGGCCAGTCTCCCTTACCTCTGCAGCATGCAAGCTGATGGAGAAGATGGCCCTATCACGGCTCGAATGGATAGCTGCCCAGAAGAAGTACTTTGCAGAACAGCAGTCTGGCTTCAGGCAAAAGCGCTCAACGGCGGACTCCATCGCAGATGTGGTAGCCACCCTGGAGGATGCCAGGGGTAGTGGGGACGTCGCCATGCTGCTGCTCCTGGACGTCCAGAGTGCCTTTGACCGGCTGCCGCACGAGGTGATCGAGGCTGCACTGGACTGTTTAGGTGTCACCGGATGTCTCCGGGGTTTCATCTCTGCCTTCCTGGTGGGCCGGAGTTTTCGTGTACGGGTAGGCAAGGTGCTCAGCGATCCCAGAGACATCACCTCCGGTGTCCCGCAGGGATCAGTGCTGAGCCCTTTCCTCTTCAACCTGGCACTGGCAGGACTCGCAGCAGCACTACCGGCTGACAGCCGCTACCCAGTCTGCTGCGCTATCTACGCAGATGATGTGGCGCTGTGGATACAAGGACCCAGGAGAAGCATCGCTGCCATCCGGGGCTCTCTACAGAGGGCATCAGAAGCGATCATTTCCTTCCTCGGTGGCATTGGCCTCTCCGTGTCCCCGGCAAAAACAGAGGCACTACTGGTACACCCGCTAGCCTCCGCACGCCTCCACGTGAAACAGCTGCGCATTGCAAACACCACCGTCCCATGGAAGCGGCAGGTCACGTATTTAGGCCTAACCATTGATCATCGGCTCTCCTGGATTCCTGCTGTCAAGGCTGTCACCTCCAAAGACCGAGGAGTCCAGGGGGCAGTGAGCAAGATGCAGCAGCGTGGTCGGGGCTGCACCGTCAAGTGGGCGCTGCGGATGAACCAAGCGGCGGCCACATCCATCCTGCTATATGCCCTGCCGCTGGTTCTACTATCTCCAGCCAGGAAGCAACAACTCGAGAGACTGCACAGGAGTGCAGTTAGGAGCATCCTCGGTCTCCCCAAGCACTCTCGAATTGCTGCCACACTGGCCGAGGCTGGCGAATGGCCACTGTCGCTGCACATGCTCCAACGTGCCCTTGGGCACATTGACCGTCTGCACCGTGCTCCAGATGGTGGGGCTCTGCTCTGCCGACTGCGGAGCCAGCCACTATCTCGCATGGGGGCCCTCTGTCAGCTCTACGAAGAGCTGATTGTACAACGACCAGTGCCCATGGTCACACCTCCGCCACACGAGAAGCCTCCAGAGGTGCACCTATCCCTGAATGGAGCATCAAAGCGCCGGAAGCCAGCAGCAGCACTACAACAGGCAGCTACTGGCAAACTCCTGGAAGAGCTGGACGGCAGGCTGCTCGTGTACACGGATGGCTCCGTGCTCTTCAACGGCTCCGCAGCGGCGGCATGTACCATCCCATCTGAGGGCAGGAGCAGGCAGTGCCGACTTCCTTTTCGCGCGAGCTCTACAGCAGCTGAGCTGGCGGGACTCCACCTGGCTGCAGACCTCCTGGCTGAGGATCCCCCGACAAAACCAGTGGCGGTACTAAGTGACTCGCGACCGGCTCTCCAGGCACTCTCCGATCACCACCGACACGGAGTCACTGAGACCCTCCTGAGAGCAAAAATCTCGGCCCTCTCTGCAGTGGGGGTAGCCATCTCCTTCCACTGGCTGCCTTCCCACGTAGGGATCGCTGGAAACGAGGAGGCGGATGTCCTTGCTAAGGCCGCCCACCACCCGACCGTTCCACTCACCAGAGCAGTCGCAGCATCGGACTTCTCCAGGCAGAGACTCAAACAGCTGCTCACATCCAGCCATCCAGATAGTAGGGTTGCTACCAACCGCGCCCCAAAACTCCTCCCTGAGAACGGCCTCTCGCGACGGGACCATTCTACACTCCTTCGTCTGAGCACGGGCTCCGTGTGGACGGCAGCTAGGCTCCATGCCAAGGGACGCATCGCCTCGCCGGCCTGCAGAAGGTGCGGTGACGCCGAGACCCTTGAGCACCTACTCTGTACCTGTCCTGCATTAGCCCAGGAACGCGCTCCAGTCACTGCCACCTACCGACGGTATGGACTTCCGGCTACGTCAGAGACACACCTGCTCTTCCCGGCCCGCTACCACCTCCCAGCTCTGGCAAGCCTGCTTGAATATGTTTACACAAACGGGCTTCTAGATCGCCAATAGACTTCGGCCTCACACGGCCTCTGCCCGAGCGCCGGCCATCGCCCCTGGAGGATGCTGACGTCTGCTGCCTGAAGCCTACTCTCCCTTTCCCCCTCTACCCTCTCATCTTTCTTTCCCCGCCCCCATTCCCCATTACGCTGCGCCGTGCTCCCATATGGGCTGCAGAACTGAGCGTATTTTTCCTCTCCTCAAATCACGAAGAAGCGCGGTGTCCTCTACGGCGTTGGCCACGGGAATCCCGGACGCCGTTGTAGACGCCGTAGGGACGCGTTGCCGGCGCTTGCGTGTCTTGAAAACGGTCTGCGACGTGGCCAAAGTGCGCGCCCGCGCGAACCTCATATTCAAAGCGATCTGCGATGTTTCCAGAGTGCGCGTAGTGCCGGTGGCTTTATACGCTGCGTTTTCATGGTTTCTTTCGCGTTGAAGCTACAGATGCACGGAGGTCAACTGGCTCGCGCCTGCTGCCGCGATTCCTAACTCCAGCGTTTTCGCAGACAGTTTGCGCTGTCATCGAGCGAAATGTGTACACGTTTGCCTGTGCGCGCGTGACACCGTGCTCGTTAATTTAATTAAAACACGTTGACGGGCTACTTGGTTTGAATGTATGATATATATAATGTGTAAGCCCGACTGAACAAGGACGTAGAAAGAAGCAGACTCACAAAGGTAGCACGGTCTCTGTGTGTCTGTTTCTTTTGACCTCGTTGAGCCACGCTTACACATTCTATCATTGTTAATTTGGTAAGCGAATGTTTACAAGTTTATACGGCCGATAAAACTACTATCCTTACTGCGTACAGCTATCTACTAATTTGCTATCGCAATCGGTGCTTCGCCTTTCGGGCGGAACTGCGAATTTTATCTTGCTCGTTTTTGCTTCCGCAAGCATAGCGGTGCCAAACAAAAACATACACATATGCCAAGATAGGTGTGCACCTGAAGGTGGCGCCACAAGTGTTGGTGGTGCTGGGAAAGGGATTGGTGCGGAGGGGGGGGGGGGTGAGACGAGAGAGGTGATAGCGCAACGTGATATCGCGGTATGTGAGGAGCACGTCGCGCGTATCCATTGCCGGCGGGGGCGGGCTTGCTCGGTCAGTCGAATCTCGAGCGATGGAATTGGCCGCCTCGTTGCCAGGATGGGCCGCGTGAGCGGGCACCCAGATGATTTGCATGGGGCGAGAGGGAACGGTATCGGAACTCAAGATTCCGATGACCGGGTGTGCCACCCGTCCATCCGCCCTAGTTGTAGAGCGCAGGTTTGGAGTCGCTGAAGATGTACTTCGCGGACGTTTGCACGATGGCAATAGCTGCCTCCTCGGCCTCTACAGAGGTCGAAGTGTAGACTGAGGCAGTAAGAGTGTGTCGAAGAGAATTGTCAGTGACTGCAAGGGCACGTGCTGGGTAACTGTAGTGCGGGGCGGCATCCACGTAAGACACGGCGGCCTGCCGTTCGTACTCACGCCAGAGCGCGGAGGCTCGCGCTGCTCTACGGGTGAGGTGTTGTTCTGGGTGCATATTTTTAGGGAGGGGATTAACAGTTAGGAGGGAGGAGACATGGGAAGGGATGGGCAGTGATGTGGGAAGAGGAATAAGAGGGGGGAGTTTAAGGGTGGAGAGAAGTGTGCGACACGGGCGGGTGCGGGAGAGAAGCAGGAGCTGGGCCGTGCGATCGGCCTCCGTCAGCTCGATCCGTATCGCGCATGCCGTGGTGATGGTTCGCAATGCGGCGTATGAGGCGTATGGTGCGGTGTACAGTGTTTGAGAGTCGAGTGTTGAGGGTGGTGTGCTTGCCATTCTGATTCTGATTTCGAATGAATCCGGGTTGGCCTCATTTCGATTACTGAGTGAATCACACAGGGTGCGCCGACTATCATGCACCAAGAGTAAAAAAAAAGAGCAGTTGCGTTACTCGACGAAAACATAGCGCATATTGTTTCCAGTACAGTGGAGTAGCTGCCAGTAATTGTTTGGTTCCTAAATTTTAATTCGACAATTGCAATTAATTATCTATAGAAGTACTGCCCTGATTATAAAAGTGTCAATGAGGCATTTTTAGGCAGCCCCAGGCACCCCTAATTGACATCCAACAGCTGCGTTTTCAGCGACGTACTAATTGCGTGCATTTTTTTCCGACTGGCAAACAAACCTCACGAAATATGAAAAATGCCACGTGACTGCGCTCCCACCCGCATCATAAAGCAGCGCCCTCAACTAAGCTGATTGAAAGCAACTGCATTGCCGGTCGCAAACCCTAAGAGACAGCGTGCACATCACATGGATAATGGTACGGAAGGAGCACCAACAGCAGGTTTAGCGGATTTGTAGCTATTCCTTCCTCTAATTTCTACGTCACACTTAATATATCCGTCTCTCAAGGCCGACTGATCACACTGATAACAAAAGCCCCTTGATAACGCGGCCGAAGCGCCGCTCTGACCACGTACGAAACTCGAAAATCGATGTAATAGGCATAGCATGTTTCAAAATCCCGGCTTTGCTCGCACCACATCGACAGAGTGCGCGCGCAGCTATAGGTCTATTCGATTCAGCCAAATTTCTCTGCACCTTCTGCGCCTATTCACGATGCACTGCACCTAGACCCTCGATTCCCCGAGGTGCAGCAGTGCACCCTGCACCCCCGTGCTCGAATGAACGGGATGCAAGGCAAGGTGCAGCCGTGGTGCACTGCACCCTTGAACCTTGCAGCGAGTGGGTGCAGCCCGGCACCCCCTGCACTTTTTCGTTTGAGGTGCGTGCACCTTTTTCTGAATCGAACAAACCTTATATTTCGCGCCAGAAACTTGCTTCGGACCAAAGGCCCGTAGCCTGGAGAAGCGGTTCGCAAGTACGTGGACTGACTGTTTTTTTTTTTTTTATGGGTTGCCCTCCTAGACCTACGATTTAAGTCTTCTTGGTGTTCAGCTGCAATAGCCGAGCAGATATGCGTTCTGCTGTGCTGGGAAGGGGGGCCTCTTTTGTTAGGGCAGGACAGCGCCAGCACCATCGCGAATGCAGGCTCTGAAGCAGGGCCAAGCAGGCTGATGTTTAAAAACATCAGGCAAAATGATAATGTCTACCAAGACAATATGCCTGGATCCGTTGGAGGGGAAATTTCTCTTTACCTTGCACAGGGAACTTGCGCAGACACGGTTAAGCCCCTGGCCTATTGGAAAGCGAACGATATGGCCGCTTTCCCGGCTCGCGAGTGCAGTTTTCACTGTGAATGCGACGTCAGTGGACGTGGAACGCGTGTTTCCTACGGCATCCCTGATAATGACAGCGAAGCGAAATCGGCTGTCCAGCACCTCTTTCGAGCAGCCCATGTTTGTGAAGCGAAACACATAGGTAGAATTCAGGCAATTGTTTTATCTCGCCTTCTTTTTTTTTTTTTTTTTGTTTTTAGAACTAACTGCTGAAGCAGCCGTTATTTACACTTCGGGTTTTCAAAACTAAACGGCGGTGCGCCCATTCAGCTCATTACATTTTGTTGCAAGATTTCGATGAATAAAACCAAAATAAAGCTCTTTTTGTACTCTGCACTGCTTGCAAGCTTTATTGCAGCACTTAAAAAGCACGGGAACACATAAGCAAAAATACGCTAGGTCGTCATTTTAGCATTAACACATTTAAGCTTAAACAATACTAAAGCATCATAAGCCGTTAAAACATGATGACCATGCAAATACTATAGGTAGCGGGAGAACTGCCCTTATGGGAATTAGTAGGGTGGTTGTACGCATGACATATATCACCAAGCTACTATTCCTCGACCTTGGTAACGTGTTTTGCGTATTTTTGCAGTTCTTAACGCGTCTGATGACATCAGCTTTATGGTGCACGTTCATCGGTAACTGGATAGAACTACCTCTTGATGCCTTTCCTACGTTGAGGAATTACAGGAATGGAATTGAACTGCCCGGCCATTCCCGGAGTTGGAATGGGCTAAGCTTTTTTCATTCCGAGGAATTGAAAGGAATGGAATTGCGGCAACTTCTAATTCCCCGGAATGAGATTGGAATCGAATAGGGGCATTCATTCCGCAACGCTGGTGCACGGACTCGTTGTACTTCGGCAGCAATTGTGAATATCGTGGCCGCGCGCGATCGTGCGGGCTTTATCTTGAAATCGATCTGCTTTGGGGGCAGAGTCTAGGTGGCCCGACGGCTCATAGCTTTTCGTGTGCTGTATTCTCGCCGCTCAGCACAAAACAATGAATCAACGCCGTGTACAAGATCTCGTGTCCGATAACTATCCGATCCTGACGACGATCTCGAAGCAGCAATGGTTTACTTTCATCACACAAATATGTGAAGGATACCTTACTGCCACTTACCGCACACAAGAAAGGCGCAGTTTTGCCCCAAAGGCGAAGCATGCGATAACAAATTAGTGGACAGCTATACGAAGTAAGAATAGTAGATTTATCGGCCGTTTAAGCTTGTAAACATACGTACACTTACTAAATTAACAAGCATGGTGTCACGCGCGCACAAGCACACATGAACACCTCTCCCTCGATGACCGAGGAAACTGGCTGTGGAAACGCTGGAGTGAGGAAGCGCGGCACTAGCACGAGCGAACTGACCTTCACGCTGGATCTACGCAAACTAAAACACAGCGCGCGGTGGACTGTGTCTTCTTCGTAGATGGCTTTTAAGATACAGAGGCCTGGAATAGAACGCCCCCGCCCCTTCCAGCCTACACACAGCTGACCTTGTCCCCGTGTCACGTGGCTTTCAAGATACAGCGTGCGCGGCCGCCCGGAGTAGAACGCGCCTCTCCTCGCCCCGGAGCCTCGCGCGCGACGGAAGACGGCGCGCTTGCTCCCCACTTTCCTCCCTTTCGATCGTGCGCGAGATTGAGCCGCGATCGCAGGCTCACCCTCGCAAGTACAGCACACGGCGCTAGGCGACGATTTTATCGCCCTTGGAATTTCTGCGGAAACTGACGGCGAGGCCGACGGCAGAAATGTGCCTGGAGTGTCCATATAATCGCTGTCGCAACAAAAGCATACGCCCATATTTTATGAACAAAGAGTTTATAAGCGCGGCAAGATTTCAATTACGGTATGCACGGGCCTTGCAGTGAAAACACAGTTCGGGTGTGCCTATCGGTGAGATTGTGAAATTCAATTTTTTCTTCTCAAACAAAATTAACTCGAGTTAAAAATTCTCGAGCACAATTAAGCTGAAAGTAGGTGCATTAGGGTTATCTCACGTATCTTTATCTGCAGGGCAATCGTCAAAAATTCGGAAGTAATTTTCTTGAAAAGTACTTTATTTTATAATTGAACATTATTTTTAGCATAAGTTATAGCAACGGGGAAAAAAGGTCAAATGTACTGTGGCTCAAACGTTAACGATGTTTATGCAAAAAAAAAAAAAAGAAATCTGAGGACGCACGATTTTTTTAACGCGGAAAAAATCAACTGCATTCATCTATGATGTAACATGAAAGAACCGCACCAGTAGAATATTCTAAAATGAGATTTGTTATTGTACCGAGTTCCACACTTGATCAACAGAAATTTACCGCCAACAAACGTTACCTTGTTCGCGGAACTTTCAACTAGCGCTCACGTCACAAAAAAAGGAAGAAGAAAAAATAAGAAACAAAGAAAACCGGAGAGAATTACTTTGATGAAACCTCATTCGCACAATCACCAACAATCCGAATTTTTTAAAAGAGAATCGGCGATGGTCACATTTGGTACCTGGGACGTTCTGCGTGGAATGGCCCAGCATGTCCCAAACAAGGACAAGAAGATAAGCACCACGATTACGGTAATTGTTATGGAAATTCAC
The DNA here is from genome assembly GCF_050947875.1 of Dermacentor variabilis. Taxonomy (NCBI): domain Eukaryota; kingdom Metazoa; phylum Arthropoda; class Arachnida; order Ixodida; family Ixodidae; genus Dermacentor; species Dermacentor variabilis. Next base: position 126,555,261 of record NC_134569.1, read on the forward strand.
ACACTTGTATAGCATGGGTAAATATATACCTCGAGTTCAGCCCTGGGCGTGAACGCCTTATCGAGCTCCATCCGTGCGTATTGATTGCACAGCAATCACTTCTCACGCCCGAAGGCTCGCTTCCGGCGAAAAATCTGCGGTCGGTTTCTACAAGCTTAGATCGTTCAAGCCGACGCGCAGTCGAGTTCCTACATATGTTATCTCTGTGACATTTGGATTTGCTTATACCCTCTCTATCGCTCTCTCACTGTCATCTTTCTATTCCCTTTTCCCTTCCCCCAACGCCGTAGGCCAGCCAACTAGACGCATTTAATTCTGGTTAATACCCCTTCCTTCTCGCTTTCTTTCCACCTCCTCCTCCTCGGATTTGCATGTAATCTCACGCCCACCGTGTTTTGTGCCGTCCACGGGCGCACGCAGCTGGAGCCTGGAGCAGTGCTTCGTCGGTAAAGTCCATCGGCCGCACCTTTGCTTTAGCGTCACTTGGTGGTCACGTACAGGCGCTCCGAGCATCTTGCGTTGAACGCTGGCGCGTACATCGGGAGAGAGAGATAGAGAGGTAAACGTTTATTTTGTTCCAGGTATACGGAGTCTCGTACATCGATCGAACTCCACGACGTCCACGACCTACTGCAAGGCGTCAGCATGCGTGGAACGCACTGCGCAAGCGTTTCTCAAAGCATTGTCGTCTCTAGGAATGCTATTCGATCAGGACATTGTCAAATTAATTTGTCAAAAATGTTGTAGAATTTGCCGTCTTGTCTGCTCCGATTGGCCCAAATCCAGGGTACAGCCTATTTCACAGGCTCAAAACGCCGCCATATTTTACAAAATATCCCAGTACTCCGTGGCTCGTCCAGAAAACGCCTCCTCGAACTTCCTGAAGAAAGACGAAATAATTAGGCGGTTTCCCCGAGATTGTTTTTACAACCGCGGCGACACTGCAAAGCATATCGAGGTAGTAATTAGGCAAATAATAATAATAATAATAATAATAATAATAATAATAATAATAATAATAATAATAATAATAATAATAAGTTCGCCAACATTTTAGGATTTGAAGCGCGACGTCCGGAGAGTTCACAACCGCTTCCAGGCTTGGAAAATTGATGACGCTGGTAATTTATGCGGAATAATGAGTTCCGACCAGTTTTCACACAGAAAAGCGAAGCTGAAATGGCGAAGAGCGCGACTATCAGTGTAAATATTTTGGGCAATACTGTCGGAATTTTCCCAGTCTGGAAGCGGTTAACCGCTTCCAGACTGGGAATTGTTGAGGCCCAACGCCTGAACAGTTACAATTGTAACTGTTCAGACGTTGGGCCTCAACAATTGATATTGCAATAGGACCGAATGCCTGACACTATTGGCGAAAAAAACTAACAATTTTTTCATCATCATCATCATCAGCCTGTTTTATTTCCATTGCAGGACGAAGGCCTCTCCCTGAGATCTGCAATTACCCCTGTCCTGCGCCAACCGATTCCAACTAGCGCCAGCGAATTTTCTCATTTCATCTTCCTACCTAATCTTAATTCTGCCGTCCTCGACTGCGCTTCCCTTCTCTTGGCACCCGCTCTGTAACTCTAATGGTCCACCGGTTATCTAACTTACGCATTAAATGACCTGCCCAGCCCCATTTCTTTCTCTTAATGTCAATTAGAATATTGAATATACCCGTTTGCTTTCTGATTCTAACCGCTCTCTTTCTGTCTCTTAACGTTATTATTCGTTCCACCGATCTTTAGTTCGGGTGCCCTATACATGTAAAAGGAGAATTCGTTTTTATCGCCAACCACTGCACCAAATTTGACGAGGTTTGTTGCACTTATAAAGAAAACTTAAAATCTAGTGACTGTTGGTTTCGAATTTTTTATTTAGGTCATCAATTGTTTATTAAAAAATGACAAAAATCGAAAACTTTCAAAAACGAAACTATCAAGTTTACAACTCTGTAACTCAGCAACGAAAAATGATAATACAATTCTGTGAATTGCATCTAATAGTACATTTAAAGCGGACAAAAGTCATACGTTACACATGAATCTCGAAAAATTTAGTAATATGTAAATACAGCTTTTGCAGAACCCTTGTAAACAACGTAACAAATTCACGTAAGATATAAAATGACATATCCAATCTGTCCGCTTTCAGTGGTCTAATGGATGCTGTTTACAGAACCACATATCTGCTCTTGATGCAGAGCTATGAATTTGTAAACTTCGTGTTCCTATTTTTTTTTTCAACCTGGAATATTTTAGAATTCTTGTAACAAAATTCAGGACCTAAATCGAAATTATGTTTCCACCAGTCACTAGAATTTAAATTTCTGTCTCAAATGCAACAAATTTCATTAAAATCGGTCCAAGGGCTATCTCAGAAAAACGTTTTTGCGTTTTACATGTATTTGAATAGGCCGCGTCGGAGTTTGGCCCGAGCTAAAGCTTCCTCTTAATTGTTCTCAAGCTTTTTGTCAGTCTCCAAGTTTCTGCCCCACACGTCAGCACCGGTAAAATGCACTAATACACACCTTCCTTTTCAATCATAATGGTAAACTTCCCGTCAGGATCTGACAATGTCTGCGGAATGCGTTCCAACCCATTTTTATTCTTTGAATTTCCTTCTCATGATCAGGGTTCCCCATGAGTAATTGACCTAGGTAAACGTACTCCTCCACAGACTCTGATCCTGAACTCTTGTTCCCTTGCCTGGCTATTCATCATTATCTTTGTCGAATTCTGCATATTAATCTTCAACCCTACCTTTACACTCTCTCTGTTAAGGTCCTCAATCGTTTGTTGTAACTCGTCTGTAGTGTTGCTGAACAGCACAATGTGATCTGCAAACCGACGGTTGCCGAGATATTTGCCGTTGATCTTTACTCTTTCCCAGTTTAACTGCGTAAATACTTCTTCAATAATCTGGGCTTATTGTTTTAGATTGTATGCCGGACCTGTAAAATGAAATCGCTTAATTATTTACTCGATATACGATTTTGTACATGTACGCCTGCTTTTTTTTTAAGTGCTGAAATTATCCTTATGTCGAGGTACTTTACAATTCCATGATACGTTTATCGGCGTTCGACTTGACGATTTGAAGCAAGCTGTCATCCCGCGAAAAGCCACTCGCGCGCCATCGTTTCACTCGTAAAACAGAACCGCTGGAATTCCAGGAAAACAACACCCAGGAGCCAGCCAGCTGTCTGTCTCCCGCGAACATCTGTTTCGACGCAAAAGTCGTTGCGCAGTATTTCTTTATTTTTATTTCCACAACTTTTACCTCGCGCGAACGTCGCCCGTGCGTATATACCTTGCCTGTTGAGCCACGATGCAGTGCAATCGGCGACACTGCATGCGCGCACGGTCGGGGTGATTCACAGTCTCATTCTTCGTGACTGCCGTACGTAGAGTGCCGTCTCTAAGGGCTTCGCGAAGCAAAGGGCACGTCAGCAAGAGCGTTACGTATACGCGACCTACTATATAAGTGACGGCATATGCATTCGACGCTGGAATGCGGCAAGTCGTCGTGCGGCGCAGCTCGTGCTTCACAGTATACAAGGCCCCGCGTGTGGCCACGTTGGACCTGGGCTAGGGACAATTAACTTACACAATACACAGTGAATGTGATATACCAACACTGAGCATGCGAATAGAAAATAAAAAATAAAGGAGCTAGGGCAGATCCAACGCACCTGCTCGAATTTAGGTTAAGCGAAGCTAGATATGCAAAGGGACACAGTGATTGCTTGCAATTGCATTTCCACTTTATTTACACGCACCGCAGATGAGCATGCACCCCTACTACCCGGAGAAAAAGGCAAAGGAAAGCTACGTCCGGGCCCATGCTACTCCCGAGATGATACAGTATTAAAAAAATTGCGCTGACTCCAGGATCGGCTCGCGTTGCAAACCACATTAATACCGGTGTCACACGGCGCACTTTTGATCGCGATCAAGCCCGATCCGGATCGAAACTCGCTACTGCGATTGGCTCCCTCACGCAGCTTGCGCAAAGGAGCCAATCAGGACCGAGAAATTCGATCCGCATCGGGCGCCGTGCGACACCGGTATTAAACTCTCGCTATGACGCAATTCGGTCATTGGTGTCAGGATCGGCCCAACTAGGGTTGATTGTAGTCTCCGGAATCGGCAGAATTTGCTCAACGAGAATAAGCACCGACCAGCCACGCTAAACGCCGAAGAGGTAGTAGAAAAATAAGAATTGTGCAGATCCCAGGCAGTGTGACAATCGACGCTATGCATAGCATTCTGCAGGTACCTATCAAGCATCGTTTGGAGTTCGGCAGAGCGTTACCGGGTGGACCGACATGTTTCTCACCCCAGGTAGTCCAAATTTCCGGAGTCCCCTACTACAGCGTGCCTCATAATCGGATCGTGGTTTTGGCACATAAAACCCCATAACTGAACATTTAATGCGTTTCTGTAAATTGGGTAACTGCGTGTGTGATGACTGTAGCCACCACAGCAGGCCCTCACCTTTACAAGCAGCACAAAGACGACCACATTGCGGACGATCGTAAAATGGCAACGACATTACTTCTACGGTGGCCGCTTGACGTTAACTTATATACATGCAGACTATTAGACGGTACACAGAGTACTCATTTTAGCGAGGGAAACACAGATTGTGAAGTTGTCAGTGACTACGTGCTATACGATAGCACATACATCTGTGAGTAAAAGAGTATGGACTACACGCTCACAAAAAAGAAAAAAAGAAAGAAAAAGAAAGAGGAATTTATTTGTAATTAAGACGACCAAACAAATTGACTAGTGCACTGGAAAGTTTGCCATGCGAAGGTTGGAATGCAGTCCTCACTTAAAAGTTACATTCACAAGCGAAGAAAATCGTATTTATCATGGAATCAGTGGTCCGCATACTTTTGCTCAAGAAAGCACCTAAGGTTATCTGTTAAAACTATGACGGCATTTGACTCCGGAAAATAAACATTGAAGCATGATTAACTTATGCTGATCACGAAGTCGGTACAATGCCACACAGTTTCTATGTGGCGTTAGCTGCTACGAGGAAAGTATACCGGGGAATGTGGGCTGATCCCGGAGATGTGCAGCTTAACAAGCGCCTCAAAACGCGAGCTTTAACGAGGAAAGAAGACGAGAAAGAGGCACGGTGTCTAAGCGCCAAATATTTCAGAGCTAACAATTTTATATGCTTTGCTTTAACCTACCCAATTCTTGAACAATGCCCCAGAGTAGGTATGTACCAGTAGATCAGAAATTTTTACATCTACCTATCTATATGTTTCAGAGCTGGCTGGCCTTGGAAAAAGAGAGGTAGGCGTGCAACCTATGTGTTATAGCACCAGGCCAGAGTCCTTCCATTTTTTTTGACCAGGCTGAGGAGCTGTTCCATTTCACAATAGGTCACACATTAATTTTCTTTTAATTAAAACGAAGTGAGACAGGAACCTACCTAACGCAAAGCATCTCAAATGAGGCAAAGAATTCTTTGCGTTAAAATTTTCATTTTAAGAAATATTGCGGCTTGGCGCTACATCATTCATAGAGTTGTCCCCAGACAAGTATGTGATGTGAAGATGGCATAACTAAAAACCTTGCAGTGGCAGCCGGCTTGCAGCATGCTATTTTTGCTACTTGCACTACAGTCGTGTCTTCTCAAGCTACCGTATATATTGTTCTTTTTCTGAATAATTCAAAATTTAAGAGGTGATAAAGCCTGTCCTTTACTGTTTACATATACGTATCCTTCCGCACGTGGCCAAGTAATGCTCCTATTGTTCTGGTGTGGCGGCGAAGGTTTACTGCAATTGATACTGCCCAAAGCACGAAGCCAACATCGGCGATCACTATCACAACATTATACATATTTTGTTGCTGCTGCAAGTACTCCATGCTTCTACCATATTGACTCTGACAAAAGTCACGCAAACTTAGCAGTAATAGGCAGACTACAAAGCGGCCAAGCGGGTGACGATATATAGCATTGTGAATGTACTGTGCATACCACCCATAAAATACGATACACAAGACATTGTAAACCACTAATCGGATAATTTCGACAGGAAGTGGAGGTCAGAACTATGGCTTTGTCAAATACATAATGTAATAAGAAAGTTCTTATAACTGTTGGGATCAGTTCAGTGCGAGTTCATATTTAGAGGCATGGCAGAGGAAAGACACATCCCTGTCACGTAATAGTTATTCTTATCGCATCAGTTAATTTCGCCCGCATCTGGAGATTAGTTGTCACCCAGAAAGCCACAATGGCTGGATGTGCATAGCTGCACTGTCAGAAGCATTGATTTTTCATCTGCCCTTGAATCAAACACTAAGGCCACTGACTTATCAGGCACCCGTCGTCAACTTTGCCAGTTTGCGGAATATATTGTACAGTGACCCACATAAATACCTAGCTGCATGCTTAGTTCAAGTTAATGCGCTGTATGTGCTTGCTTACACTGTTTTCCAGTACCGGGGGAGTTTGAACGGTTTCATTTATCGGGTTTGACGCCGCTAAGCAAAGCTTCAGACGAATTTTGACCCACCACAATGAAGTTCTTAGCATGCATATAAACCTATAAGCACACAAGGTTTTTAAGCAAATATATTTTGCTCTTTCGCCTGTATTCGTGGTCAGCGTTTGACGGTCGGAGGTTGGAACAATGCCGACGCAAAAGGTGCGCATTTGGAGTTGCTCTATACAGCCATATGCAGCAACTCACTGCAACAAATGTACATCGCCAAGCATGCCATTCCTTTAATAAACCAAATAACTTTCTTGGAACAATTGGCTATTAGCTCATTGAACAGACGAATCATCATAACATTTTCTGTACATTTTTTTTCTTCGCACTTCGCATCCATCCGAATGTGGCCACTGTGGCCGGAAAACAAGTCGATGGCGGAAGCGCAAGGTCACGGTGCTTCAATCAAGGGCAGTCTGGGCAGTTACATGACCACGTGGTGTTGGTTTGTGCCTCCAAGCTCTTAGAGGAACACGTCCTGGATAACAAAGGGCAAAAGGCCTGCACTCACTGAATAGCTAGCATTATGATTCGAAACAGTGCATTACAGAAAAATCGTACTAGGTACACACCACACAGCGTTCGCATTCCCCATTAACATGCATGCTCTCGTAAGCTTTCCTGCAACACGTCCAAGACTCAAATACTGTTCGCACTCTGCGGACAACTTTCCTGTGATTACCTAAACAACCTTGATGGAACTTTCACTACATACTACTAGGCATCATGGCCAACTGTGGCAAACGTCATGGCTGAGAGTTATGCGTGTGTGTGTACTTCTTCGTGCAATTTTAAAGACGCATCCGCAATCCCGATCACAGCCATCCAGTGCTCGCCAAGGCAAGGATGTGGAAGAATAGATGACGACAGGGGTGCGACGTCAATAACACAAGTTCTTGGCACAAATAGTAGCAAGGCTTAGCCTCTTAACTGATCAGTGGTACAGTTCACCACTGCAATTCTCTCTAGTTATATCTCTTTTATTATTTAACATAGCCATGGCGACTCTTCGAAGAATGCTAAACCATCGAACACCAGTGCAGTCTACATATGCCGATGATATCTGCATATGGGTCTCCGGCTACCAGCATCGTTGTCTTGCACGAGTAACCCAGGGAGCAGTAAATGCCATTCAGGGCCACTTGACAATGCTTGGCTTATCTAGGATACCTTGCTCTCACCCAGGAGGCCCGGCTTTGATTACCGGTGTCGGAAATATCTTTCATATGCTTTCTGCCATCGTTGTCTATATTTTATTTCGCGCTTTCTTTCTAATAAGTTGGAAGGGTTCATTACTATTCACCGTCCTCCGGTATGGTCTCGTGGAGAGTCCTGACCCTGAATAAGCCGAGCGCTTGTCCATGGCTCTACAATTTGAAATGGCAACCAAATGGCTGAAGAAGGCTTGTCTCTGCAATCAATAAAGCTTCTACAAGAAATCTGCTTCAAGAGTTTTGCCTCTGGCATTGTGCATGCATGTGCCCAGAGCTCTTCACGTATTCTAGCCATGAAACTCTCCATAGGCCCCATGTTTCAAAACCCGAACACTGGCGAACAGAGTAAGGGCCCCAAACAGACACTGTCAAAATCCATGACGCCAGGATGAGCTGGTGCAAAAACGTTACAGGCGGCGCTGCCACCCACATTGTCTTTGCGTTTTCTTCTTTTTTCTCATCAAGCCTCCTCTCAGTCGGAGGATGTTTTTTAAAATTTTTTTTAGTATTATAGAAGGGTAAGTTCCTGACACAGCTCTACATGCTCTTTAATTTCCCTTCCAAGGGACACTAAAGAGAAACACTAAATTAGCTTAGACCAATAAAGTATTATTTCAAAATTCTATTCTTGTTAATTTTAGAGCTGTAGGTTGATCATTAAGAGAAAATGAAGGTCGACGTTCTATTATATTAAATTAGCGTCATAACCCCAGCGCTGATAAGTCAGTGTAATGTTAAGAGTTTCATAATATTCTCATATTTGAGACATTGTGGCTCAGAAAACTGTTTCAGGAACTTGCCAAGTTCAGTCTTTGGATCAGCCATTATCAGCCATGCAGTCTGACACTGAGCTGGTCTGAAATCGAGTGCTTGAAACACACTCGCCTGGTTCATTCAGACTATCGTACTGTAGCTCAATGTGCTTGAAGGAGCTCTCACCTTCGAGCTGGGAGCACTGAGCAATGTCTAACAAAATCTTGATCACATGTCGACATTGATTGTTCTGGGAGGAAATAAATGTTTGGCAAGGACTAGCTTTCTTTGTCTCTATAACCCGAAAGGGCTCCGCATCGCTGCAAACAGAGTTGGAGTGCGGTAGGAACCATGCAGTCGAATGTACAGGTGCCGACAAAAGTGGTATACTCCACGCAGCGGGAGCCGGAGCAGCAGCACACTGCATCGCAACGCCATCTACAGGCAGCATCTGGGATCGAGACAGCCAATGGGTGCCTTTATTATCTGCAGGCATTGGCCATTGGCTGTCTCGATCCCAGATGCCGCCTGTAGATGGCGTTGCGATGCAGTGTGCTGCTGCTCTGGCTCCCGCTGCGTGGAGTATACCACTTTTGTCGGCGCCTGTACCTTAAGAAAATTAAAGCAAGATGCATAAAAACTATAAAGCAAGTCTGGCTCTTTTGCTGTCTACAATTCAAAGACAGCGCTTCTCATCACCGTGCTCATATTAAAGAGACTCTAAAGAGGAATACCATGTTGAGCTAAATTAAAGGGACTGTGTACCGTTCAAGGACCTCTTATTTTGTAGTGCAATAGAAAGTCAACTATTCGAAGTGTCTAAACGTACAGGGGTTTTATGGAAAATGAGTAGAAATTTCTGAACTAGAATTTTTCAATCCAAGTAGCCTCTTCTTAAATCTGAGTATAGACATCCGGGACACTCATTACTGGGCACTATGGCAATGTCATGTTGGTAAAAGTGAGAAACTGGAAGTGCACAGGGTTTTCGCAGGAGTGGTTGCGTTATGTAAAACACTGAAATTATGACTAATAGCTGCCTTCAGCAAGTATCGGTTGCATAAGTCTGTTAAAAAAAAGAAGAAAAGCCACTTCGCAAGTCCTAAGAATTTTACTGCCAGTAAAATGATCAAAATACTTTAAATTCACAACGTCACATTGACATACTGGTGCTTGTGTATAGGCACAAAATTTATGAAACAGAATCTTGGGCTTCATTTTGTCAAGTAATTAACCTTATATTAACAAATGAATGAAAACAATACTTTACCAGACTAAACTGATTCTGTGTTCCTCTTCAGTGTCCCCTTAACGACTTATAATTCATGCCTTCTTCCTTTCCGTTGACTGCGAAACTACAGCCTGAAAGTCATTTGCTTTTAAAAGCAGTAACAGGAGCTTTTAATTCTGGCAATCACTTCCGTACAGTTTATTGCACACCTGTGAAATGTGGACATCCTTGATTGGTGGTATGGCACCATCGATGGGTGGCTTTCTGTACTCATAAACGGAGTACTTGTCACAAATGGTGGATGGAGAGTCCATTGGGGCTGTAGCAAAGGCGATGATGGCGGGATAGAGGAAGAAGCCAAACACCAATATGGCCACGACACCAGCCAGAGGCACGGCAATGGCCCACACCTTGTCAGGAAAGTAGGTGATGCCCATTGCCTTCAGCCAAGAACTTGGTATGTATGCCCAAAGCACATAAAGAGCAAGTCCCAAGTGGCACGACACATACAAAACATAGCCATAGATCGCCCGGCTCGCCAAAGGCGCCGGTGTCTTGATGGCCATGTCAGGAATGTCTGCTGCAGTGGCCTAGTCAAGCTGTCACAACAAAATGGCTCAGGAGGCAGGGCCAAATCGGTGAACTGTGTTGATGGCAAGCAATAGAAGGTCAAAAAAGGAGTTGACACTGACCCTCAACTGTTTCGCTTCCTTAGCAGTGAAGCTCCTGCAAGAGCAAAAAAAAAAGGTTCATTTAGTTCTCTTGCTGTTGGCTGCATACCTTGCATTGCATGTTGCACAGATGCAGTAGTCAATGGCAAAGCTGATGACACAGGAGCCATATTTTGAATGCATATCACCTTCTATGTGCAACAGGCTGCTAAGTCAGCTGGGGCAAATGAGAGAACAGAAATTTGTGGGCAGGCCTGTCAACAGTATTTTCACATAACTTAAATCGGAATGTGCTCCAAAACGGTGGGCTGCACGGACAGCACAGGCAGCAAAAGAACTGTGAAATTTACTTAATACTTCACATTCATTTGCTAGCAAATGAATGTTTGTTACGGTGGCCGATTTCATGTTGGAGGTCAGGTAGCATGAAATAGAAAGTATTGCAAACTCGGTACAGCTGTAAGCAAGCCTAATATTACTTGCAGGCATTCCGCAGGTTAACCCTATGTGCTGTTATTTGGGTATCGTGTAAATGCACCGCACTAAAGAAGTTTTACAGAAGTGACCAACAAGCTATTTGAGCCCAGTCAAGTGAAGAATGTGCACTGGCTCTCCCATTGCACAGGGCTCGAATCAAGCATTCTTTGTTACGTACCTGCTCAACTATAGGAGACCTTCACAACGCAATTGCTTATCAGACAAGTTACTTTGTTGGGCAACCTTTCCTACATTATCTCTTAAGAATTTACTGGAAAAAAGAAGATCAGGAAGAAAAGAAAGGAAAAGCCTACAGCAATCTATGCTTGTTGGAATTTTGATTGTAGACAATCTTAGACCTTTATGAATGTCTCCCAAAAATTTGAAGTACGGCCAGATTTAGTATATAATGCAACATGATGGAGACTCATGTTTCATATGAAAGTTTAAACTGGAACAATCAAGGTAACAGGAAACCAGATCTGCTTGGATAGCTGGTATTGCTTCAAAATTCTGGCATTCAATGTTAAAATGCATCCATCTCTTGGCAACTGATGCTGCTGTGAATAAATCTCTTTGATACTCCTGCAACATGTTGAATGTCTAAACCTGTACCCAGCCTACAGAAGCCGCAGCAGCTAGAAGGCAGGATATACTGAAATTACACGTGCCAAACTTTGCCATAGCTGGCTATGCAATGCAGAAATAGGCGTTGGAAGAGTAAAGCAAAGTTCAGAGTAACATGAGGACAAAAAAGAAGGCACAGTGGACACACAGTCAACTGTGCCTTCACTGTGCCTTCACTGTGCCTTCTTTTTGTTCAAGAGTTTCTCTGCACTTAACTCCCCTCTAGTCAAGATGTACCAACAAGCCCACATGGCTACCCTTGTTGTTTGGAAGAGTATTTTCCAGCCAGTTAGCGAAATGTGGCACAGAAAAAATGTGAAGAACAAGGATAGCAGAGAAAAGAAGCGAACAACGTTCTGTTGGCAATTGTGCTGCATATGCATAACCTGCCGCAGGTTTTGAAAAATATCGTATGTCACAAAACAGTAGTCCATGCAGTCTCAGGTGGTGGACGTACTTATGAAACACAGATAGCATGGTGATGATGGCATGTGTCAAGTAATGCTAGCTGCCACATTCTGAATTGCTTCTAACACGCTGTTTAAGTACAGAAGGGGAGGCCACTTGAGTGATGCCCATTGTAGTTGATAGCAGATAAATGTGGTGTACAAATTGTCAGTGTTTATTTAGCACTTTCGACATAGTTTCAGAAAAGGTTTCCTTTTTGGGCGTATTTGTTTTTTGTATTGTTTTTTTGTCCGCCGAAATCAAAGGTTCATTTTCTGTCACGTATTTCATTCTACCTAGTCTCCCAGCAGGTATGCCTCTAAAGGTGCTGTCTAGATTGCGTAAATAAATTTGCTTTCCTTGTGACAGCAATTCACATGGCCAAACGACTCTGCTTAGAAAATGAGAGGTAGAGATTATAAGCTTAAACAGGCTTGTTTAGCCGTCAAATTTAGTCCGACTAAAAACAGCTTTTGCAATAAAACGCTGCAAACTTACACTGTGAGCACGCATCCTTCCAAGGTCAGTTTCTTGGAGCAGCCAGACCTCTTTGGGTCAGAGTCAATTCGGAGCGAGTTGTACACTATCTCTGCGTCTCTCTCCGACGGAAATGGCACAGAAACACGACTGAGAATTTGACGATAAGGAATGAGTGGCGAGTTGGTTGGTACAAGCCGCATTTCAAACAGAAGCACGGACTAAACAGAAACCTTAGAATGAGTCACGTTGTTCTTGATTATAAAAATGTCTACATTGCAACTGATCCACTTCAGAAAAACCAGAAAGTATGGTTGACTGTACATGATCAAGGATACGCCGAGAGATCCGCTTGAGAGGTGTCTTCCGAATTTCCTGAAGTCATTTTCATTGCTTACGTGAAGCTGGTATTAAAAACGCCATAAGATTACATACTCTAATTTGTATGGGCCTATAATTATTTCACGCAATTCAACGAACACGCGTTGTTTGCGTCGCTTTTGCTTGGCATTGCTGGATAAATCACTTAAATTATTTAATGTTTGTCTAGAAGTAGCGTGGTAGTCAGCGCCGCTATACGACTTGTATACGAAAACATTAGGGCAGCGGCTTCAGCGCTCCTTTGTTTATCCCATCTAGCAGTGAGCCACCGCCGCCGCAAGCGCCACGGCGCCACCAGCAATGCTCTGTGTGCTCCGCTACACCACTCCTTACGGCACACAGGAGATCGCTTTGATTGCTTCGTGAGTTGGTTTCCGCTTCGCTGAATGGAAGTTCACGACGTTTGATAAGGTTCGCCGTCATCTGGTTGCTGTGCTTTGGACGTGTTGAAATGGGGATACTGTTTGCAAAGTTGTGGAGCTTGTTCACAAACGAAGGTGAGTGCTCTTGTCTGGTGGGTGACTCAAAACTTGGTCCCGCGATATCGCGCATGTTTCTTTCCGCCTTGTCGGGAAGCTCCTGCGTCGGACCGAGCTTAAGTCTGTGTTGCCTTGCTTACCGTCTCACGTGTAGTGGTTGTCAGTTAGACTTAGGTTATTTTATTCTAGATCGCCCTAGGTAACAATGCGGCCCGCTTTTTATGTAGCATATTTTGGTCTTCTGGGTACTCGGTTGCTCATCTTGGTTCGCCGATGCCGTTTTCTATTAATCAGGTTCTCAGCTTTTCTTGGCTCCTCCTGGGGTTAACCCTTTCAAAGCCCCGGAAGAAACTAGCTAAGCGTGACAGCGGGCGATGACTCGCGTGTAGCATCTATGTACTCCCAGCTGTGTATCGACAAAAGAAAGTACTGCTTGTGAAAGCGCCAGCGTTCTCAGGCCGGTGAGATGGTTTCCGCCTGACCCAGTTTCCCCAGCGGGCAAGAGAGCCTCGCTAGCTGCTGCTGACCAGCCGAACGCTGCTACAGCTGCTGCTGGTAAGGGGCGCATCTTTTCGTAAGCCGTTATCGCGCCGTGACGCAGACGCGGCGATTTGCCCTGAGGCGCATTCGTTCGGCCTCTGACGTCTGTGGAGTTCTCTGGCGATCGCTCGTTTTACCCCGTCAAAGGTCAGGAAAGCGCGTCAAGAGCGATCCCCCTTTGAGACATTGTTTACCTGATCGCGACTCGGCTCTTGTGTGGAACGGGCGAGCCTGCGCTGCTACGGTTTATGGATTCCGCTGCCAGTCGTGGCGAGATAAGCCCCGGTCGTCTGGCGTCAGCACCGGACGATCGACATGCGCGGCACAAAGGCCTGCCGACGTCAGACTTTCAGGAACGGTGCACCTGTTGCAGAAACAATCGGCCACAACGTTTGGTTGTTTTCGTCATGAACCGTGGCAAGGGTCAACGGAACGGCGCTGATATCCGCGTCTTATGTAGTTCGAGTCAGTGGGGCAATTCGTTGTCGAAACGAATCGCTCGGTCCAGTTTCTGTTAATAGCCCGTCTTGAATGCGCTGGTATTATGTCACGCAGGCGTCAACAATTGTTTTGCTGGCTTCGACAGCAAAACTCTGGCTGGTGTGTTGCCAGGGAATAATTTTAAATCTGCTTCGTTGGACAGAGATGATTTCGTCACGTCGTCGCTCCAGAACTGGTTCTAGTATAGCAAGACCTTGAACGCCTCGAATGTCTTCAGTCAGCTGGCTCGCTAACCGATCGCGCGAGTTCTGCGTGCACCGCGCCTTTGTCGGTGTGTCGGGTCGAGCGCCTCGGCGTCCTTGTGTAGGTTCCTGCTGCATTCCAGATGAGCTGTTTGCGGTTCCACTACGTCGTCGATACATTACACAGGCTTCAAAACGTGTTCCCAATGCGTAATATCAAATTGCGCTACAAAAAAGGATTGGCCGTTACGGCACGCAGTTTAGGCGCGGAAAATGTATTTGTTGGGAAACACAGGCTGGCCTCCTTTGTGCGTGATATATATATATATATATATATATATATATATATATATATATATATAGATATATATCCAAAACCAGGTTCCACTGCTTTTCCAAGCCCACAATGCTGGGGTCCAGTTTACGTATAATAACATAGTTGTATAGACATGAATGATATTTCACTATTACGTTATCCTGGCTCAGATATTTTCAACTATATGGTTGCGCTCCTATTAACAGTCCATTGTTACTGATAGCTGAAAACTAAGATGGTCTGCATGGTGCCATTGTAAACAGCTTACCGTATTCCACTGCCGTAAGAAAATGCTGTCAGGTGAACTTTTGCAAGGTTGCTTGCATGTTTGCAGAAAATGCGGGCTAGCCTAGGCAAAGAGTGTCAGATTCGCCTGAAGCAAACCTGAGGCTCCCTTGTACATGGCATACAGCAAATGCTCGAATATATCTATCTAACAAAAATGAGTACAGCACTGATCATACAAAAGAAGTTGTAAAAAAAAAAGATTCTTAAACACACATCCTACAAACTTCATCAATAGTTCAATGTATATAACATATCAAATACACACAATATATATATATATATATATATATATATAGAATGTAGACACGCACATATATATGCCGTCTGAAATTTGAAAATGACAAAAATAATAAATGGTGTTTAATATCTCGTATGCTGCAGTTTCAGTTCTTTTTACAAGATTGTTGCTTCTTACTGTGTCAAGAACTTGTGGCAAAGTATAGCAGATCATTTGTCTACCAATTTCCATCTAAAAATTTCATCTTTGGAATTCATCTTTAAAAAGGTTTAAAACGAGGGACGATGCAAAAAAGTGAGACAAGGCACATGGGCCGACTACAGATGTGCGTTTACTGGAACAATCGAAACCACTTCAGCAACATAAAAAGATAGCGCACTGCATCACCCAGACATCTCCTTCACTATCCCTAGCAAATGTTAGATAAAATGTGCTGGAAAAAAACGACGAAAACCAGTTCAATCTTTTCATAGCTAACAAAGTTCTCTATCATGTAGTACCATTGAGGCACGGCATGTGTAATGTGTAGTGTAGTACCAAGGCAGGCATGTGTAATCGTGTGACATTGAACGATTGTGTGTTTCCTTCAAATATCAAAATTTTTCTTTTTGTAGCAAGAAAGTGAAAAAGAAAAAGCCGTGGATTCTTCATTAGCATTCTCCTGGTTTTTCTTTTCCCCTCTGGGTTCCCAGTGCTAAAAGGGGGTAGGGAAAAAGTTAAAAAAGCAAAGTTGCTGCAGAGGTTTGTGTTTCAAAAATACAGCTGCTGTTTCACTTACTCACTTTATTCGTTGGGGGGAGGGGGGGATGGAATCGGCATGTATAACTAATTTACTGACTTGTGTGCCTTTCACAACCGGCGTGTTGCCATGGCTAACATGATATGTGCGGGAACAAGTGGCTTTTAAGCTTGCGACATCCACATTCCACATAGGTCCACGGGCATGGCAGGGCTTGCCTCGTGACTCAGACCTCAGACACGTGCCATCCGCGTGCCCAGCCGCCACAGCCAGCAGGGATGTAATTTGAGGACAGTTCTCTTGATGAGCTTGAAAATTTTCTTTTTTCCTTGCTAGACTGTTCAGTTTCAGTGGGCTCGCATTGCATGCTCAAGTTGCATTCATGATTAGATTTGAGCTGTACGCAGCTGTGGCCCCTTTGCACTGAAGCGTTTTGCTTGCAGAATGTGTCAGCATTTGAATTCCCTTTTCTTCTTTTTTGGCCAGAAACAGTTGCACTGGCATTGCAGGATGCACAAACTTTTTCTTTATTTCTTTCTTTTTTTTTTTTTCTTGTTTAATAACTTGGTAGCATAGGCTAGTGGAATGGAATTTGAGTGTTTGCCTTTCTACATTTCTGTAATCCAATCTAGTACAGTTCAGTAGGCAAGTACCAGTTAAGTGGTTTCCTACTGTGCAACTATTTGTGCAGTTAGCCCATTTCACTGTAAGAAGAGGTAAAGAAAACTGCTGCTTACCTTGGCATGAATTTCTTTGCATGAATGTGTTGTACTGTTTTAACTCTTCTGTACAGACAGCGGGGATTGCATGCATGCTTACATTGAGCTGTTAGAGCCAAATACCGTTTATTTACCTTTGTTCCTTTATAAATCGTATTAGCCATGTCATCTGTTTAAAGGAAAATGGAAGAAAAAAAGCATCCGTTGTAATTAGGCAAGCTTAATAATGTCTATAGATAGAAGTAGTTTCAATTAGAAGATTAGTGGAGATAGCTGCAGTGGAATTCACTTGAGTTCACGGTACTTAGAGGTATTATGGTGTTACAATGTTGCATATTTCATACAGCTGTCTTGTGACTGTCCTTAAAGGCAACTGCAGCAAAATTTTTGACCTCTTAAATAGCCTACTTTCACATAGTGTAGATATGGTGCAATGTGCGTGCAAAATTTTACTGGAGTATGAAAGGATGTGTCACAAAAGGCTCACAAAAATACACATTTCTGATACCGAAACATAAAAAAACACCACCATTATCGCTCTCCGCAAACGACACAGAATGCGGAATATTGAGAACCAGTTTGACTCTTTTTCAAAATTGGACAGCGGCCACAAAGTGCTGCAAATCTCCTTGGCGGGGGGCGCTGGGATTTGCTTCATGTCTGCTAATCACCAGGCGCATGTGTTGTCTGCTTAGATGCTGTTTGCCAAGATTGATTCAGGAGTATGTCATCATCATCATCAGCCTAGTTACGCCCGCTGCAGGGCAAAGGCCTCTCCCATACTTCTCCAACTACCCCGGTCATGTACTAATTGTGGCCATGTTGTCCCTACAAACATCTTAATGTCATGCGCCCTCCTAACTTTCTGCCGCCCCCTGCTACGCTTCCCTTCCCTTGGAATCCAGTCCGTAACCCTTAATGACCATCGGTTATCTTCTCTCCTCATTACATGTCCGGCCCATGCCCATTAATTTTTCTTGATTTCAACTAAGATGTCATTAACTTGCGTTTGTTCCCTCACTCAATCTGCTCTTTTCTTATCTCTTAACGTTACACCCATCATTCTTCTTTCCATAGCTCGTTGCGTCGTCCTCAATTTCAGCAGAACCCTTTTCGTAAGCCTCCAGGTTTCTGCCCCATACGTGAGTACTGGTAACACACAGCTGTTATACACTTTCCTCTTGAGGGATAGTGGCAACCTGCTGTTCATGATTTTAGAATGCCTGCCAAACGCACCCCAGCCCATTCTTATTCTTCTGGTTATTTCAGTCTCATGATCCGGATCCGTGGTCACTACCTGCCCTAAGTAGATGTATTCCCTTACCACTTCCAGTGCCTCGCTACCTATCGTAAACTGCTGTTCTCTTCCGAGACTGTAAAACATTACTTTAGTTTTCTGCAGATTAATTTTCAGACCCACCCTTCTGCTTTGCCTCTCCAGGTCAGTGAGCATGCATTGCAATTGGTCTCCTGAGTTACTAAGCAAGGCAATATCATCAGCAAATCGCAAGTTGCTAAGGAATTCTCCATCAACTTTTATCCCCAATTCTTCCCACTCCAGGTCTCTGAATACCTCCTGTAAACATGCTGTGAATAGCATTGGAGAGATTGTATCTCCCTGTCTGACGCCTTTCTTTATTGGGATTTTGTTGCTTTCTTTGTGGAGGACTACGGTGGCTGTGGAGCCGCTATAGATATCTTCCAGTATTTTTAAATATGGCTCATCTACACCCTGATTCCGTAATGCCTTCATGACTGCTGAGGTTTTGACTGAATCAAATGCTTTTTCGTAATCAATGAAAGCTATATATAAGGGTTGGTTATATTCTGCACATTTCTCTGTCACCTGATTGATAGTGTGAATATGGTCTATTGTTGAGTAGCCTTTACGGAATCCTGCCTGGTCCTTTGGTTGACAGAAGTCTAAGGTGTTCCTGATTCTATTTGCGATTACCTTAGTAAATACTTTGTAGGCAACGGACAGTAAGCTGAATGGTCTACAATTTTTCAAGTCTTTGGCGTCCCCTTTCTTATGGATTAGGATTATGTTAGCGTTCTTCCAAGATTCCGGTACGTTCGAGGTCATGAGGCACAGTGTATATAGGGTGGCCAGTCTTTCTATGACAGTGTTTCCACCATCCTTCAACAAATGTGCTGTTATCTGATCCTCCCCAGCTGCCTTCCCCCTTTGCATAGCTCCCAAGGCATTCTTTGCCTCTTCCGGCGTTACTTGTGGGATTTCAAGTTCCTCTAGACTATTCTCTCTCACCTTATCGTCGTGGGTGTTACTGGTACTGTATAAATCTCTATAGAACTCCTCAGCCACTTGAATTATCTCATCCATATTAGTAACGATATTGCCGGCTTTGTCTCCTAACGCATACATCTGATTCTTGCCTATTCCTAGTTTCTTCTTCACTGCTTTTAGGCTTCCTCCATTCCTGAGAGCCTGTTCGATTCTATCCATATTATAGTTCCTTATGTCGGCTGTCTTACGCTTGTTGATTAACTAAGAAAGTTCTGCCAGTTCTATTCTAGCTGTAGGGTTAGAGGCTTTCACACATTGGCGTTTCTTAATCAGATCTTTCGTCTTCTGCGATAGCTTACTGGTATCCTGTTTAATGAAGTTACCACTCACTCCTGTTGCACACTCCTTAAGGATGCCCATAAGATTGTTGTTCATTGCTTCAACACTAAGGTCCTCTTCCTGAGTTAAAGCCGAATACCTGTTCTGTAGCTTGATCTGGAATTCCTCTAGTTTCCCTCTTACTGCTAACTCATTGATTGGCTTCTTATGTACCAGTTTCTCCCATTCCCTCCTCAAGTCAAGGCTAATTCGAGTTCTTACCATCCTATGGTCACTGCAGCGCACCTTGCCGAGCACGTCTACATCTTGTATGATGCCAGGGTTCGCGCAGAGTATGAAGTCGATTTCATTTCTAGTCTCACCATTCGGGCTCCTCCACGTCCACTTTCGGCTAACCCGCTTGCGGAAAAAGGTATTCATTATCCGCATATTATTCTGTTCTGCAAACTCTACTAATAACGCTCCTCTGCTATTCCTAGAGCCTGTGCCATATTCCCCCACTGACTTGTCTCCAGCCTGCTTCTTGCCTACCTTGGAATTGAAGTCGCCCATCAGTATAGTGTATTTTGTTTTGACTTTACCCATTGCCGATTCCACGTCTTCATAAAAGCTTTCGACTTCCTGGTCATCATGACTGGATGTAGGGGCGTAGACTTGTACTACCTTCAATTTGTACCTCTTATTAAGTTTCACAACAAGACCTGCCACCTTCTCGTTAATGCTATAGAATTCCTGTATGTTACCCGCTATTTCCTTATTAATCAGGAATCCGACTCCTAGTTCTCGTCTCTCTGCTAAGCCCCGGTAGCACAGTACGTGCCCGCTTTTTAGCACTGTATATGCTTCTTTTGTCCTCCTAATCTCACTGAGCCCTATTATATCCCATTTACTACCCTCTAATTCCTCCAATAACACTGCTAGACTCGCCTCACTAGATAACATTCTAACGTTAAACGTTGCCAGGTTCAGATTCCAATGGCGGCCTGTCCGGAGCCAGGTATTCTTAGCACCCTCTGCTGCGTCACAGATCTGACCGCCACCGTGGTCAGTTGCTTCGCGGCTGCTGTAGACTGAGGGCTGGGGTTTGATTGTTGTATTCATATAGGAGGTTGTGGCCAAATACTGCACCAGGGTGGCCAATCCTGCTCTGGTGAGAGAGTGCGTTACCGGTTCTGGTCACCGGGATCAGGCCGCACTCCAGGCCTGTTTGTGCAATTTTCTCAACACACATTTTTTTTTTTTGTATTTTCCGGTGGAGAATTGCGCGGCACCGGGATTTGAACCACGGTCCTCTTGCACGGGAGGCGGATACTTTACTGCCCCCGCAGGGGTTAAATTAAAAATTAAATTATGGGGTTTTACGTGCCAAAACCACTTTCTGATTATGAGGCACGTCGTGATGGAGGACTGCGGAAATTTCGACCACCTGGGGTTCTTTAACGTGCACCTAAATCTAAGTACACGGGTGTTTTCGCATTACGCCCCCATCAAAATGCGGCCGCCGTGGCCGGGATTCGATCCCGCGACCTCGTGCTCAGCAGTCTAACACCATATCCACTGAGCAATCACGGCGGGTCCCGCAGGAGTTGTACGCCACATTTAACCTACAGTGGTGCCTTATTTGATCAGTCAAGGTGGACCAATCTGAGCTCGGTTGTACCGCACGGATGGCACTCGGCTAGAGAACCTGGTATTTATGACCTGCACATGTGTGGCCATACATCAGGAGTATGTACTATTCACTTGTAACCAATTCGGCCAAAGTGAGATTTTATTGCAGTTGGCCTTTAGGCTCCAGCTTTGCAGTTTGTCTATGTGTGCTGATATTTTACAATATTTGGGCTTACCATGACCCTGTGTTTGCCTTTCAGAGCACAAGGTTGTCATCGTCGGCCTCAACAATGCTGGCAAGACAACAATACTCTACCAGTTGTGAGTGTCACTGCCTTTTGAACAAAGAGCTGTTCACTCCCTAATTAATTACTTGGTTGTAGGACTTACAGAGGAGGCAGCATAAAAGCATAGATTAATTGCTGGAGAAGCATTATCCGAACACTTTTCCTAATTCTGTTGTCGTGGATTTATACCTGTTGTGAACACAACAACCACATATTGTACATAGGAGAGAAATTGACAGTTTCTTGAATTTACAAGCATTCGGTGTGTGTATGCATGCACTATTGCATATCTGTCAGTGCAGTTGTCATCCCAGTATTTGTTTTGTTGTTTTACTAGAGCATTGAGGTACAGCACAGTTCTTATTTATGCATAGAACAGAGTTGAAATGCACAGCTTATTGCAACAAAGCGAAGGTCACTTGGCAGTGGGTGACTGACCTTTACTTTATTGTGATAGGCTGTTCAGTGAAATAATAGCAAATTATTTCTTATGAATAACTATTTGTTTTACTAATGTGAAATGAAGTAATTGATGAGATTGCTAGGACCTAAACGAAAATGTTAACTTAATAAATGCAGCTGTGAAAAATATAAAAAGGAAGCACAAATTTCGATTTATAATGCAGAAAGAACCATATGATTCAGTTGTATTATTCTTAGCAGGACTTATTATATAGGCAAGTGTCACCTCAGATAATGCATGACTCTCACACCACATCATTATCTACATATCGCAGAAAAAAAAAAAGTTTGGGTACTAATATGTTCAATGTGAAACATCACTAGTGTCATGCACAAAAGCATTCCTGGGAAGTCATTACTGGTAAAGGTAGTTTCACAAGGCACTGAATTATTTAAGAGGAAGCGTTAGCTGAGGGGAAACTCCGATTTCCCTCTTCAAATGCACATGAGACACAGAAATGCTCCTATTAGCCAACTACTGAGTGTATGTGAATTAAAGCTGTATCATTCTGAAGACTTACTAACACACATTTTTGGAGTTGTACAATCTACCATGAACGTTTTGGACATAAAAGAATCACAGTTAGCAAGTATAAATGTTGGCAAACACTAATATTTACATTTGATATGAAAGCTGTCTTGAAATGCCTGACATGGCATCATAAATATTATTGTGCCATCATGATGCAGTATAAATGCACTAATGCTGAATGAATATGCAAAGAAGAAAGGCCTCTTCCTGAAATAGAAATTTCGCTGAGTACATATATCATTAAGTCTAGATATGATGGCACAGTTCATTAAAAAAATAAAGAAGAGTGCTCCATGTGTTTCTTCTGTCTGTGCTTGGTATATGGCGAACACAGTGATCACGAGAATGGAGTGAAAGAGTGTGTCTTGACGTAATGACACATTCACCTCCTGTGTACCGTAAACAAAACTGGTTTATAAAAACAAGTACCTTTTATAGGCTCCTCAAATAGTGTCCATCCTCATAGACATTGGTTTTCATCTTTTTCAAGATTAGGTCAGAAAAGACAAACTACAATAATAGAGAGGGTTAATGTGTCTGGTGTTCTGGTATACGTAATGACATTTGCGGATTACCGTGTTACCGGAGGTGTAAATGTGAACACCTGAATTGGTGGCTCATAGCTCTACCAGACAAACACCATGCTATTGGTGCTGTAACCAAGTGTATTCTGCTTCGCTGCTGGTTTAAACTTTTTGTGGTGGTGTAATCATGAACACATTGCCTTTTTGAATGACTTTTCGACAAGAGCACTTGTTTAATATGAAGACATCTCTGTAAGGCATCGTGGTCAGATGAAGCATCTTAAGGTGTCGCTACCAGCATCCGGTAATGGGATATTATTCAAATGCCATTGCGTATACCGGAATACTGGACGCGCTAAAGCTCTCTATTCTGGTCTATTGTAAAGCTAGGTGTAGGCGACACTATATTTCTAGCATTTAATTGCTTCATTGCATCGGGTTTCGAGAAAATTGATACTTCGTGTGGCACATGCTACTGCACCGTCACCAACAAGAAAAAATTAATCTGTAAAACTCTTCAAAGACAATGAACCATCATGTGATGTTGAGACGTTTTGTATGTTATTGTAGGCTACGAAAAGACGCTTTTATCTCAACAAGCTGGAGAAATGGCCTCTTTGTCTAGATATATGGAGATGATGCTTCGAGCATGCATTCGTACCACCTGATCAGGGAATTAGCTTTTCAGGTTCGCAACAGACTGGTTGCCATTAAGAACTGACTTTGAAAGCTGTTGTGTCGCTTGAATTGTGTTGGGTCTGAGGAGGATGGTTAATTGTTAAAGACACTCTAGCACTTTCCAGTATTTCTGCTAATGTTCTGGGGGTTTTGACTTTCATTTATATATAAAAAAAAAAAACAGATGACGAGTCGAAAATATCATGTCAGTACTCCTTCAAGAAAGAAAGCTATTGAACGTTGTGAAAATAATTTTAATTTGGATATTGAGTTCTCATTTAGTTTATTTCTTTAATTGCTGGAAATCTGTAAATAAAAATATAACATGAAAGCACAATGTTTTCAGCTTCATAACTCTGCACCAAAAGCAGGTTGACAATTCCATAAACTCTATTTGTTAGAGAACCTGAAGCAGACAAGTATGATGCACTAGCTTAAAGCTTACACGAAATTGTTTACAGGAGTTTTACAAAAGTTCACAAATTCATGGTATATTTCGAAGTGGTGCATATTATGCCATTTTGTATGCTTTATACCTCCAAATAGATGTACTTTGCAGAATTGTGATATTCTTACTTAATTAAAAATTTAGTCTAAACTTCATACTTCAGTTCCGTTATGAAATTTTGGCAATATTTACGTAATTTTTTATGACATAAGTAAAAAAAATGCAGTCAACAGTTGGTAGACTTTCCGCTTTTATCTTAAGTGCAACAAAACTCAATGAAATTCGTTCTAGTGGATGCTGTGCTAAACAATTTCTCTGTTCCGCTAAAGCTGTTAGTCTATGCAGAACATCTGCTTTTGAAGGGCCATTAGAACCAAACGAAATGCAAACTTGGATGTTTCCCAGCACAGTATATAAAGACAACAGAAAAGCAGACAGCGTCGAACTTTCAGCTGAACTTTATATTCCTGGGTGCAGTTATAAATGCATTTTTCGCCAGGGAAATGGGAAACAGCAACATAGGTGAGGTCTGAAAATTGTAAACTGCAGTAGACCACCTGCCATGCATCTTTGCTTTTGGGATTGCACGAGCTTGATCAAGACGAGGCTGGCAGCCACAGTCGTGACAATGCACCCCAAGGCACTTAGTAATACTCCTTTCGATAGTACACCTTTGTTCTCGAAGACTCTCATTTAGGCACTGCCCGGTTTAACCTACATTCTCCTGCACAACAGCGGGATGTAGTAAGCCACACTTTTGCCACGTCTAGGACCTGAGCTAGCATTCACTTGAAGGCACATTTTTTAGATTATATCAGCTGCCAAAAACGCAACCTTTACAACCTTTCATTCACCGATACACCTTATGTTGTGGCTAATCTGATGCTAGTAGGGAATAACTGCAACTCCTGTCTTTTGCTTTTTTGTTGCACCTCAGGAATTGGCACCAGCTTGGCTGGCTTTCTTATGTGACTCCAGTGTATTTTCTGCGACAGATCTCGGGACATGGGAGTGGGTAACCAGCAGGTGCCAAATGCTCAGTCAGGGTCATGAAACTTGACTGAATAGTGTGAATACAGGATTTAGTAAGCACATTCTTAAAATACAAACCAGTGACGCTCCATTTTGCTAACTTAAAGTGAGCCAAATTTAATGGCAAAAGTGCTGTGTTGCCTCACGGAGCATACGACCAACATACATGCGACTGACTAAACTGCAACTCAAGATATAAAAATCTTAGGCAGTCCTGCCGCAGTGTCTCTATGGTTACAAGAGGGCACAGGCATTCAGTAAACCATCACAATTTTTAAAGTAATATTTACAATCAATGTTACAAAATTAGAAAGTAATATTTTGTATATCAAGCCAATCTTCTTGCAGTTCATGTTCATGCAATTCATGTCGTCCTTATCTAATGCGCTGGGAAACATCAATTATGCTGCACCAACTAGTCCAATGCACAACCACCTTGGTGAAATGTGAAGAATCAAGCACATGGTTATTGCACAGCCTAGCAAAAACTACTTTATGTTTCTGGCATTTCGGTTAATTCTGATAACTTATTAAATGATTATTAGTCACCACGTGTATATCTCTTGTGAGCTGTACAATGAAATCGAGGCTTAGAGGCTACTGACGTCGAATTTTTATGGCATCCATTTTTTACAGCGAAGCTGTATATGGCTAGGTTATGGAAAAAGTTGTTTACGTCTATCGAGCCATGTAGAATGAGAATCCTCCTTGTAGGATATCTATTTGTCTCCGACGCGCATGGCATTGAGCGACGCTTGCCTGCGCACCAGTAATGTCAGACTATAAATGCTAAAGGCTCGTTTATAGTTGGATGTTATGTGTGCGCCTCTCTACTGTGACGTCAACATCACCTAGCTATGTTATCAGCAGTTGCGTTCTGGCCACACAATGGGCAAGGCACGCCTTGTTCGTGCCGAAGAAGAACGGGCCCTCAAGGAGGGGCAATGGGAAAAAAAACCAAGAGCGTGGAATCCCGAGCTGGCGGCGTTGCAATTTACGTGAGGAATGACTACGTGGCAGTCACACCGTACACACTGCCTATCGTGAACGAAGCCACCGTCTCCAATTGTGCTGATGTTTGTGTCATCAGGATGGAAGATAGCACCGTGGTATTGACCGTCTACAACCTTCCGGCTACGTCCAAAAGCAACATCGAAATGCTCCTGATGGATGTGTTTGGTTGGGTGACTCTCAATGACGCTACATCCATCGTCATTTTAGGAGATTTTAATGTAGATGTAACCAGACCTGATGGAAAGCAGTTAATCAGGATGTGTTGGAAAGGTTCGGAGTGAGGTCTTACACTGAAGGGAACGTGTTGACCACATGTCACCGGTTGTGTATCGATCTGGAATTCGGCAAGAACATGGCTAGTGTGCAAGTGCAAGTGATTTCAGTGTATCAGTGACCACAAAGCAATGGTAGAAATAAAAGACGAGAACAACAAATTTATGTGTATGTGTCTTTATTCAATCAATATAGTTATCACACAGTACAGCTTTGCTGGTCATCCTCCTTCACAGAGCGGAAGGGCACTGAATTTTTTTAGTGCAATAAAAAAACTTCCTCATTAGACTGTCCAACCCTACAGCGGTGACACGAAAAATGGCGTGGAACATTTTTTTTATTAGAATTTTCTGATCTGCAGTTGCTATTGTGATCGTGAAGTTGTACACTGGAAGCATGCTGGAAACAGCGATTGGTGAATGCGATAGCTATTGTACACTGGCATTGGTGGGAAGCAGAGAAGTGCAGCCCTAGCAGTAAGAAAGTAATATTTTGCTTATCGCGCTGATGTTCATGCAGTTCACGTTTTCCAAAGTGTTGAATTATTTCTACAATAATAGCTGCATGCTTTCGGTTTTTCCTGTCCAAATGCTTTGGTCATGTACAAGTCAAGGAGTTCTTTTTAGCAAAGCCAAGCTAAGTTTTCGAAAGGGAAACAATGATTTTACACCAGTAGTGCTATTCATGTAGTGCCAGCACCCATTTTTAGCACAATTAGTCGATTTCATTGTATCTCGCAGGGAGGCTGCAGAATTCTGGATACTCACTTGCAAACTCATGGGCATACACACGTGCTCATATGCACCGCCATGCAGTCGGGGACATCCAGGTGCACCATGTGTCTGCACTTTCACTCGCTGCTGCGTAGGCAGTGCCACTTGCTAGCGTGAACTTTTTTTTAGCTCGTAATACACCTAGAATAAGGTGCAAATGCCTATATAATATAAAGACTGCAATATTTTAAAACAATAAGTGTGGTGCACTAAATAACAGCCAGCATACATACAGTAATTTGAGTGCATCCATAGTGTAGTACCAAGGTTTCACCGTATGTTGATGTGTCACATCGTTTTCTTTTGTGTCTTTCTGTGCCAGTTTAAAATTATAATTCATATTTAAATTGTGTACATCATGCTTAATTCTATTGCTATAAATTGTTTGCGTGAATTTCCACCAACATCTCGTGGCATGTTCTGGGCAGTTGTTGTTGCCTTCATACGTGGGTAAGCAGCTTTGGAAAAATGAGGAGCTCCAGCCATTCAATATTTTTCTTGTGTTCAAAGTGCAAATATTGTGGACTATTTTGTGATCTAACTTTGACGCTCCTTCCAGTTTCATGTGCAATATAGAGTGAGGCTGTGTCTGAAATAGGCACACATGTGCAGTGCCCTCTGATACAGTGGGCTCACTTTGAATGGCTTCAGTTGCTTGAATGTTGTTTACTGGTCTCCTAATCTTATGATTTTGGTGATAGGGGAAGATTGGTGCCTTGGCACTCTATTTCCTTGAATGTTCTTTGCAAATGCTCTAGGGTAAAAGGAGCCATTGTGTTAAAGGAATAAGCTTCCTTGCTTCTAGCTAAGCTCTAATTGGTATGCTATCACCACATGCAGTGTTGTGCTTAGTTCAGATGTTGGTACTTTAAGTCGGTTACAACGCAATAATCTTGTGATGCGTGACTGTTCAAGTTAACAACTCCCACTTGTGCCCGGCTTTAGCAGTTTCAAGGAGTTGGAATTCTTGTGTACTGCAAAACTACTCATAGAATAGTAAAGATTATATGACATCTGTCAGTTTTTGTTGGGAATCAACCAGCAGGTGTGTGTTTTGTTGATATTGACGTGAAATAAGTTTGCACGTGATGACACGGGACCCTTAAGACGAGAACAACGAAGTTCGTGGTTGCGCACGCGCTCTCCGAGGGCCAGCCATCGCTAAAGGTAGACGTTTTTTTGCCAATCTGTCGGTGGTAAACTGTTTTAGTTGTAATAGCTGGGTGACAATATTCTTGCTCTGTAACCTTCTATTGCATGCTATGGCTCTATAATACGAATCTTAAAGGATCATCAGGAAGAAGGTCTGCATTTTATTTTATTGTATGTATAATGCATGCAAAAATGGACAGAGGAGACAGAAAAGAGTGGTGTGAAACCTTTATTGTTATCTACTTCTCCCTTGGTTATTGCACCGAATTGGTTCGCAGCGCATGACGTGAAAAAAATTTGCCCTTTGAAATTGCATAAATTTACAGCATCTAGGGGTACATGAGGCACTCTTACAAATCAGTAAAGTTAGTTCAGGAGCACGGAAGGTTGACTACGTTAGTAATGGTTCTTTGCTAATGTAGATGCAGCATGAAAAACAAAAGCACAATGACAGACATACATATGCAACAAGTGCCTGTGAACAACTAAAAATTTTATTGAAACTGCATTAGCTACGTACTTATGTAGAGAAACCGCTAAATAATAGAATTATACTTTATAACCTGTACGTGTAAAAGCAAAAGGAAACAAAATACAATGACATGTTTAAAGGGGTCCTGAATCACTTTTTATCAAAGTCAGGAGTTTAAATAGCTTGTTTCAGAAATACTTTACCACAAAAAGTACTTCAATGCGTTCAGCAGAAGCAGAGTTATTGGCAATCAATCATCCCCTTTCCAGTGCTCTCGCTCCTTCTTCAGTGTCTTGCACTGCGAAGGCTACATGCCGAGCGAAGCATGCCCACAATGCTCCGCCCACTGTATGTCACCGTGGCGTGCAGTTCATTTGATTTTGAATGTTCACGTAGAGGCCACTACTTCCAATTTTGGCATCTGCAACACGCCAAACACAGTTGTTCTCAGCAAGCCGCAGTGCACTCAGCCAGTAAACTCATCACGGCAACCCGTGGCAGCCACGGTATCTATGCTGCATAGCGGACCGCACCTACATGCAACTGTAGTGCATATGCACAGCATCTGCTTTGTGCATGACAGCACGACAGGGCTTGAGTGTGTGCTCGCGCTCATACGGTCCAGTTTGGCCGTGCTATGTGGTGCGGACCGGCTTTGGTCCTGCACCAGCTTGATTGATGGATAGTAGCCGCATCCAACTTGTACATTTTGGAGCTCATTGTGAAGTTTGCCAAGGCGTCTAGCCAGGAACGGCCAGGAGTGAGCACATGCTGGCAAGTGTGTGTGGGGTCTGACCTTAAGTTTTGCGTGGTTCGAGGCTTGTTGATTGTTCAAAGCTAGTTGAACGAAACAATTAGAAAGCAGATTTTTGCTCACTTCATTCTGTTGATTAAACTGCATCAATAAATATACACAGTACAGTAGGAAGAAACACACTGATTCAAACACCCTTCTTGATTGATGCCAACTATTGGCCAATAACAGCTGCGTATGGCATTCTGCTGCATTATGAAATAAAGCATCCGGAAAAGAGTGAGCAGCAGGCTTCTGTTGAAAGGAGAGCATTTGAGAAAAAAAATTACTACATGCTCTGCTTGCAAGCTCCATGTGTCAGGCACGACTACCAAATGTGGCTGAGATGTTCACAGCAGCGCATGCTATCTGCAGTCTGTTTTTTCATTTTTTCACCTAGCTCAAGGGGCGATTCAGGACCCCTTTAAGGAGACTGGCCAGACAAGGTTGAAATCCTTTTTTTTTTTTTTTTTTAAGAACCTGCAATGGGTGGCTTAGTGGCTGCTAAGTACGAGGTCGTGTGATCGAACCCTGGCTGCGGTGGCTGCATTTCGATGTGGGCGAAGAACACCTGTGTCCTGTGCATTGGGGGCATGTTTTGAAGATCCCCAGGTGGTCAAAATTGATCTGGAGTCTCACACTATGGCGTGTCTCATAATCAAATTGGGGTTTTGGCACGTAACACCCCAGAATTCAATTCAATTGTTTTAAAAGCCTGGTTGACATTGGGATGATGTGCATGCCATAGTGCATAGCTATTCAGCAAGCTTCTGTAATTTTTTTAGTGCCTTTGACATTTTGCAACAGTTGTGAGTGCTTGCCCTGCCCTTGTCACACCATATTTCCGTCTTCTGTGCTGCTACTCTGACCTTAGCATTCAGTGTCATGTCAATTTACATGACATTGTATGGTATGAAGCAACCCCTTCATTATTCTGTTTTGGCACTTGTCGTTTTGCTTTGAAATCCACACTGCTTGCCAAATTACATTGTTTCCACTTTCTGGCCACATGCAGCACCCGTCCTGCATTCAGTGTCAGTCACTGAAAATTTGTTGGGGTCGCCCTCTTAGAGTAATGCTCATCTGGGTACAGCTTTAATGATAGAAGCCCTGTGGAAGTTAGCACCTTAAGGCCACAGCCCCTGCAGAAAACTCTGCTAGTGCCTGTCCACTTCTTATATGATTGTCTTTGTCTGCCCCCTTTTCTTCATCCTTGGTTGCCAGTCTTCAAAGACTCCATATGTTTTGTCATTGTCTTTCCGACTTTCAGGCATCATCTGCTACAGCCACCTGTCATTCATGATAGTGTGTATACAAGCAGGCCTTCCTCATTGCAGATAATAAGAAAGATGCACTCCAGGCTGATATAATATAAAAGATACCTTTTGCTTAATTCTATTCCTCTCTTATCACCCACCACTCACAGCTGGCTGATGGTGGTTGTGCACCGCTCGGACCATTGATGAAGCATGAAAGGGAATAGCATTGGAATTGTTGCATTATCCCAGCCCTGGCTTCAATTCAGTCACTGTTGGCACATAGTTCGGATGATTTATCAGCTTCGGCGGCCCGCGTACGTTTGATAGAGGGAGGTTACGAGATGATGGTCACTCGGAGTTTCTTTTTCTTTCTTTTTTTTAAAGGAAACTTACCTGTGATGAAGTGCGCACTTCAGATTCTAGAATGCTCTGCTGGCTGCCGCATTGAGCCATCCGGGTTTGCACGCCTCGCTGCAGATGTCCACACAGCCCTCTTCGCATACAATTTTGCAGATGAAAATCAGAAAAATCTTGAATTTCCCTTTCCACAGTAGTAGTTTGTGCACCCAAAGGGGACAGAATTAACTGGCATACTCGAAAAAACCACAAGAGCAACCATCAGTATTTCTGTAGAAACACTGTCCAGAGTAGCCGCGTGGCCGCCTTGCCTCACGTTGTTTTCCAACCAAGTCTAGTTACAAGAACCACCGCAAGGGGGACTCGCGCCGCGCTGGCTTGGCACATGCACAGAAAGATTTTTGGAATCAGTCAATTGGCATTAAAAAAAACTAAAACTTACTTGCTATATACTGCTTGAAGAGTGCAGGGAGCAATTGGACACTTTAATATGTGAGCAGTATGTAATCCCTTTTTGTTCGTAAATGTGGTTTTATAGTGACACTGATATAGTGCTGACTCATTCTGGATTTGAATGCTTTCCAATTGTTACACATCTGTTGTCAGCAGACAGTGAATGTGCAGGAGGGGTGAAATGAATTGAGTAAGATTTGAGTACAACATGTAACTGAACGGGACGTTTACACTGTCATTTGCGTGTTGCTGTAGCATAGGGTGAAGCTGAACGACCACTGAGTGCCCTTCCATTTCTTTTTTCTCTGTGGCGCAGCCTAATGAACGAGGTAGTGCACACATCACCCACCATAGGGAGCAATGTGGAGGAGGTGGTCTGGAAGAATGTTCACTTCATCATGTGGGACTTGGGTGGCCAGGAGTCTCTACGAGCCACCTGGAACACATATTACAGCAATGCTGAGGTGAGCAGGGCAAACTCTAGTTTCCTTTATATGGGCAACATCCTGTCAATTTCCGGTTGTACTGACTGCGTAAGTGTGCATTGGTGTGTAATTGCTTAGTAACAGGAAAAGAGTGTATGCAGTGCCAGAGGACTGCTATCTGTTGTGGCTTGTGTGAGGGTGGATACCTTGCCTGAATATGCACACTGCATTGAATGAGAGGCTGTGTGCTGTCCCAGTGGTCTTGTGTTGCTGTCGACCAAAGGTTTGAGTGGACTGACTCACTGCTGTCTTGCTGCATGGAGCTGTGTAGGATATGAACAGACCAGAGGTCCTGTGGCTGCCTATTCAGTTTGCTCTGTGTTTCTCTGAACCATCCAAAAGGCACCAGCTAAAAGTGGAATCTCAGTTATCTGTGCATAAACTGCTACAACTAGGATTTTGTGAACAGTAATTTTTGAAACTGAGTCAAATGCAAATTGTGTAGTAGTGCTGGAAGTGAATCAAATGGAATGTTGAATGCTTCTCAGACAGTTTTTGAGTAATGGGCAGTCCTTTTTATCAGTAATAGGAAAATACCTTAATATTGTAGTATTCACATTTTCACGTTATTGTCATTACACTGCATTACATGAAGCATGCTTTATTCAAAGCATAAATGCAGCATTAGAAAAATATAAGCAGTTTGTGTGCCTAATGAGTATCTTTCTGAGCAGCATACACATACATGGTTATGCATTGTCAGGATGAAGATTAACATGGCAGTCTTATTGCCCGGTTGGTATATCTGTGTACCAATGAGTATAAACTGTAAAGACATGTCATCTGTGTAAACAGCAGAAAAAAATGTTTTATTTGGCTGGAGTAAGTAGTTGCATGAAATGATGTCACAAATTATCAAGATACTGCTTCAACAATGTGCATTTCCAGTTTTTAAATACAGCCACAGAGGAGCTGAAGATGTTCATTGTGAAGCAAAAAAATCTATTTGTGTATTAGTACAGTATTAGTACTCAAATGATGCAGGAAAAATTTGATTAGTGCATTGTACAAATCATGAAAAAAAGTTTTTTTTCTCAGCTGGGTTGCTAGGTTCACTTGTGTGCATTTGTCCTCGTAACTGTTTTTTGTTAGAATTGCACAATGCTGCCACTGACCAACAACTGATGTGCTGGGCAGTTGTTACCCAGTGACGCAACAGGTCCTGTCCTGTAGCTGACCGTTCTGAAAACAATCATGCAGACAGCTTTGTGAATTAGATGGGTAGATAACTCAGGTCAGCTTTAGCTGCCATGAGTTACAATTCTAGTAAGCCACGAAAGGAAAAATTGTGAGCTGCCTAACTTTATTTAGCATGAAGCTATAAGAGAAACTCGTAAAGATTTCTCGGAGAGAAAGCTTCACAGTTGAAGAAAAATCGTCCTGGTCCGAGGAATAAACCTAAGATCGACACCTTTCTGGGGCAGTTGCTCTACTATCTGAGCTAACCAGGAAACTAACAGATTCCTAAGCGAGGCCGCACAACTTGGAAGCACAGGGATAGAGAAAAAATATTAGTGGCATTTTTGTTATTTATGTCATGCAACAGTTTTTGGGGACAGTTCTCTGTGCAGCTACTGTCTTGACTCTTTTATATGAACAATATGAATATGAACAAGTTTGGGCTAACTATAAAGTGTTCTTTCATTTCTATGTTTGCCAACAGTATCTTTAATATCAGCATGCTCTCAGTTTGTACGCTTAGTTTGAGGCCTGTACCATCTGTAGTGGTCAGATTAAGTAGTGCTGCAAGATCTTGCTCTTTATTTATTACTTGCAAAAGGTGTTCTTTTTAATGTCTTGTTTACGTGTCATTTGTCCATGACTAAGTATGCCTCATCTCTCCAGTTGCCATTCAGCCCTTCATGTACTTCTTTACAGCACCATAATTAACATTAACACCTGGCTTGCCTGGAGGCTTAGTTGCGCACCCGTGTCACTCCTCACAAGACCGTTAGCGCTTGACAGCTGGTCCTTGCGCAAACGTGGGCATGATTTATATGCTCGTGCCTCTCTGGGGCTTGGCAACAGCTGCCTGTGTCAAGGTGTGGCCACATTAGGTCTCCCTTTTCTTGTCACTAATGAAGCTGAGCTTGAATATGGCTGAGCCTGTTGAGTCCCAAGTGTCATTAAAAGATATAGCAAAGAGGAAAGTGCAAACGGTCTGGCACTTTGTACAAGAAATGCACCATGAAAAATGCTCAGAGGGCTGAAACCTGAAGCGTTGTATTGCTGAACCATGTTGCTCGTTAGATGGTAGATTTTCTTAGTATTTTCTATGCATCACAGCTTCATAAGTTCAGTATTTGTATATGATGAAGAATTGATATTATTGTCAGAGAATGCGTGGCATTGCACAGAATGAAGTGGCAATCACTCTGTGTACGATAAAGATAAAACGCCATGAAAAAAAGCAGGTTCCGGTTCGAACCAAACCGGTTATTATTGCTGAAATTCGTTTTCCAGGTAATGTTTTTTTTTACATATGAATTCAGTTATGTTAAAATGTGAGACCAAGTTCAAAACTCTTTTTTTTTTTCAGAGAAGTATAGTTTTTGTTTTTTCCTTAGATGTATAATTTGCCGGTTTTGCAGATGAAATTATGTACCTGCATTGTTTATTTGTTTAGATATAGCAAAAGTTGTAACTGCACCTGGTGCCTCTGAAACTGAAACTGAAGATAGCGCTTTCATATGTAAAATGAAGGTGCCTTAAGTGTATAGCATTCCTTTTGCTTTTTAATGTTATTGTTAATCTTAAACAAGCTTTAAGAGTTGAAGGGTATTTTTGAGCATGTTTCCATCTCTAAGAAACAAACTTTCACAATGGGGATGCACAATGTTAAAACACATTGTTTACACTCCGCAGGCTTTCTACGCATCGAAGGAACAGCAAATTGCTTTTCTTAATTGTTTTTATACACTGCAGTTTTCTCATTTATACTAGCATTAGGCTAAAGAAGGGTGACCTTCCAAGTGCAAAGGCGAGGGTAATGAAGGTTTACCGAAAATCAATTCACAAAAGCCATAGTGTGTGATAGACCCGGCAATGGGAGTTGTTTAGAAATTGTACTGAAACTTGGTAGTGTGGAGGGTGGCTGCAGTATAGTGGAGTCAAGCTCTATACTAGAATGAAACAATCATAATCTTTACTTTCTATTGAGCGTTGTCTTGATCTGAATGAGTGCTTCAGTGGTACGATTTGACAATGTGGAGCCAAAGACACCTACGTAAACTTTCTGGCTCTCATGTTTGCTGTATCTGACACTTTTGGTCATTTCAGCAACGTCAAGAGGTGTACTAGATATTCTGAAACCAGCTAGAAAAGTACTTGGCCTTTACACAATCAAAACTTGTCTCACGATTCATCGGCCGCTCAGTGCGAAGGCCTCCCATTACATTAGTGATGCTGCAAAGCAAGCTAGAAAAAAGAAAAATAGCTCAGGTTCCTCATGGGTAAAATTAGACAAAAACAAGAATCAGGAGAATATAAGCTACAAAATTGGCTGAATTTTAGCTTTCTTGAGTGTTTTTGAGCACACTGCTCAGTTTTAAGATCGTACTTGTTGATTGTCTCAACGCCCATATTTTCGAAATTCTTCAGTATGCCAACAAGCAAAACTTTTAAATGTGTAAGCATTTCTATGGTTACCCAACGAGAAAACTGTTCCTCCGTGCCTCCTTCGTGTAAAACAATCGCTTTCAAGATAGAGCCAGCCAGCTGTGGGAGAAGATGACGACGACTGAGCAAGCAGTGGCACGAGGGCATCTGTGTGACCATGTGACGTGTACAATGTGTCATGTACAAGAACTGTGGAGCAGCCACATCTTCGGATCGCAACATCATCAGCACAGCTGGCACTGCCACGTGCAGTAGTTTGCTTGCCTCATCAGTTCACATTGCGCCGCCTTCCGCAGCAGTTGATGTCGCCGCAGCGCTGTCGCATTCATTGTAATGGCGCCAAGACAACCGCATCCACTTGGTGAAGAAGAATGGAAACACAGGAATGCAGAGTACCAGTGTGAGTACAGATTACACCAGAAACAAATGAATGACGCTTTGCAGAGCGGGGAACTACAGTAACACGCTGCCGAATGCACCAACAAGAGGAACAACGTCGTACCGATGCCGCCTGGTACCTATCCAAGGAATGCTGCATACATTTCCATCATTTCCTGTATCTTCCTCGTCATTTCACACCACATCCATGTCCGCCGCGGGCTCTCTATAACATGAGTGAACATTGCTTCTACTCCCCTCTTCTACGTCCTCTCATACAGGTCTCACTTAACAGTTCAGTATTGAAACCACGCTTCTTCATTTCACATTTATTTCACGGTCGTTCTTACAATTATACCAGACGCACCAGGGCATGGCCACTCAACACCACGTCATTACTAAGAAATGCTTGCGCATCATTCAGATAACTCACTGAGGAAACTCTACCTACAATTTTTCTAGTAAATATCTTCAAATGAAACTTCACATGCGTGCGGTTCCTCACATAGTT
Source organism: Dermacentor variabilis (assembly GCF_050947875.1). NCBI lineage: Eukaryota > Metazoa > Arthropoda > Arachnida > Ixodida > Ixodidae > Dermacentor > Dermacentor variabilis. The sequence goes on from NC_134569.1 coordinate 126,591,772, forward strand.
GGATTTGCAAAGAATCATGATAAATAAAATTGTTCAAAAGCTTTTGATATGGCTTCATTTATAACAAGGCATTTATAACATTTATATCGGAAGAGCGTGTCTTCTTTAAAAAATTTCATAATCATCATTATACCCACAGAATTCTTCAGATCTCCTTAGTTTTTGTACTGATCAAAACCTCTCCTATGTGCTTGCCAAGAACTGTTTCATTGTGGTTAGCTAAATTAAAATTAATTGCTGGCATAAGCTTATACTTTTAACAATTTTACACATTTTATAAACTGATGTGCTTAGAAAAATGTACTCTGTAAGATGGATCTGTATTCTTCCCATTCAACAAAAAAATTATTTTACTAAACTTGTCCTCAGGTCTTAAATAATTAAGGCACATTCTTTCCATTTTATTGTTACAATTTATGATGCTCTCTTATTCAATGTATCGTTGTTGTGCTGCACAAGTTTGTTTTTTATGTTTTTTGGCCATAGCAACTGCAGGACTAAAAATTTATTGTTCAAAATTTGTTTCACTCATGAGATAAGAAAAGAAACTCCAATTCATCTGGACTATTTCATATGGATGCTGTTACGCTTACACATTTCAGACCTTAGTGAGCCTTCATGCCGCCTTTCATGTGTGCTCTCATGGACTACCGCTTAAAGTTCATTGTGGCACAACTACCCAGCTTCTGCACACTAACACGATCATCATCAGCATTGAACATTCATAACGGGGAATCAGGTCATCTTTGCATGCCAGAAGAAGAAAAAAAGGAACAAAAGGCACGTTTTCCACACTTGCCACTATATCAGCCTGGCGCAATGAAATTTCACGGATGCTTTATTGTTGTTCTAAAGTGTATTTAGAGCTTTGTTAAGCCCAGATTGCACATAACTGCTTGAAGTAATCTTCTCCAAGTAACTATTTAATGGTCTTGGCTCTGGTGCGCGATTGCTATGGTATTAATTTAACTTAGCCAGATTTTCAATGAAGTTGTTTCCATCCATCCATGGCATTAAGGGGGGAGGCTACCCTGGAGACCGAACTTTCTTATTTTTTAAGATATCCAGATGAAACTTTCAGGGTACGTTCACACCACTGAACTATGAGGAACTGCAAAGTTTCATGAAGATATGTTTATTAGTTCCAGAGTTATTGAGGTCTAACTAGGTGATTCATGTATATGCCTGAGGAAGAGCCTGGAGAAATGCCAGGACATCGTAGGAAGCTGAAATTCACTGTGATGATCCCTTGATAGATATCCCAGGGGGCTAAAGAGCCCTTTTCTTTAATTTCCCCTCCAAAAATTTTTAAGACAACTTTGAATTTGATGTAGCCAGTAATGACCACATCCATCAAAAATTAATTGCTTATTATAAATTAACTGCACCAGCTTTCAAAAAAAGAAGCCTGTTACCCCCTGGCAAAGTCATTCAGGAACAGAATAAAAAAAACGGCATACAAATCTGAAGAGCGGTTCTTGAGATATCGCCTTCCCCAGCACCACTACTAGCGAAAAAATCCATTCCGAGAAAACAGGCCTTAAAGTTGAACACATGTGTTTCTTTATTAGAAAGCTCCTGCGGAGCTTCTAATTAGCTCTTGCGGCTCCAGGCACACTCAGTGTGTCGGATTTTCGACTGGCGACAGCCGAAAGCACAGTTCCGCCGCTGAAAAGCGTCTACGCAGTCGGCACTCGCTGCGAGAGATAGGAAGTTCGATGCTCGTACAAGACGCATATCGCGCTCCCGTGCACCGAACATCTGCACTGTCTTGGGCTTTGCCGGCATCGCGTGCAGCGAAGAACTAGCGAAAAAAGAAAAGCTGAACAAATAATCTAAAAGATAGCGCAAGGCGATGAGCAGCGCGCAAGCTCATGTTGAGGCCGACAGAGCAAGGGGCAACAACGACGCGAGCGCGGCAACAAAGGGAGCAGCCGCCGCCGCCCGCGCAGCAGCCAATGGCAGGCGCGCTTTAGCCCGCGAGATTTGAGCAGCAGCCGCTGCCCGCGCAGCAGCCAATGGCAGGCGTGCCTTAGCCCGCGAGATTTGAATGCACTGCTCCGGCCAATCAGCGCTCCGCATCACATCGCAGGAAAACGCCAATAGCGTCTCAACCGCGCCGACGATGCCATTTTGCAAGGCGGCAAAATATAGACAAAGAATCCACGGTCAAAACGACACCAAGATGGCGCGGGCAGGCCGCATGGGCCGGGAATGGCGCGCCCGCGAAGTTTGACTTCATTTCGGCATTTGCGCGTTTTTTGGGCCGCGGTGGCCTCAAAAGTAGCGTTATTTTTGGTACTTTACGGTTGAATTAGGTGCTGATAATTACAGAACAGGTAGTTTATGAGACATACAAACCAAAAATATGGTTTTTCAAAAATCGACTTTTTCGCTATTTTTCGGTTTTCAAGGGCCGCGTCCCCCCTTAATTTGGGGTTCATTTTTCATGTGATACTTGTTGCCGCGTTAGACTTACTCTGTTGAAGTTCTTGTAACTCTTGTGACTAAATATCAGCTTCACTAATTCCGATGGTTATGATTGTGTTATGACTTGACTTCTTGGAAACTGAGTGAGAAAATGGGACAAGACCAGAAGAACATGAGCACAGGCTATCAACAGGCATATACTTGAAAGACACATACTTTGTGCGTGCGTGCATGTCTATATAAATATATTAAACGAGAAGATAGGGGGTTAGCCTAGGGGCCCGATTTTTATTAGTCATACTACATTGATATGACTAATAAAAATCGGGCCCCTCGGTTAACTCCCTATCTTCTCGTTTATTACATAACGAGGGCCTCGAATCCGGCAACATTGATGCCTTCAGGTAGCATGTGTGGGTTTATTGACCAGTTGCCTTCACCCAAAAGGATCAATCACATTCTCGTGACGCCTGCGGCAGAAAAGGACGTTCCACGTCCGCCGCCAAGGTCTGTGAGTGGTGGCACTGGCTAACACTCCCAGGGTTCTACTAGGACACATAAATATCCAAGAAAGTGGATGGGGACAGTGGCGTAGCAACAGGGGGGGCCGGGGGGCCGTGGGCCCCGGGTGCAAGGGGCCAGCGGGGGGGGGGGGGGGTCATACGCCTGAAGACGCCCCTCTTTCCACAGGCTTGATGGGCGCAAATGGCAAAGAATGCTCCGGTATCCATTAGCCCGAGCTCATGTACCCGATGGGTTGCGCCGAAAAATTGTCGGCTGCAGCTCTATCAGCACCCCACGAAATAATTGCACGAATGTGCGGGCTAAAAAATTTAGTTCGCAAAATGGTCGCTAAACTATTCGCCTTAGCCGAACGTTTCATGTGGGGTGCGCTCATGCCGTGCGTTCATGCTGGGAGCAGGAGTCGCTAAACATACAGCGAGGCGTTGTAAGGCGTTACGGCTCTTGGGTCCCTCTTCCGTTCAGAACGCGCAGCGAAGACGAACAAAGACAGCAGCAAGAAGGCGTTCAACGAGCGCGCCCGGCGCTCGCGTTTACGGCGAAGCGTTCGTTGAGAGCGACGTTGCATAAGTGCGGCCGTCAAAAGTCGCGAATGGGATTCTCTGGATCCTCTTTAGACTCGGTGCGGCCGAAGAGTTTGGCGGCGTATGACTCGACAGGCTGTATATAGTCGCGGGCACCGCGATGTTCAGCTCACTTTTACTTCCCCTCTCCCGCTCGCTCCGAGAAGCCGCTGCGAAACCTGCCGTTATGTTTCACGCTTTCCTTCTTACCCTCGAACGTTTAAGAAAACCGTTGTGGTTGTATGACTTCATGTCACAAGTACAGTGTCTGTGTCAGCTGCACAGAATCCTATGAAGTTATGTGTCTTTGTGATTACTAGGAATTCGGTAGCGCGAAAAATATGGCAGATAAGTAATAACCATATCCTTAATAATCCCGTAATTAGTACTTATAGAGGAAGCACTTCAATTCCAGAATTGAGGGCTGAAAGTCATATTATTAACTCAACAAAAACTTCTTAAGCAAAAACTTCTTCTGCCGGTGCTGTGGCATTCACCCGGCTATGCTTCCGCATATGCTGTGGGAGTGCCCAGCACAGTACACACACATTAACACCATGACCCTTTCGCCGAGGCTGCATGAGGCTCTGCGGAGCTCCGCCCTCGACGACCAAACCGCACAAAAGGTGTGTAACTGCTGAAAACTCTGCTCTTGCGTCACACTGCGCTGCACTGCCGTGGTGCAAAGAAATTATGCATGTATGCTCCATTGGCCTGTTATTTGCTGCCGTGTGGGCCATGCGGAAGTAACTCCAGAAAGTGTCATTTCACAAGAGAAAAGCAGTATTACAGTGAAACAAAACATTTATGTGTTATAATTGAGTATGAGAAAAAGAAAGAAGACAATTACAGTGTGTCCTTTTAAAAGTTGGCCCTCTGGGGCGCCTTCATACTGAAGATGGCAGCCAGGGCCAGTAGATACTGAATGTCTCTTCCCTCACAAAAACTCCCTCACACTTAATTTGTATCTGCTGCTGCAGTGTAAAACACATGTGCATCCTCAAAATGCTGATGTATGTGAAACACGTCCACTTTAATAGTCAAATACTTAACAAATGGAGTCACTGCAGATTTCTGCTTCTGTGATTGATTAGCCACTTAGTAGCATACCACTGTTGTGCATCTCCTTGAACTTTTTATTCCCACAGCGTCACCAGTCTCCTCCATAATAATAAAACATTGTCTTGAAATGTGAAGGCTGGCTGCCGCATTTTTTACCTAAATGAAACAAAGTATATCTGAGCAACATTTCAGCTATGCTACTTAAAAGCAAAGTGGTTATCCTCTCTCACCTTTTCTTTTCTTCTTCTTCATTGTTTGCCTATTTGAGGGAAGATTATTGTGGTATTTAGTGTGAGAAGGTGTCACTAATGCAGTCATTCTTGGTGCGCTATCACAGTGCTATACAATACAATGACAGCATTTTATTTCCATCGGAAGGATGAGACTGCTTCATAATTGAATCACAGGCAGCATAAAGAGGCGACTTCTGCAAATGCTTGCAACTTGAAGTTGTACTGTGTGAGATCGCAGTACAGAATCCCCAGCCATGGCAGTGGATCTTGCTCTAAACAGCACCTGGAACCCGTAAAATTAGCCTGCCCACTCTTGAATTTCATGTCACTTTTATGTCTATTGAAACCGGTGCTTACCTTTCCTTGTCTTCTGCAGTTCCTCATAGTGGTGGTGGACAGCATGGATCGGGAGCGGCTACCGTTGACGAAAGAGGAGCTCTGGAAGATGCTTTCACATGAGGTAATCTTATATGTCCTCTGCTGTTGCGCAGTTGACCTTTGTTAATTTGGCCTAATTTATATTTAATGAACAAAATGTCATTGATTACTTGTGAACAATCATCATTTTTGAGCAGTAGAGTTAGCAGTAAATCAGTTACCTTTTTTAGCAATCAGTTGCCAGTTATTGGTCACCAGCAACGGAGCATTTTAAGGATGGGGACAGCGGTGGTAGTGCAACTACAAAGAAGTCTGTGCAAGCATGTCTAAAATATGCCTTTCCAAGCAGTAGGTGCTTCTGTTCATAAACTTTTAAAGTGATAGCAGAGGTTGCAAAATGTGCGGGCAGACTCAATATAAGCTGTCATAGTCTGACTTGTCAATTAATGGAGCATGTGGCAAATGTTATGTAGGCTACAGTGTTGCCGTTAGACAGTCAATACTCTATTAACAAGTACTGCTGACAGTCTTCATCCGTGGAACAATAGATTGATGTTGAAAATTTTCATTTCGTTTGAAACACTTGTGTAGTAGTTGACATGCTCATTGATTTAAACATTATGGAATTTGAATAAGCACTTATTTAGTGCACGTTGCATGAGCAGGGTTGCCTTTGAAGTGCTTGTGGCATTTTGCATGCAAGTTGTCACATCCTCAACCTCAGGAGCATGTGCAGTCACATTCGGTTGCCTTATCTGAAATTTGAGTGCAGTGGTGTGCTGGGGGGAAAATTGCACCAAATCAGACTTTTATACTTGGTGCAAGGTACAAATACCTCATCATGATGTATTATGGTGTTTGTTTACACTGTTGATTTACCTTTAAAAATTTAATTACACTCAACATGGTATTTTAAATTTGAAACTGAAATTTTACAAAGTTCTACCTAGAGATTTCTGGATCTTCTTTGGAGGTATTATCTTTTCTTTCTCTCTCTCTCTTCTTTTTTTGACTGGTAAAATAAACCTTCAATAGCTGCTAGGCTAGAACTTTTGTCACTTCAAGTTCGATCTGCCTTTTTTAAAATCTAAATAACATTTACTTAGTCTCAGCAACCCTTTCTCACAGCAGAAGAGTACACATTTGGGCTGATTGGTTCATGTTGTCTGTGTCCCTTCACTCGTCCTGTCGTTTAGTGCTGTTTTATTGCTCGTAATCATTTCCTACAAGCTGTACAGGCACAGCGAACTGCTACAGCAATCTTATAAGTGGCATCACTGCTTGCCCATCTTGAACATGGAGGCTGTTTTCTGGCACAACAAAGCTGTGCTTTCTGTAAATGAACTAATTTACTGCTGCAGTGTATGTTGTAGCCACATGTAGGTGGTGTCAGCTCAAGAGTGCATTGGCAAATGCCCTTCAAAGGTGCAATATATACTAGTGCCAATTGATTGCTATGTCATTTTATCCCTCTCTTTTTGTTTTGGTATTGTCTGCATCTCTCTGTTAGCCTTGTCTTCCACAGCAAGCACAAACCACCTCAGCTTGGGGATGTCTCAGGAAAGCGTTGCTTCAAGAGGACATATTGTTGCACTATTTGGTGCTTGCTTAAAAGAAGAAAGTTGCTTGTTTTGCAAGGTATGAATGGTAGCCATGGTTTTGTGAAGGGATAAGCTTAAGTCTTTTTGTGGTGTGCCTTCTCTCTGGCACTTGATTTGGAGGTTCCTTGGACACGAGGTCAGGATAATTTTATTGCTTTAGCAATTATATGGAAGCTCGAGTCGCTTGTGCGCCATGGGCACCACCACCACAATGTTGTTCTATCCTGCTGACGGCACAGACGTGGAGTGCATTTGACTGCGAAAGTGGCGAAGTGAAGTGGATGCACCGTTAGGGCCACACACAATTGCTGTGGTGGCGCGGAGCTAGGGCAGTGTAGCACGCACACACACTATAAGCACGCTAGCGTTTCTGCTGAGCTGCCGTCTGTATGTGCTGACTAGAGCAGGAACGTCAAGCTAACATTATCTGATATTTCACTAGGTGCTGACTAATGCGGACAATTTCCCCTCGGTTTCGTCTTGTGCACCATTGAGGTGCAGTGCCTGCAACACCACTGGCAGCGCTCATCACCGCACGTTATGAGATGCCTGGTAGCTGCCAGGGTGCTGTTCCTTCTGCCCAGCAGGAGTTGCCTTAGCTGCTGCGTTGCAACATCATGTCGCGCGTGCGTACAATTAGTTAAAACGCTGTTCAAGGATGTTCAGCACAACGATAAACCTCGCTGTATTGCTACAGTTTTGCAAGTGGTTCGTCAAGTATTACAAAGAATTAATTCTGCTCACGAAAATGCTTTGCTCTTGAATCTCTGGCCACACTCTTGAGAGTCTTCTTTCTGATTGTGAAAGAACACCAGAGGGGTACATGTTTCGAGCAAACACTTTCTGAAGGAGGTGAAATCAGCTACAGTAATTTCACTAAAAAAAGTTACTGTTACCAATGATGCTGTTCCAAGATTGTTGCCGCTTGTGTGCTGCATCTAGAGGCAAATTATCATCAATAAATTGTGTATATATCCTGCAAGAAGTGCATGCTGAGGGCAATATTTTTTTTTAATGTGTGCTATTTACCCCCTCCCATCTTCCAGTGTTGTGACCATGAGGATTTGAGTTCACAGGCTGGTAGGTATGCAGAGGCAGGCTTTTGTGGAAAGAATTTCTTTTGTATTTTTAGTGTGTCACATCTCCATTTGTCCTCTTTAAGATTAACGTGTCACTCACTCTCATCACCTGCCCTATGTTCTTGCAGGACCTGACCAAGGCAGCAGTGCTCATATTCGCCAACAAGCAGGACATCAAGGGCTGCATGTCACCGCGAGAGATCTCTGAGCAGCTCAACCTGACCTCCATCAAAAAGAACCGGTGGCAGATTCAGGCCTGCTGTGCACTGACAGGCGAAGGGTTAGTTTTAGCTGTGCCAGCCAGTTTCAGTTTCGTTTGCAGAAGCTTTGCTTGACTGAATTTTCTATTCAGGAATGCAGTGAACTGTAAGCATAGAAATATTTTGTGTGGGTACATTTCGTTTTGTGCACATGTTTGAGATGCAAGCTTTCTTCCAGTCCCTGGCTTAGTATAGCTTGGATCAGGCTGCATTTGCATCTTCAAGTAAAAAAGTAAGAGTTTCATGTTGTTTTGCAGTAGCTTGCTGCTCCCTGCCGTGTGTATAAACACTGAGGGGAATATAAGTGATGACATCTTTTCCTTATGGGTATCCAGCACTGAAACTTTGCATGCTGACAGCATAACCGTAATATACAGCCTAGCAGGCAGAGAAAACATTCTTTAGTAGAACATGCTTTGATTTCATGTCAGCAAATTCACTGCTCATGTTGAGGCGCACATTTCCAGTGTCTTATCTGACTGGGCACCTGCATGCTAGAACGTAGGAGTGCACGCACTCCTCGGAATGTGCATGGCCACGAAGAAAGCTTGGCTGTATGCAGTGGGCGTAAGCAAGCCTTGATACAGGGTGTGCATTTGTTATCGTTCAAAATGTTCTGTCATTTTTCTTGGCGTTAATTGCGCACTCAAACTGCCGCAGCGCCTCCTGGCCAGCGCTGGTTTCCTACAGGGCACAAGGAAATGCGAGATTTAATTTAGATGATTATGTGTATATCTCACTGAAGGAATTGGCTAAGCCAGGGTATAGAGAAAAGCTGTCGAGGGCTTCATTGAACTCAATGTGAGCTGGTTGGAAAGGTGCTGAGTTCTTGACAATGTGAGTTGCAAATATAGTGCACAGTACCAAGGTTTCTGAAATCTCATTCCACCATGTGCAATCAACCACGCATTTGAGTAGACTACAGTTGCCTGACCTGACCCAGTGAGGAAGCCTGAATGTCCCGACTTCTGCGTTTTTCCTACTGGATAACAATCCATAATTTATAATGTCTGACAACTCAGTTGCACATTCTGTTTTATCTTCTGTTGTTGCCGACTGTTTATTCGAACCTCACGGGGACTGCGGAAATGTCCGAATAAACAGGTGTCCGAAAAAGCAGATTAAGAAAAAAAAAAATGAAATCCTTTATTTCCACGCACTCATTCGGGCTCGGCAGTAGGCTTGAAGGAATCGTGAATGTGCCGTTGCACGCTGTTCCGTTTACGCGCAATCAGATAAGCCTGAATCTTGGAGAGAGTCGTACGGTAAAGCACAGTCACTGCTTGTACACGCTCCGCATGCGACGGCAGCGTAGCACATGGTGCGTCATCTTCTGACTTGAAGTCATCGTCTGGCGGTGCAGCAGAAACCTGATGAATAATCTCGCTGTCGTCAAGTTCTGCGCATGTCAGTACAGCAGTGTCAGCACCTGTGAAACTGTCAAATGAGACGGTGTCTGCAATCGCAATGCAACCACTGCGCAGGTCTCGCCAGAACATTTTCCACGTCAGTAGGGAGCACATCGGAAGGCGACAAATATTAGGCCTCCTGGCACCTGCTTGCCGGCATTCCCCAGCGCAGTCTGCACGGGCACTGTTGGCGCCATTAGACACTTGACGCGATGTTTCCATATGCCGCGTTGGATCACTGGAACCTCGACACAGCACACAAAGCAAATACCACCATGCCGACAGCAGTCGCACAAACGAAAAATGTGGCCTACTCACAGCGTCATGCGCAAAGAAACAAATCAGCTGCTGTAGAGCCATTCTATCGAACCAGGCAGAAACGATGATGATGAGCGGGGATTTGCAGTAGCGCCACTTCGTGGGGCAGCAAGAAGGCTCCGTTCAAAACAAAAATGGCGTTCAGCGAGTCGAACCATGCACCGGTCAGAGTCAGTGCACGGTGCTCTCAATCGAATTGGCTCAAGGAGTGTCCGAAAAATCAGACGAGAGGTTGCAAGGTGTCCGAACTTTCGGCAGTTGTTATACATTATGGTCTATGGGGAGAATGGCGGTGCCGCGAAGCAGGCCAAATAATCGAGCATGTCCGAATTTTTGTAGTCCGGAAAATCAGTCAGCAACCGTAATGAACGTAACGGCAGTAACCGTTTTGTCATGCTTTTACTTTTGTTGTTGGCCCAAGCTATTCACAGTACTTCTATATGTATAGGTAGTCGTGTTATCCGGGCAACTACTGCACCTTTCTTACTGAATTCAACAGTGGGAACAGAAAACGAGGACGGACAAGTCTTGTCAAAAGAAACTGTGAAACTTTGCTGCACATACGGACTGGCGGCACCTATCACTGACAAGATCAGTCGTCGCCAGCCGTCGCCTTCCCCTCCCCTTCCTGTCCAGGCTTTGTCCACTTGAGGGTTGGCAATGCTAGTGTGGCCTGAGAGATTATTTTCTGAAGTTTGGTGCAAGGCAAAATATAGCATTAACTTCGGCACAGCTGGTTGTTGTGAATGGGATTTTTCACACTAGCTACTTGCGCAAATAGTTGTGATATATATATGTTTGCAAGGCTCTTGCACTAAACTTTGAATATGTGGTTTGGATAACAGAATAAGGGAAGTTGGTGTTGCCTCCTATGTTGATGAATCCTTTGTATTAGGCTCCAAAGAAAAATGTGTCCTTTTGACAAAAATTGGGCATGGTTAGCCAGAGATTTCTGGAACGGCTGATTTAACACATTAGGAAACAAACCTTATAAAAAAGAATGTATGGGTATAGGGACATTTTTTTCTAGAGGCCATCTGGGCAGCAAATCTTATGGTGCCGCTGTCGGGCAGAAGTGGGGAATGAGTGTCACTCAACGAAGTGTTGTCAGTGTTTGAACCTCAATAACAGATGCTGACTTCAAGAGGCAATTTACACAATTCATTTGGCCATCGCTGCAAAGCAGACTTCCTCACATGGCTCCAGTGGAACAGCAGCTACATGGCAGTGCGAATTTCACCTTATGGTGTGGCTTCGTTGCAATGCAGCTTATGCTGCTGTAAAGCCAAATCGTAAGGCGAAATTTGCATTGTCGTGAAGTTGCACCTCAAGGCAAAATCCGCAAATAACCTGCACCGATTAATTTGCTTATTCCGGGAGCTTCTGATTATTGGTTATTTTGGGCAATCCCTGCCGAGTCTGACTAATCTGTCGGCTACTCTGTATCACTATTTATTAGAATGCATACTTAATTCATTTTTGTTGGGTCCTCTATCTGACACCCTCACCTTATAATTGAATAAGTACAGCAGGTGTACAGAAACATGAGGTCGTTTGCATTATTGCATTCTTAGGACCTAGCATTTAATTGTAACTGGAAGCTGCCACCAAATGTCCTTTGGTATCTGTTTATGAATGATGACCAAGTCATTTGTGTGGTACAGCAAATGGTCTTTGGCCTAGTGTGACTTGTGCATTTTAATTTGCAGACGCATTATGGTAAACCGGTTTGTATCAACTTAGCAGAGGACTTGGCAGAATGCACACAAGTGCTGAACATACAGCAAAATTTTATCATTTTATCTCAGTACATTTATGTATGGCTTATGTACAGATAACAAGAAAACAGAGCAAGAACTAGAAAACACAGTGAACAAGAAAACTAAACCAGAAACCTGGTAAAGAAGGCAACCAGATAGATGTAACAAGCCCAAGTGATTGCAGCCTACCCACACATAAAGACAGCTGAACTCCTTTTCTGGCAGTACTTTCTTCTACATTTTTGACAGGCTGCAATGACTGGGTAAGTCTTATGTCTTGTTGGTGGATTCTTTGTAATATTCCTGGTTTCGTTCTCTTGCTCCTTGTTATTGTACATTTTGATTTGTTTTTTTGTTAGCGACATCTGCAGTTAAGCGATGCACAAAACATACTTAATTATCAATAAAATGTATTGAGGTTCACCACCGATCTGCACCTTCTTGTGTCCTGTAAGTTAATGTTCACTGGTTCACCATACTGAACCATTGCTCCCAGAGCTGCACCTTGCTTGTGAATACAGTAACACTTTCTGTATTGCCAGCGCTGTCGCCAGTGTTATCACAAGATGGTGACACAACAAGTTTCTGCTTGTGATGTGCAGCCTTCAGACTTTAATTAAAAATGAATCAAATTCCCATGCTGTAGTGGGGGACTCCAGATGTTGATCACCTGGGGTTTTTTTAACATGCAACTAAATCTTTGTGCATGAGCATTTTTACGTTACACCCTATCAAAATGCGGCCAGCATCGAATCTGTCACCTTGAGCTCAGCAGTGCAACGCTGTAAACACTGGCCTATCTATCGCGGTGGGTGCAGGCTTATTCAAAAGAACATTTATTTCATGTGCTAAGGTAGTCGCAGAAGAGTCACATCACAAGTTTTCGGGACTCCGAAGAAACGCTTGCATCGCAGGACAAACTGGCAAAATGGGAGGGTTCGACGGCCTAGGCATAGGCCATCACCGTGTTTGTGATGGTTGAGGAATCATTATAGAAATGCAGAATATAAAACAGTGGCCCACGTGGAAGATGATGTGCTGCAGCAGTACCTGTTGTTCTTTTAATGCTGTGCACGGTCGGCTCAGCTGCGGTTGTAATCGCACTGTACTCACAAAAAACCTATAGCATTGAAACTGCTGACATCCTTTCCGGTTGTGCTTGGGACATTGTCATTTGTGACGAGGCAATGCTTCATGTGACAACGACATTGAAAGAGGGAGGGAAATCCCTCCGTTGAATCTTCAAACCAGGGGCCGAATTCACAAAGCTTTTAATTCATAAGTGATGTTTGCCATTGGCTGGCCACTCATATGATGACTGGTTGGCAGCTGCTCTTACAAACGTCTCTAGTATACAAACTTTTTTGTGAATATAGGCCCAGTTATGTGCATAATTAATAAATATATTTATTTAGAACTGAAAAGAAGTCAGTGTGGTACAAGTTTGCTCTACTTGGTACCTGTACATGGAGTGGTACGAGGCCCCATCGGTGTAGGTTCATGTTACTGTAACTAGAAGAAAACACAGCCTCATTAGCTGCTTTTTGGGTGCACTGTGACATGGCCATGAAATAATTCCTCTCCATCAACTATGCACCAAACTACAAATTAGTTCAAGAACTCCTAATGTGGTAAGCACGTCTGATAATATATAAATGATGTCGGCTCAGAATCGTTCAAAGGTGCCCTGAACCACACCTTGGGTTTGCCGAAAGAAAACAATCCACGCATAGCATACGCTGTTGGGAACATCTCAGCCAAATTTTGCAGTAGTGCGCGGTGTGTGGATCCTGCAAGAGAAGTGCAGAGTCACCTTTCTCTTAAACGCTCTCTTTTGAACAGGAGCCTGTTTCTCACTCTTTTTTGGACACTTTATTTCATAATATAGAAGATTCCCATACATGGCTGCTTTTGGCCAATAGCGTCAATCAAGAAGGGTGTTTGCATCAGTGCACTTCTTACTACAGTTACTGTGCATATTTATTGACTTAGTTTAATAAACAGGCTGAAGTAAACGAAAATCTCCTTTCGAATTTTAATAATTACGTTCTTCCAGAAAAATCCGACTATCATCTGCTCACGCTCCGCCACGACTGCCCTGCTTATTGTTGTAGCCATCGGGTCTTCCTAATTTCAACTAGTTTTGAACACTAAAGAAGCCTCGATCCACACAAAACTTAAGGTCAGACCACAAGCACACTTGCCAGCGTGCTCACTCCTGGCTGCTCCTGGGTAGACACCTAGGCAGACTTCACTTCGTAATGAGAGCGCTTCAAAATGCACAAGATGTATGTGGCTACTATCTGTCTGTCAAGCTGGTGCAGGACAAAGCTAGTCCGTACCACGTAGCACGGCCAGACAGGAGCACATGAGGGCAGCACACACTCTAGCCCTGTTGTGCACAAAGCAAACAGTGCAGTTGCATCTAGCTTGCGGTCTGCTACATAGCATAGATTCCATGGCTGCGACGGGGTGCTTGCGACGAGTCCATTGGCTGAGCGCACTGCAGTATTGGCGGATCGTAGGTGCCGAAATCTAAAATAGTTGCATCTACGTGAACATCCAAAATCAAATTTGAACTGCGTGCCATGATGTTCAGTAGGCAGAGCGTTGTGGTCATGCCCTGCAACTGACGTAGCGTTCGCAGTGCAAATCATTGAAGAGGGAGCGGAAGCACCATAAACAGTATGTATTGCCAATAACTTCGCTTCTGCTGAACACATTGAAGATCTTTTTGTGGCAAAGCGTTTCTGAAATAGTCTAATTTAACTTCAAATCCATTTCTCGCCTTCGATAGAAAGTGGCTCAGGGCCCCTTCAAAACTGACACGGCCGTTTGGTGCTTTGTACAGACAACACAGTCTGTATTGCAGAGACAAGATATGTTACACTCTACAAATAACTGAACGATAAGATAACAGTAATAGTCTAGAATGTCTATAAATGCAACATTCCTAAGCACACACGTACTGTTCTGCTTGCCGATATGTCGTCGTGGTTGCCGTAATGGCGGTGATTGTGGGCGCTTCACTGGGCAGTCTGAAGTCCAGCACCTTTGAGGTGGCTAGGACGTAGGCATCCACTGTCACTGGCGTCTTCACGTACCCCACCGGACTGTGACACGTCAGTAGGAGAGGTGTACTGGCATAATGCAAACACATGAGCAAGAAAAATGTGACAGGGTCTAAGTTTTAGCCCTTCTAAGTAACGGAACTTGCATGTGTGTGTAGCTAGAACTCTGTTGCAGGCTGATTAAAACAGCATCCTTGTCACACAGCTTGTCACACAGCTTGTCACACAGGCGTGTATCATATCGGCCTGTATATATTAGTCCCTCACTGGTCTCAAACCTCAACAGGCAAGGTGCGCACACATGTAAAGCAGCCTACCGGCGCAACTAAATGGTATTAAATCTGTTTGCAAGGCATTAAGCACTGTGGCCTTCAAAAGCAAATTACAGTATGTCTGTGTGCCTTGGGTCACAGTGTATTCTATTTCATGCGCAATATTAAGGACACCACACATACAACGGTACGTGCCACATTAGGGTAGAAATAAACTGCTTTTCGGCAAAATAAATTTGTGGGCAAGGCCGAAAAAGATTATTTTTTAAAACCTTTAATTCTTCTTAATTCTGAACTGTTATGAACCTGAACCGAACCTGAACCGAACCTGAAAACTTTTAGTTTCGACGACCTGGTACTATGCAGTGATAAAAAGCTCTACTAAATGCTCTAAAAATTCTATCTTATTTGTGACTGCCAGAATTGGAGGCAAGCTACATTTTTATGTGTTATAAAATGTGATGAGCGTTTAATTTGGGCGTGCATTTGGTTCCGGGGCGCATACGAATCAGGTAAATACTGCCAAATGAAAATGTGGTGTGTTGAAATGAAGCAGTGGTACTGGGTAATTCGATCAGTTTTGTCTGTCCGGTCAATATCACATTAACAAAAGTCAACTAGAATAACAGAACGTAACAGCGTTAACAGAGAGTAGTAGTCTGGTTATGCGTCAGTTCAGAATTCGTCATAGAACATGTGCAGGGGAACAGTGAACATTGCCTTGCTCCTTGTTTCTCTGCTATGGTTCTGTTATGCATTCTGAACAAGCACAGAGACTTTGCTTTTATCAACAGTCGAGATTGTAAACTATGTGGAGATAGTCATGTTATGATATCTTCTGCTTGCTTCCTTGCAGCTTATACCAGGGGCTGGAATGGGTGTATTCACAGCTGAAAAACAAGAAGTGATAGCAGCTGTTCCCGTAGAAAACCCAAGGACAGACTACGTGCTGTGATATGACCTAAGAGGGCAGCTGCGCAGCATCCGCTGCCTCCATCTCTCCAGTCTTCGAACAGGGATGACAAGTCATGGAACGACGGCATGGCCCCCCCGAGTGCTGCGACGTGCTTCCTCTGGCGGCAGTTGTCGTGGATGGACTGCCATTGCCATGACAACGTATGTTCTAGGGTGTACCTTGCGAACACAAGAGGGGCGACGGCAAGCAAACAGACTACTCAGTGGTGTGACCTGTGGCCCTGTCCCACATCGACCGTGTGACATTGCCATGGTGCTTTGGTGTTTGCACAAAAGAGTGCGGAAGCCTCAGCGGCACATGACATTGCGTGCACATGACTTACTGCTACATTGTCAACATGTGTACATAAGAAGAGAAACTTCTCGCTTGTTTTTACTGAGCAAAACTGTTTGTGCTGCAAGTGATAGTCTCTTGTCCTAGGTTTCCCTGTGCCGCAGACATGGCATGCATGGCAGTGTGCTCTTTTGTACACGCGCATGCGCATCTGTGCCATTCTTTCTAGGTTATTTTGTAATTATTTTGCTTATGGCCATCTTACGGCCCTTTCTTTTTTCTTTCCCCCCTCCCTTTTCTTTTCAATGTATATGTGCTTATAGCTTGCATCTGACTGCTGTTTGGATTCTTATCATTTTTGGCTTGTTTCAAGTAGGAGCAGTAACATGCTTTACCCATTTGGGAAATGACGTTTAGACTGGCTCATCAGGTATCCACACTAACATTATTGTGTGCAGTCCTGTTGTACATAGTCGTTTTTAATAAGCATACTTCATTGAGCATTCGTTTTTAAAGATTACTAGCTTATTGTGCACCTCATCACCTTTGTTTCACAAAGCAAACATCTATAGTATTCGACAGTAATTAATGGGAATCGTAATTAAAATTCATTTTGACAAGCAAGCCTCTTATGATTTGCAAGTTTCATTTGCACTATCACAGTTTCACTGTACGTGTACAGAAATGCAAAAAAAAAGAAGATAAATTTCATAATAAACTACGATAGGCATAAAAGCTCTAATAGCGATGTATTGTATGTACAGTATAAGTGTTTTTTCTCATGACACACTAAGAAGCACCCCAGACCTGTGCGCATGTGTTGGTGCTTACAGAGTCATGCATATTGCATCACTGTTTTACCTTTGAATGCTTTGTAATCCTGTGCAGTTCTGTGGGGAGCTAAAGGTGCAGTGCTCCAGGATGCTATAATATAAAAATCATTTGTGCTCTACCTGTTTTGCATTCCTTTGTTGAAATATTTATTCAACAAATAATAAGCAGCCTAATGCATGAGAAAGTTTTGGAAAATAGATTTTCTGATGGTGTGTGCCTGTAATCTAATACGTACCTTCACATCCTGCGTTCTCATGCAGGCTTTGCAAAAAGCTGACACCAAAGGCAGTGAAATACAAGAAAGGTTTAGCTGGTGCATATGTGTTTTGACATTACTGTATATTTGCGAAATACCAGCTACGAAATGCAAATCTCTGTGCTTGTAGGGACTTCTTGTCATGCCTTGTTCAAGCCAGAATGTGGTAGAATGTTTACGTCATGCAAAATATCCTGGCAGGTAAAAATCTGACACTAGGGAGGTCATGCCACAGTGAAAACTTTTACATTGTTTGATGCAAGTACGTAGCCATAGGAAGCAATAACAGTCCTAAGTGATGTGGTTGAGCATTGTGTCGCCAAATGTCGCCACGAGCACTGTTTTTCGTGTTTCCATGTCAGTGTTCTGCTAAAGCAGTATTGAAAAAATGTAAAAATGTATATTTAGTGGCTAGAACTTTCCATTGGTTACGTGTGGAGAACGTAGAAGCCGTGTCGTAAACCCTTAAAGGGCTCCTCACCATGCCACATATAAAATTTCAGTTATATGCTGGATGTTGTTGCGTGCCCTCTTGGGAGCGTTCTACCATACGAATTTTTCAAATTGGTTCATTAATAGCTGAAACAAATATTTGAGTGCCGCAAACCCATGATTTCAAGAGGCGAGCATCTTCGCCAACATAGGCACTCTCTCTACTTGCCCCATCAGCCTCCAGTAGTGAAATTACTTCCCTGCGTTCTCCCATACAGAAGCTCAAGGATCGCGTGACGCATATGTCACAGGCCCTGCCTTCTTCTTTTTTTTTTTTTTCTCTCTCGCTTATTTGCTGTGCGCCACATTTCCGCTGACGGTGTCGTATACAAGCTGTTGCGTTAGTTTCGTTTCGCGCAGCATACGATTTTGCACGCTGTGCATGAGAACCCCTAGCTAGCGTTGTAAATCAGTGCTACTCGAACAATGAGGCAGACGCAAACGGATCACAAAGCATGATCGCATGCTGGAACATGGTAGAAAGTAACAGTTTTGCTGTCAGAGCGCGCGACTGAACGACATGGAAACAAGCAGGCGAAATGGTAGTACATCTCTTGGTACGGCACGAAGTAAAACAAAAACACTCATACATTCGGTTTGATTTTATTATTTCTCTAAACTTAATTTGTCTATTGAAGCAACAGATTACACAAATAACAGATGTTGCCTTGAATAATTTTCGAAGCTGCTTGTCGCTATTAGCGACATCACAGCACAGACACATATTTAGGCGCATATACTTCACCTCTCTGGCTAGGAGCGCGGCACCCGCGAGTAGGGCAGATGGCGTTTGGTTTGAAATTTCGGCTCTTTCCACAACACATAGCGATGTAATGCTTAGCAGACATGATTGTTAGCACGCATTGTATGCACTGCACTTGTCAGCTCAATATGGCCAGACCTTATAAGGAACCCTTTAAAGGGCCCCTTGCGAAGCTCCACTGCTAATTTTTGTTATATAGCTTTATAAGCCACCGTCTAGGGAATGTTATACTTGAATAATTTTTCAAATCTGTTCATTATTGGAGGAGATTGAAGAAATTGAACTGCCCTGCTACCATGCCACCAGGAGGCAAGTGCTACTGTAAACGGACACGCTCTCCCTCTTTGCCTCAACTAGCGTCCCCAAGCGGCATTCCTTCCCTGTCTTCTCTCGCACCAGAGTCGAGGGACTGCTCATGTTCATGGTCACGTACCAGCCGTGCCTCTTTTCTTTTATGCTGCATGACGCATCGCCAGTGGCAGTATTGCACGTTATGCATTGGATGATTAACCGCAGTTACTTGCCGTGGTTCATGATCTTGCAAGCAGTGTGTATTGCGTATAGGCATTTGTGTATGTGACCTTGGCTCTCACAAAGCATGGGCCTTTTGTTTGAAATATCAACCATTTTCGTGCCTCACAGCTGCTTCATGCTTCGCAGACACGATCACCACCATTGATCTAGGTGCAGCGCTTGTTTGTTTGCAATGCCCAAACATGGCGGGGGGCCCTTTAACAGCCGATTACTGTAAAATGTCCTTTTGCCTGTTGGCGTTAGTGTGACTGAAAGGTGCTGTTGAAAACACATTATGACTTGAAAAGAAAGTGCTACCTTAGAACTATAAGGCCATAACAAGACTTTTGACTAACCCAAACTTATGAGACGTGCTTTAGGTGTTGGAAGAGCAAATGGGAAGGAGTGCAGTTGCATTAGCAGACATGGCTTGATGGGTGACTGCTGCCACCCATCTGGAAGGCTCTTGTGATGCTCCTCTATGCAATACTAATGATTAAATGTGCAGTGTGATTAAGCACTGTGCATTTGTTAAAATGTAGTCGCTCATCGCTGCACATTCATGTAGTTTGCAGAAAAGTTTGTTTGCCCTAGGTTCAGAACTTTTGTTTGAAATTTCATGACGACTGACCATGTCCATAGGCGCTGACTTTCTATTTTCTGTTCTGTACACAGCAGTCAATGTTGTGAAATATACAGAAGATTTCTCTCACTGCTTGGCACTTGCAGCCCAAAAACGGTGCATTGCACATAAAAAAAAAAAAAAGATGGAGGTACAAGCCACATAATTCAGCGTAACACGAAGTCTAATACATTTAGTCGCAAAATATGGCATGTTTATCACATAAAGAAAGCATAGCAGATCTGAGCCTAATTACCACCAAGTGAGCAGAATGTCAAGTACATTTCTGTGCCCAGCGGCCACAGAGCATGCAATGGAAGTGGAGCGCGCTGCATACTGGAAGCACAAAGGTGCAGAAATGTGTAATTTTAGGTGACCATACGTCCATAAGTCGTAGATGTAGGACATGAAGCCAGTTATTTGTAAAAAGCATTGCACATTAAAAACAACTCCATTGTGAAATGCATGGAGTGAGACTCCTATGACCACCCTATACTTGCACAGCTTCTACAACATTGCCTGCTAAGTATTGTAAGTGTCAAGGAAAAAGAAGAAACCACATTAATTACTACTATTGTAATGTGACGTTATGCTGTAAACTGAAACCAGAGCTCTGGCAGATGGAAGCGACTCATTGAAATACTTGAAATACTCATTGAAATACTCATTGAAATGGCCTACCTGTCGTAGAGTACTGGGTCACATTCACTACATATGCCACACTCTTGACGCCTGCTAACAGCGCTACCTTACAAAATACTCGTGTCGGTGCCGTCCTATGCGCTGTGCCACTTCACATTACAGGTGTGTGGGGAAGTCGACTTTTCGATTGACTTGCAAGTCGTTTGCAGGACTGCGGAAGCTGCGGGACTCTTTAGCCAAAACG
Source organism: Dermacentor variabilis (assembly GCF_050947875.1). Lineage (NCBI taxonomy): Eukaryota > Metazoa > Arthropoda > Arachnida > Ixodida > Ixodidae > Dermacentor > Dermacentor variabilis. Next base: position 126,612,345 of record NC_134569.1, read on the forward strand.
ACGGCCAAATGCCCCGCGAGACGTATTCACCTGCGCCACGTCATCTGATGAATGCCTCAACAATTCACAGTATATGGCTAACATGTCGCGTATTACTGTATGTATCATGTACCAAGCAAAAATAGAACTCTATAAACCCACCAATAATTGGACAGTTGCGCCCAAAATTATATTCCGCTGTGCAAGGATATTACCTGTGTACGCCTCGAACCTTCGAAGGGCAGTGCTGCAAACAACTTGTGAGATGGAGTTTAGGGTTTGCTTTCTTCCATATCTTTGAAGTCCAGTTGTGAAACCCGGTGCACAAAAGAAGAAGACGTTGCGTACTTGTAGCATGGTTTTTAACAGATAGCGGGATGGCACATTGGAAAGTGGTTACAGGAAAAAAAAAAGAAAGTGGTTTCACGCACGTTTGCAAATATACATTGTTGTCTAGAATGAAGTTGTTTGCATGCTTATACAATATTGCTCAACTGCATGGTTATACAGTTTTACTCAAGTTGCACACTAATTAGCCATTCCAATCGGTTCCAGCATTGGAACCAGCAAATTCCAGCAATAATGTTCCTTGTGGGGCCACTTGCTTCGAGCGTACAAAGTGCCAAAATTTGCTTTCAGTGCTTCCTCTTGTAGACGGTTGACATGCCCCATACCACCGCATGTCTTCAGCCTGGCCTTTTGAAGAAGTTTTCCCTATAGACCGACCTTTTGGTGCTTTAATAGAGCCTGTGTAAATGTGCTTATTCTTTACTGCGAATACTGGACATAGCATGCAGAGGCTTTGGCACTTGTTTAAGGTGCATGGCTAGGTGCTTCTCTTTCAGAAAGAAACTGATCGAGCATGTTCAATCAAGAACGAGGAAGATATCAGGTGTTCCCTGCCTTGACAGTCATTGCTTCAGAAGCCAAAAAGGATGCAGAGAGGAAACAGGAGTTTGGCTACTTGAAGTCGCACTTCGTAACCAGTGATGCATACAATCAAACCTCGACATAACACAGGAAATCCAAAATGATTCTTGGCAACATCAGCAAGCAAAGAATGTGCGCGTGCAATGATTATTGTTTATAGCAGAAGTACGACATTCACTCAATTCTAACACACCTTTTTTTCCGTAAAGATGAACCAAAATGTGACATGCATGTTAGAATAGAGTACGAAGCCAAAAATACAATAGGTGGCATTGAAATCCCGCACCCTCACCTTTAAAGGCCATGCATCGCGAAACATAGGTGCCAGAAGCTCCTGCAAGCACCACAAGTTCTCATTGGATGCCATCTAAGCTGGTGTCCAGATCGCACCTCATTTTGAAATTTTCCCAATTCGGCATAAATTGCCTTTTCGCTCTCAGAATGAAAATCTGGTGAGGGAACAATTCTGGGCATCGCATTTTCCATTTCTCGTCGTGGAAAGTTGGGTGCACATTACCACTGAGGGTGCATTAGAATCAAACAAACTGCATTTTTGTGCTGCATACAACTTCATTGTAATGAAATTAGACTGTACCTTTGCTTCATGTTTACAGAGTGATGGTTTTCCCATGTAGCGTGGCCATTATTGCTGCTGACCTCAGCACCAGCAAACTTTACAATTTCTTTAGTGTGGTATAACTTGGAGGAGTAAAAAACAAAAGGCAGATATTTTTATATTTTGGATTTTTTTCCATTTTCAGTGCAAGCAAATTCTTTTGTTCATGCTTTTCGGATGCTTCACAATTTAATATAAAATTTATCAAAAATTCTGAGCCTATTTAGTACAAGCAACTTTTTCGTTGCTTGTACTAAAAATGCAAGTGATTAAGGTAAAGTTTCATGTATCACAGTACATATTGCAACTCACTTCTCTAAATAAAACGACAACACATTAAGAGCAATGAAATGAGCACATTTTTTGGGGATAAAGACAGAGTTAACGTAGTGCACATACCCATAAAGCTACAGTACTTGCTAGCACAATTTATGTTCATTTAACTCATTTTCCTATGGAAACTAAGGTGTTCTTGTTGAGACATATACTTTGTGTACAAATGTGGAGTGCGCTTCATTGAAGACAAGGATGTTTGTGGAAGCTTTTATTCATATATTTTCCTTCCAAGGGCTTCTAAATCTGTCAACTGCAAGGCAGAATCACTAACAAGGAAATATTGCATGAGAAAATGCATGTCATCACTATCTGTGTATCATCACAATTTGCATAGGCAGTATGTGTAACTACACTACAGAAACATTTTACGATTCAGAACCCTGATATTAAATTACCCCTGAAATTTGGGGTAGTGGCTTACTAGACAACAAACTTTCAAATTCGCAGATCTTAATTTTCAGCTAAGACAATGGTGAGAGTCATTTGGAACAACTAGCATTATCTTGAGAACTCACTACGTTTCTGTAAAACAAACTAATGGGAAAGAACTTGTGAAAGGTGTGATCCACATCAACACACATAAGTTATTAAGCTTTACACAGCCTTGTGACCGTAAGTTGTGAATCCTGGGCACCTTAGTAAATACATGTGCGTAGTACAAGTTGAAGGAAGCTTGTGTTATATTGTGCCAGGATTGACTAGAATGGTAGCAGCAGGTGGAGAGGCTGAAGAGCCAACACTTGCAAACCTTGAAATGTCTCAGACAGTGACAGCTCTGCTCAACAAAGCAGCACAGCTGTGACAAAAGTAATGACAAGAACCACTATGGTATGTGCAGCTTCATATATGAGCTTTGGGCTGAACACAGTCAGCACAAAGAGGTGATACCTCTGGATCACCATCAACACCAAGTACCACGCAGTGGTGGCTAACTTGGCCAACAAGAACATGCAACACACCAGTAGCCGTGTCCTACCATGGTCCCGCTTAAGGTCTTGATTTTGGGGCTGCATGAACCACTTCCAGAACATAAGCAACCAGAAGATGAGACTACTGTATGTATGAGATACCATTAGGAGACCAACTAGAAGTGGATTATAACTGCCCACTCCAACATAGCCAGCTGAAACGCTTATAGTGGACAGCTTGTTGGAGTTTCCCTGATGAAAGTGGCAGCACATGCCAAACCAAAAGTACAGCAGTGCTCTGTAGATCGCAGTCAAGGGAAGCTCGCTTAACAGATTGTTAACAGCATTCTCCAGGACAATGACAAGTGCAAACATGGGGACATTCTGAGGCACATGGAGGAGCAGACAGAGCAGAACCCATGACTGAATCACAGCTATCAGAAAGTCGCAGACGTTGCCCGAGCGGTACTGCTGGAAGACGCCAAGGACCACCAGAAGGGGCAGGTACCAGTAGAAGTTTTCAACGCCTTCGGCATCACCGTAATATATAAGCTTCATCTTGTACAGGCACAAGTCTAACAGTGCGAGGTAGAGGAGGAATGAAGAGAACTGCTTCCCTTGGCGCACAGACGTCACGATGACTGCCACGATACCCGCAAGAATGAGAAATGCCAGTATGTGACGATGGCTGTTCTCGCCAAGCCAGTCTCCTATGTCGGGAACGTGGGCCCACTTGTCACCAGTACTGTTCCACGAGCGGAGTACCCTGAGAAAAGCCATGACGTTAAAGCCCTTTCTGAAAGTGAGCAGCGGGCTATGTACACTGAGGCGAGAGTAATAGAAGCACAGAATCAAGACAACAGTCGCTGTGACAAAGTACCATGTAAGGTGTTCTTCCTCAATAAAACTGGAAGACACAAAGCTGATTCCATGAAGGATCGTACAAGCAATAATGAAGAGCTGTGGAAACTCTGGAATCTCGAGACGGTAAAAAGGCCAGAATAAGAACGAAGTTGTCAGGGCCGTAACTGTGGCTGAGAGCAGTGACAGAAGGCCTGACCAGGTACCATTACTACAGCTCTGACTGGATGGGAAGAAGGCACACAATGTGGAGTACTCGAAGAAGGCTAGCATTGCACTTAGGACAAAGGCGGTCTGACGTATCTGGGGAATACGATGGCTGTAGCCCTGAACCACAGACAACATCATCATGAATAATGTCAGTGAACCTTTCAGTGAGACTGATATGCCAGTTCCCACAAGCGTCATATCAACCACAGTACTGGCACTTAGAAGGGCACTCTGAATGTCAGACATAATGTTCAAGAACAATGATTGTCTTGCTGCAGCTTCTTCCCGAGTGCTGTTCTGGTTACTGTAAGTTACATTCAGGAATGTGCATAAGGCTTCCTTAGCCTGCACAAAAAGCTTGCTGTCACTTCCAAACTCTGTTTGATACACAGTAAGCAGCTGCTGCAGATTGTACTGTAGGAGAAACAGTCGCTCCGCAGTTGTGTAGTTGGCAGCACCAAGGACAGCTGGCACGGCGATTCCAAAGCTGCCCTTTGGAATAGGAAGGCCCATGAGAAGGCTCAGTGTAGGAGCGACGTCTACCTGAGCCACTGTTTCTGGGGCTGCCGTCTGCCAGGGGTCAAGCGTCCATCCACGCGTTGGGATCAGTATAAGTGGAGTCATAACTTCAAGTTCGGAGCTGCCGCCATGGTTTCCCGCTGTGGTCATGCCGTGGTCTCCCGTAACCAAAATGAGGTGGCTCTCATCTGTCCTTTTGCTCAAGGACCCATGTATCACAGACAATATATCATCCATCTCGGCGAGCTTGCGGTCGACGAGTGGTGACGACGGGCCGTGGGAGTGGCCGATGTGGTCGAGTCCCAAATAATGCAGGACAAGGACGTCCCAGTCACGAGCCTCCATCTCGGATGGCACGTGCCGCGACACATTCCAGTCCACCTCGGTGTAGTCCGAGACGAAGAAGGAAGTGGTGCCGTCATGACGATCGAAGTGGCCAGGTAGTATCCTTAGCCAGGTGTCGTCGCCGTAAAAGGCGACGCGAAGGCCTGCAGTGCGCGCCTGGTACACCCAGTTGTCCTCGCTGATGACAGCTGCGTTCAGGTTGAGCACAACGTCGCCGAAGCCTGGCACCGTGCCGGTCAGCAGCGTCTTGATGCGCGGCAGCGTCACAGTGGGCGAGTAACCCTGACAGCGGTACAGTGCCGCTCCGTTGCTTCGAAGCAGGGAAGCGACGAAGGGCATAGAGTTGGGGCGCGATGCAACGAAGTCTAGCCGGAGCGCGTCGATTAGAACGAACACCAACTTAAGCTTCCGTTTAGCGGCAATTGCTGTCGCCGGTTTGGCGGCTTCAGACACTCCGCATAATTCATAAGGATAATTTACTTCCTCTGCGGACGAGTGTCCTGCCGGTTTCTTTACAACACCGAAGAAGCCACACCCGAATAGAGCCAGCCCGATCATATAGGTGATCGCGACGAACCAGAGAATGCACCATTGCTTGGTGTACATGTTGGGTTCTTCCCGTTTTCCGCTGCAGTGAAGTATATATGGCCCTACACGAAGAAATCAGTTTTGCTTTGAAGGGATAGGACTGTTAAAATACGGTAGTTCTGGCATTTTCATCCAACCGCTCATGGTGGGCTGTCTCTGGCCTGTGTGAGCGCTATCGGTGTGTATGCACAGCTGGTTTTTGTGTCTGTATAGCGCTAGTTTTAGTTCCAGTACGCCGACTACAGCTTGACCGGCATTTTTCAATCGATGTTGCGCTGATGTAGAGTGCGAAAAATTGAAACGAACATTCCGTGGCGTTCATTTGAACACGTGCAATCACATGAGGCGTCACAAGTCTACAGAAATGAGTGATTCGACACAGCGGTCGCATTTTCTAACTTCCGCGCTATCATCTTGAGAAGGGTGCATCTCCGGCATCTGCGAAGCTCGCACAGTCGAGGCGCGGACCATCAACCGCAGCCAATTCCGACGAATAGAAATGCAACTTCAAGAGCGCGAAGCACGACGGAACTTCATTGTCAGTTGGCATCTGTAGTGCTTGTAGTACGAAATGTGAAGTCACAGAACACCTGTGGTAAAGTCACGAAATACAAACTTGTACATGAACCAGCTACACGCCCCGGATCGGCATGACGCAGTGGGTGTGACGACGGCCAACTCCATTTTGCACGAGATGCTCAGAGCCAAGTCAGAGCCATGCTACTCAGAGCCACTCGGAGCATCATGAACCAATATACTCAAGGCGACCGGTTTGAGTATAGATCCATATTGAGGGCAATCCGGCACGCAGCGGGAAAACTAAAACAAAAAAAAAAAACAAATGTAGGAGCATTGGTAGGAGTGGCTGTGACCTGTATAGTATGGCTTTCATAATAGTAAAACGTGTCAGGAAGCGATACATAGACATCTTGTTTTTGAAAAACGCTTTCCAACATCGTACAACTCTGTCAAAACATTACGTGTTCGGCGGCTGTGGTAACTTCCGAGATCGGAGACGGCCTTACTAGGTTGGCTAGTCTTACGGAGACATGCGCACTTAACGCTACTCTGTTCTTGCTCAAATCTCGCAGAAAAGAATAGATGTATTAACTCTATGAAGATAACATTTTATGATTTGGATTGTTCAATATAATACTTGGCCCTGTTATTGGTCTGGTTTCCCAGAAAAATAACGCCAGGTTAGCCACGTTGCATTCGTCGATGTCCAAACAAGGCGTCTATGACGTCACGTGGTCGTTAAAATATATAATATTGTGGCTTTTGAGATTAACTATCACTATTCGTTGGTGGCTGCGATGCGGCCATTAGCAAAGATGCAGGCGAAGGCCAATTTTTTTGTTCTTGAATATTAGACACCTAAGAGTGCAAAGTGCATTATTGAACGATCCAGGCCATAATATTCGATATTGCCGCGAAATTTGAGCAAGAACAGAGCAGCGGTAAGCGCATAATCATTTTTTAAATTATCGTATGCGCAGAGAATAGTAATTTCGGAGGCCATTGTTTTAGCATGCCGCAGTTCCGGTTTCAGCGCCTGCTGTTGCTGTAGCACAGAAAAGCAACGTTTTTACAGCTTGTACATATAAGCTTGTTCTACGTCTCGCGAGTTGGCGTCCAGGTCGGGGTTGTACATAAATCCCCATATGGAGATGCAGCCTGGACCAACGTTTGCTTGGGCGCTACTAGTTGTAGTGCATATCTCAAGTTAGACTTTGCTCCGCTGATAAAGTTTTCAGCATAGAATATGATAGAAGGCCTGGCTAATTAGCATGAGCGAACCTCGTAGTAGTACTTTATGGCCAAGGTGGTTCAATGGAAACATATGCGGAAGTGCTGCGTACGTGTTTCCATCAGGCAGCAAAAGGCGACGATATCACAGACGCGCAACCGGTCGCCTGATATCATAGGAAACTTTTTGCTCTACATCCTGTTCAATTCCTCTGTATACTTCGATACTTTATTATACGAAATACAAGAGAGAAGGGGTTGGCAGCGAAATGGAGGAAATCCCATATGTCGCAGAAAAAAAAAGAGAAAAAAAACGAAAGAAAGAGACAGGAACATGGAACATGGATACTTAATTTTTTCCCCTTTTTTGTAGTTTCGGAGTGGTGAAATATGTGCAGTTTCCCGTCACCATGCATTATATATATTCACTCGTGCTCCAGCATGCAGTTCTTGTTGTTTGCACATCTCTCCGTGACGTCTTTTAAATCCCAATGCTTTCTCCGCAATACTTGGCACTGAGGAGATGGAATAGGATAAAATCGAATACAGCGCCTTTGCGTTCGTGCTGTCCTCTTGCGTTTGGCCTCCGAGTCTCCGACATCGCCTGGCATGGTCTTGACGGTCATGCTACATTTAGCGCCATTCAACCTACACTTTCATAAGTATCATCATCATTATTATTGTCATATTTTATGTTCACTGCAGGACGAAGGCCTGTGATCTCCAATTGTCACTGTCCTGCGCCAACAGATTCCAGCTAGCGCCTGCGAATTTCTTAATTTCATCACCCACATTCTGTCGTCATCGACTGCGCTTCCCTTCTCTTGGTACCCATTCTGTAACCCTGATGGTCCACCGGTTATCTAACCCATAGAGTTTCCTACAAAAAAATTTTTTTTGTAGGAAACTCTATGATCTAACCTACACATGACATGACCTGCCCAGCTCCATTTCTTTCTCTTAATGTCAATTAGAATTCGGCTATACCCGTTTGCTCTCTGATACACACCGCTCTCTTCCTGTCTCTTAACGCTACGCCTAACATTCTTCGTTACATCGCTCTTTGCGAAGTCCTTAACTTGTCTTCGAGCTTCTTTGTCAGTCTCCCGATTCCTTCCCCATATGTCAGCATGGGTAGAATGCATTGATTGTACACCTTTCTTTTTAATAATAATGGCAAGCTTCCAGTCAGGATCTGACAATGTCAGCAGAATGCGTTCCAACCCATTTTTATTCTTCAGTAAGTTTCCTTCTCACAATCAGGGTCCCCTGTGAGTAATTGAGGTAAACCTACTCTTTGTCAGAATCTAGAGGCTGACTGGCGATCTTGAACTCTTGTTCCCTTATTCGGCTATTGATCATTATCTTTGTCTTCTGCATACTAACAATCTTCAACACCACTCTTATACTCTCTCTGTTAAGGTCTCGTGATAAAGGATTTTGATCCCTGCGCAGGGATCGAGGCGCCTCCTAAAAATTTCTTTCAGTAACCCAACACGACGCATCCCAGCAGAGAACGGTTACGTAACTACAAGACAACCAATTGCCTTGTTCGGGTGTTAAGTGATATCGTCAAGTTTCGCTATGGTTATATTTTGAACCAATAAGACAGGGCGTAGCTGCATTGTGTGCCAATCAGAGCTGACAGTATGGCGGAGCATAACAATCGTTCCGACTAAAACCTAAAGCCCTTCCGTCCACGCGCATATAGAGCGGTTTTACTTCTGACCATGTTGTCCATGTCTTGACTGGTCTGCCTGCATGCTTGTTATGTGAAGCTGCCCTTCCGCACAGCCGGTCAGTACTTTGGTCAGTACTGTCATTGCGGTCTGTACATGCGTTGTGCACTCCCGACGGCTCTAAAAATGTTCCACACCGGCCGTGTTTTTCGATTTGAACTTGTGAAAAGTGACGGTAAGCGGCGCCACTGCCGCGTGCTCTACGGCTCTACGCCGTCTACGCGTCCTGAAAGGCGTACTCTCCTCCTCTGTGCTCTCTTAAAAACCCGTGCCCTCTTCCACGACTAGGCGCTGCTCTAGGGAAGGCTGGCGAAGGCGGAAGGAAAGAGACGAAGCAAAAAGAAAGTACATAGGAGATCGTTCTCTCTTTTCTCACTCCTTCGACTACTCTCGCCTCCAGTGGCGCTAGGGTAAACATGGCGGACCTGTGCGATCGGGTTACTGCAGTTTGTAGATTTGTTGACCTTTAGGTTTTGTGGCCCCTGGGAACCGCGGATCCTCACCGCGCTCGATATGAAGGACCAACTTGGGATTACACACACCAGCCATGCAGTCCACCGTGAGCCCTTTACCAAAGGTAAGCCTCGTCGACGGCGTTGAACGAACGAAAAGGGAGCAGTACCACTCCGTGGGGCTGGCTGACACATCGTGCGGACAAGCGCGATCAATAGGAGACCGTCTTTCGGTTTGTGGCCCCTGCGATGATACCCGACAACACCGCGTCCTGCCCGACGTTTCTCCGGCAACAGCCCTGTCGCGAGTACTTAGCCGACGTAGGAAACGTCTGTACGAAAGAGCCGATCCGGGTCGTGCCCGTACTACGCGATGCGCCGCCGCAGCAGCTAGCCGTCCAAGCGGGTCAACGTGATCGAATGAAACGGCCGCCGCCGCAGTAGGTATGCGTCGCGCACTTCGAGACTGATTTCAACGTTTCGGTTTCATTGGCTCGCACTGCTGCGGCTGCCGGGAGCCTTAATAAACTGGGTCGCGGCGATCTGGCTTGTGGTCGGCCCAGTGGCAGTCCGGAAAGAAAAGTGCCAACCGCTCACTACCGGACGCCGCGGTCGAGCTCGTCAGTCGGTGTGGTAAAGGCGTACGCGCGACGCGGTGGACGCGTCGCCGTACCTAAAATTGTGCGCCTTTGAGTTGATTTATTTTCTTGTTTTTTCGAACTCGTATTCGGGACTATGCGTTCCCCACCCCACTTTTGTCGGGACTTCATGTCGTGGAGGGGAAACGCGGTACCTTCTTGCGCGGTCCGTGCCGTGTAGTTCGTGCACGCGTGGTTCCCACAGCGTGCGCCGCTGGCTGAGTCGCTGTTGGCTCGGAGAGGCTGTCTAGAGAGTTGAGAAAAAAAAAGAAGTTTTCGAAAGTAGATCAATACGCTCGTGCGAGCGCGCTGCGCAGTGTCCCCCACCACCCCACGTGAACGGCGGTGAGCGGGGCTCGTTTCTTCGTCGGCGCTCCCTTCCTCTGCGCCTTGTCAGGATGAGGGTCGCTGGGCTTGCAAGGGGGCACACAGGTTAACGGTATTTTCGTTTCCTTTTTTTTCTTGTACCCCCCCCCACCCCCCTCCTTTTCGGCGACGAGACTCGCTTTTGTGCCTTTTCGCCTTGAAGTTGGCGGCTGCCTGGCAAGAATGTTCCGCCGCGCTCCAGGGATCGTTTCGGACTGAACGACCTGCCGGCAATGCCAGCGAGCTTGTCCGAAACGACGTGCGGCGCAAATTTTTTTGAGGGACAGGCTCGAGTGAAGCGGCGAGGCCGCACTGTCTCGCTCGCGATGCGGCGGCACGAGTCTAAAATAAGTGGGGGACGGAGGCAGACGATGAAAATAGAAAGAAACACGAAAGCGCGACGCGGTTTTCGTTCTTGCAGCTTACCTGCTGCCAGCAGCGTTGTTGCTTTGCGTGTTCCCTTCCTGCTTTTCGAAGCGAGAGCAAGCGTAACCCGATAACCGCGTGGTTCGCGCGCCAGAGAATTCTTGTGCCACGGTGCCGCGTTTGTTTCTTGCTCTCCCGGTGGAAGCGCGCGCGCGCGTCCCGTCCTTATGTTTTATTTGTCGCTGTTCTATTGGGCGTCGAACCCTAGAAGCGAAGCAGCGACAACAGTCGTAAAATATAGCAGCAGTCGGGTCCTTTTCGTCCGCACGCTGGAATTCGCAGCGGCTGCTTCTGCTGCTGCTGCCCGGGTCGCGGCAAACTCGAGCGAAGTACAGCGACGCTGCCGGCAACTGGTTTAGGAATGCACTGAGGCAGAAGTGTGCGAGACAGCCCCCCTCGCTTTGGTTGTGAACCGTGCGCGTCTAATTGCGCATTTTTTTTTTCATCCTTATTTTGATTACCTTCCCTGCGGTACTACTCGTTGGGCGCTGTCGCTCGCAGAAGACCCGTTGGAATGCGTGATCTGCGACGTAGACACGAGACAACTGCACGCTGTCCCCTCTCCGGCAAACTACAATTCAACGTCCTTCCCCTCAAACGCATGTGTTTTATTGAGCGTCGTTTCTCGTCTTTCCGTTGTGCTTTAATGGGAGTATTGGCCTGGAGTACGTTTCGGCAGCTTGCCGTGTATTTTCTTCTTTTTTTCTTTTCATCTGTGCGCTGACGTCAAGGATCACTGGGCATTTGATGCGAAGGAGAAGTGGGTTTATTCTGCTCTGCCAGCTTCTTGTCGCAAACGTGGCATGTGTGGTCATGGGTATACGCTTCTCGTGCGCCAAAATCATGTGCCGAGCTTCTGTCATTCGAAAAAAAAAATAATATATGTACAAATAAAACATAACTTCGGTAACATTTATGGGACACTAGAGACAAAAATAATTTGAGATGTATTACTACATTACTATTTTATAATACCAAAATTCAATAACCTCTCGTATCGTTGGAACAGGCTTGATGAGCCGGAAAAGTCGCGAAGAGCGAAATGCTGGTGGTGACACCACCTTGAAGTTTCCGCGCCAGCTTCTCGTGGCGTCGTGGATATTGAAAATGTCATCTCGGGCCTAGTTAATCATTGATAGCTAAACGTGGGCTCTAAAGTACTGTAAAAGAACCAAAGGCTGAACAAGAACTTTAGTGAGCCACAACGTCTCAAAAGCGACCATTTACTTTGAAATCCGTGACGTCACCCTGGCCTACCGGCGCTGGGTTTTCTGCGCGAAATTCGAAAAAAATTGAGGTTCGACGTTCATTTTCTCTCAACCCGTTTACCGCGAAATTAACGAATATAGAGTTTCGAAAGACTGCGTTGTCAGTCCAAGTGTTTCACTTTGGTCTCCACGTGCTCGATTGCTACATAAATGTTGAACCGATTTCACTTAATGTCCACATCTGCTTGACGGTCGCCCATGTTCCTGACAATGCAAGACTCAAAGAGCCCTCAGTGAAAAAAAAAAAAAAGAAATGTAACAACAGTCCGTTAGCTAGCAGGAAGCGTGACGCCACAATGGAGTATAGCTACCGACGTAGGCACAACGTATGCAATGCTCTCGCTCGTTGCTTGACGCAGTTTCGGGAGCGAATTTAGCGCCGTTTCTCCGAATAAAGCCCGATGTGATTGTTCAGCCGTAGGCGCCTTTTGTGTGCGTAGTAGCGCACATTTGCGTCATCAGTGAGGGATGACAGCGCTCTGCAACCTTGGCCGCGTTCGCTAATGTCTCGCCTTAAATAACGCGCTCACGAATGGTTATGGTTCGAAAAGAGCCCTAGAATGGATACACACTAATGCGTTTCGGGTTGCCGGAGCACGGGCCACTCGGCTGCACGGCGGGTGGCTCTCATGGTCAATGGCCTGACAGGCTGTGCGGTGCGGTAATGACTCTCGGGCGAGCTCATAATGTGACGGACAAGCGGCTGCAATGCTCGTCGTACCTCGTGGCGCTCAATATAGCATAGACAATGACACATTTTTTTTTAACTGACCCCCCCCCCCCCCTACGCTGCTTTGTTGTGTGTTGTTATTCGTAAATTGCTATAGGTACCTCAAAGTAACAGGCAAAACTTAGTTATATTTCTCTGATTAGTCGGTTGTGCATTTCGATTTCTCGTGCAAACGAAGTCTACGTCTCTTCGAGTAATCCAGTTCAAGGGCTAGAGTCGTGCCACCTGCCGCAGGTGATTTTGAAAAAAATTCCTAGCACCCGTTTGTGAAGGGACAAGGCCTCTACACACACACACACACACACACACACACACACACACACACACACACACACACACACACACACACACACACACACACACACACACACACACACACACACACACACACACACACACGCGCACACACACACACACACACACACACACACACACACACACACACACACTGGCAAGTGTCAGAGCTCCCTATACGATTTGCTGTGCTCGTTTGCTGTAATAATTTTCTACGAAACTAGTTTCGATTTCTGTACCCGCGAGGTTGAGTCATGACGTCATGAAATACTGGCTAGCTCAGTTCGTGCATTCGCTGCCCACAAAGGAGCGCATTTGTCCTTTCCCTATCTACTTGTATTTTTTTTTTTTTTTTAGCAACGTCATCATATCTAGAGTTATAGCTACACCTATAGCGCCAGCCGATTTTGCTAGCTCTGTGTCCTGACGTCGCCATAATGTCGATGACACCAGATCCGGCATTTCGAAATCCGAAGTTTGGTATCAAATTTAGTTTAAAAAAAAATCGTGTTTCCCAATCTTCGTACTTTGCCAGTTGTCTCCCGTTTACGTGCGAGAATACTGTTGTGCAGTTTTTATACAATTCCGAAAATGTGTCCGCGCCCCTTTAGAAAGGGAGAATAAAGATTAGTGTTAAGCTGCGTTATGAAAATTACACTTCTGCGATAGATAAGCGAGCACTCTTTAAAGAGTGATATTGGTCAGCCTTAAAAGAACGCGAAAACGAAAAACCAGTGGCGACGCCACCCTGAAGTTCGGGAACCAACTCGTCGTGGCGTCATGGATTTTGACGGCGACTACTCTGGTCGAGTTCAGTCTTAGTGTGACGTACCGTCGCTAAGGTATCGCGCGGAATAATAATTGATTGACTCCATTATTAACCATTTTCCTCCAAATTAATGGAAATGGGATTTCGGAAGCATCAGCCTAAACTGATTTGCTCTTCTGGTGTCCCTTTTTGAAGGGACACTACATGAAAATAATAATCCGGGATAGATGGTTGGAGTATTTGTTTCGAAGTGCATCATCGTTTCCTGCGTCGCAAACCGCATACGGCGTTGTTGCGTATAAAATTTACGCCGAAGTTCTCGCAGTTGCTTTTCAATTTGAATTGCCCGCGCCGAAACGGCGGAGAAGACGTAATCCTCGCGTGACCTCCCTCTCTGCCGCTTTCCGTGAATCAGCCAGTGCTGTCGTCAGACGAGATGTGCCGTAGTATTAAACGGGTGGCGCCGCTCCTATTTTCCATTTTCTCTCATTTTACCGCTTACGGAAGCTCCGTTCTCGCCAAGAACGAGGAATTCGTTATTACGGAAGCCTATATACTCTTTCCAATATAGCTTGACTTAGTATTTTCCTTTAGTGTCCACGTGCGTATCTCAGTGGCCCAAGCCGACAGCGCGCGCTGGAAGACGTTACTCCGTGAAACGTACAGTCAATCACAAAATTTTGCGCACCACGTGATCTGAGAAAAAAAAAACTGAATATCTCCGTAGCCTCGCAACGCAGCCTGATATTCGCATTTCCGGCCTCTACTAGCGTATTGTACGTGTAGACTGGGCTGTGGTGCTATGTGATGGACACACCAGCTACACACTGTAAGACCACGACATTGCTGGATTCCGCCATATTTGCGCGTCTGAGCTTGTCAGAGAAAATGCGAACCCTAATGTAAAGGAATCGGGGAAGGCATTCGTCCTGGTCCGGGATTCGAACCAGGAACCAACTCCTTTCCTGGGTGGTTGCTCTACCATTTGAGCTAGCTAACCAGGAGTCTGGCTGATCTCAGAGCGAGGGCGGATTAATCGACAACTCGATACACTTCCGCAGAACTTGTCTGCCATATTCAGCGTCGCATTGCTTCGAGACTGCGCTGCCGTATTCTTGCCGTTAAATTTCTATTTACAAATCTCTGATCTGGCTGTGTCCCGCTTGTGTTTTTTCTGGAAGGTACCTGAATCTATCAATATATATATATTTGTTTCTATCTTGCCACCGATCTTCAAGATCATGAAAACTTTCAGAAATCTTGGGCTACGTTGGCGTTTACGCTGGACTTCAACCCCAGGGACACCTGTATTGCAGTTCACAACTTTATTAGCGACACAAAACGGCTACCTCGATAAATTTCTGAAATTGTCTATCGCTTTTATTTTCAGTTCATTTATTTGTTTTAAATTATTTTATCGAAAAATTCATCCTAGCTTTCTCCTCATTTCTGCATTTCTTAAATATCTCAGTCATACTCTACAACTCTAAAAACTTAATTTGATTTTAATTAAATAAAAACACGCACTCGCACGCGCACTTGTAAAACCACCTGCTTCTTGGTCAATAGAGAGTTTTAGAATAGGGGCCCCAAACGTTTTGGGCCCCGAAGAAGTAGCGTCGAAGCCACTGCGCATGCGCGAGACGCAAACTGCGTTTGGGGTTTGCATTGGGAACGCTATTTCACCGATTTAGCGGGAGCCCTAATAGCGGCCCCAAAAGCTTTGCGTTAGCAAACATGGCGGCACCCATCGAAGCGACGGCTCTGACCTAGCACCAAAGTGCGTTCGATTCGTGGTAACGCGTTAAGTTCGCTAGCTAGAAGTGACTGTGGTTATCGCTTTCTCTCAACTAGCGTGTGTTATGAAGATTGATTCATTAGACGCTGCCGATTCCGAATTCGATTGTGAATTTTATGGCTCGTAGGCCCAACACGGCTGAGCTTGGCTGATGAAGGAGGCACGTAAAGTTGGTTTGCTCAAAACTGAGCGCAACTAATTGTTTGATGCTTACAGAATAACCTCTAAATTGTAATTAAACGCAAATACACGCAAACCAAAATTACTATTCCTATCATAAAATGGTATAGTTTATTTAACTATTTCTAATAGCTTTTCTTTGACGCCGTAGTGGCGCTGTCAGCGCAAGACGCTATCCTCAAACGCAAAACCCTATTCTAAAACTCTTCAGTCGTGGGTGCCCCAATGCCAACACCCGCAAAGCTCTTTGGGGGCCCAAACTATTGGGGCCCTGTCAAGGATTGGTGGTGAGCTAGTCGCACTCTCCGAACCGGAGGGGATGGGGTGACAACAAACCCACCCCGCGTGCGTTTAGTGAGGGTTCGACTGCTGACCGGCGATAAGGTCCACGCCTGATCGACCGCGAACCAGAGGCATGAGACGGGAGGCGACGTCGTACAACACACACACTTAATTTAATAAAATGAAATCATGCGCGAGACATACTGGAAAGACATACAAATTACCAGCAGCGGAGACTAGTTCGCGGAAGGCGTGCGGGTCACACGACACACGCCCTGACGCGAGCTCGCGCGACACTAAGCCCACCACGTGGTAAATCATTAACACTCGCGAAATACAATAAAATACGCGACACAAATACAAAATACGCGCGACAATAAATAGGGCAAACACTAAACTACCAGGACATATAAGAAACAACACGCGATGGATAAAAAAAAGGAAAGATTAAACGCGATTAGAAAGAGAGTCCGGCGGAAAGTTCTGAGAGCGGCCCGGAACACGAGGCTTATCTGGGGCGTGCTTGCCGAGGTCCCGATCTGAAGAGCGTCGGGCTGCTGCAACCTCGCTGCCGAAGATCCTGACGAACTTGCACCGTCTGTCGCTCGACCGGCGAAGACTTCGGCCTGGAGATCTCAGCCTGCCGACCACATCTTCAGCTGTTCCCCGGTGCACGACCCCACTCCTTCGTCCTCCAAGCTGCTCTGCCGCTCGCCAAGCCGCCTCGTCCCTCCGCCGCGCTCAGGCGACGCACGTGACCAAACCGGTCTGGCGAGCTCGGGACAATGGGAAGCTCGCTTCCCCATCGCCGTTCAAGCGGCGTTGCTGCTGCTGCGGCAATGGCGGCCATCTTGAGAGGAGCGCGGGCATGCACTCTGTGACACCACCCCGACGACAAGAATGTTATTCTAATAACATTCAAACTAACACATAGTCATGCACGCGCACCTTAAGGAGACCGCACTCGACACGTTCTCGAAGGTCACGCGCACAATCACGTCGTCGCGTGGGTCACGGCTCGTGAAGTCCTCCGCACAAGGCACTTCGCCGCGCACATCGCCGCCTCGCTCTCAGCCAGTCAGTGCACTCCGCAGCCAACTACACACTGATAAAACAAAATGACTCAAAACAGCTGCTAAAAAATTGATATGATACTGTACTGTTCCCCTTGGGTCGTGTGACTGGTGCAAACCACGGCAGAGCCGGTACGCGCAGTCTACACGCAACACTTATCACACACACACAAAACAAAACCTACAAAATAACAGATCGGTGAATTGAAGGGCCGGAAAGTTAATCGCTAATAAATGCAATCAAATAAAAAAGTTACGTGGCTCTATCAACAAATCTAAAATGTCAACATAGTGCCGACTGCCCTGCTCACTAACCCCTGCTCTTCAAACGGACTCGCTGGGGTCGCATTCCTGCCGTCCCCCGAGCTTTCCCGACACATAGGTGGGGAGACGCACTAGCCGCTCCACCGCGACATATCACCTCGGGCCCCGGTTGCCTGCTTTTGGCTCGGTGATTGGGGTACACCGAACCTTGCCGGGTCCTCACCCACTCGCAGCGCCTGACCAACCGGGTGTCACGAAGTGCACGGCTTAGCGGCACCTCCCGCGGCGAATATATCGCTCGCGCTCTCTTTCGCGGCGACGAGCAACGCACCGCGACCCCCGAGCTCTGACGACACCTCCGTGACCTCTGCGCCATTTTGCGCGGCCTCCTCCTCACCCTCTGCAATCTGCTAGCGGTCCGTACCTCGTACCTCCGCGGTGTGCGGTAACCCGCCAGCCTCCGCCGTGCCACACACTTCGCCGCCCCTCTCGGCCTGCGATGGCACAATTTGCCTGCGTGGCGGCTGACGTTTTCGTGGTCGGCTTCTGACCATCGTTACCCGCCACACCGCCTGATTCTCGGAGCACCGGCCTCACGTTCGCTTCGAAGGCCCCGGCGCCCAAGGACTGAGGCACGAGGTAGGATTCGGGCTGGGCACGAACCTGTGCAAGGCTCACTCCAGAGGGATGAGGTTGGTCAGCGGCGACGGTCGAGCCCGGCAGGCACTCTGTGTTCCGAATGCTCCCGTCACGGCCCTCCCTCGCGCGCAACAGCGCAATTTCCCTCTCTAACTCGAGGACGCGCTGGGAAGACCGTGCCGCATCGCACTCCTCCGCCTCGCGTTGTCGCAGCTCTCGCGCTTTCCTGCGCTCGCGACTATCCGCCTCTTCTTTGGAGCGCATGTCGCGCACAAACTCCCGGAGAGCTGGCCCCTCAAGGCCCATCTGCCTCCCGACGGCCACGATGCGCTCCAATTCCTCGAGGAGTCCATCAGCCATGTCTTGGCCTTCTCCCGCTCTCGGCGATACGCGTCTGTTCCCCCCGCTATACCTCGTGGTCACGGAAGATCGTGGTCAGCAAGTCCTGTCGTGCGGACGCCAGTTGTCAAGGATTGGTGGTGAGCTAGTCGCACTCTCCGAACCGGAGGGGATGGGGTGACAACAAACCCACCCCGCGTGCGTTTAGTGAGGGTTCGACTGCTGACCGGCGATAAGGTCCACGCCTGATCGACCGCGAACCAGAGGCATGAGACGGGAGGCGACGTCGTACAACACACACACTTAATTTAATAAAATGAAATCATGCGCGAGACATACTGGAAAGACATACAAATTACCAGCAGCGGAGACTAGTTCGCGGAAGGCGTGCGGGTCACACGACACACGCCCTGACGCGAGCTCGCGCGACACTAAGCCCACCACGTGGTAAATCATTAACACTCGCGAAATACAATAAAATACGCGACACAAATACAAAATACGCGCGACAATAAATAGGGCAAACACTAAACTACCAGGACATATAAGAAACAACACGCGATGGATAAAAAAAAGGAAAGATTAAACGCGATTAGAAAGAGAGTCCGGCGGAAAGTTCTGAGAGCGGCCCGGAACACGAGGCTTATCTGGGGCGTGCTTGCCGAGGTCCCGATCTGAAGAGCGTCGGGCTGCTGCAACCTCGCTGCCGAAGATCCTGACGAACTTGCACCGTCTGTCGCTCGACCGGCGAAGACTTCGGCCTGGAGATCTCAGCCTGCCGACCACATCTTCAGCTGTTCCCCGGTGCACGACCCCACTCCTTCGTCCTCCAAGCTGCTCTGCCGCTCGCCAAGCCGCCTCGTCCCTCCGCCGCGCTCAGGCGACGCACGTGACCAAACCGGTCTGGCGAGCTCGGGACAATGGGAAGCTCGCTTCCCCATCGCCGTTCAAGCGGCGTTGCTGCTGCTGCGGCAATGGCGGCCATCTTGAGAGGAGCGCGGGCATGCACTCTGTGACAGGCCCCTATTCTAAAACTCTCTAATACCCCGTTGTGGGGAAGAGGTTTAGGTTAGGGGACGCAAGCGGCTTGCGTCCCCTAATCTAAAACTCTATTGGTAGCAAGTGAGTGAATAAACTTTATTTCGGAGACTCTTGATGCCCGAATGTGGGCGGCTATGCTATTCGAGATAGCTGTGGCCCTGTGCTGATAGCCTGGCTCGTTGACCAGCCGTAGCTAGTCCGCAGGTCTTGGGCTTGTCAGTTAGGCCTCCCACTGGGCATCTGTTGGTGCTTGGGTAGGCGTTGTCCGCGGGTTCTTCTTGCGTTCCCTGACCCCGTTAGCATAATAATAATAATAATAATAAAGGAAGATGAACGCAGTCTAGTTCTCTATACTATCTTTCTCTCAAATAATAAGCTACCCTTGGACACACGACATGATAGATCGGGAATTGAAAGCGGCGTCGGTAATAGTAACGTCGTTAACTGACATTCGAGAAGTGGTTCTTACCATCTTAAGATTTTTCTTTCTTTGTTCCTCAGCTTAAGACTGATGCGAACGAGGCTGTGGAAATATATTACCACGAGCGCCGTTCCTTGTGCGCGTTTTGCTGCCGTAACGTCCCCTCGATTGCCGCAAAACATATTACCCCAAGTATAGTACTCCCAAGTTTCTTATCGGGTTACAAAAAACAAAAAAAGAAAATAAAAGAAATAAATGGACGCTGGCGGAACGCATACAGATCTACGAATTGCAGCCATAGCTAAGGCTTTCTGCGCGTGCGCCTTCGCTGGTACGCGAAATGTATGCGTGTGGGCTGGGAGGGCGCTCGTGCAGGCGGAAGAGTACATTATAGTAGAGCGTGCATATGCATTCGCGTAAGGCATACGGAGTAACCCCGAAGGACAGGCCGCGGGAAACATGCGCGCAGGCTGCAGACAGACGATTCCGAAAGCGGTTATAGGCGCGCCGAACACAGCGGGCAGGCAGGCCCGTGCGCGCAGGTTAATTCGGGCGTTGAACCCAATGGGACGCCCGTTATCACTGAGCTAAAGAGTGGGGCTGTCAGCATGCGCGGTTTGCAGCGGTTGCTTTAGCGGCGCAGATTTTTGCATCTCTACGGCTTTGGAGAGAGCGTTTAACGTTCTCCTTGCGGTCGCGCGTTATCGTTACGGGGATCGCTGGCGTATTTGCATGCCCTTCCACTGATATGTCTTCTTTTTCGGCTTGGCTCGGCTCGGGGAAACGAAAGCCTTTTATGCGGTTCAGGAGGCTTTGCTATAGCCTGGGCGCATCGGATATTCAGTGAACCCCTGTTGAAGGGCTGCTCTATCTCGAAGCTGTCAGTGTGTCTTGGGCGAGAGACAGGTTCCCGCTTACTGTATAGTCTGCCCCCTCTGGCTGCGCGGATGCCGTTTCAAAAGCGATTTTGAAACGTACCGGCTCTCGGGTGTTCCACGCGCGAGTCGATGCCCCCATGCTCGTAAGGGCATCCTTTAAACAGGGGATGTATTCTCGGACGATCGCTCTTGGCGATGTCACTTCCAGTGCACGTTTATTGGCTGGTTGAGCAAAACCGGATGAGCCGATTGGCTGTTTGGGCACTGCGTCACGCAAGGGCGATAGTATCGCCGAAACTGATCGTCCGAGTAGACGTCCCCAGGAGGTGTTGCTGCGCACAGCCGAATCGGACTCGACGGCTCGACCGCGCGTGCCTGACGGCGCCAACTTTTTCGTATGCGTCGAGCCGACTGACGCCCAACAAACACCATGACGGGGCGCCTAGCACAGCTCCCTAGGATCTTCTGGTGTTTCAACTGACTCGCTTTCCCGTGTACGCTGTGTACGCGCCACTTCTCCTCCGTGGCTCGTCGCAGCTTCGTGTCACGCATTCCGGACGGAGCCACCACGAGCATGGGGGGGGGGGGGGGGGGCGGGTCGTTCCCGCCGCCTTTTTTCCTCGTCGGCGTTGTGTACACACACACACGTCGTCGCCGCACGCGTTTGCAGAGCGGCATGTGTGCCGTAGTGAGTGTGCTACACCCCCTTCTGCCCTATTTGCTGCGCCTGGTCGTCCGCTGGCGGTGTACAGCCGAGCGAGGCCTTCTGCCACCGCGGCTCGTAGACATAATAATAGCGTGTCGCTTTGCCTGCCTGATAAAATGCGTGCAAGTCGAGTGCGTGAGTCCGGCTTCATTTTTTTTTCTCTCTCATTTTTATTTGTTAATTTACTTCTTTAACAGCGTGAATGTGCGCAGCCCCGCCGTCGCCGTTGGCTCTGTGTGTGTGTCGTCGGAGTGGTCGGCCCCGCCACGCGCCCCATTGTTTTCGCTTTTTTCCGGCCGGGATTGCGTGCCGCCTTGACGTACCCCCTCCCCACCCCCTCCCCCGTCTTTCCTCTTCTAAACTACCCGCGCAGGTTCTTTGTGTCGTATGGCGCTGTGTCCACTGCCCCTGCTATTTCCATCTCCTTCTCGCCCCCATTATATTTTTCTCCGCTGTATTGTCCCCCCCCCCCCCCCCCGGCTTCGCGATCGTCTCTCTCTCTCTCTCTCTTTCACACACACACACACACACACACACACGCACCACCTTATTCTCCTTCTCTGCATGCCGGCGTCCATTGTGGGTGACTAAGCGTTCTCTGCCGCCATAGTGTGGGTGCGTGTAGCTGGGCAATGTGTACTCAGCAGCGGCGGCACCGTTGCTTAAAATCCACGTAGCCGCGCAGCTATGCACCTATACATCTCGTTCAGCGGCAACGTGAAGGAACAAAGGTGCCTTCTGTCCGTTGACGTCCGCCACCCCCAATGCTCTCTCCGGAGTTTCTTCACAATTCGCTTTGCGGGCTTCGCCAAAGTGCTCCGACCTCCGTTGGGAGCGCTCGCATCCATAGTCTGGCGCACGCCACTGTATTGGGGGTTCGTCCCCATCCGAAGTGACTGTGCCGTGGACATGCGGTTGGGTCGTGCGTAACGATAGCGTAGTTCGTCGCGCCGTGTAAGACATTGGGGTGTTCATGATCATTAGCTCTCTGAGCACGAGGTCTCGAGTTCGAATACCGGCCGCGGCGGTCGTCGAAATGCGCGAAACGCTTTGTGTACTAAGCCTAGAACAGCACATTAAAGAGGCCGACCAGCCGCGGTAGCTTCGTGACTGTGCGGCACTGCGCTGCTGAGCACTCACTGGGCGCGGGTTCGACTCCCGACCGCGGCTGCCGCGTTCCGGTGGGAGCTGGATGTAAAAATATTATCGAGTGCCGTGCTTTGGGTGCATGCTAAAGAATCCCCGGTGGCCAAAACTTAGTCCCGATCCATCCGCTACTCCGTCACACGTAATTCAGCGTACAGTTTCGAGACGTTAAATCGCTGTTTAACGTTAAACGGCAGTCTGACATGTCGTTAAACTCTATAATCAAGATTTGTACCCCGTCCCCTCACTGAACGCCGCATTTCGGCTCGCTGTCGTATTCGCTGAAAACGATTCATTCG
The DNA here is from genome assembly GCF_050947875.1 of Dermacentor variabilis. Taxonomy (NCBI): domain Eukaryota; kingdom Metazoa; phylum Arthropoda; class Arachnida; order Ixodida; family Ixodidae; genus Dermacentor; species Dermacentor variabilis. The sequence continues at coordinate 126,635,134 of NC_134569.1, forward strand.
TTATTGCAGCTACGCGTCTACTGTACACTGTGCGCAACGTCGCGACGTGCGGCGCGGAGCGCGAGCGATAAGCGATGTCGTCACAGGTGACGGCGGAAGCGAGTTAATGGGGCCGTGCGTCATTGAGGGCTCACCGAGCGTATTCCTCAAGCCTTTGTGTCGTATGTGTCGGTGCTATCCGCAATTGTGCGGCGCTATAAAATTGTCGAGCGAAGGGCCCTGCGACGGCAGCGTTGCCACAGCACCTTTGTGTATACTTTTCAGGGTTCAAAGCGCCGGTCGTGGAGATCGTGCACACCGCACGTGTGTGCGAGCCGCGCTTGCGACGCTGCGGCACATTGTCCGAGCGTTCGTGCCATGTATGTGTCACTCCAGGAGGCTCCGAGCATGCAGCTGTTTTTGTAGCTCTCTCGCCGTATATTTTACCGGTTTTGCCACAATCTGTCTTATTTGCAGTCGTTCGCTGATTGGTCACGTAGTGAACCAGGGCCGTTATACTGTGAAGCTTTCTTTTTTTTTTTTACGTCGATTATGTTAATATTTTATTATCCCTTTCTGCAATAGCGGGGGGTGCGATGATAGATTAAGATGAATGGGAAATGAAATTAATCGTTGCGAAATACAGTCTCGGATTTTGTACGTCGTGGGTATGTTCCCTGCAAAATAGGGCAGGCATTGGGGGCGAGTTCCACCACTGAAAAGGCTGGCGCTGCCGTCGGCGTGACGTGGTATGAGGGATCGCGTAGCAGCCGCGTCGGCTGCTTCGGACGGGCCGAAGCAAGCTGAAAACTAAAATTTAAAGTCCCACCTGCGCTGCGGTTCTGATTAAGTGGGAAGGTTTTCCCGCTTCGGGTGTCTACTTGACAACATTTGAAAGCACTATATTAGGTAGTGGCTGCCTTTGAAGGCGTCCGACATGGTAGCCTACTGCACAGTGCCGCAGTGCCGGACGTACGCAACGGAGCCCGGTGTCAGCCTTCACACGTACCCGCGGGACAAGCTGCGTGCAGCTTGGATCGCGAAACTTAGAACCGGCAAACAGCCATCGGGGAGAAATCGGGTATGCAGCAAGCACAGACGCGAGGAAGATTTCTGATACGGCGCCGGGACTGCGATGTTCGGTGAGTAGCAAAAAACGAGCACTGAGACGTTTGCCCCCGCCCGCTGCCCGGCTAATGTCATGACGCTTTATTTGGCCTATGAACTTGTTCATGCTAGATTCTGGCAAGTTCACTGGAATGTGGAGGGAGCGGTAAGAAGCACATTAAAAGAAAGGCGTGGCACATGGTCATGTTCCTGTTGTGGATTAATGTACTGGATTACGAAAAAGAAGCAGCGGGAAATCGCACGCTGAGAAGACCGATAAACATACAGTGCGACGCAACTTGAGAAATTATATTGAAACGTCCAAGAATTTAGTAGAAACGAAAAAAAAAAAAAAGAGTCGTCGCGACGGCACATCACAAGTCGCCGTAGGCGTCGAAGTCCCTATATAGATATAACGAAATTATTTTTGAACAGCTCTGATAGCGTCCACGCAACAATGGTTGCTTGTGCACTGTCGTATGCGCATATGCTGTGGCCTAAAGCTCGCTGAACGGTGTGAAAACGCGCTCGCAGCGAAAGCGAAACATTGTGCGCGGACATGCATGCAGACGAGCAGTCAGTCGCTGCGAGCCCGTGCGATCGCTGCATTGAGGCTTCATTCTGTTATGATCCAATTTATTATATACAGACAGCCCACTATAAGAACATATTTGACATAGTTTGCTCGCAGCGATTGCCTGCCTTTCAAGCAAGATCGAAACCGGTTCTCAGGACTCCACTGCGGCGACCGCGCGCAGTGGGCCTTCATTGTACGTATTCGGTAAAGAGATAGCATCTGCAAGCCATTCTATGCTTTCTGTTTGCCCAAGATTATTATTTTGACAGTAAAGAACTTCTGTCGTTTCGAGAGTACTTACAGAAATGTCCAGGAAGGCTCCCGATGGTGTTTTTATTGAGCGCGGACAGCCAAACCTAGAGGAGCGCATCGCGTTATTCCTCATACTACGCAAGCGAGGCGCTTCCGACAGATGGCGACTCCGTAAGTCCTCGCCGCCAATAGTGTAAGGATTCATTTCGTTCGATTATATTCCTTTTCTATCATCCACCGTTCACTACTGATCGATTTCATGTGATAAGGAAGGCAGAGCCCGAGAAGGAATCGCACAAAATAGTATCGTTACACTATTCGGCTTGCAGTAATATGTGTTCTCGTTTTTCTCCAAATGAACTGTTTTCTGTAGGGTGTCGCATGTCCGGGAAACGCCTCTACATGGAGCTTAATGGCTCAGTGTAACATGAGGTACACTAGAGTTCCACGGGCAAGCTTTCCTTGCAGCTCACAGTGCCGTAGGCGTGGAACGTTCGGGCTCCTTGACAAGCTGCCAAGACGTATAACTTTCTATACGCCATTCTGACTCCGCGCAGCAGCAAAACACGTTTACGACGTTTTCAATATCCGCGGTCGCAGATTCAAACTATATTAAGCACGCTCGAGTGTAATTGCTAGAAAAGGTGCGTATCGATCGCGTACCTTCTTTATGCTGCGCGACCCGCAGAAGACGCCCTCCTAACCGGTATTTAAAACCGAGTGCAGGCCGAATGCGAAATGGCCTTGTCGTGTAACGCTTCTAATTCGGGGAAAAGGCTCTTGAGTATATTCCCACGTGCCAAACGATGTCAAACCGCTGGAGTCGGTCGGCCGCCCGCTATATAATGCCGTATATGATCTACGATGGTGGCACGCGTGTATGCGCTGCGCGTATAAATTTACTGCATCGTTTCTGGCTGCGATTGGGCGAGGCTTCGAATTTTGATGAGGCGCTCGGGGCGGCCCGACCGTTCAGCGCGAGGGAGTCACCGGAAAGAATATTAAAACAAATAATAACAACGACAACAAGCAAGCCGAGAGAAATCTCCTCCTGCGCCCTGCCCCGACCCGCACTTAATTCTTACCGTCCTCCTGTATATGCCGCATTTTCTCCAATCTTACTATACACCGGGGAATAATCTCGTTCATCAGGACCATAGAAGAAACGCTGATTAAACGTCGCGAAAAAGCGGGCAGCAAGACGGACGAGAACACTGGCAGAGACGTGATTTAGCTTCTCGCCAACCCCCCCCCCCCCCCCCCCCCCCTTTCCATGTGCTATACTCTGAAGATTCAGACACCAGCCATTCCCCAGCCTTTCATACTTTAGTCGGATAAGAAAGCTAGCCGATTTGACACTATGTGACTGTATGTAACCAAGGGCAGCGTCAGCCTGCGGAACAAACGCGCAAAGACCCGCAAATATTTCCAAGTGCACTCTTAGCTGACGCTCGAGTCTTAGCAGAGATCACTCGCTCGCAGAATGTTTACATGAAAGACCGCTACACGTATACACCACGTAGAGGACGCTAGGGTGTACTCGGAGAATGCTTGCAAGCTGCCGCGTCGCCAGCCTGTTTTGCCATGAAGGTTACTGGCAACGATTGTTGTGTCCGGCTCGCAGCGCTGCATGGAGAAAGGAAATGTCCGCAACGTACGCGGCATAGTGGCCACTGTATATATATATAGATATACCGAGGCCCACGAAGATTATTGTTTGGGGCCGGACAAAAGAAGCCCTAAATGGTGTATTGCTTTTTTTTTTCTAGGAGAAAATTTTGTTCGCTATTTAGTGTCCCTTAAACCAGACGGCTCTGTTAAAGGTGGTTATGCGTGAGGAAACACGGCAGTTCCCACCGTATACCGAGGCCGATGAGTTAATAACCGCAGGCGGCGCTCGCATATATAACGGTTCTCATCGGGCCTGCGCACGCATGTGTGTCCGCGTGTGCGCGCGCGTCTGCGGCTTGTGCGAAGGCGTCGTCCTTGATGCGCCCGCTCGCACTTGGCCTCCATTCGACGGGTGTCGTCGTCGTCCCTGCCCGCGGGATAAGGAAATCGCCGCCGCGGGCTGCGGGGAAGCACCCCGGAAGGGCGCCATTTCGATAAGGCGCGTGCCCCCACAGCTAGTGTATCGGCCGCCGCCGATAGAGCATTTCCTGTTCTCGGGCGCGCGCGTCTTCTCTCTGGCGGCGCGGCACGCCTTTGACGACGACGAACCGCGTTCTTGCGCGTGGGCGCGTGCCTCTTCTTATGTACGTGGGCTCGGAGATCGGTATAGATTGCAAATCTCGAAGGCCACTGTTCGTCTGCGCACCGCCTCCGCATAATTAATTGGAGCTTATTGAAAGCACGAATTGTGGGATTGAAGGTTCCGAAACTGGCACAGCGTAAGAGTAGGGGTTGGGCATGTAAAAAAGGGGTAGCTGGCCCGTGCATTCGTCCGACTCATCCACGCTAAGGACGTTGTTGAAAGGAGGAACTCGTTCCCATCAACAGGGGAGGAATTTGTGCTCATCGAGAAGAGTAGTACTGGGTTTATTTGCAATATCTACATGAAGAGGGGAGAACGTTGCATCTCGTCAGTCTATCATGACTGACTTGAAGCGCACAGAGGAGCCGAAAACGGCTGCTTAAAACCCCCTCTGACCTCCCTAGATCCCTAGGCCAGACAAACTGCCGTCCAATCGGAGCGTCCAAAATTGTCGAAGGACCCGCGTTGAGGGCGGAGGTTCGCACACTCACTCCCGCACATTTGTTTCACTGAACACACAGAAAGGAGGCGGGACTTCGTCGCCTGGTGTTGTCACGCTTGACTCAAGCTGGTGCGTCTTGGTTGCTGGGTTGACCCCGCAATTAGCTGGGGCGTTTGTCAAACGACCGTGGCGGTTACCGGGATCCGTGAGGGAACGCCTTAGAACACCCTCTCCCAGGAGTTTTCTTGCTCCCAATGGTCCATGAAGGCGACAGTGAACAAACGAACGATACTCGGTCCGCCAAACGTGTCTCGCCTTGGTGGCGCCGCAAGTCTGTCCGAGGGGTGCGCATTGTTCGCTTCACGAAGCGATTCCTCGCAGCGAGGCAGGAGAAGCTAGAAGGTCGCTACCCCCGCTGGCCGATCGTAACAAGAGTGACTCGAGGGCTCCGGAATTTCGATAACCCGTAGTTCTTTAAAGGCCAATCGCAACGAAATTTAGGTTCGCGTGTGAAGCCTAGTTTCAGATGGCGCATATACAGAGCAGCCTCCATTCAAAATTTTACGTTTGAAATACGAGTGGATGCGTCACGAAAGGCTCGCAAAAGTGAACGTTTTGATGCCGAACCTGAAACATATAATGTAGGAAACGCCGCCATTACAGTTCACTCGGAAGTGACGCATGAGTCTTAAGAACGCGCGGCTTCTTGGCATGACCTCCGGGATCTTCTCACGGCGCACTGAGAAATTTCGGGGGTGCCTTTGCTGGGACTTAGGCCATGTCCGCTAACTACCTGGTGCATGCGTCGTCTGCTTATAGGTGCTACGTAAAGGCGGCTAATGAGAAAATCAGATAATTACCAGCCCTGCAGCTTTGCCAAAGTGTTGCTTCAGTAGTATACATATACTACTTACTCGTTCATGACCACTTCAGTCACAGTGAACGTGCACCCAAAGCACGGTACACGAGCGCTTTTGCACACCGCCCCCATCCGACTGCGGCCGCAGCTACCGGGATGGAACCCGCGGCCTCGTGTAGCTGGTAGAGAAACACCACCGCCACTCATCTACTGCTGCGGGCTGTGGAAGACACGTGGGTGTTTGCATACTTCTCTGGTCTCTAGCTCCGCAACGCCTTCTAATGGGCTTACGGCATTGCACCCTTTGTCTGTTATAAACGCTACTTGTCCCACAGACACAAGTACGCTACAACGCTACACAAGTAGACACAAGCAACTACGCTACTTGTGTGTGTGGGACACAAGTGGTGTAGATAGAAGAGTCGGACCGCCGCTTAATTGACTAAAGCAGTGGTGTGACTCTACTATCTAAACTTTCCCAACTTAACAGCAGCCATTGGACCAACCACAATGCTGGGAAGTCCACGAGACGGTAGTACCCTGCGGTCGTCGAATTCCGCCATATTCTTGTCAAATTCTGTAATGGCGGCATTCTGAGCCAATCAGAGACGCAGTAGCAGCCCTGTGGGCCAATCGGAGCTGACAAAATGGCGAATTCGACAATATGCAGTGGGATTTGGCAGTGTCCGACTAGTACCGGCTGTGAACTGACTCTTGTGCTCTCGAATAGTCGTATAGCTCGAATAGACGTAGCTATTCCTTCTACTGGATTCTATGCCACTCCTTTGACCCGCACCGTTCACGGCTGGCTGATTCCGTTGGTAATGCGCGCGGAGCGCCGCACGGCAACTTGACATTTGAAGTGACATTGCCCTTAAAATCATTTGAATGTCCCGGCCCATTAGACTTCTTGGCGGTTGTTTGTCTGTTGACAGCATATTGAGAACATGACATATATACTCCCGAAATTATTATTATTATTATTATTATTATTATTATTATTATTATTATTATTATTATTATTATTATTATTATTATTATTATTATTGGGGCGAGGTTTTGTGACTAGTGTCTGCATCGTCGGTATCTGCTTCTGCCGGTATTGTGGGAGAGCTCCACCACTGGAAAAGCTGGCGCCACCGTCCGCGTGACGTGGCATGAGGGATCACGTGGACATAGCGGCCGCGTCGGCTGCTTCGGAGGCGCCGAAGCGAGCTGAAAACGAAAGTTAAAAGTAGCAGCTGCGCTGGGTTTCTGATTAAGTGGTGAGGCTTTACCGCCTTGGCTGTCTGCTTGACAACATTTGAAAGTACTACAATAGGTGGTGGCTGCCATTGGAGGCGTGCAGCATGGTAGGCTACTGCACGGTGCCGCAGTGCCGGACGTGTATGCAACGGAGCCCGGTGTCAGCCTTATTCACACCTAGCCGCAGGACAAGGAGCTGCGTGAACCTTGGCTCGCGAAACTTAGAACCGGCAGACAGCCATCGGCTACAGCTGGGGTATGCAGCTAGCACAGACGCGAGGAAGATTTTTGCTACGGCGCCGGGACTGCGATGTTCGGCGAGCGGCAGCGCACTGAGACGCTGACCCGCGCCCGCTGCCCGGCTAATGTCATGGCGGTTTGGTCTGTGAACTTGTTGATGCGAGATAGGGCCAAGTTCACTGAAATGGAAAGGGAGCGGTAAGCTGTAAGACGCACATTAAAAAAAAAGGCATGGCATATGGTCATGTTTGTGTTATGAATTAATGCACTGGATTACGAAAAAGAAGCAGAGGGAAATATCACGCTGAGATGACCGATAAACAAACAGTGCGACGCAACTTGAGAAATAATATTGAAATGTCCAAGAATTTAGAAGACAAAATAAGATTGAATCGTCGCGACGGCACATCACAGTCGCCATAGACGTAGAAGCCTCTGTAACTAAATTATTTTTGAACAGTTCTCGTAGCGTCCACGCAGTAATGGTTGCTAGTGTACTGCAAAATGCTCATATGCTGCGGCCTAAAGCTCACGACACGGTGCGAAAATGCGCTCACAGCGAAAGCAAAACATGTGGGTGGACGTGCATGCAGACGCGCATTCGGTCGCTGCGAACCCGTGCGATCGCTGCACTGAGGCTTTATTCTGTTATGTTCCATTTGGTCATATAGACAACCCACTATAAGAACATATTTCACATAGTTTACTCTCAGCGTTTGCCTACCTTTCACGCAAGAAGCCGGTTCGGGGTGCAGTGCGCAGTGGCCGTTCACTGTACGTATTCGGCAAAGAGATAGCATCTGTAAACGATTCTCTGTTTCCAATTTGCCCAATATTATTATATCGAAAATCAAAAACTTCCCTCGTTTTGAGAGTACTTACGTAAATGTCCAGGAGGGCGCTGCGGCGTGCTGTTTTTATTGAGCGCCGCAAGCGAAACCTATGAGGAGCGCGTCACGTATACGTGATCGCTCATACTACGCAAGGGAGGCGCTTCTGACAGATGGCGGCTCCGTAAGTCCTCGCCCCCAATAGGAGTGGCGTATAGATATATAGGTCAGCTACGGCAAAACTTCTCGCTCTTTGGGTCAGCGACTGTAGCTTCCTCGTGAACGACTATCCCCCTACCTCTGGGATACGCTGGCCGGCCGAGAGCTTTCAGCGCTCTATAGAGCGCTGAAAGCTCTATAGAACGAGCGCGTATATATACGCGCTCGTTCTTGTAGTTCGAAAGTTCGCGCTGTACGTACATACATGGCCGTGCGCGGTCGTTTTCCGACCCCAGACCTTCGTTTCCAACTTCGTGACGTCCTTGCGTGGGGTATTAAGCGAGCGTGCGGTGTTTCTCCTTTTCTTCGCTTCGCAAGCTCAACAACCGTCACGTTTTCCCGCAATTATATATAAACCCCCGCTTTCTCTTGTAAGCCACCAGCCAATCAGTTCCATCTCGCTTTATGTAATGAGCGTCTGCGTAACTCTTACAGAAGCAGTGTAGGGTAGCCTACCGAGCTCAGCCTAGTTAACCTCCCTGCCTTCCCCTTATGACCCCCCCCTCTCTCTCTCTCTCTCTCTCTCTCTCTCTCTCTCTCTCTCTCTCACACACACACACACACGCACACGCACACGCACACGGACATTGTTCAGCCACTTTGTCGATGCAACGCCGAATTGGAAAACGTCTAGCGCATGTTCACTATATACGCTTGGGAAGGGCGGAGCGATTGTTCTCGCTGCATGCGGCTGGGCGCTCGTATATATATATATATATATATATATATATAACCTCGCGTTAAGTGGTCCAAAGGCGCGTATGCGATAACCTCGTTCTTTGGTTGAAGCAAGAGTGCGCTGCTTGCATATCGGCCGGACGCGCGTATCACGCGGTTGCGTTGATGGTGCGTGTGCGTGTGCTGCGTTATGCCGGCAATAAGGGATCTCGATTGCACGCCCGCGCGGCTCGATTCGTTTCCGCTGGCAAATTGCCACTCGTGCTCGCGCGATCACGTAATGGCGCCCCGGCGGAAGTGAATAAGAAAGTAGAGGGAGAGGGAGAAAACGGGGCTCCGTTAGCAGGAGGAGCGGACCTTATAGACAAACAGCCGACTACCGCCGTTGCTGCGTAGGCATGTACTATGCTACTACGCGCGGCAGGGTATATGTACGTTTGCTGCCGTCGTGTTTACGCAGGAGCACATGCGCGTTACAGCTATATAATGCAGTAGCGTCGCGCTTGTTTGCCTCCCATTGGTCGATCGTCGAGGCTTCCGTAGAGTTCCACGGCGCTTTGTGCATGATGCACAAAGGAGGAGAAAAGAAACTTGCCGCGGCACCGCTTCCTGTGTGGTGGTTGCTTGCGTGGCAGGTACAGAATAATGATCCCTTTTATTTCTTTTTATTTTTAAGCATGAAGTGCTTTTAGGTCCCGTTGTCGGCGACCCTCGAGTAACCTTGGACCAAAGGCCAGAGCCGTTATCCGGGCACTGGAGCGAGAACATCCGGGCAAGTTGCGAGAACGAAGCGAGATCATCCGGGCAAGCAGACAAGACTGCATTACGTGCGCTAGTCACTTCCCAAACAAGTTAAAAATTTTTTTTCCTAATGTTTGTTCACAGTATGACTCACGCTGTAATTAAGCTCCAGCACGCTGAAGCTTTATTTGTCATTTCCAATAGCGGACGTTCAAAAGGCAGTTGCAGGCAGGGTTGCCAGATTTGGCTACTTTGCGCCAAATTGGCTACTTTTTGAGACTGTTGGCGGGAAAAGAAATGCCTTGGCTACTTTTTTGTCTACTTTTGAAATAGCTTGACTATTGTAAATATTGGATAGAAACTTGTGTAGCTCATATTATGCAGTAACATTAGCAAATATTTATGCCAACGCACGCTTCCCTTGGATTCCAAGGGAAGGGAAGCGTAGCAGGGGGCGGCAGAAAGTTAGGTGGGCGGATGAGATTAAGAAGTTTGCAGGGACGGCATGGCCACAATTAGTACATGACCGGGGCTGTTGGAGAAATATGGGAGAGGCCTTTGCCCTGCAGTGGGCGTAACCAGGCTGCTGATGATGATGATGACGCACGACCATGGCACTTCGAATCTTTTCAAGCTGGCCCTTCATCATCGTCAATCTGACTTGGGCGCTTTCATTCCATGCAAAGGATTTCGCACTAGTGACGTCACAGCGTGTTCCATCTTCGCATTGACGTTCCGCGTCAGGCCTGCTTCACACTGGGCTTCTTCGATTTTCGGAGTTCTGGCAGCCCGCTGGCAGCCAGACGACAGCTAGCTAGTTCCGGTCCTGATAGGAAGTCACGTGAGCTGGGATCCTAAGGCAACCCGAAGCTTCCCGAAGTTTGAAAAAATCGAACACTCGGAGAGCTGTGGCCGCGGGATAAACGTAAACATGCTACCAGCATAGCAGCGGCCGCTGTGGTCGGCGCGCTCTCGGCGTAGTCGGTCCATTTATGCGTTGCCAGCTCGAAAATATACAGCTGTATTCGGGAATACAATCACTTTTGCGAGATTTCGCGCGGCTGGGCATCTCACTTTGCGCTGCGTAACAAACGGCCTGCGACGCGTCCAATGCCAAGACGCAAAATCGCACTGAATAATCGCGAAAGCGATCGCTCGCGGATGCCTCGAGCTTTGACATTACTCCAGAAATTATTGCCAAGATTAACTCAAACATTTACACCTGAAGTGCAGCTGTGATTTCTGATTTATGATAATATTCTAGCCATATTATATGCTGATCACAGCGCTGTTAGCTGTAGTCATTTATACACGTTTCATAATATTTTTTTTGTATGTTTACTACATTTACTAAAAGCACCTTTAAGTGTTGGCTGTGATAATGTCTTCAGAGTTACACAATAAATGAAAATGCTGTGTTTTTCCGTAACGTGGCTACTTTTTTGGCTACCTTTCTGTATCTAGTCAAAGTTGGCTACTTTTCTGGTTACTTTCCGAGATGTTTTGGTTACTTTTCACATTTTGGACCTGGCAACCCTGGATGCAGGGCAATATAAACTCGATTGTCATCTTTTGGCGCCGAGTGCTGTTTTCAACGCCAGTGGTCCGTGAGTCCCTCGGCGCTCCGCGAATGGCTGTTCGACCGAGACTTGCTGTGAGGTTCTGTCTGTGACAGGAAACTATTGCATCCATACGGACCAGTGCACAGTATGGCGTGGTGCGTTGCGAACACTCATTTTAAGGCTGTGGCTAGTATCATCTCTAACCAATCTGTTTTGCCGGTAGCCATTTCATGCCTACACCTACTCTTGATTATGGGAGAGCCAGCATTTGTTTTTTTTTTTTCTCGTTTACCGTGGTCATCGTGCGCCGGAAAATGAAATTGCGAGGAAGGCGAACATCCGGCGGTGAGCGGGCTAAATCTCGAGGCTTGGATCTAAGTGGATTTGTGCCGGTTCATCAAGGATTAATCGCACAGCGCGGGAATTTCCCCCTGCATAAATTGTTGTTTTCGTTCTAGAGAATTTCTGTCGAGTTTATGTGGCGTTGAACAGCTTTTCTAACCGACGTATGTACGCGAGGTCGAAAGGGCGTCGCATATGTGGATCGCGAAAACATTTGCTCTCGACTTATTACGGCTCAAACGAGATGATGCGAAACCGATATAGCTCCGTCCTGGATATCGCGTTTGACTTTCGCTTCGTCGGAACTTTGGGGCTTCAGTGAAATCATGGAATGCGTGGAGGAAGAAAGTGCGTACTGCTTCTTCACCGTATGGCAACGCGGTATTGCAGCGGCCATGCCCCCATGCTGTCACACGCCTCAGAAATGGGTATGTGCCAGTGTGACACAAGACACATAGAAAGCTTAAATGTATATACATAGGTGTCCTGCTTCTTTGTGCATGCATCACTATACTCTTTGCTCTACGTGCATGAAACACTGCCTTCGTCCTCGTCACGTCGCTACGTCGACCGTCATCCGCCTAAATTGGTGTAGCATTTCGGAGTTGTTTCTCAATGGTGTTGTGCGCAAACACAACAGCTGCGTAACGTTACTTTTGCGACATGTGCGGTGCATAAAGATTGCATGAAATTACACGCTTCGTAGGATGAAAATAAACGCAATTGTACGAACGTCGCAATTATTTTTATAGTAATCTGTACTTAAGCGCTTCGCGAAAGCTTCGCTTCACATAGATTGCAGCATTGCGCGTTTGATATGTATTTTTCTTTCTCGATGCTTCACGTACACGTCAATTTAAAATCGATAAAATCGTTCGTTGATCTATTCACTGATTGCGTAAGCGTATACCACTGCGCAGATGCGCCGTTAAACACTTTGCGAAGTGCGCCGACCGCAACTGCCTGATGTGTTAATAACCGCAGAGGCAGGACGGTATCGTTTATGCCTAGTTGCATTAATTCATTCATTCACTCATTCACAGACGACCTATTAAACCCCGACTGGCATGGGCATCCAGACCCGGGCGCCCAGCTCGGGATGTTGCCGCGGATAACCATTTCCGCGCTCCTCAAGGCCGGTTGTTCTTAGTATAACTCGAGAAAACAAACACGTTGTAAAAACAGCTTGCGCGAGACGAGAAACGTATATCCCCTCGCCTCCTCGTCCTCATTATTCTCTCTCGTTCCTTCCCCCTACTCTTTTTTTGTCTCTGTGTTCTTGTAATTATTATTATCGCTTTTCGATCAATACACACTCGCGAACACACGTCCGTATACATATATACGTTCGCTTCTGCGTTCCACTGTACCCCGCGGTTCAGAGTCGGAGCCAAGTTTCGCGCTGGGGTTTATTTAAACTAGGCCGAGCACACTATAAGTCTCCTCGGCGCCCTCTCTGGCTCCCCCTCTTCCCTCTCTCTCTCTCTCTCTCTCTCTCTTCTTTTCCTTTTTACCGTCGGAGCTGCTAGTGCTCTAAAAAAGAAAGCTGGAGAGATAGAGAGAGAGAGAGAGAGAGAGAGAGAGAGAGAGAGAGAGAGAGAGAGAGAGAGATTTGGAGTTGTTGAGCAAGGAGGCGAGAAAGCGTGCGAGCTTCTTTCGAGGCGCGCGCCGTGCAAGTTTGTTGCACAGTGTGAGGAGACGCCTTTGCCATTGCAATATGTGCCGTCCTCGGCGTGTGTTGCTGTATGTTTTCGCAGTCCAGAAGCGTCGCGGAAGAAAGCTAGAAAATAAACACTTGCCTACACGCACGCACGCCCGTATATATAACTCGTTTTCTTGTTCTCACCCGCTCACCCACCTCCGCGGGTGCTCGCAGCTTGCGGAGCAACCAACTCCGTTCGGCACTGGCCCGTAAAGATGGGTTGTGACGGTCGGCTTCGCGACGGAGGCTGTTCACGGCTCCAGCGATCTGAAAGGGGGCGCTGTTTTTTTTTTTCTCTTTGATTAAAAAAAGAAAAAAGAAATAATCAATGAATGCACAGTAAAGGGAGACGGGCGTTCGGGGAAGGGAAACCCTAGCGAATTTAGCGAAACGAAGCCGGGAAGCCGCAAGCATATTGGCTCCGGGCACTGCGGGTTTTTCTTGACCGAGGAGGTAAGGACTTCCTGCTTCTGTCCCGCGGGTCTGTGTGATTGCTTGCTGCTTGTGTTCTGTCGCCGCATAACAGCGCGTATCGAAGCAAGGAAAGGGGACAAAGAGCGCAAAAGCAGTGCCGAAAGGAGACTCTTAAAAACTCGGATATAATCGTAACTGCACGGTGAGGTATATGGGGCGCGCCGTAGTAGAGGTCTCCGATTTCATTTTGACCCGCTGGCTTTCTTTAACGCGCGCAATTAACTAGCATTTTTCGCCCGCATTGAAATGCGACCGTGTGCTGGGTCACCGCTTCGGGTAACTCAAGTGTAATGACAGAGCCGTGTGATAACCCCCTCCCCCCCCCCCCCCGAGATCTTTGTCGGTTCGGTTCGTTTTCTTGTTTAGTGCGTATAACCCGCGCGTTCGTGTCGTGCTGTGGGGGTACCGAGACGCTGTCTCAGCACTTGGCGGGATGGAAAGCAGCTGAGCCTCCTGTAGTCGCTGGAACGTTTCACCACAGCGCCTATACCGCACGTTAAATGTCACCGCCCCCATGCTCTGTTCCAGCTGCCCTCGCGCTGGTTAATCCGTGCCGCTGCATCGTTAAGCTGCAACGCTTCGTTGAAACGTTCTCCCGTCCTGCTTTCGTTCTCTTCAACATCCTTTCTCACCGCTGCTTGCCTTTTGTGAACATCGTCAAATGCGTGTCGCGTTAGCCACCTTGCCTGTTCTGGCTGTCTTGCCGCACTGCTTGGCTTCGCAAAGCCAAACATGAAAAGCACGCGTGTACGAAAAAAAGAAAGCGTTACCTGTGCGCAGAGAATAGGCTAAACGAAGCTCTTGGGCTGGTAAGGGTACGTATTCTACAGTTACATTCCCGGCCGGGCCAGCAGGTGTATGGTTGCGCCCAAGTTCCAGCTAAATCAACGTCCCCACATATTTTATTTGGAACGAGGCCAGTTTTTCTGCGGGACTACATAGCTTCGTAGACAACGAAGTGCTCTCTCTGTTTTTCTTCTTACAATGCGAAACTCGTTGGTCTTTAAGTGGAACAAGAAGATTTCAACTGAAACACTCAGTCGTTCCACTTACGTGTTTTTAACGTGTTTTTCGCTCGTTTCTAAGCACAGGTGTACAGGCTCATGGACATAGAGCGAACATAACCTCGGCAGGAAACAGTATAGCTATTAGTCGAAGGCCTATTTGTGCGCGTGTATGTCGATAGGAAGTCGCCACGCGACGCCGAGATACATCTTTCCGTGCGCCACTTTTCGGCGTTATACAGCGAGAAAGGGTGGCGGGAAGGGTGGGGAGTGCAGGGTGCCGTTTCATCGCTCATTCTCCGCCCGTGGCGGAGAAGCCAGCGGCGGCTTCGCCGCGTATATATATATATATATATATATATATATATCAGCCTTTCGCGAGGCACGTTGCATTCCTCGAAGATAAACGAGCCGGCGCGCAGACGACATTTCGCGGAACGTTGCTCGTCGGCGTCGCCACCCGACTCGTCGCGAAACGAAAACAAAAGGGGGCTGCTGTTCCTCGCCGGGGCATTCCCACGAGAGGACCTTCGCTGCTTTGGGCAACGAGCGCAACGCCGTTCCGTGGGCGGCGCTGTCCAATAAACTTGTGGTGATATAGCGACGGAGAGATTCGGGGGGTAAGGGGGGGGGAGGGCAAAGCGTTGCCCGCTGGGACTCTGCCGTCTCCGAACTTCCGAAGTATAGCGGGGTGGTCGCGGTTGCTTCCGGCACGTCGCAGTGTTTGGCGCACTGCCTGCGTTGCTTTCGTGGTCGCTGGAGAGGGGCCGCGCCGTGGTATCCTGTCGGATTGTTACATTGTTATACCGCGCTCTTTCTAGAGAGCTTTTCTTTTTTTTCCTGGCCCGTCGCGATAGATTTAGTGCCGGAATGTCCAATACTGAATGTACGTCCAACGAGACGTAATGTCCAACCGAGTCGCGAAATAAGTAAATATAACAAAATGGAAATTTGACCACTCGTCCTTGCGCCGCAACGGTGTTTTTTTTAATAGCTTTTTTTTTATTTTGGGGGGAACACGGAAAGAATAATGCAAATGAAGGAATGTGCGTTGGCCACGGGCGAGTGTCTGCTTTGGGCGACTGATGCCGAGACAGAAGGACCGACAGAATAAGAAGAAAGTGCACTTAGCTTGGTCCACAGAGCATCATGCGCATACTATCCGGCATGGCACACCGGCGAAACGAAAGAGAAAGGGACGCGGTGGTACCGCAAAAACCCGTACGTATATAATGCGAGGCGAGATTTGCGGATAGCGAAAAGCGAGAAAGGTTTCGTCCGCGCATTATACGAGTGAGGCACATTCAGCGAGAACATTTATTTACATCGGATTTCGTGCTTCAATCATCATTAACCTCGGTTGCACTGTCTTAAGAGATTTACTTTCCGAGAACGCTTCTTAGAGATAGTGATATACTTCTATGCCATCGAGCACGTTCGAAATGGCGCACTTCTAAAAGCGCGACAGACATGCTCGTACGTCGTGGTTTAATTAGCTATGTCGAATTAAGTTAGGCACGCTGCGAAGGTTTGTGCGAGTGCGACGCTTACTTGATTACGGTTCTCCGTGATTAGGAAGACAGCGGTTGGAGTAGCGCCGTTCTCGCTTTTCCCCGCAGGTAAAATCACCTTGAAGACAGCCGAATACTGCTTTCGCGGTTCCGACATTTTGCAGCTTCAATGCGGGAAGAAAAGTGCAATTTCCCGATAATGTTCACGTGATTAGCACGTTAGCTCGTCGCTGCGGAGGCGCGCACTCGCTTGCCATGTCAACACGTTATAGCCGCCAAACCCACGCCGTCTCTGTACGCTAGGGAATGATGAGGATAATAGTAGCCATGCGGCAATTACGAAACTACAACATTGAGCCCGATTTTCTGGCTGAAAATTTCGGTTCGTATCCGCATATAGTACGGGCGGAAATTTCGGGACAATAGTAATCGGGGGAAGAAAGTGGTGGAACCCATCTCGCGACGATTGTCGATGCTAATGCCTTTATTGAATCAGTATAGCGACACAACGTGTTGCCACCGTCGAAACGAGTCATGCATGAGGCGTGTATACTGCGGCGGGTTTCCTCATTTGCGCTTCCCTGAGAACACTTGGCGCCATCTAGCGGCGGCGCCGTGAAGCCTGCGCGTGGCATCTGAAATGCATGGCGTGCCGGTGCGTGCGAATGCTGAGAAACACGCGTCGTGCTACAACCGGACTTCTTGCTCGCGCTTATTTCTGCATACGCTGTGCGCCATCTAGTGGCACTGCCGAAAAGTCCGCGCGCGGCTTCCGAGACGACAAGCATGACCCACCCTTGCATGCGAACGCCGATAAATGTTCCCTCGCTCGCTGCACACTCAGTGACACATACTCAGTGACCCGAGTTGGCGAGAGGTTCGTTTCAAAGTGGCGCACACCCGGTGCGTTCATGGCGCAGCTCGCTAAAGCGTTGGCGTGAAAGGAGTTCATTGAAAGTCGCACATGCCCAGTAAATGTGTGGCGCAGCCTGCTAATGTGTCGGCTTCCTGTCCTTGAGGAACTCTTGTGACAGCCGATGTGGCGCCGGCTTAGACCGTGTCTCCACCCTGAAAGCCTCGCTTGGTGTCGGGGCACCCTAAGAGGGATTCGTAAGAGAGAAGCCTGGCTGCGTGCACGCCCTGTACCTGACGCGTTTGGGCGGTGGCCATACTGTGTGTTTTTACATTGCTTGATGGCTAATCGTATCACCATCGATATTCATCGTGAGATGGGTTCTGCTGGCTTTTTTTTTTTCTATGTGAAAGGTTCGTCGTTGACTGTTCGTTCCGGTCGTAGGTCGTTCTGCTTGGGGTCCAAGAAACCGTCTCATTTTTAAACGCACGAGGACAATAAGCTCCTTCCCACGCGCATAAGTATTGCGAATTGTTGCACCTATAATCCAATGTTTTGTCGCAACTGATAAATTTGCAAAGTCACGGATCTATTTGAAGCCACGAGGATGAAGTTTAGACAAATCTTTGTAGTACGAGACTATTTCCATACTCTTGTACAGTAGCACTAGAGTTCTTTCTTTTTGACCCACTCGCGGCCTATGTAAAACATGGCCTCCTTGGCAATGTCTGGACCGTACTTGCATAATGGTTGTTAGCCTGGCTTGTTAATTTTTCCGCTGCTTGACCTATTAGGTCGTTCTAGCTATATGTATTTCCAGTCGCAGTGTGCCGTCGTTTGTTGATACTCCTCTGATGATTTATTGGGATTCCTTTTGAAATGAGCTGGTGACAAATGGTCACTTAGCCTGATTGAGTTAGTTAGGTATGTACGTGCTTTTAATTTTAGCGTTTTTGTGTACATCTTCTTAAACTTTCTCCTCAAAGCTTCGCTATCTGCCTTGTACCGCTACCTATGCCTGTAAGAAATCCTATCGTATCAAGCTCCGGCCTGCTTTTTTTTTTTCACCTATACTCTAAAACGTATCTTGCTCATCTCGACTGCTGACCGGTTGATGCTTCCGTCTACTTTAAATCCAAAGGCTTCTGGAAGGTGTACGTTACCTTACGCGTCTTGCTGGGTGAACCCTTTCGCATTCCAGCAGGATGTGCCGAATGATCTCCGGATTTTTTTTTCTTTTCTGCAGCAGACACATGCCTCATTTTGTTGCGAATATTTCCTCCGCCATGTTTTTGTCCTCAGGCAACCAGCTAGAGCCTCGAATACCAAAGCACTGCCCTTTGTGTTATCGTGCAGATTTTCCTTTCTGATTTCTTGCTTGCCATTCTTGTAAATCAGAATGGTCTTTTTTGTTTCCATACCTTGCATCTAATTCACTATCTCTGTTTCTCTAACTTTCTTTTTAATGACTCCTGGTTGTCTGTTTACATTTTCGCTTACCCTGTACTTGACTGCCAACTTGTACTTGGTTGCGCTCGCAGAATCTCGATTTATATGCGACAGTGAACATTGGCCGTGCCGCAACGCGTAGGAGCGCGCAATGGCTTTTCAGTCGCGCCCAAACTTAGGATTCGCGCCCGTGGGAATCGGTGAACTCCTCACACGCTGCTCATATTCCACCGTGTATGTAGGGATGCTTGTTTTCGCGCAGACTACAAAAGAAGTTCTTCCCTTTCGGTCAGTCAGTGAATGCCAATTTTCCATTTTCATAATAGTTGTCGTGTTTCCGCGTCAGTCGTATACCGCAATGGTGTGATCCTATGCCTCGTGCCTATACTCCGTCTTGTGGGACGGAAAAAGAACTTACCGTGCAACCATGCGCTTTATATAGGTATACATGGGAGCAAGAAGAATCGGCACAGTCCGCGGTGGGGGTTTGTTTTACTGGGAGCAGCAGCAGTTCAAAATCTCGAAAGTGGGCCTGTTGCTCATCTGGCCGTCCGTCGTTCCGCCATCGTGTCGTCATCCTCCCCGGATAAGCTCCTCCCACTCGTGGGGTTAGCGCTCACCACGCTGCGAGGATTACCAAAACTGCGCCCGCCTTGCACTGGGCATCGAACACACGCCCTTGCAGCAACGTGCATTTGGGTGCCACGTACGCGCTAACCGCCGCTGCACTCTGGGCTACTGTAGGTTGCAGTGTATACGACTCACCTAAATATCCCAGTACGTATACTATACTGGCAACTCCAGAACCCGTTACTTGCGCTGGCAACACTTTCCAAACAAACTGGTGGCTATGCCATCCAGGTTTACGGCGGCCTTTTCGCTTGGTGCAGCTCTCACGCGTTTCGCGTTCGTGGTGTCGAATCGAGGTGTTTCGCCCAAGCCGAAACGGTCCTTGCTGCCGATTGCCTTATTTTGATCGGTATCGAGGATTTGAGCGACGAAGCCGCAGAAATCGTTGCCCTCTGCGTGCCAAAGTGTGGCCTGCCCGGCGAGCCGCGTCAGATATCTTTTTTTTTTTTTTTTAAAGGACAAGGAGCCTTTCAAGCAAGCCGGATATTTGAAATAAAAAAGGGGTGCGTAGCGGGCCTCCGAAACGTGCAATCACTTGTTCGCGGCGTTGCTCCACTGGTACAGGTACGATACTCGACTGTTTTCGTATGTCATAGGCAACTTCGCACTGAGACTAGTGTTGCAGTATATAGCATCTCCCATCGCACAATATATAGGCAGTAACGCCTGCTTTGCTTTCAAAAGCTAAATGCGGATATTCTGCACTGAGGCTAAAATCTGTAACGCCACCTGGTCAGTATAACTTGGGATAAAAACAAATGAGAGTTCCGTTTGTGAATCGGGGCCGCACCTTTCTTTTTATAGTTAGCTGACAGTGTGATAAGATTGTCTGCCCCTGATTACTGGTGCTGATTCATCCTTGCAGTACGCAGTGTTCGAGGCAGGGCTCGGGCTTGCGAACACAGCAGACGCCCGCCGCTTGTAGGAATTCTCAAACCCAAGTGAAAAGCGAGAAGTGCATAACAACCAATCGAGCCAAGTTTAGTTTCTTCCAACGTGTTTCCAAAATTTAACTTTGACAAAGTAACTTGCATTAGCGTAAATGCACGACTTGGAAACGAAGTTGTAATATATATTAGCTGTGTCCGCAGTGCCAGAGAGCAAACCGGTGGCACTGTGCGCAGGTCTAACGATCCAAAGCAGGAACGAGCGCTGTCTGCTGTTTGCTTCTAAATTTCTTGCCAGCAAATAAACTGACAACTCGGCGCGTTGAATGAGAAAACAGCATCTTCTGCTTGCACCGCTAAACTAAAGCATGCTACGAAAACGATACGTCGCCTCGCGGCATAACATGTGTCATCATCAACTTCAGACCTTCCTGGCAGTTATTCCTGCTACCCTGCCTGCTGACAGACGTACAGCAGCGAGAATATTCCTGCAGCTTAAAGCATTAGTGATACTAATGCTTGGGCAGAATGCTATAAACGGACAAAACCAAATGAAGCTTGAACGTACATCACTATAATTTATAAAACTGCCTGCCTAAACAGAGCACACTCCGCGATTGGAAACGCCATCAAGATATTGAAAGCAATGTTCTGATCGCCGGAAAGATAGAGGTCACGAGCGAAGTGTTTCGAACAAACCGGTATAGCATCAGTCGTCAGCTTTTCCCATTGCGATGTTTCTTATCCGGGTCGCTCTCCGATGCGCGTCGTCTGCTTCTGTCGCGAAAAGACAAACATTTCGCGGTTCCGCCCGAAGGGCGAAGCACCGATTGCGATAGCAAATCAGTAGATAGCTACAGGAAGTTAGGATAGTAGTTTTATCGGCCGTAAAAACTTGTGAACATTCGCTAACTAAATTAATGATGATAGAATATGTAAGCGTGACTCATCGAGGACGTAGACACACAGAGACAACGCTGTCTTTGCGTGCTGCTTCTTTCTACGTCATTGTTCAGTCGCGCTTACCCATTCTATCATGAATTCAAACCAACCAGCCCGTCAGCGTGTTTTAACTAAATTAATCAGCACGGTGTCATGCGCGCACAGGTAAACATGAACACATCTCGCTCGATGACAACGGAAACTATCAGTGAAAGCGCTACAGCAGTCACGAGCCAATTGACCTCCGTGCATCTGTCGCTTCAACGCGAACGAAACGTCGAGAGCACAGCGCATACGAAGCTACCGGTACTACGCGCACTCTGCAAACGTCGCAGATCGCTTTGAAGATGAGGCCCTAGGCCACGTCGCAGATTGCTTTCCACACACACGAGCGCTGGCAACGCGTTCCTAAAGGCGTCCACTACGGCGTTCGCGATTGGCGTGGCCAACGCCGTTGTAGACGCCGCAATCTCCACTCTGTGCGAAGCGGCGGGCGAGGAGCAGCACATCGAGGCACCGTGGCAGCCGCCGGAGAAGAACGGCCTCCTCCCTCGCCTTCCCCCCCCCTCGCCTCGCGCGCCGCAGGATAGGACACGCATCCGGGCCGCGTTCCTCGCCTCCTCGCTCGCGCGTTCGCTGGTCCCCCTCGCAAGCTTTCACGCGTACTGAACCTCACGGCGACGGCGACGCCGACAGCAGAAATGCGCTTGGAGTGTCCATATAAATTGCTATCACAATAAAATCATACATTACTGTCCTTACACGTCGATGACACGCATAATGGTACACAGGTCTTTCGACATTCGGATGTTTTTATCGTTCTTTTTTTTTTTTTCGGGATCGTGCGCGGCGGCATCACGACTGTTTGCGCATGTCGTGATAGGAGGCCCTCTTTCGCTTCAAGATTGAACCTGGGCTAGGGGGCAAACATTTTGTTGGGGTCGCCAATATCTTTATCGCATCGGAAATTTGGAATGCGGCTTATAGAATTAGATCCTGCGACGCACGGAAGGCCTTCCAGCTACCGGTGGTCTTCCTCGTCGGCCACGCGAAACGCGCTCGCGCGCCGAGTCGGTGCGGCCGTCTTCTAAGTTTCGCGCGTAGCTCAGAACTGAAGCGCACCCTTTTACACAGAGCGCAGAGGGTGCATGCGACCTGCTAGGCGCGGGGGCAGCGGCGGTGCTAGAGAATGCGCAACATTCAGTGCCCACGCCCTTTTGCGCACGCGTTTGCAGCCGCTGCTGCTTATCGTGCTGCCCCCCAGCGCGCTCTCTGATGTCCGCAGCCGGCGAGACTGATCAGTTTCCCGGCGGCGGGCATTAAACGAACGGAACGAACGGTAGGAGGAAAGACCAAAAAAAAAAAAAAAAGGAAGGAAGGGGAAGGAAGAAAGAAAGTGCGGGGCGAGGACGAAAAGGGGCGTCGGCGTGGCGCTGCCGGTTGAAGCGGGGCCGGTCTGCTCGGCATGCAGACACGCGCCGTCGTCCGACCCCCCCTTGGGACAAAGGTCAAGGACGCCGGCCGAGACTCCTTATTCCCCCGGGGCTGCCGCCTCTGCGATCTAATTGACCCCCGGGGGCCGCGCGCCAAATAATCCGTTGGGCGCTGCGTGTAGTAGACTGGCTTGCCCGTAGCGCCGGGGCCGATGCAATCGCCGCAGCCTGCACTGGGCGCGCGACGCCCCTTTCTTATCAGTATTTGTTTGTTTGTTTTCGTGCCCTTTCTTTCTTTCTTGCCAAGTAGACGATCTCTAGTCGTTGGAGGCCTGCGCCAAGATGGCGACCAACCCTGTGCGACACGGACGATGTCGCGCGAAAACTTTTTACTCCGTTTCTTGGGCTGGGAAGTGTACGAGCGCCACTGCCGGGCGCGGGGAAGCTTCAGGCTTTTGTGCTTGAGAACAATACTACCGTCGGACACTTACTTATTTTTTTGTAGTGAAAGAGCGGGGCCCCTTCAGTGATAGGGTTCGGTGATCTTTCGAGGACCGGCCTATTCATCCTCTGTGCTGCTTCGGAACGATTAAAATCACTCAATCAGAACTACTGTTTGCTAACTGCGTGAATCGCAAATCTGCTTCAAAATCGGGACGCCTGTTTCAGCCCGATTGAAGCAGTGCGCGTGTTATTACGTCGCGAGGGCGTGACCGCAGCGTTGTGTGTTTATAGAGGGCATACATGCAACTTTTTGCATGTAGGCTGTGGGGTTATCACCCGTGCTCTTGGGACAAAGGAACGACAACACAGTAGTGCAAACAATCACAAGGACATTTATTGCACCTTTCATAGACCAATGCCTGTTAGCCGAGTTGCTATCCACAAAACATGCCGATGGGCGCGCGACAAAACGCGGAAGTCCTACTCACCGCGACCGGATAGCGAGCGAATATGTTCGCCCCATGCTGGACGCCAACGTCTGGTCGTTCGCGCCTACGGTCACGCGAACGGTGGCGTGTTCGAACGATCGCGTTCGTCCATTCCGGTATAGGCCTCGCGAGACGGTCTCGCAGAAGCATGGATCTGCGCACGCGCGGAACGTCTGCGCCGCCTTCCAACCCGGAGCCAAAGAGGAATGAATGAAACCACGTTTATTCCACATTAGAATGCGCCGAGGGCGTTGCGGTGGAAAGGGAGGGGTATTATTGCAAAAGGGGAATGGTGAGGCTGCCTCCATTTTATTAAAGGGCCCCTCATCAGGCCCCATAGCAAATTTTGGTTATACCTTGGAAGTTGTTACGTGTCGTCTAGGGAGCGTTCCGCCGCAGAAGTTTTTCAAATCGGCTCATTAATACTCGAGGTATAAATATTTCAGTGCCGTGAACCCATGATTTCAGCAGGCGGGCTCCACTGCCAGGCAAGACGGTCTCTCCACTCCTCCCGTCTAGCGTTCGCAAGCAAAATTCCTTCCCGGCATTCTCCCATAACAGACCTCGAGGATCGCGTGACGCATACGTCATAGGCCCCATCTTCATTTTTTTCTCCTTGCTTTCTTTTTTTCTTCCTACGCTGCGCGTTGCCGCTGACGGCGCCGCGCGCGAGCTGTTGTTTCGTTCGCGCAGCGCACGATTTTGCGCGCTGTGCACAAGGAAACATGAATAGCGGTATAATTCAGTGCTACACGAATACTGAGGCAGAACAAGCGGATCGCAGTACATCGCTCTTGTTTTCGTGCGAAGTAAAAAAAAAAAAATTCTCAAAGTCACGTGTCACCACGAGCTACGTCACACTGCGGACACGGATTACGTAGGCGCATGAGCCCGACTACGTCACCGTCCCTTTCCGGGTGGATTCGCTGCGAGTGAAGAGGGAAACGGCGCTCGGATTTAAATTTCAGGCCTTTCCGCGGCGCGTAGCGATGCAATTCTTTGCAAACACGATCGTTGGCGCGCATTGTATGCTCTGCGCTTATCAGCTCAAAATGGCCAGACCTGGTGAGGGGCCCTTTAACGGTTCTCCTGGAGGCAGCTGGCTGCATGCCGGGTTAGAGGAGACGGGAGCTATCCGGGAAAACAACATATCGGGGGACGCGTGAGAGTCGCGCATCCCCACAAGGCTCCCTAATTGTGTGTCGCACCTGTCAAAGGTGTCGGTAAAGGCAGCAGAGTCGATAAAGCCAGCGCGCTAAGCGAGTGGCGATTTAATAGGATATTAGCCCGACTGGTTCGGGGAGTCCTTTAAATGCCAATGCGGGCGTTTTCGACGCTCGCGTCTGAACTGCTGAATGCCGCAAAGCCCAACGCATATCATATTTGACATGCTGATTTTGATGCCTCAAAATTCTAATTCAGGCGTGGGAAATTTAGCGCGAAACCCGTAGTACAGCGCTTTTGACACGCTGGAGGGTACAGCTGTAGATAGTTCTGTGAACCAATTAGTATTAATTACTTACTATACTAATTAGGTTTTCACTCAGATGATATTTCATTGTCTTTTTATTGTTGTAAAAATGTACTCTCCGCGGCCAGAAATAAAGGTGATCAAGTTGTTCCAATTTTCCTTGGTGAGGAATGTTGTTTTGGCTTTCGGAGTTAAGGTCCGGGGCTCTCCGCTGAACTCGTGAGAAGCTGTTTGTCTGGCTTAAAAAAAGAAAAAAAAAAAGAAACCTTCGCGAGTCGATTTGGGAGCAGGGAATTGAGTTGCTGTTCTCTGCAGGCGCCGTCAAAATGGAGTCAAGAAAGAGGTCGGGATTAAAAAGAAAGAAAAACGGTCGACGTCGCCAATGAAGCGCTGCTTTCCGCGCCGAGCACTGTACGCGTGTCTGATGCGCAATTATTGCTAAATATACGCGCGGACCGCAATACGCAAGCGGCCGCAGCTGCGGCGCTCGCGCACGGTAAACAACATAGTCGGTCGATCGAAGGTCCCGCGCGGATACCGCGTGTAATGGAAAGTGACCAGCGTGTGCTCGTATAGTAATACATTACACGGTGCTGCACTCTGCCGACTTTTCGAGCGCTGTCACGAAACGGACGCGAAGTCTGTATAGATGAAACCACTGACGTAGACCTACGGATTTTTTTTTTTTTTACAAGCTTCGTTTAACGCGAACGAGTCGAATCGGAAGTCGAGTTGACTCTGCCCGACCCGACCGCATTTACGTGTATCTTGTCAAGCGGGTCGCGAGAGCCAACAGACCCTTCTTGCCGTCGGGTTGACTGAACTGTGTACTAATTTCGACGTGCTCGAGCCGACCCGCTATAGCGTTACGCGAATCCGACGACCAGTTTTCGGACCGACAAGCCGACTTGATTTGACTTTAGCGGGTTACTGCACACCCCTTGCGCAGGCCCGGGTGCGGCAGACCTGGGCTCCCCCACCCCCCCTCCGAAATAAAACATATATATATATATATATATATATATATATATATATATATATATATATATATATTATATATATATATATATATATATATATATATATATATATATAAGGATCGCTTTACCCGGCTTGTTCATGCCTTTCGGGTAAGCCCGTGCAGTGCTCTAGTGCTCTTTGGGCCGAATGTGGAAGCACCCTCGGCCTATCTGCATGCCCGGTGTTGTGGCTTCCGAAGATGAATGGGATATCCAGCAGATATCCGCTGAGACGTGGATACCTCAGGGCTGCACTCTTTTTAAGTTTGCGTCCTTCAGGGTGTATCTTGTAAGCTGGCAATTTTGTATACGAAAGGCTACGGATGCCACAGCCCACGTCCCAAGCCGGCGTCACCGCGACAGCTTGCACAACAGTAATATTTACCGGGAAACATATGCGGGGAGCGCTACGTGCTTTGCATTGCCATCATGAGCGCCTTATCATCAATTATGTGGTTCGGATGCCTGTTCTTTATTGAAACGTATGCTGTTCTGTACGTTGCATGCACTGTTCGTTTCAAGTTGCTGATTGCTTGTGTAACCTCTGCCTTACGGGCGCATGAGCCATTGCATTTTTTTTGCTTGCTTCCGGGGGTATGAACCATTGATGATGATAGTTTTCGACATGCTGTTATGTATTTTGTATGCGTGATTCCAAAGAATGTAACTACTGTTCGCTTCGCTCTGCTGAGTGCTTGCAGCCTTTGCCTTACGGGGCTATGAGCCATTGCATTGTTTGCTTGCTTACGGAGGTGGGTGCGCTTAATGCTTGCACGGATATGAGCCATTGATGATGATAGTTTTCTGTCGACGGACACGGAAGAATCCGGGGATACTAGCCATATGCAGCTTCGCTGTAATGAGGGACTGGTCATTCTACCTTACGTGCACAACCTGTCACATCTAAAGATAAATATAAAGTGGCTGTAAGGCGATGTTTTTTGCGCCGCTCAAGCTAAGAGGCTTGTGGGAGAAAGGTATATTCTGATGCAGAGCATTTTCAAGGAGCATGTGGCATGAAGCATGCGCAAACGTTCGTAGATTGTGTGTATGCAATGTGATCTGCAAGATGCCACCTTCACGCAGCAAGGTATGTGTGCCTACGGGACGTTGTCTCAATGGTAGGTTTAGAGAGCACTGATACATGTACCAGGAGATCGGCGTGTCCAGCGATCCTGCAATTTGGCAATGCATTGTACAATGGGCAATATGTACGCAAACAAAGACAACAGTAATTGCTAAAGAAAAAAAGAATATTTGAGTGTAGTAGGATACAACTGTAAAAAAGAACGCCAGTTGGCAACCAAGGCACACGGACCGGGGTTGTTACTCCGCCAGCCAATCACAGAAGCAAACAAAATCGTCGTCATGCGACCATTTCAATATGGCATCGTACTTGATACCTCCGGAGCGTCTGCTGTTCTTGAGTGTTTTCATAGGCGGAAGCGATGAGGTGTGCAACAGACATGGACAAAGTGTATGGAGCCTGAGCATTTAACTCTTCAAAAGTCCACGGTACATGTCATTTCACTGCTGACCCCGTTTTACTCATGAAACTTCACTGCCAACTGAAGTGAAACTTGACAATAAATAGCCGCAGCGAAGCAAGCGTTTTATTTCATTTCAATAGAGAGTTCGGCTTTCACCGTTCCACTATAATAGACGAGTTAAAACGTGTAAAATTACGCGATTATAATTTTATTTTTGTGTTTACTGCCTTATTTAGGAACAGGGAAAGCTCAAAGTACGAACTATATGCAGCCTCGCGGAGGAACAGTGGCCGGCGGTTATAAAGGCGTGGGCAGGGCTTCACTGCAGACTTAAGTTCCGAGAGGCGCTAGAAATAAAAGAAGAAAAAGACAAGCCCTTGGGGCTCATCTTCCATCATGCTCGCTGACACCGAAATTATATACGCACGTACACGCAGAAGATACTAAAAGAAGTATAGGGGTGCAAAACTATGAGGACGCGATCTGACCGGATCTGTTGATTCCACACTTGTTCCCGCAGTCGCAATGCGTCATTGTGTTCAGTAGAACAATGGGATTTGATCTTATAACAAATCAGCTGGTAGTTCGCGCTTCTTCGTGTCACTTTGTGTTTTCCTTTTTTAGACGGTGTTCCTCACTGTTCCCGTTATAGGGTTCCTCGATGGCAGCGTCGCCGGGCTCGGTATCGAGGCACCTTATTCCTTTAGTGTGCACTGTTGATAGCGCAGTAACAATGAATGCGCGCGTGAGAAAATGCGGCGCACTCCTCATTTTTCTAGGCAGGCTGCTGCCCCGGCGCAAGTAGCACAATGAACTAGCCGAAGTTTTCAAAGTAAATTGCGTCAGAAAGTACGCAGAACATGATGCTACACATAAGCTGCGCACAATAAAATAGTCTCGGATTGTCGCGCGGAAACTGATGAAAGACAAAGCCTTCAAGGGGACGATTCACGTGCGGTCCGCAAAAGGTCCGGACCAGTATCCACGGAGCGTCCTTGATAGATTATTTGAGCGTGCATGTTCCATTTATCTCCAAATCGGGACGATTTGCATGCCGCACGAACGTGGAATATCCGCGAGGGTTTTTCCTGGGGGGGGGGGGGGGGGAGTACTTGTCAACACCCCTGTATTTTTCTACGTGGGGGAGGTGTAAGTGTGATCGATTTGATGTCTATTCGATTAAAGACATTATGGAGGTGTTTATGTAAAATTACAGCTGTTACTGTGCCGCTGGATGTACAAACCTGTCAAATGTCCCTCGATGTGCTTGAAGCTTGAAAACGAAAGAACAAGCACCCGTTTGGTCACGTTAAATTTCCAAGCATAGCGAAGTTGAAAGCGACGTTGGTCACAATGCGCTCTTGCTTTCGTGCGTGGGCAGCGTGGGTCACGCTGTTCGACCGGTGGACATGTACGGGTTTACAATCGGAACGCTCGCGTCTCCTACTGCAAGCCGGCCTCCGCTACAGTGTGACAACCAGCTATGACCGCTGGATACATGACAACAGATTCCACAAAACACTGCTTCAATTCATACACAACACAGGCCTCACAGCACACATATAATACAGATATACGCTCCACGAATTATGCCTTAAGGGCAAGCCTTCATCGCAAAAAAAAAAAAAAAAAAGACCGGTGCGCTTCGAGTTGTGATTCTGTGCTGTGTAATCATGCGTGTATTCGAGGTGAGCTCAACTGCTTCCAGATGAGCGACGAAGCGAACAAATAAACGAAATAGCGGGACGACATTCCCCCATGCGGCATGGCGAAGCATTGGTGTAGAGGGTGTAGGCGCTATCTCCTTTAGAACACATTAAAAACTCCCATTAGGTGATGTATAAACCAAGGCAAAAAATAATAATAGTGCTAAAATTTGTAACTGAGCCAGTTGGGACGATTGGTTAGCGTGGTTTTTTTTTTTTTTTTCGCAACTGTAGCCATCTGGGAACGGGAGTAGTCCATTCAGCCGTAATGGTCATTGCCGAACTCCCTTCACCAAAATCTCCATTGAACTCCCTTGACGCAAGGGAGACCGTGTGACAGGGAGCGCAACTCCCTTGACGTAAAGACAAAGGAGTTAAATGGAGTTCGCGGGTGCCTGTGTTCGCGGGTGCCTGTGTGACAGGGGTATTACAAGCGAGAAGAAAGGGGGTTAACCGAGAGGCCCGATTTTTATTAGTCATATCATAAAAAGCCAACAAATACTGACACCAAGGACAACATAGGGGAAATTACTTGTGCTCAATGCTTAATAAATGAAATAAAGAAACGATAAATTAATGGAATTGAAAGTGGATGAAAAAACAACTTGCAACAGGTGGGCCCACCTGCGGACGGGGAAAGGGCTCCGCGGTAGCTCAATTGGTAGAGCATCGCACGCGAAATGCGAAGGTTGTGGGATCGTTCCCCACTTGCGGAAGTTGTTTTTCATTCATTTTCATTTCCATTAATTTATCGTTTCTTTATTTCGTTAAGCACAAGTAATTTCCCCTATGTTGTCCTTGGTGTCAGTGTTTGTTGGCTTTAGTGTTTCTTATGATAGGGGTATTACAAGCACATTCAGCGTGCCCATCGCGCGATGATACGCCAGAAATGTGTCCCATGTGTTTGCCGTTTATCTGTCGCTTTGATAACAGCTTCAACTTTCACCCTCAGCACAGCTGCGCACACCAAAACCAAAACTAGAATGGTCCAGCACAGATAAGGGGACTCCCTATGCGTGCGGTCGGGGCTTTCAAAGGTCACGCGAGAACCATGGCGGCGGCGGGCTGCAGTGCTTCGCACAGGCTACCCGGTCGGCCAGCAAAGCAAGCCGGCTGGCGCAGGCAGGCTAGCTGGGGTGGCCCCGATTCGCGACAGGAGTGTGTCGCGCTCACTGCGTAACCAGAGGAGCCGGCGGCGGCAGCCAGTCACTCGGAAGAGCGGGCATAGCGGAGCGAGTGAAGGCCTCGAAGAAAGCAGGAACACAAAAATGACGTCAGGGAGGGCGCGTGGCGGACGCTGCGCTGCGGCTGTGGGGGAGTCGGAGTGCTGAACCCTTCTTGCACGAGACGAGCCCGATCGCGAAGACTACAGAAAAGAGTGCGCTAACGCAGACGAAGAAAATAAAGAAGCGGGCGGAGAGGAAGAGAGGAAGGCGCGCGGCACCGCGGCAACCGCCGGTGGTGGTAGTGGTGGTTTATTTTTAAGCCTGACCCAGTCGCCGCCGCTGCTGGAGATCAGCGCACGCACCAGCAGATGACGGCCTGCGAGCAGAAGCCGGCCGGCGTGCAACGGTGCCCAAAGAGAAAGGGGGTGACCACAGCTGCAGGTAGCCGCTTCCCTGCTCTTCTAGCCTGCAGCATGTTGGAGAGCGTGCGCCGCGCGCAACACCCGTTTTTTTTAACGCTGATTCACTCTTTACTGTCGGATCCGCGCAAGGAGCGAATCGTGTACGAACCGAAAAGCAAACTAGCGCACACAAGCTACATTTTTATCCAGATGAAGACTTTTGTTTTGTTTTTTGTTGTTGGTTGTACTTAGTTAAAGAATAGTGGAGTGTATAAATATGTTGCCATTGACTGAGACAGGGAAAGAGTGTAAACTGTGTTCTTTCACCTTGAAGTTGATCAAGTCTCTTCAAGGTGATAATCGGCATTGATGAAGCAGGAGGCAGGTCGGAGGTGACAAACTAGATATATTGCAGCGAAAATATTTACACAGTCAAATGCAAAGTTTGCAGAAGAAGATGGATGATAAACAGAGAAATAAACAGCACCTTACTCTTCTACTTTTCCTAAGTTAGAGCCTAGGACAACTGTCCCTACATACGACCGACTGAGTCTCACTGTTCGACCGCTAAGTGGTTAGGCCCAAACTAGCGTTGCATTATATGGAGTCTTACTGATCTATCAGTCTAATGATTACAGCCTAGGCTGAAAGGAATGGGTTCCATACAGCCTTTAAATGCATTTCTGTAAACAAATAAAAAGGGGAGGTAGAAACTTCTTGCCCGCCTCCTCATTCCCCTAGCCAGTGAGGTTACAACTGAATATAAGCTGCCACCTACTGGGTTGTGCCTAATCTCGTTAGCTGAGTTGTTAGACTTTAGGAAAGTATTCGGCACTCTCTCTCTCTCTCTCTCTGATTCTCATGCTCTTAGCGATTCCATGGTGCATCAGTGCCTCCAATTTCTCTCGTCATGTTTCTGTGGAATTTGTCCGCTGGCCCGGTCTCATAGAATACCAGAAGTGACACATGCACTGGCAATTTACAAGCACTTCGTCAAAGAAGCGTTTCTGTCAAATTCTATGTTGTCACTGTGCTGGCCTCTAGGAGCTTTCAACGACTGGGCTGCTCTCCCTTTGGGGAATTCTTGCCACTGTCTCTGCATAGGTTGTTGACCATGTGAAAAGTTCTTGCCATTGTGGGTAGTTCGTCGTAGGTATTTAGACCTGACAATAGGGAGGACCCGGGCAAGGCCATCGCCTCCCACCCTTGGTGAAGGTGTCATTGCTCCCACATTCAAGGGTAGGGATCAGTTGGTAATTACCCGTGCATTCAAACGCTCCACACACAGTCACTTACCGCGCAGAGAGAGAGAGAGAGAGATGTGAAAGTGCTTGCATACCTTAGTGTGCCATATCGCCTGTTCTGCATGTTTAAGAGATGATCGGCTTAACAAAGAGTTTCAACTTTATTTACAAATGGCTGCTTTTGGTGCTGTTACCACATTATGTGGTGCTTTGTGTTTGGGAAAGCTCCTGAATGTGGTGCATGAGAAGTTACAACTGACCAGGGTGTGGGGCATAGCTGTTTGGGTTCTCATCCACAAGCAGGGAAGGAGTGGGGGCAGAAGGGAGGGACATAGGAAATGTGCTTAGTAAGTGTAGCAGGAGGACATGCCCATTTGTTGAGGACGTTTGGGTAGCCACCACACATGTGGTGTGGCATTCCTGACAGCACTCTGTCAGGTGTGTCACAGCATCATTCTGCAGTGTGAGTGTTTATGCTTTGCCTGTGAGGGAAGCATCAATGCAGTTGATTGTGCAAGGAGGCAGGGGAATGGTGGTGTTTGACTGCTGCATGCTTTGCTGTATGTATTGATGCTGATTTCTGTGCTTTGCAATAATTGGGATTCAGCATCTGCGTCTTGTGAGCAAGGGAGTGAGTAAGCTAGTTTCCCTGCAACTTGTGGTGTTATGGTATCCACTTGCCACTGCTATTTGTTTGCATTGGCACTACATATCATTGAGTGAGAGCATATAGCACAGTGACAATAGGTTTCTGAGCCAATCACATGCATTTTATCTTGAGATTTTGTGCTTTGTAGGTGCCCAGTGGCAGCTTGAGCCTGTGAAGTAATACTTTTCTTGAACTATGTTGAAAGGCACTTAACAATAAAACCTTGCAGACAAACAACCAATGGTTGTTTCAGTTAAGGAGATACAGAGTTTATTCAGTTTGATGTGGATATTTAAGGAGAGATTGCTTGAAAAGTTATAGATATGAGCAAATGATGCATCAATGAGTTTGTGCTTTGCTATAGCATGCACTGTCATGTACCAATTTCTGTTTGCAATCAATACTGAACATTTTTGCTTTGGCTGACACACTTTAGAGATGTCATGCTTGAAATTTTGTGCGACTCGTATAATGTTATTGGTATACTATCTTTGACTTGATGCACAACTCAGTCTTTACCGTTTGCAAAGTTTAAGGTTTTGCAATGTAATTTCTTCCTTGTACATTCTCTGTTCCACTACTACAGACTAACGTTAGTCCTATGGCCAATGCTCATTTGCCGTCAAGCTTGTTTTTCAAGCGAAGTAGGCGCTCATAGTTGTTCCTGTACATCTTGCACAACTGTGCCAACACTTACACGAGACACCTACCTTCAAGAACAAAAGACTCCTTACGTCGCTGCCGCATTGTATGCCTTTGCGGTCATGCCTGATCGACACTCTTGGCTCGCACTCAAGGGTCTGACAGGCAAACTATCTGTCAGTAGTGTGGAAGGGCAAAATGAATAGCTGCCAGCCGTTCTCTGGAGGATTTTGGCAAGTTAGAAAGCCTGTCTCTTGACTGAGTGCACTGTCAGTAGGGGACCTCAAAGGGCTTGCTGCATCATATCTTCAGAGCCTGCACTCTCGTAGCCCATCTACACGCCTTGTTTTGGCCAAGGCCAGATGAGTAATCCTTCGGATTGCATCTGTCATCCATGACCCTTTTGCTGGATGGCCTGTTTTGGTTGCAATTTCCTTATCATACAATGTGTTTAGTGGAGGTTACCTCTGAGTAAAAGGGACACAAATGGTCATGTGCAGTTCACGTTCACATATTCAGTCATTTGAAGGTGGGTTGAAGATGGGAAGGTAGCAATGGCATTTGTCACATTTCAGATTACTTTTTTTAGTTTAATCGCAAGATCGGTCTTCTTTTTTCAATATGCTATGGTATTAATACATGTGAGCTATGGGTCATGGGGACACTGGCCAGGTTAATTTGCCCAGCATAACTGCATATATGAAGAAAAAGAAAAATCGGTTATAAAGTGCCGGTTTCTTGTCACATGCAAACATTGAGGTTTTGTTTAGGTCTTTTATGTGTACTGGAGTAGTACTTTTACCAACCTGCGTGCAGGACATATTCCCGGTTTAGCGAACTTCTAGAGTTGGTCACATTAAGAAAGCCAGTACACGTTTAAAAAAAAAAGAAACTGCATCGCTGGGTTGCTTGCTGTCTCTATCACTCGCTTCCTACAGGGAGAGGAGGAATACATAGAGTTTTACAAGAAATAAAGATAACTTTGTGTTAAGAAAGTGTATGATGTGATTGTGAAACATAAATTGACTTACCAAGTTGAGGAAAAGCAGACACTTTACATCATTCGTTCTTTTTTACAACCATGAGCAAATGAGAAAGCTATGATACTAGAAAAACCAAGCGGGCTGTAGAGATTGACTTTTGATTAAGTAACAGCACCATTGTAAAATTTTCCTCTTGGTTGGCAATCTTACCCTTAATGATATAAGTAGCCACAGCTTGGATTATGGTAGTGTTTTGTCAAGAGGAGTGGAATTGTTGAGATGCTCACTTGGACATGAAGACACTCTGTAAATAATGACGTGTATTGCATGGTTTGGCATTAAGCTTAGCTGCCAACATTTATAAGCTTGTCATAAAATGCTGAATTTTTGGAGCTTGTTTATGATTGTTGTTAAGGCAACAGTAAATTTTTGATTTTTCATTTCAGCCCAGTCAAGTTAGTTTAGAAAAGTACAAATACAGTTTCTGATCATTTTTTCAGAGCCTGATCTTTCGTACTCACTCAATTATTTAGACCTAACCACAGTACCACCATTGACAGGATGGAGACAGTGCATAATGGCAACTGATAAGGCGATTGATATTTCATAAGTTAACTTCATGGATATTTCCATTTGTCTGTTGTGCAGATTATTCTAGCTGCGACATTAGAGCATATTGCCGGTTCCCAGCTTCCTTCTAGAACAAAGTTTGCAAATGTTTAATGCATAGTCAACATTTTGACTAGTAAGACTTTTCATATTCTTCCCTAAACTTTAGTATTTATTGGCTTCGACTCCAGCATGTTTCAAATACATATCAAGGTTGACAGGAAGGTCTGCATTAAGGCTATGCAACAAGTAAAGTTTTCAATGCCCAATAAGAATTGCAAAAATGCTTTTTCATTTTTGAGAGAATTGTTTATTACAGGCACATGCTGTGGAATGTTGACTGACTTATTACTAGTTAATGGCTAGAAACTAAGTTATCGGCATGTGGCAACTGAGTGTCATTGTGCATTCCATAGTAGATAAGAGGCTTGTTTGAAGCTTTTAACTTGCAGGAAGTTTGAGCTGTTGATGCCAGGCCTCGAGGCACGAGTAAACTCCTGTGGCGGTCACTTGGTCAAATATATCAGAAATATTGCCCACACGTGCTTATCCTTCAACTACATTTTCCTTCACATCTGTCATGAGCACTTGCTCGGCTTTCATGGGTCTTGTTTTGGTGTCACTCATTCGTTCGCAGCACATTGTGTTCCTTTTCCTTATCATCTGTGTGTCTGCCCTGTTTATTGCTTAGTTTATCTTGAGTCGTTAAACCTTCAAGGCTTTTGCTGGCCTGATATAACAGCGGCTCTTGAACAGCAGCTCTTTCTTTGTGGCCACAATCCTCTGCTGAGCTTCCTCATGGCAGTGTTGTCAGCTTGTTGTAGTCATACGCCTAAAAGACAGTGCATGTGCTTGATAAAGAGAGCTTGTGTGATAAGCTTTTGTATTATGTCAGCATTTGCTGACTCACTCAGCTATATATGTTCAATACATGGCAGCCTATTCTCACCAGATTGGCTGCCACAACACATTTTGTTTTGTGCAAATAGAACAACTTTCCCATGAGAGAGAGAAAGGGCTGCATCTTGTCATCTGTAAATGTAGGCAGCTAGAATGCTTACATATAGTTCAACACAAATCACAATAGTACACACAGCTCACGAGGCTGGATTTTGAAAATAGGACGACTGATCTTGAACAAATGAAACCTTTTTTTGCTTATGCCACATTGACTTGCTTGGTGTTACTGCTGGCCGCACAATTCACTTTTTTTACATTTTGTTTGGTCTGCAAAAGTAGGGTTTTCCAATTCCTGAGTTGGCAGGAGCTATTTCGGTGCCGCTATTGCCTCAGCTGCTGCTATGGGCAGCAGTGGCTATGTTGGTTTCACCAGGATTTATGATTGGCACGCTATCTTTACTTGTGCTCTGTCTTTTTTTTGTTTAGTTGATGCTTTCTGCTCCCCCCCCCCCCCGAATTCTTTATGTTGAACTTCACTGGCTGATGGGCAATCGTGTTGTAGATAATGATGATTAATAAGAAAAGGCAGTATCAAAGTGTTTATTGTTTTGCACAGCTTAGGATTGATTTGGCCTTAGCTCCACTTTAATTGCTGTCCATTCTCTGTCTAGTGCTTAGAGCACAGTGCAGTGTTTAGGATATGAAAAATTTAATAACGACAACCATAATAGTCATGAGTAGCACAACACCTGAACTGAATCACCTGTAGCAGGTCACCTCTAGTATAATATAAAGTATAAAAAGCACAATCTAGTATAATGTTAATATTCCTTTCACATGATTCTATTTCTTCCTTATCATCAGCTGCTAAGAGGTAGCTGATCTCACTGATAAGGGGGGCTGAGCGTTGCTCGTACCAGCAACAAATTCTGAAAAGGAATAGCATTGGAATAAAATCACTGCATTATCCTGGCCCAAAGCTGAGCTTGCCTGTAGAAATACCTTAAAAATGATGGTGATATGCAAATACAGGGGTAACACAAACATTAATTGACAGCACGTATATACGAGGCTATCTGTAGTTACCTTGTCACCTCTAGACATTCCTTTCTGCCCCTGTTCCTTTACAAAAAACATGTGGCAGAACCCACCTCTCGACGACTGTCGACGGTAATACATTAGAATTTAACCAATATAGAGGCACAATGTATTGCCACCGTCAAAACGAGTTATGTAAGAGGCATGTACTGCAGTGGGGTTCATTCTTTGCGAGTCCCTAGGAACACTCGGAGCCATCGAGCGCCGCCACCGTCGGGGAGTTTGCACGTGGCCTCAGAACTGCATGGCCTGCCGGTGCTTGCAAATGCTGAGAAACGTGTCATGTGGCAACTGGATTCCTTTCTTGTGCTTTTTTCTGGACGCGTTGCGCCATCTATTGGCACTGCCGAGAAATCAGCGCGTGGCCTCCGAGACGAGAAGCGTGCTGCACCTGTGCCTTCAAACACCGAGTATTGTTTTGCTTGCCACGCACTCATTGGCTCCAGCTCAGTAATCCAAGTCGGTGAGAGGTTCATTGAAGAACGACACATACCCAGTGCATTTGTGGCGCAGCCTGCTAAGGCTTTGGGTGGCTGTCCTTGAGGAACGCTTGTGATGATGGCTTGATTCTGCTCAGCATCGGAGATGTTTAAGGGATCTTTTTCATCATTGTAGAGCGGAGCATTCCCATTGGCACATACCTAGTTAGCCTAGTTCACATCAAAACCATTTACTGAAGAGCGGCATGCAGCTACTGGCCTTTACCCAGTGACCCAAGTTAGCATCGAAGAGGTTCATTGGAGACCCACACAGAGCGAGTGGGATATACCCAGTACTTCAAGTCGGCGTCAAAGAGCTTCTTTGAACAGCAGTACTTACCTAGTCCTCCGTGTACAGTGACCCATGTCGGTTTGAAAGAGGTTTGTTGGAGAATGGCACGTATGCACACATTACCACATACTCAGTGACCAAAGTTGTTCCTATGGTTGTTGTGGAACCCTGTTGCTTCCATGCAGCAGAATTTGTGGTGCAATCCACTAATGCTTTGGGTTGCTGTCCTCAAAGAAACCTTGTGATGAGGGTATGTAGCCACTCAGTGTCGAAAAAATTTAAGGGATATTTTTCGTCATTGTACATGGCACATTCACAGTGCCACGCACCTAGTTACACAAGTTGGCATCAAAGACACTCATTGAAAAGCGGTACGCACCTACTGGCACATACCCAGTGACCCAAGTTGGTGCCCAATTGGTGCCAACCAATCCTGCATCTACAGTGACCCATGTTGGTCCAATGGTTGGTTTTGAACCCTGTTACCTCAGCACAGCAGCTTGCACTAGCCATTCTACCGAGGACTACCCAGTGACTTAGGTAGGCAGGAAAACAGTCATATACATACATGCAAACAAACAAACAGAAAGATGAGCCTCTGGAAAGTGTGTGAAGTACCCAAAGAATGCCAATGCATTAATAAAACTTGCTAAACTTGTAAACAGGCTCAAAGCTATCTGGTTAAGGCACACAACTAGTTGAAAGAATTGTTGATCTAGTTGATTGGTCATACATTTATTTCTGGTGTCAAAAGTACACAACGCAGAGTATACATTCCCTGTGTTTATACTTTCTTTTTTCCTTGGTGCTATTTTATTAAGATTGTTTTTGAAGAAAAATTTTTAAACAATAAACCTTGAACGATACCATAGGTATCAATGGTTAATCCGCCATGCCAGTGCATGAATAAACTTTCCGTCCCATTTCTCACAAGGGCGTTTGTTGACGACAGGCTGTGTTCGCTTACTTCCTCTGGGCTCGCCCTTCTCTTCATGACCTGGTACCTCCTTGTGTTTTCCTTTTTTTCCTGCCCCGTTTGTATTTGTGAAGTGTAGCGTAGGGCCATTACAACTTGTGCAGGCTGCCATTTCGTCTCGACAATGGCTCTCTTAGCCTGACACAACAGAAGCAAGTAGGAGGAAATGATCCTTTCCGCTCCTTAAGAGACATTGTGTGCGCCCGTGTGTGTCCCTTTGTCACTTGCCTCACAGCAAGAAAAAAAACAAAAACAAAAAAAAAGTAAGAGGGAGGGCAAGCACCTTTCTTCGCCTGTCGTTTGTGGCGTTGTTAGCAGTTGCCAAACACACTTTGGAAAATTCCTGAAGGAGACAGGCTGAGCAAAATAAAAAGAGACAGTGGAGCCTGGTCTGGAGGGCATGCTCTCTTAGGAATGTGCCACACTTTTGATGTGTTTACTTGTTCAGACCTCATTCCAAAGTCTGTGATGGAAAGTGGGCTGCTCTGTTACCGCTGCAGTTAATTTTCTTGCGTTTTTTATTTATTTGTTCTTCCCCCAAGTTTTTTGATAGATGCCTGAAATGAAGGCATCTTGCTCATGTTTTGTTGCATTTCTTATGACACTAGCGTGTATAGTTCTTTCATGTATAGTTATAGTTTTTTAGTATAATATGAGGAGAACAAGTACACATTGAGCAACTTGTACTGACTGGCAGCATCATTGACTGCATGAAGAAAAAAAAAAGAAAGAAAAACTGAAAAGGACCTACATTGCTTGAAATGCATCAGTACTCTCCTTGTTTCCTGTTTGTGTTAGTATACTCAGCTGTGAGTTAGCCAGGATTTTATTTCAGAGGGTGGTTTTTTTTCTTCTTCTCCTCCCCACCTTTTTTTTTTTCCAGAATGCTATGAATATCTGATACGTGCATTATACGGTAGGCTAAGAATTGAGTGTGGGGTTCGGACCCTACACCCCTAATTACTTACGCTACTGTTCTTGTGCTCACATTGAATAGGGGAGCTGTCTTGCTCTAAATTCTGCCCATGTTCCTAGTGGTTTCATGTACATCCTAGCCATCCTTTGAAATATTTGCAGCATAAGTGAACTCCTTTTTCCTCCCTGCAAATTGGAGGGATTTTTCATTTCTAAATTGTGGGCTTTCTTGTACCAAGATTACGATCTCATTATAAGGCACACCATTTAGAAGATTGTTTTCAGGAAACACAACAAATTGTTTAAATTGACTGTGTGACTGTATACAACATTGTATATAAATCTAAAGGTGTTGGTCACAGTACCAGGTGCTGTAAGCCAGCGCAATAATTTTATTGCATTCACTCTCAGGGGTTAAATATCTGAATTCTAGCATGTGACTTAGCTGCATAGGCAGTACTAGATATGAATAAACAACCCCTGCTTGACATGAGTGACTGTGCTCACAGCTGAAAAGCTCTTAAATAGATGAGGCTTGCTAGCTCAGCTACATTCATTCCTTATTTTCGTGCTCTGAGCTGTTACATTGAGAGTCTGTAGAAAATGTTTTGGCCACAGAATTTTTGAAACCATCAACAATAGCAATGACAGGGGTGAGGGCAAGCAGATTGTTAAAATCTGAAGACAAAATGCATTCTGGTATTGCATTTTTGTAGCAGATTATCAGCCCGCTTTTGTTAGTAACCAGCAAGAAACTATGAAAACCATCAAAAGCCAACTGCTAACCATTCGGAATCGGTTAACCTACTGCAATATCCCGAGAGATAGTCCACCTAAAATTGAGAGACAATTCAGTGAAAATATGAGGTAGGCTAACTTTCATTGTGGTGGGTAATTTTCAAGTCGGTAACTTCCGTTGTTTTTTTTTTCTAAGCCGTAAGATTAGGCAAGGTTGAGTTATCCTTTGGGGGTAGAACATCTCTCGAGTCTAGTTGGTCCCGGTCCTCTCGGCAGTGACGTTCTCAAGCTTTTTTGGAATTGATGTGGGCTGAGTGTAATGTTATGAGTCAGCGTGATGCAGTTCCCAGAAGGTCATTGTTACTCACTGTTCTTGTATTTTCTCTATGTCTTGTGCAGGATGGGGAGGGAAGCGTAGCCGTTTCTAGTCTTAAGGCCACTGGTGGACAGCATGATGTCCAAGGGTGGAGAAGGTGACATCTCGTCCTGGACAAACCAAGTGAGTTAGCACATGACACTTCATTATATGGGCTGCTTCGATTGTGCCTGTCTTAGTAGTTAAGTGCGTAAGAATTGATACAAGATGATGTTTTTGCTGGCAAGGATTCATAGCATTTTTCATAGATTCGTAGTAGCTGGCAAAAATTAATAGTAATGTTATAAATTGTGCATTAACTTGCACCAAGCTTCTAAAGGGACACCAGAGTTGAACTGTATTAGTAAAGTATGCAAAAAAGCCATTCCTATCGAGATGCTTAGTAAGCCAGAAACTATGGACCTTGAAGTTCCCACACCAGCTCACTTTGATGTCAGGGGTTTTGTTGGCATCTGCTCGGGGCTCAGTTCATTTATTGATCAGTAAAGATAGACTCGATTGCATTCTAAAGGAACCAGAGACTGAGCTTAGCAAATTAGGCCTTTGGCTCCTCTGGAATGCAAGATCTTTTACTGAGCCAAATACAAGAGAAAATTTTGAAATCTATAGTCACACTGATATACCAGCACTGGGGTTATGGTGCAGAAAAAAAAAAATTAGAGAGACCATGGCTTTCATTTTCTTTTCTAATAATCAACCTACAATATTTGCCCAATTTTAACACACCCCCAATCTAACGAGCATTAAATTTTCGCAGGTTTGAAGTAAGCAAATAAAAGTGCGCCTGAATGTAATGTGCACCTGATTTATAAAGGAAAAAAAAAATATAGCATGTCCCCCATGTTCATGATCAGAAGAAATCGGGTGTGCAGAATTTTGCTGCAGAATTCTGAGGAATTCGCAGGAGGGACACTTCTTTTTTTTAATGAGCTTTCATAATAAAAATGGTGCTTCATAGGCCATTGATACCAAGCACACAGATCACAGCCGAGCACTGAACGAACCCACGGGAGCACTGCGCCACGCGAAAGAAGCGAAATGAGTCAGCCAAGCAAGTTATTGTCGCGTTGCAGCATGCGGCAGGTGTTTTAGTGTTCCCGATCCACCTGTGCTCTGCAGGCAGAGCTGCTGAACAAGCGTTCATTGGTTAAAAACTACCAGAAACAAAATGTTCCCAGCGAGCACGCTGAGACTCTGATGTCACTTGTTGGATTGACTATTCAAGAGGGAAAAAAAATGAAGAGAATGTCTTCACGAAGAGTTGGATTGTCGAGGCTGGCTACGTGATGTAATGCTCTTTTCTAGTCTGTTTTCTTCCTGCATGTTCATGAAAACGTGCTCCGACGCCATCTTGGGAAGGCAGTGATGCCTCTGACTACTTTGATGGTAGGCTGTTGCCAATGGTGCGAATGCAGTTTTGGCTTGTATCCAATTGGGATGCACAGGTAACTTTAGGACCCATTTGCAAAAAAAAAAAAAAAGTGCGTGTTAAGTTAGAGTAAATATGGAATTAAAGAGCCCCTCACCAGGTCTGGCCATTTTGAGCTGACGAACGCAGAACATACAATGCGCTCTAACGATGATGTTTGCAAAGTATTACATTGCTACGTGCCGCGGAAAGGTATGAAATTTCAATACGAACGCCGTTTTCCCTTTCCCTCGTGGCAACTGCGCTCCAAGCCGGACGGTGACGTACTCGTGTCTACAGTGTGACATCGCTAGTGGTGACACGTGACTTCGAGAATTATTCAAGGCAACATCTGTTATTTGTGTGGCCTGTTGCTGGAATTGGTGAATTGAAGTTTAGAGAAATAATAAAACACACAAACGAAATGTCTGTGTGTGTTTTGTTTTACTTCGCACCGAAGCAAGCGAGGTGTACCTCTGCTTCGTCTGCTTGTTTCCACGGTCGTGCGGTCGCGTGTGCAGGTACCAAAACTATGCCATTTTCTACCGTGTTCCAGCGCATGACTATGCTCTGCGATTCGCTTGTTCTCTCTCAGTATTCGTGTACCACTGAATTACACCGCTAGTCATGTTTCCTTGTGCACAGCACAAAAAATTGTGCACTGCATGAACGAGACAAGAGCTCGCACGTGACGCCGTCAGTGGAAGTGCAGAGAAAAGAATTTCGCTTGTGGTGGCTAGGCGGGGCGAGGGGGAGAGAGCGTCTTGCTTGGCAGCGGAGACTGCCTGCTGAAATCATGGGTTCGCGGCACTGATATATTTCTATCTCGGCTATTAATGGAGCCAATTTGAACATTTTTTGTGGCAGAACGCTCCCTAGAGGACACGTAACAAGTTCCAGCGTCTAACCAAAATTTGCTATGGGGGCTGGTGAAGGGCCTTTTAACACAAAATTAGAAAAATTCGGATGCAGAAAGTTCGGAACAGTACTTTTCAATTTGCACTGGTTTACTGTTTTACAGTGAAGCCGTTTATGCCTAGGGTTCCGTGCATTTTTCGTCTCCATCAACAAATGTGTATGAGCAAAAACTAGCATCATCAGCTATGGCTCGTGCCACTGCTTGTGTATTCGTCGCCATCTTCTACCGCAGCTGGCTCGTTGGTGCCCCTCAGCGTAACTGCACGAATGCGCTTGTGCCACTGCTTGCGCATTTGTTGTCATCGTCTTCCACAGCTGGCTCCGCTGCCACTCATCATGCCAGCGTTCCCATAGTGCCCCTCCCTTCGCAAAGGCGCTGGCGGCACTAGCCCACTGCCAATCGGTGCGGTGATTTTAGTCTCAAATCCTTTGCCGCAGTATATTGGGAAGTGAAAACACGAATGTGTAACACGAATGAATGTGGATGTATAAAAATAAATGTGTGTACATTCCTTTCTTCACAATGACCACTGATGAAGACAATAAATGTGTTTGTACCTTTGTTCAAAATTCTGTGTCACCTCTTTGTCATGTGCTACACAGGTTCACTGGTCATCCACCTTCACAAGGTGGAATAGCTCATAATTTTGTGTTCTTTTAATTAATTAATTTTCATTAACTCACTTTTTCATTAATCATTTTAGGACACATGCTGCCGTTTGGGATTATGAAGGCAGCCACTGATCGAGGCACATAAATTTAGCAGTAATCCTGGTACCAGCACCACTTTTCAAGACATCTGTCCCCAAATTTAGTGACAATGTACATTGGTGTTCAATGTAGTTGTGTCCCACGCTGTTCCAAGATAGCTTTGTGGGGAACTGATACATGAAAAATCAATGCATTCTTCTGAAGATTTGTGGGACATATGGCTCGAAACCGGTGTTTGTCACAGGATGCCTACTAAGTGGACATGCTTTTGCATCCTGAGTGGCTTTAATTTCCCACTTGCAACATTTTGCAAAACATTAAAATTAATGAACTATTTAGAAAAAAAGTAGTTAATAGCTTACTGGTGATTACTGCAGTTTCTGATATATGCCTTATATATGAGCCATCAAGAAGTATCTTTTTGTCTCAAGTTCAATTGAAGACTCATTGCTGGAAAAGCCAGTAAATGGCAGCTATGTTGTAAAAAAAGGGCTGGTATTCAATGCTGTGGATTTTCTTGGAGCTCTTTCTTTTTTGTATACTTACCTCTTTCCTTACAGAACAAGATAAAAACTTAATAGTCTCTGTTTGATGCTCTCGGGTTGTGCACTTCTCAGTTATTTCATCCCTATCTCTTATGAACTGCAATTTACACTTGCAGTGGTCCTGTTTTTGCATAACGCCTTTAGATGCACTGGATGTACATTTCACATGGAGCCAGTTCTAGCACTGCTATGTGGGCACAGGGTGATTGTGGTACATGAATTTGGCCACAAACAGGATGCAAAACACCACTTGTGCCTCAAATAAAGCATTAGTAGTTGCCAAACATGGTTTTAGTTTGTTTCCTTGACAGGATTACAAATTGTTGATTAGGCTTCTTTGGCACACTATTTTTATAAATTGTTTCAGTGGTAATCCTTTTGTTTTCAAAAAAACACTTTCTCATTTTGAATTCCATTCATAAATCTTTCATGTAGTGCTGTTTTGGCAACTAAACATACTTGCTCAAGCAGGATCTTGGTTTGAGCTAGCTAGTGTATAATCATAAGGATCACTGGTCTTCTGGTTTTACATAAAGCGATTGTTTGTTCTGAATAAAGATCAGAGTGAAGTTCGATGCCTGTCCTGAAAGTTTGAATTCTGAAACAAGGAAGCCAGGCTGAGAAAAGCTGCGCACAAACATATTCAAGATGAAGGGTGCATCTGGCATTGAAATGGCTACTAAAGAAAATCAAGCGCTTAGTGAGGTTATGTCATTGCAATGGCAAGTTCTCCACTGCAGTCTCTGCAGAAAGCGTAAGTTGGTGACCCATCATGGTAGCCCATTGGCTGTGGGTTTTCACTGCTG
Source organism: Dermacentor variabilis (assembly GCF_050947875.1). Classification (NCBI taxonomy): domain Eukaryota; kingdom Metazoa; phylum Arthropoda; class Arachnida; order Ixodida; family Ixodidae; genus Dermacentor; species Dermacentor variabilis. The sequence continues at coordinate 126,679,820 of NC_134569.1, forward strand.
AGCTTGAAGTCTCAGGTTTGAGCCCAGCCGTGGCAGCCACGTTTTGATGGTGGTGAAATGCAGAAACACTCGCGTATTTAAATTTAGGTGCACATTAAAGAGCCCTTGGGTGATCAAAATTAATTTGCAGTTCTCCACTTTAACTTGCCTAGTAATCATATTGTGGTTTTAGCATGTAAAACCCCAGATATTCTTTTTTTTTGTGTTGGTGTGCAAGAACAAGAGAGGTGCTCCTAGTAAATGCGCTAATAATTGGTGCTGAACTTAATCAGCGTGCACAGAATCAAGCCTTATCCGGTATAGTTCCTTTTTTTAAATTGTTCTAGTGTTTACTAGTGTTTGTACATATCAGCATGTGTGCAAGCATTTGTTGGCACACAATGTGTTATCTCAAAGACAATTCTCAATTTTGCCTGGACAGCATGTCTGTTTAACAGCACTTGGGCAGTCTGCCCTTTAGTATAGCCGTTGTTGAGTGCATTGCAGTTAGTTGTGGCTGTGGTTGACAAGGGTCTCTCACACATGTGCTTGTACTTGTCCAGGATCAAGCTGCAGGCAGGAAGGAATCCAAGGAGGACAAGGCATGGCATGGGGTGAGGACGGTGGTGCTGCAGCGGTCCAGCTCAAACGAGGACCTGGGCTTCACGCTGCGGCACTTTGTGGTCTACCCTCCCGATGCCATCAAGGTGAGCATACCTTTCCTTGCATGTGGTAGCATGTCTGAGCCACATAGTCCCTGAGGGTTCACGTTTTGTCCACCTCCATCGTATTGCATTGCCTCCGTATTATCTAAGCTGAGGCATTGCAATGGTTTAGAAAGCTTGGAAGCTACTTGAAATCCGGCTGGAGTTGACTGCGTTGTAGTGTCTCATATTGTACCTGCAGCGCTTCATATTTTTGAAGAAGGAATGTGGCAGTTATGTCTCCCCCCTCCAAAGGTTTGGAACTCTAAGGTGTAATTTGAGGCGGTGCCAAATGCATTGAATGATGTCTCCTTGATCTTTTTCTTGTTGAATGCAAAAAAGAAAAAGCGTACAAAAAATGTTGACTGCCAATATAAAAAAAAACTTATTTGCTGAGCCATTCAGACTGGTTTGCGACATATGTGGTTATTGTGTGCTTCAAATTGAACGGGTAGATGTTATGTGTTGCACACAGCAGCTCTCGCCGTTTCAGGGCATTAACAGCAAAGTGTTTGTGACACTGTTGAGCGTTGTTTTTCCATCTTGATCAGCATCTGGCAAAAAAGAGAGTTTGAAGCTGAATGACTGGGCAACTGTTGATAGAGCCTTGCACCAAGTCAGTCAGTGCTTTGGTATAATCTTTTACAGCAAAGCTATTTATGGCTAGGGTTCCGTTCATTTTTCGTGTCCATTAACAAATCTGTGTGAGCAAAAACTATCATCATCAGCAATGGCTCGTGCCACTGCTTGCACGTTCGTCGTCACTGTCTTGTTCCACAGCTGGCTTTCGTGCCAGCGTTCCCGTGCTGCCCCTCCCTCTGCAAAGGCCCCTCCCTCTGCAAAGGCCCCTCCCTCTGCAAAGGCCCCTCCCTCTGCGACTGGCAGTGGCACTGGCCCACTGCCAGTCGGTTCGATGATTTCGCTCTCAAATTCATTGCCTCAATATATTGCAAAATGAAAGTACAAATGTATACAACGAATGTATAGCACAACTGAATGCGGATGTATAAAATAAGTGTTTGCGCATACCTTTCGTCACGATGACCACCGATCAAGAGAAAAAATGTGTTTGTACCTTTGTCCAAAATTCTGTGTCGCCTCTTTGATGTGCGCTACACAGCTTTGCTGGTCACCCACCTTCGCAGAGGGGAATGGCCCAGGATTCCTTTTTTCAGAAACTGCATAATAATGGAAGGCATTGCAGTGCGATTTTTCTGTCTTGTTTACCAAAAGGAATTGTGGAGAGTAGCGCTGTTATTATTAATGAAGTACTTCTTTAAATTTGGCTAGTCGCCTGCGAAAATTTAACTACATGTTCCACTTAAAAAATAAGTCAGAAAGGCTTGCGTAACCTTTTTATCATGGCTCGCACTCATCCAGATTTTTCACAGGTGGCTGCAAAAGATTATGAAAAATGAATGTCTTGAAGAGAAATTTTTGTTTCTGCTTTGGTGCTCAGTCTGGAATTCAGTGGTGCATTGGTCTAGCTGGGGGGGGGGGGGGGGCACACAGAAATACAGCTTACAACTTTGGGCTAAAGAGGCATGTGTGGGTTGCAAGGCAATTAAATTTTCTCATGGCTCTTGCATGTCACATGCTCTTGGACCTTTGCGATTGATTGTCTTATCAAATCATGCTGGCTAGAGCAGATTTTATTGCCTGGAGTATTGTTGCCACATATGAAGAGCTCACAAGGGCGTTAGTTAACAGCTTTGAGGATCATGTTATGATAACTTTTAATCTTTATTACTGATTTGTTAACAATATCATAGTCACCAGCAGCTTCCTGAGAAGCAATTTCTGTTTCTTGCAGGCTGCCCGGTTAGCAGGAAAACACCCAACAGTTGTAGGTAAGTAAAAAAAAAAAAATTGTTTCATTGCTGTGTCTACTTTAATTTTTGTCAGTGACAAACGCTGACAGGTTTACTAACGGAAGATGATCTGACAATTTCTGTGTGGTCTCATTTGCGTTAAAAAAAAAAAATTACAGCAGGCTTACATCAGTAAGAAGAGTTATGAGAGCTGCTTGTGTCATGCCCCAAGTAAGCAAGTTGTGTAATCTCGTTAGGTTTTCTGTATGGAAAAGATCGGGACATCAGAACTACCTGGAAGAGACTTGGGAAATTGCTGATGAGTCACTTCACAAGAAAATATAATGTATGATTTTAGCAAATTTTTAGGGAGTTTTCACTTCATGAAGGCATTGTGAGAGCTAATGAGTGTAGTAATCGGAATAAACACTGAGTGATAACATCGTTGTAGTCATCTGTTGAGAATTAATTTGAAAGTCTGCATAGTAGTTGGGAGCTCGGTTTAGTGGAGGCAAGTAATACATGTTTTGACAGGTTGAGAACGAAGAGTAGACTGGCTTTATTCCACAGTAAAACAGGTCTGCCAAGTGGCAGTGTTGGCACCCCTGTTGGGCAGCCACCTCGCATCCCAAGAAAGAGCAGGGGGCAATGACCCCCACTTGGAGGTCAGGCGGGATAGCTGAATTTCTCAGAAGCGGGGGACAAATCACAGTGACAGATTGTCGCTACCTAGTTCTTGCAGAAGAATAACTGAAATGAAATTTTTTTTTTTGGTGGTACACATGTAAAACATGAACACATAAAATAGTTAGTTCCTTTGGGGTTTTCATGATCTGGAAAAAATCTGAAGTCCCATGGCCATCATAAGTAGACCTGGTAGAGGTATTTTGCTTTTTCATCTAGCCTTCTTCTAGGTAAAGGTTTATGTGGTGCATTATTATTCAGCATTGCTTCATACAGGAAGTGGTCAGAGTACCAATTGTGAATCCACCATACTTTTTACTTGTAAGGCTGCTTGTCATTGGTTGTCACCAAACCAAATTTATTGGTCCTTGATTGGAGCAGCTCAAGATATAGACCATAGGGGCTTCACCAAGGTATGTGGGCTGTTTTGCGCTGAATTACACAGAAGTATGAAAAAGAGTAGTATGAAAAATTAACTCAAATACAGCTATAGATGGTATAAAATGGTAGAATTGTAAATGGTAGATGGTTGAAAAGAAAGCATGAAAATTATTTATGGCATCAGCTTCAGTAAGGTCCATTTCCCTGGTACATAGCAACGATATGGCAGTCGGCAACAGTATGATGTTTTGATTACAGCCTTCGCCAGCATGCCAACTCGTGCTGCACGTGCACATGGAACACCCAACCAGTGTAGCATTGGCAGAACTGCAACTTCATTGCATGAAAAAAAGAAAAAAACAGTAGTGAAAAATTCAACTCATTTGCATACAAAAGCAGATACGGTGAAGACAGAGTTAATGAGTGTGGAGTGTCATAACAACTTAAATTATGTGGCAGCCAACAATATTTAACTACTACCGTTGAAGCGATGAAAATTAATATTAAACATGTCAATATTGAAGTAATGCGCTAAGCAAAGAATACACTAGTAATGCACTTCTGCTAGTAATGTGTTGGCTATTGCTTGTTCTTGTGGATTGCTCTTGCATACATGCTTTTGTATGCAAGATTTGTTTGTGCTGTACATAGATTACCTGAAGTGCATAGCTGCCAACTTTTGCAATTTTATCATAGAATGCCACATTTTTGGAGCTTGTTTACAGTTGTATTAACACCAGTGATCTTTCATTTGCATCCACTTTAGGGCAGAATGGCAAGATATACAATTACAGTAGTCGACTGATTTTTCAGAGCCAGATTTTTCGGAAGTGCTTGATTATTTGGACATATACCCACAGCACTTCACAGAACCAATGCACTCCATAGAGCCAGTGCACAATAGCAACTGAACTTTCGGCCACCATTACATGAGTGTTTCATGTATAAACTTCATGAATATTTCCACATGTAATGCAAATTATTAGATCATCAATGCAGATTATTGATGCAGATACCAGCTGTGACTCTGCAGAAATGTGCCTGTTCACAACATCCCTACAAAACAAAGTTGGTTAATTATGTTAATTAATAAATCAACAGTCTGAATAATACAGTCGACTTGGTTAATTTGACCCTTACGGGACTGATGAAACTGATCACATTATCCGGTGGGTCAAATTAAACAAGATGCAGAAGAAATGCCAAAGCGTGCCATTGATTCATTTGGCAGTATTTGCCATATTATAACACACCCTCGAATCAAATGCACACCTGCTTTCTACGTGTCCAAAGTGGCGAACTAATCTAGAAATGACATTAAAGCTCTGAACCGATGAAATCTAATGGGCACCTGATTTTTAGCATGAGAAATGGGCAAGGGGCAAGGGCAATGGGCATATATTTTTTTAAAATTTTTATTTGGATATACTGCAGGCCCTTCACGGCCCGTGCATATATGCACAACAGTGACCAGTTTCCTAAATGCAGCTTTGCTTCAATACATCTGTGCAGTAAAGCATACGAATTCTGCGGAGGTGGTTTTGGTATCGTGTCCAATTGCACTGTGCAGGCAATATTCAACCCAATTTGACCCCAGCCCCCCCCCCCCTCAAAAAAAATAAAAAAATCATAAGGCATGGGTTAGAATTGGGTAAATACTGTGATCAGACATTGTGAGCTACGGTTATTGCTTGAAATATCTTTCTAGGGCAGGCCAAAAATAGTAATTTTTGACTGGATATTCTTTTAATGTGTATTCAATGCATTCACTGTTTTGCAAGTTCTACTGATACAGACGTTCCCACTAAAGGGGTCACTATGGTGTCATCATAGGGATCAGGCGCATGCGTGCCAACTGGTCAAGCTTTAATTATATGGCAAAGGTCAAATTTAGGATTGAAATAACCAAAGTTTGGACCCATACAAATGCGTGAGTGCTGGCCGGGACCTGCAGCCAGAATTGAATCAAGCGAAAAAATTGTTTTAACTCGGCTCGTATTAGCCCTTTGAGGGTCAATGACGTAAATATACGGCGCCGCAAACAGGCCCAAAATGGTTGATGCCATATATTTACGGCGCCGCCTGCACGTTTAAAAAGCGCACCTATTTCCTAACCTTTTTCTTTTCTGGCATGTGCTGCCACTATGTGGGAATACAGGGAATTTTTTCTCGCAGCTCCCTCTCGGTTTCCGTTACGTGGTTTGTTTTAGACCTAGTTTGCTCTAGTGTGTCTATATACTACCGCTCGCACGTTGGCGTGGGCGCGGGCAGATGGCGGTTTGGGTTTTGTTCCATGGGTGCTTTCGGCTTCTTGCGCTCGCAAAACTGATGGCTATCTCGTTACTAATCGCTCAAAGGGCGACCGCCTATTTCTCGCTTGTTTAGTGCTCACAGGGGTGCACATAGGAAGGATGCCGCCGTGCATGCGTTTCCTTTTCTTTTTTTTTTTTTCTTTTTTGGAGACGCGCGACAACTAATTGCTTCTGGTTGGCAATAAAATGAAGATAAGCAGAAGTTTGTCATATGTTTTGCTTTTTTGACGGACACGCAACCACAGTTTTCTTGAGTGTGCTCACCTGCGCAGTTCGATTACGCTATGAACGTAAATATTAGTGTAAGAACGGGAACATTTCAGAGTTGTGAAATATTCTCATGTGCACGTTTTCTAAGCCTTGAACTATGTGTATAACAATGCATCAAATTTTTGATTCTTATAAGTTTGTTTCCTTTTTTTTATTGTTGTTATTCATGAATAAACAGTTCATATATACCAGCACAAAATATTTTTTTCTCACTTTACGGTCGCCCTAGAAAAATTACTGTAATCTTTTTTCTCAAAATAGGTCCCTCAGAAGAATTGGAATCTGCAATTAAAAAAAATCGACCCTTGGCAGTCGCATATTGCGAAAAAAATCTACCCTCAAAGGGTTAACGGAAGTCTACTGTAAAATAAGTTTTGGTATTTATAACCAAAATTTTTTATTGTTGGGCTCTGACTGTAGTATTTAAAGAAAATTTAAGTTGTCAACTCTGTAAGTGTGATCAAAAGGGCCAGTGTTGATTCAAAAGGGCCAGTGTTTAAGGTCATGTACACTATAGCTGTTCAGTATTACGAGTCCTTTGCTGGCCTTGCAGATCCGAGCTGGGACCAGCACAAGCAAGAAGCCATGGACACCATCTTTGTGCGAGAGGTCCAGCCTGGAAGTGCAGCTGACAGGGCAGGCCTTGTCACGGGCGACCGTATTGTCTCCATCAATGGGCAGCCTGTCACTGGACGCTCCTATGCGCAGGTCGTCGATCTCATCAAGAGGGGGTCAGTCCAGCTTATAATTTTGCGCCGTCGTGCTTTATCTGCTTTGTTTGATCCATGTCCTTGTGGTGTGACGTGGCTTGTTTTGCAGATGCCTATTTCTTCATGAATCACTCTTAGGCAACTGAGCACTCTCACTCTGACTTGTGCCTAAAGGGACACCGAAGAGAGAAATGAGTTGAGCTGTATTTATTTATTTATTTATTTATTTCTCCGATACCTGCAATGGGCGAAAGTGTTACAGAAGGGAGCGGCGACGAAAGATCAAAAGTTCACAGTTACATAATGAAGTATTAGCAAATTATGTTTCAACAATACAAATAATAAAGGCCATTTTGAGACCATGAGAAGAGTCTCGGTAAGCCAGAAAAAAATATAAGAATGAAAGATGGGTGCGTTTTGCCTTTATGTTAATATTAATCATCACAGTGACAAAATAAGCTAGCTGGATGCACAACATGCACAACATTGTAGGATTACTTTGTTGTTTGCTTTACTCGAATAAAAATTGTTTCTGAAGAATTAAACTTTTTTGGAAATGGCAGATTTTATTTAGTATAAGGCTAACCTTGCTTGCATCATAGCTTATGCTTTGGTTGTGAACCGCATAACACCTGAGCAGCTAATTTGATGCTAACGTCAGTGGTGGTCATAAGCAGGTAGCTATATGCTCGTATTAGCGAAATCGGTGCACCATGCAGTCTGAAATTTTCGTCATGTTTGGCTGTGAAAAACCAGGCTTAATCCTAAATTGAAGAAAGACCACATAAACATGACGAAGGAAAGTTTGGATTATGGTAGTTGGACTATAAACACTATAAGTTTGCCTATAATTACTATAAAGCTTGTTTTTTTTAAATATTCGTTTAGGAGAATCCGAGAGAGTGACTGAGCTTTTGCTCTCTCACTCTCTGTTTTATCTATTTGAGAGGAGCTTCGGAAGAGGGGATCACATGACAGGCTGGCAGCCTGTCATGTGGTCCATTCTTCTGAAGTGACGTGTTTTGGAGATACTTGTTTTATTTTAACATGTATTATCTCTTTGAATACATACTGTATTCATCATTGATTTGTTGTTACACCCGTAATGTAATGCCTGTATGGGTCTTTAGGCTATCTTGAATAAAAAAAAAAAAAATTCGTATTATGATCGCAAGAACTGGATATATATTGCAATCACACCAATTATTTGTGACTTCAACCCGCACAACTAACATAAGGGGCACTATAACATAAGGCTATTCCAAACATTTCTATTCCAATTCTACAATCAAGCCTCCGCGATTGCTCAAAAACTTTTTTACACCACCCCCACTTCGCCTGTCTGTCATGCGATGTCACGAATACCGTGATAGCTCCCAATCTGACATGACGTGTGCACACTGATTATGCCTGATGTGACTGAACAAAAGAAAAATAATTATTTGATTCGATGCCTTTTTGCCATTAACCCTCTGCTATTGGTCAAAAGGTTTCTGGCTCCACCCACTGCACCTGTCCGTTACTCAACGTCACAAAACCGCTAAAACTAATTGCGTCAAAGTGTCGTGTATGTGTTAAAGATGCATTAATATGTTGAAAAAAAACTGTATTTCTTTCTGAGTAGCCTGCCCCGTTCTCAAAGGAATAGATGGCTGCCGCCAAGTGCTCAAGCACTGGCTACTCGCACCTGCTGGAGAGTATGGGTTTATTTGCGTATCACATAACTTTTTGCGTGGCTGTATAACGTTATCGAGCCCTTTCGGCACATATACAACATTGCTCTTCTTTGCTGAGGATCCATTTTAGCGGCATGTTTAAGTGTCCGTTGCATGCCACTGCAATTTTAGACAAGCCACCGCGAGCCAAATAAGGGAAAACAGACCAATTGCAAACGCCGGCACCACCCTCTTCATCTGGTTATCTATTTTCAGCGGGCTGGCTCGGCCCCATCAAAACCCTCTCCACTTGGCGTGCTCCTCGCCTTTTGTCAGCTAATTAGATAATAAAAACCGCTCAGTGTAGGCAATGTTATTTGTTTTAAAGCAAACAAAAGTGGCCTCCTATAAACGAGGAGAGCGTTTGATTCGGCTATTCAGGCAACACTGCCGGTCACCGCCCGATGCTTGCATCGGCAGTTACATAAATTTGACGTCAGGAGGTTGGAATAAAAACTATTGGAATAGTCTTATGTTATAGGGCCCAAGTATCCACTGTTAGAAAAAGTATATTTAAAGAGTTTACAGGTAGAAACAAAGCGCAAAGATAATAGGCTACAAAAAAAGTTTGTTCTGATTCGGAAAAAATATTAGTTAGCAATATTTGTAGTATTGTTAAGACTTCAAAAATTTGTTTTTTACTTATTAGGCATGCAAGCAGTAAACGATTATAGAAAAAGTGTTTCATTTACTGAAATTGGAGGAATGGAATAGAGTAGCTCAGCCACTCCAGGAGTAGGAATAGTGCAGCTCTCAGCATTCTGAAGCAGTGGAATTATGGGAATCTCAACTCTCCGGAATAGAGCGGAAATAAAATGGAGGGCCCCACTCTGCAACTCTGGTCAGCACGCACGTGCCTGACTCTATAAAGGTGACGACAATTGTGACCTCATTGGCTGACGAAATGCCGAAAGTAGCTGAAAATCAGCATTTTCAGGCTGCCATCAGCAGAGTTTCATGTGAAAACGGTAGCTCACAAACAATTATGCATTTTTCTCATTCTAAGGTGCACCTCATTTCTAAAAAAATGCACCCGAAAATTGCCTTTGCATTACAGTCGAACGAAAAAACTAAATTTGTGGCATTCGCAACAATCTACTGTCAGGGAGCCATGGTCATTGCCACTGTCGTCTCAAGATGGCAACAGAACAAGTTTTTGCATAGGTTGGTGATGACGATGTGCTGCTTTCATTACGAAGCTCATTCAAAACAGAATTAATTTTACGTGCTAAACTAGTGACCTCAAAGCTGCAGCACATATCTTTAGCATGTTGGTCTCTTGCATGCTCTGTTGGACCAACTGCCAAAGTAGTTAGTCTAGCTACAGGCACCCTCTATATATAGGTGGCTCACAATGTTACAGGGTCATTAAAAAAAATGCTGATTACTAAACACTGTGGACCGCACAGAGACCACGCATGTTATGGCCCATAGTGATAAAGAACTGTATGAAGTGACAACTGGACTAAGTGCAATTCGATTTCTATTCTGTGAAAGTAGTGTGTGTGGGTTTCATCTTTTCTCGATTGCCAGAATTAGAGGCATGCTACGTTTTTTGTGTTATAATGTCAGGTGCACATTATATTTAGGCAGCCATTGTTTTCTACTTTGAACTTGTAAAGACTGGTGCACATTTGATTCAGAAGTGCTTTAGAAGTGGGTAAATGACTGCTGTTTTTTTATGCCTCTTCTTTTAATTTGACCCACCACATAATTAGATCAATAATGTCAGTCCTATTAAGCACGAATTAACAAAAGTTGATTGTATATTCTCAATAGAAGACTAATGCTATTTCAATAGTAGCCTAATACTAATGGACTAATACACAACAGAAGGCTAACACTGTTCCTCTTCTTTTGCAGGGGTCTGTCTGTACAGCTTCTGGTTGTTCCCAAAGAAGATGACATCCTTCAGCTTGTAAGTTTTGCACTAGCAAGTGTTTGGCATACTATACTACAGTCACAATAGTGTTATTTGTGGTCCATGGTGCCAAGCGATGTGCTGCGACTTCCAATGGTGCTGAAAAGCTGTAATATTTTTGCCCATTTCATTATCATTCAAATCCCCCTATTATACAGTACGCTTCCTGTAATTCGACTCTGGTTAATTCAATTTTTCGGTTAATTCAGACCCAACTGAAGGTCCCAGCCAGTGTCCATACATTTTTATGGGCCCAAACCTCCGTTATTTCTATCCTAAAATTGACCTTTGCCAAAATTTTTCAAACTTGGCTAGTTAGTTTTGTCGCAATACAGCCGTGTTGTGTGGTGAAGCATATGCAATTAATTGTGATGAAACATACCGCATCAGTCCCAGACGGATGCCTCAGGACCTAAATAAAGTTCTTCATACCATACCTTACCTAGAATAGAGAGGGGCCACTGTCATATGAAAGGGTATGCATTCCTTGATTATGCAGGCATGCATGCAATGTCTCCGGTCACAGTTATGAGCACCTAGATGCCTAATAATCTTACCGGCAGCCATTCAGAGCTGTTTCTAATGTTGCTGTCTTGATTCATGCCCTCCTTTTGCTCACCATGCGTGCCTCATGTATGAGACTGTTAAAGGGAAGCTGAAAGCTTTTCCAGAAAAAATGAGTGAAGAGCAGTACGCCGTGATTTTCAACCCTCTGAATTCGAATATCGCGTCGAAATTGAGCGAAAGAAAGCGCAAACATACTTTATTTCGACGAAACGTGCAGCAGCAGACACGCCCAGCTCGCGTGCCTCGTTTCCGCCTGTGATTGGTCGGGCGCCTCGTGACGTCAACAATTGTGTTCGTCCGGACCGACTGCTGCCACTACACACAAAACACGGTGCAAAGTAGTTTGGTGGTGTTTTGCTGAGACGGTCATAGAAATTTTCGAGAGCTTGCGTTTCTCTGAGGAGTTCGGTGTTAAGTCCAAACTCTACGAGAGCGATTTTGCGCGCGACAGTGACGGGCGACGGCTTCGAGCGACAAAACGGGCCGTCGCTTGAACAAATCGCTCGGTGTAGCCGCTCGATCGCTCGTTTCTAGAAATCTAGAACTCGTCGCTCGTCGCCCGGAAACGCTATGAGTGACTAGCCAATTGTGCGAAGCCGAAACTGGATGCACATAACTGAAATACTACTGTTTGTTGCACGGAACGAGCAAACTATTGAATTTTACATGTGCAAGAATAAGAACCTAGTGCAAGACCTTCAGAAATATTTTGTTCTCCTTCTTCAGTAAAATACATCAACTTAATTTGATAAAGCATGCGTCACGCTAGTTTCGGCGCGTATATTGCTGCCCTCATACCGGAAAGTCGTCGCTCAAAGCCGTCGCTCGCGTGGAGTTCGGCTCGCAGACGACGAGTGAACGCGACAGTCATCGCCTCGCTTGTAGCGCTGTCGCTGTTGCGTGCAAGATCACTTGTAAGGGGCTTATACTTGTACATACTACACGTACGTACATACTTGTACATACTACATGTACGAGCTGATTGCGAAGAGCCAGCTTCTCCAAGAAGCAAAAAATACTGGTGCAAGCACTGCTTTCCACGCGAACAAAGGCGAAGTGTTAGCATCTCCCTGCGTTGGAAATGTTCTTTGGCGAGTATGTACTTTGCTAAGCTGCATTCAGCGTTCCAGTGAGTACGTTTCCGGGCAAACAATTGTAGTGTTATGTTCCTGCATGCCTCCTCGTAGAACGTAAGCGGTGATGCAATGTTCAGCATTTGTGCGCTGCCCCAAAGCTGTCGGCAATCTACACAGACGGTTTAAACGCGGGAAAATTTTACCGGCTGTTGTAGCACATGTAGTATAGAACCTTCATCAGTGCGCCATCCGCACGCTACTTGTAACCGGCGAATTCCGTTGGGTACGTGAGATGGTCGGTTTCTCTATGTGTGTGAGAGAAGGGGGAGCGCAGCGTCTTGGCGTGAGCAGGCTTTCTAACACATGCAAACTTTACGCTTGCACTGCGTTATGGTAGCTGCATGCAGGCTATTTTACAACACACATGCGAATAAAAAATTCGCGGCGCTTGGCGATGAAACCTGCGTCAAGGGTGAGCGATAAACATGCACCTTCCGTTCAGCGTGCTAACTATTTTTTTTTAGGAGAACCCAAAGCACGCATTATTGATAAACTCTGGTAGTAATCGTCACGGAAGTGGTTAGAGCACAACACTGTTGTTCTTGAGTGCTTGAAGTTGTTTCGCTTCACAGTAGCCTCCCACTTAGCTGAAAGCTTCTTGTCTTGCAGGAACTAATGAAACATCGGAACATCGTCGCGGCCGCTGGTGTTCGTGCAAGTGTAGGCTGCACACAATGCCGCCATGATTGGCCTAGAAGTTCAATTGATGCTGCGCATGTCAACTACCACTGCTATATAAACACAAACAAAGGAATGTAGGGTCGAGCAAAGCAGATTAGGACGGCACGCACGCAAAAATAAGCCCGGTCAGGCACGGTCGCGTAGACTGCGAAGGAGCGGAACACCAGTGTTGACGTCACTAAGCCGCGGTTTCCGGTCTTCGCTCGCATCGTCAGCGTCAGCAGCAGCAGCGCGGCGCTCGACGGGGGGTGGAGCTACAGCGCAATTTTAACCGACGGTTGCATCGCTCTTAAGTGAAAAATCACCCCCAAAATTTTGCCTTCATGGTTTATAAGGTTCCCGCATCCGTATATGAGCGTCTTATTGAATTCGACAGACTCTTCAGCTTCCCTTTAACAGGGCCTAGTATGCGTTCCTTCAATATATGTGTGCGTATGCGCCATGCATTTAGAAACAGAGAAAAATTTTGTTTTGGGAAAGCTAGTGATAAAGACAGTAAGATCGCAAAACTCCATAACTTTGAGGGGATGTTTTAAAGCCAACAAAAGAGTGGGGGTCTATCTGAAATTCTGAAGGCCTGCCAGTAAGCTTATTAGGGGTGTCGGTGCTTGTACTGTGACTGGAGATGGTGCATGTGTAAACTAAGGAGCACGTGCTATGTCCCCAACAGTTGCATCTTTCCCTGCTTAATATGCTTCACCACGTGAGAGTTGTAGTGTGGCAAAGCTAACTTTCAAGACAAATACGGTCAAGTGAATCAACAGCGTGTTTCGGCTTTATTTCTGTCATTTGTTTAATTTGACCTATCGGATAATTTGACCATTTTCGTCGGTCTTGTCAGGATGGAATTAATGGAATTCAACTGTCATTGCTTTATTGACCTACAACAACCACGTATGCAAAGAGCTTGACTTTCTGTGCCCTAGTGCTGTCTCGAGTGCCTTTACTTCTGCTTTGCTAATGTTCTAGTATGACACTGGATTACTAAGCCTGAGCGCTGTTGATTTGTTTTTTTCTGGCAGTATTTCGCCAGCGCAGCCTATCAACCAGTGCGGAGGCCACCATGGCAGACTTCCCAGGCCCGTCCCAACACTGATGGCTCTTCTCTCCTTCCACCCCAGCGAGGACGAGGCGTGCCGACCTCCGAGCCGACTTCACCAGTACACTGCACTCCCTCGACGCACTTCCGGCCTGTCAACCCAGCTCGCCGTCGCTTTTTTGGCCTCGACCCCTCTCCACCGCCGGCCATGACTGCGTCTGCCTCTGCTGCATCTCCGCCACAGGGCACAACGCTGGGTGATGCCATTGTAGAACAAAGCGACCGAAGCAACCAGAGCAACTTGCTTGCCTCACAGCCCATGTCTCTCAGCTACCCGTCCTACCGAACGGCTGAAGTTGGCGTGCCCCGGCCAACCACCTCGTCCAAGATGCCTCCGAGTACAAGTGTTCCCATGCACCTGGGAACTCAGTTCCTCAAGCCAGAAGACCCTTGGTCTGCCCAAGGCCAAGCAGACAGTGGTATTGGGAGCGTGGAAGACGCCGATTCTAAGCAGACAGCGACAGTAACGACGACGGTGACGACTACGACAGCAACGACTCATTTGGACATGGCTACCGACGATCATTCCTCCCTGAACCTCGTTGCACAGCGGTTACACCTGTTCGAATCGGGAGGCCTTCTTGCACGCTCACTCGAGAGGATGAAGCTGTATCGGAGTGAGCTTGCGCGGCTAACCTCTGGCTGTCCCGTGCCGATTGTGTCGGTACGCGCAGCCAAGTTCGAGGAGATGGACGGCTCGGGCTCAGATGGCCGCAGGGGAGATGGTGCATCGGAGACTTCGTCACTATCAGCAGCACCGCCGGTCTCCTTTGACCGGCTACTACCCTTGTCATCACCCACATCACGCATCCCTTCATTTGACCGGTCACCTGATAGCCCCATTTTCGAAGAGAAGGGGTTCTCCTCATTACCTGACCAAAGCACCCTTGCCAGGAGCAATGAGGGGAGCTCGCCAAACCTTGACAATGGCGCTGTCTGCCAAAGTGAGTGTTGCTCTTCATGTTTCATTGCTTTGGGTGCACTGCTGTGCTATATGAATTTAAGGCCCTTCAAGACCACTGTTTTCTTCTTTCCTACTTTTCAATCCTTGCAATGTTTTGTAGGCGCATTTCGATCATCAGCTGCACATTTTTATAGCCAAAGATGAATATGACAATCGGCAACCTTTTTGAGAGAAAGTACAGTGCACATTTGCAGGTACTTTGGCAGTACGGAACTTACAGTATTTACTCATGTACAACCCGCCCTTTTCTTTCCCCCGGATTTCTTACAGGGTTTGCGGCTTTACATAAGGCAGGCTTATGGCTGCTCACTGAAGCCTTGAACTGCAGTCAAAGTGCTATGCAGAATAATGCATCTACTAGCAGCCGACTACAAATGCACACACATTTAGTTGTACTCACCTCTTGTTCTGCCCTCGTCATTTGACAAGCTCGCCTCATCAGCTGTCTCCCAAAGCTGGTCGCCCTCCGTGCTATCCATCACTGTCCAAGTTTTCCATCACCTTGAAGCTCTTGATGATGTAACGAAACCACACACCATGCATTTAAAATCCAGATTCACACTTCTTGCAGTGATGTGCTTTTGAAGAGCCCAAAAGCAAGATGCAGCTAAACAGTGCACTTCAGCACAGCCGATAGAGTTGAAGCATGCTGGATCTATTCTGCATGATCGCGATGTGGTATGACGCCGTGGGTGGTATGGTGATATGGATGTGGTGCGATGACGATGATGATGCTGTCATCGGCAGTGCATTAACTGGTTCCACCTAGTAACGGCTTGTGCAAATTAACCATCACGAAGTTGTGAGCGTTACGCTTATTTAAACTTATTTTCTTTATTTAAGTTTCATGCTCCAGAGTGGAGACCTCACACAAGGTTACGCCTTGCACAAAGGTGGACCTTACATGAATAAATGTGATGAACGAGGATAAAGGGAACTGAGGGTTTCGATTTATTTATTGATCACATTATAAGAAGCCAACAACCAAGGACGCCTAGGACAACATAGAGGAAATTACCTGCACTTACTAATTAAATCATTGTAATGATAAATCAGCGTAATGTAAATGAAAATGTAAATGAAACTGGATGGAAAAACAATGTACTCGTGATGCCTGTGGCAGAAAGGATGTGCTACATCCACCGCCAAGGTTTGTGAATGGTGGAACTGGCTAACACTCCTATGGTTATTTCTAGTAGTAAAATCATAAATACCGCAGAAAGTATATGGGAGAACGGTGCCGCGGTAGCTCAATTGGTAAGTGCATCGCACGCGCAGTGTGAAGACGTGGGTTTGTATCCCACCTGTGGCCAGTTGTTTTTTATCATCCACTTTCATTTACACTGATTTATCATTTCTTTAATAGAATTAGTAAGTACAAGTAATTTCCCCTATGTTGTCCTTGGTGTCTTTGGTTGTTGGCTTCTTATGATATGAATAAAGGGGGTAATACAATCTGCTGCATAAATCTTTCTTGAATTGGCAGCTGGAAAGGTAAATTATGGAAAGAGCTGCATTAATGAGATGTGTTGCAAGGCTTCTTCAATAATGAATTGTTCTTCAGCTTGTGCGCTGGAACACAGTAACCTTTCTCCTGCACAAGGGAACTGTAGAGTCAGCATTTTAAGCATAAATCGTTTGTGTGTGTGTGTGTGTGTGTGTGTGTGTGTGTGTGTGTGTGTGTGTGTGTGTGTGTGTGTGTGTGTATGTGTGTGTGTGTGTGTGTGTGTGTGTGTGTGTGTGTGTGTGTGTGTGTGTGTGTGTGTGTGTGCGCGTGCATGCAGCAGTTAATCATTCATCATCATTCATTCATTATCATTCATTAAAAGCAATACATTGATGTGCACTGCCATGTGAGGAAGGGCTATACCTGCCCTGAATACATTGCTTCTATTTGTGGTCAAATGGTTCTTTTCAGAGAATTTATGAATGTGCCACAGGCATTGTGTACAGCTGGTAAAAATTAGCATGGCATTATAATAATTGTAATGCAGTGAGCCTGTCTTTTTGCAAGAGCGGAGCATGGAGATGCTGTTTACTGGGCAAATCAAAGATCACTGATCCCTTGTACAAAGAATATTTTTAAAAAAGGTACACATGGCAGTTACCAATGTTAATCGCTGCCACATTACTTTCTTTATCCAGAAGTAACATTTTCTTGCATCCAAATACCGAAATCCAGGAGTACTCAGAACACCATAAAAAACTTGGAAGCTACTTATTGCACACTTATCACATGTGGAAACCCAGTGTTGTATACACAAAGCATTGTTACACCTGAAATGTATACTTATTTTGTGTGTTTCACAGCTAGGCTTTGCCAACATAGATGGCTTTAAGATTAGTGGAAAAACAACTGTGTGTTGTCAAAGAACCAGGATGGTCAACAGTGACAGCATTCTGACATTTTTGATGAACACATGTTGCACCTTCTGTGCAATATCATTTTGCTATTAGACCGCAAAAGAAAGTAATGGCAATTTGCAGGAATTTTTCTTTTCTGAATATTTTTAATGACATAGCATCGTGCTGCCATTTCTGACCAGTTTGTTAAGCTGATAAGACAGATCCTACTCACATGAGACATTAAAAACTTGGCTTGACTGTGATCATTGAAGTGTACTGCCACTATCAAACACGAAGGCACTTATTCTTTTTTTGTCAGCTGCTGCTCATGCTGGTCCACTTGTAGCGCTGCATGCTGGTCTTTGTGGCTGTGTGGTGCTGGTGTTTGCGTAAGCCATGTGCTCGTGCATTTGGGCTAAACATGGTAGTGCCATTACTTCTTAGGTGGCTCACGCCAACAACATCAGCTTGTCAAAAATGCACTCAAGCACAGAATGTTTCTTCACCCATTTATAAGTGGTTTTATGGAAGGAAAAGCTGACATTCAGCTGGAGACAGCACGAAGCTACAAAGGAAACACAGATGGACTTCTTTGAAAGAAAGCTTCACAGTTAGAGAAAAACTCGTCCTGTATTGGGGATCAAATGCCATGCATCCCCCTCCCTTTCTGGGGAAGGTGCTTCAAGACTAACTGCACTAACTAGGGGGCTAGTGGATGATTGGGCAAGAGCTATTTAATTGGCAACACAAAGTGTAGAAAAATTGAGCAGGTAAATGAACTCTGCAGAAATTGGTGAAGTGGAGTAAATTTTTGCAAGTGCGAAGCTTTCTTTTTCAGGAACCAATAGCACATTGCTGTAGAGTAAGGCTGCTTTCGTGTAAACGCCAGGATTTCCTTTCGGAAAGCTTAATCGTCAGTGCAGACTTCTGCAGAATTCATCTGCTCATGGGGGCAATTTTTGGTGGAGGCTGACAACACAGCCTGTCATTTTGAAACCATCTGACGTTATTTAGAATTGAGTTTTGCAGCTATGTAGTTCATAGGCAATTGCAAAGACAAGTGGCAGAGGCAACATATTATATGACAAAAAAAGAAAGAAAGAAAGAAATAAAGAATGAGGAGTCTTGAGAATAATGTGCTCTTTGCATCAACAGAGAAGTTGATGCCATCGCTAATAGAACATAACAACACTGAGCAGGATGTTAGATAGGCTGGCAAAGTGTCCCATATTCCTTCAGCATATTTTGGAAAAGGAAGCGTCTTTATTTACCAAACCTGCAGTGCGTGGTGATCACCCCACTGCTGGCTCCTGTGACCTTGGTTTCTGTGCCAGCAGCCGCAGTTCTTTCACTGTCTCAGTGCACACATTTGTATGGAAAAATTAATCTGGTATAAGGAACATGGAGTAAAATAAGTGTGCCAATAGTGTACAAAATAAAATACACTTCATCTTTATGCCTACTTCGGAATACCAGATAAACTGTCTGTTTGTAAATACTGGTGCTACTACCACCTGTCAGGTGCTAGCAACGTCGAGCAATTAGCATATTTTACATTTGAAACTGCGCATAGGTTCCAAGCTCTGATGTAGTAGTCAGCATATTACCCTTCCCTCATGATACTCGCCTTTTTTTTTTCACAGTAATGCATACTGGTGGCGAGGGAAGTCACATTTCAGAATAGTTAGCAGTAACAAGCTGAAGCCTGTCATAAAATACCTATTAAAGATTGCCATGGCATCATGGCGCTGTACATGGAGCAAAAATAAATGCTGAAATGTCTAATCTTACTAAATTATGCAAGAAGCTTACTGCGACGCTCAGTTGCACAGCATAGCTCTAGAACCAGCTTTCGTTAACATCTGTGCCGTGCAGTCCAATGTGACACTATGCAGCCAGGTCAGAACTTAAGATTTCACCTGGTGCCTTTAAATATCATCACTAGAAATTCACTCATGTGTTGGAAGCTGTGTAGTGCTTAGTATCATCTCTCATCCAAGTTTAGTACCTAGACAGTTAGTTCGATAGCTGACAATGGGTGCTGTAAGAATTATTTGGCAGAAACACCAAAGCGGGCAAAGTGGCAATGACAGTTCATGTTAGAAAATACCTGAACACAGCACTCTTGGCCTTGGTCACAGTTGCATGGGATTGGTTTGGTTTCTTTCAGGATTTGGGTATCTGTTTGCTGTGTGTGGATGTGTAAGCATTGACACGTGCTCTGATGTGGGCGGCTTTATTGCTCTGATGCTGCTGCACTCTTGTGATGATGTTGCTTAATGCCATGGTGCTTCCCTGTTTTCTTTTCCTCTGTACCTCATTCCTCTCCTAACCCTGTTTTGCAGCGGATGATTTTGTCTCGCCAGAGGTTGCCTCATCTGTTGTGTATAGGAGAAAAAATGGTTCTCAAGGTAACACCTTTGTAGCCTGTACACATTCACACTGCATGCTTTGCCTTCCCGGCACTCACGGAATGCTTTCCCCCCTCACACTCTGGCAGTACTACGGAAAATGGAAGACTCGCTTGTGTCACCCAGTTTATGTGCCGTTTATTACTACCCAATCCACCCAGCACAAACACAGTTTCGGAAGAATTCACTAATGTCTCTAGCATGTGCCATGTTTCGTTCGCATTGTTTTGGTGCTTGGTCCACTCCGTAACAGATTTGAGATTTGATTGTACATAGGTTGTTCAATAAAGACGGAGTCTAGTACTCTGAAATGCTTATTTCTGAAAGTTAATATTCGGCACTTTTATCCCTTTCTGTATACTCCCCAGTAAGTGAAATGCACACGTCCCACCATTTCTGCCACGCCTAGATGACATGAGTCAAGCCATCTTTTCACATCTACTTAAAAAATCGCCTCCAGTGCATGTCTACGTGTGATTCCACGTCTCGTACTATGTCAAAGTAATGTCTCTCTTTTTTTACCGTTTCCCAAGGCGTCGCAACAATCGTCTTACAGTCCTGATGTGGCACTCTTGGACTTCTTTATGTACCTCACATTAAAAAAGGGACACAGTTTTGTCATTGAAAAAGAAAAGGTATAGTTTAGGGAGGTGCTAGGTTTTAAAAGATGGCTTGAGTCAACTTATCTAAGTGCAGTAGAAACGGCAGTATGCATGGATTTTACTTACTGGGTATCATATAGAGAGGAATAACAGTGCCAATGAACAATTTTCAGAAATTAATATTTCACACTTCATTGAACAACCTTTGTACATATACATTTAATGTTGCTGTCATCTACTTATTTACTTATTCATTTATTGAACACTGTTACACTACCTTGTGATAAGTGGCTAGTGGCCAGAAGGGTACCAATGGTTGCACTTTACAGTATTCACTGAGTGATTTACGAAAAAACAACACAAAAAAGTTCCATAGGTTGATTGTAATCGGTGTCTAGTTTCTTCAGCAAACTGCAACTTCATCACCATCATCACCACCACCATCATCATTATTTATTATTCCCTTAAAGGCCCCTGCTTGGGTTATTATATAAGTGGCGGGGGGAGGGGGAAGCTAGTACATTTACAGGATACACTAAAATTGGGCAGTGATAAAAAGTGGCGAAAAACATGAGAAGTCATTAAATGAATAAAAATCAGTCAAAAAACAACAGGATACATATGATCAAACAGGGATCACTAAGGCATACCAGGAAAAGAATATTACACAGCATACACACAGCGAAGTGAAACACAATTAAGAACACTTGGTACAGAAAAGCAAAATTGAGAAACAAAGCATGATTGAAACAAACAAAAACAAAGGTGAACTGTAGTTAACACAAGGATTGTACAGGTTGTGTGGATAATAAATCAAGAAATTTTACATGATCACGTTCGAGCATGATTAATTTAGTAAGTTTATTCCATTCCGCTATAGCAGTAGGCAAGAATGAGTTGTTAAAGGCATTAGTAGAACCATGAAGGTGCTGAACGCTCAATGAATTGAAAAACCGACGAGAAGTGCGGATTGGCGGGAGAAGCAGCATTCCATGTTAATGTGGAAATGTGTAGTGTATTCTGTGAAACAGAGTAAGGCAATTCGACATCAGTCTGCTAGAGAAGAGAGACTGAGGGAGTTTTTTATTTTACTGATGCTGTGGTTGTAGTCATAATTAGAACATATAAATCATGCTGCACAGTTTTGGACTGCTTCAATGGTGTTACTGAGGTAAATTTGTTGGGGGTTCCAATTACGTGGAGCATATTCAAGTTTTGTGCGTACATATGTTTCATAGGCCAGTTGTCTAACAGAAGGCGGTGACAAGGATAGATTTCTTCTCATGAACCCCAATGACCTCGACGCGTCTGCTGCAACCTTTATTATGTGTTCTGCTCATTTTAGTTTTGTAGTAAATAAGATGCCAAGGTACTGGTATTCCTGTACTTCCCAAAGTTCATATCAACTAGATGTTCAAAAGACTCAACTGTAAATAGTATTTACTTTAGTGTCTTCATTTGAATAGCAACAAGTAAGAAAGACTGGTGTTTTGCTATGCACAGATATAGTTTTGCATGATTTTGTCAGCCGCGACTGATTGAGTGCCGCAATAGCTTCTGAACATATGACATGTACAGCCAGTTATTTGCAAGCTTGAATTACTTGAATGTGGCACCACTTCTTTTTTCCTTGCCCTGCTTTCCCTCTTGCTCCTTCATGAGCAGAAGACAAGGCTCACCCGGCACGACGAACGTCGTACCTTCGAGCGACTGCAAACGAACGCCTTCACCTGGAATCGGACCAGAGCGAAGATGAACAACAATCCGTTTCTAGGTGAGGGGCTTCATCGCTGACACATGGCTTTATAGATCTGCATTGAGGGTCTCATCAAAATGAAAGCATCATGTAGCAGCACCATGGACCTTTTAATATTTTTGATAGGTCTGTATGTTCCACAATATTTAAACCTCATGACATTTATTTTTCAAGCAGGAATTTGCCAACAAAATATAGGTTAGAAAAGAAAAAAAAAATCTATGGAAAACTGATTTTGAGAGAGAATGAGAAGGGACAGTTACTGAGGGGAACCCCCATTTCCTTAAACTGATGCATTTGCACAAGGACTTCACAATGTACATATTTATTTCACATCATCGTCATCATCATCTTCTTCTTCATCAGCCTGTTTTATGTTCACTGCAGGACGAAGGCCTCTCCCTGCAATCTCCAATAACCCCTGACCTGTGCCAACTGATTCGAACTAGCGCCCGCAAATTTCCTAATTGCTCCACCTAGTCTTTTGTCGTCCTCGATTGCGGTTTCCTTCTCTTGGTACCCATTCTGTAACCCTAATGGTCCAACGGTTATCTAACCGGCGCATTACATGACCTGCCCAGCTCTATTTTTTCCTCTTGATGTCAATTAGAATATCGTCTATACCCGTTTGCTCTCTGATCCAAACTGTTCTCTTTCTGTCTCTTTATGCCTCTTAATTTTAACTGTCTTAATTTAACTGTCTCTTAACATCTCTATTCCACATAGTACATATTTATTTTGCTAAATATTACTTTTCTTTCCTTTCTTCTTGTGCTGCTGCCATACGTATATTGATTATGAACCTCCACTAGACTTTGGCTATTACTAAGCAGATTCTTTGTACAAGTTCACCTTACGAATGACAAGTAAATGGATGAATGAATTAATGACTGTGAATTCTACACATTGTAATCTGCATTTTAACAGCAACTCTTGCAAGCCTGCGGGTTAGGACCTCACGCACTGCTACATACTATATATTTCTTCTCTTGAGAGACGCTGCTCCTGGTTTTTCCTTTTTCGTTGATCATTTTAACTTAGTGTGCATATGAATGAAGTTGTTGGCTTTACGTGCAAATTTGGTGTACCCTTTCACATTTGCGCACCGTGTACGGAGAGTGCTCATTCTCTGAAACTTCTTCAGACAAATGTTTCAGGCTTACTATTCATCACACGAGAAATTTGGCTCTGCACAGAAAGAAATCTGCCTTTTCACTGTTCCGCGAAGCATTTGAAGGCTTGCAACGATAGACTGCAGTCATCGGAGCCCATAAATTGATGTCTTTCAATGCATCTGCCTTTTTGCTGTTCGAGCAGCATTCCAATGCATTCCATCATTCAACAGCATTCCAATGGTTACAGCGCCAGGCTGCAATCCTTCTTTTTCTCACCGTCACACTTCTGAATTTGGAAAAACATGTGTGAGACATTTCTACTAGGGGTGTGTGAATATCGAATATGCTGTAGCGGACTATGTCCCTGCGAGCGCTCCCTGATGTCGGTCTGATTCGGTGCTCATGCACACAGCACCCGAACGCTGCAATTCGCAGCACAGCACCGCATCAGCTGGGGCTGCCTCTATTGGTACAAGGTTCGTCTGAATTTACAGGACTGATCAAAATGATAATGCAATGTGGACGGAGGGAATGGCAACAAAAGCAGCGCATATTTCATAAAGTGCGAAGATCAGGCCAATTAGCCACCGTAGGCATGCAGGTCAGGTTGGATCCGCTGTGACGAATGTCACGCCGCTTCAACAGCCGTTAATATAAGCTGCATGCGTGACCTCGCAACCAATCACATGATGAGCCACTCGGATAAACATAATAGTGGCAAGCATTCCGCGACAGCTTGCAGCCCATCACCACATCGGCCGGCGGCGAATTTTCGTCACAGCCACACCATATAGCCACACTGCCTAGACCATTTGGCCTAATTGGCGCTTCTGCATCGGGTGGCCTTAAGTTAGGGTTTGGTGCCTAATACACGCAGGTCTACTTGCAGCAGCCGCGCAACACTTAGAAAGCTGCCAAACAGCCTCGCAAACGAAAGCGTGTGCACGGGATGGCAACATACTTGATCATGGCCGCCATATTTGTGACTCACAGAATGGTGTCTCTCATTACTAATGCCGTTTATAGACGCACATAGTTTTTTTAAGCTCTTTGAGCAACCTGTCATAGGCTACCTATGGATTTGCAGGGCAAGCGCTTCGAAAGTGTCATGACCTGCTTAAAATGCATTGGCGCAGATGGTGGATAAAAGAAGTGAGGGGGAGGTGCATCGCGCCAACTTGCCATGACCCTGCAGATTTTAGAATCTTTGACAGATGGCAAATCACACCAAACCTGACAATGAAACGGCGCGGATGGCGCCTTCTCTTTACTGTTGGCACCGGCTACTAGAGTCACGTGATGCGTGGTCCTTTCATCTGTTTGCAGATTGGCCTTACAATAACTGTCCTGCCATAAAGTTGAGATAGCCCTTCTGCATTTTGAAGAAGAACTGGCCAGCAAAGCTTTCTATGCAATAAATAAAAGATTGCTGCAAAACATGGGTTCACCGTTGAACTGAGAGCCTCATTGGTATTCAGTACAGTGGAACCTCACTAATTCATTATTTTCAGAGGAAACTAAGCACTTGATTCTATTCAACAGAAACTCGTTCTATAAAAAATATGTTTTCGAGACCTTTATATTTTAAAACTGAGCTGTAATCAGTGGTGGCATACTAATTTGATCTTCCCTTGAATAAGAGTCGACTGTACTATATATCTTGATTTCTATGTATCTATGTTACCGATAGCTTGTTACATTCTTGCTATGCAATGCTAGGAGACTCCCTGGCACAGTGCAGCACCATATTTTCATCCCAAAATATAGTAAGCATGAACTTTTGGGAAACATTTTCTGATATTCAATATTCGATTCAATATTAGGCTTTTATTTCTTGATTCGATTAGATATTCAATTAGAAATCTACAATTCGGCATTCGTACAATTCTAATTTCTACTAATTGTGCTTGGTATAAGGTTCTCTTAAGGCTCTGTTTTGGTCTCTGTAGCCTGACCGAAAGTGACCTTGTGTTTAAGACCACTTCTTGAGAAACTTGAAAACTCCAGGCCACCCTTTTAAAGTGCTTTCTAGAAGAGTGCGTACAAACTAGCATACATGTAGACATGAGGCGTAACAGGGATTAGGGCTAAAATTTTAAATGCACAACTCGACGAGGACGGTGAAAGAAGATGGAAGACAACTGTCCTCGTCTGGTTGTGTGCTTAAAGTTTTTTTTTTAGTCATATCTTACCAACCCATCCAAAAAGCTGCATTGGAGGGATTAGGGATGGAGATCACTGAGGCTGCAAGGCAGTTCCAGCAGATGCCTTTCTTTTCTATTCCCCCCCCTCCTCCCCTCCGGCTTCCCTCTCTTTTTCTCTTTTTTGACAGGGAGCTGTAAGAAACTGGTCATCATTCATATCACTCTGTAAATCTGTGCTAGGCACAAACTCATGTTTGAGTGTTTTTATGCGTTGTCATGAAATTTGTAGCTGTCTTGTCTTGCAGATAGATGAAGATATTGCAATGAAGGAAATGAAAGTAGTTAAAGACATATTTACAAGAGCCTTTAGAAGGAAGGGGTGACCTCATACCAGTAAAATTAAAACTGATTGCTCAAGCAAGCAAGCAATTTATTTATTTACAGATACTGCTGTCTCAGGTTTGAGACATCGCAGGAGTGGTTACTTAAAAAAAAAAGGAAAAATCAAAACAGAGATTTAGACACTTGCTTTACAAACTGGGCATGCGAAAATTGTCGCAAAGAACTATCAAGTTTATTTCAAGTGTCAACTGTGCACAGAAAAAAATAATATTTATGACAATCAAGAAAAGACTGTAATGGCATGATGTTCAAAGGATTGGACCAGCGGGTCACAGGTGTAGGATGACCAGTGAAAGAAATAGGGGCAGCTATACAAACCGATTTATGCACAATATTATGTAACATGATAAGCCGTTCACATGTTCGTCGATGTTCTAAGCAATTCAGTGATAAGACATGATAATGCTTTGAAAAGGAAAAGTTGTGGTAATAACAGTTAAAACGAATCTGATAGCTTTCCACTAGACAGACTCGAGTTTATCTTTGTCATGTTCAAGATGAGGTAACCACACAACTGACACATGTTCAAGAAGAGGCCTGACCAGCAATTGATAGGCTGTTAGCTTGCATTCTTTAGTCGTGCCCTTTAGAGTTCTTCTTAAGTAACTTATTTTCTTAAACGATTTTGTGCAAATAAGGTCAATATGTTTGTGCCACTTTAAGTTAGAAGAGAATACAAAACCAAAGTACTTAAATTACTGGACTCTTTCTAGGGTGTGTTACGCATTGCCATACTTAAATTGCAAGGGTTGTTGCTTATTGGTGAATGTCATTATCACTGTTTTCTTAAAGTTAATCTCCATTTGCCAAGTTCTGCTCTAGTCATTAAAGGAAGAAAACACATCATTTAGTAAAACCTGATCAGTGACACTACAGACATTAGAATACGAAACGCAGTCATGAGTGTAGAGACGAAGCTTAATGGAGTGTTAGTAACAACTTGGACGACATCATTGATATAAATTATGAATAAGAGGTGTCCCAACACAGAACCCTGTGGGATACCCGAGGAAATGTGAATTGTTGATGACTGCTGGCGATTGTAGCTAACAAACTGAGCCCTAAGGTGCAAATAATCTGTAATCCAGCCACGTAATTTACAGCATAGGAGCCAGTAAGAAAGGTGCGAAGTTTAAGGAGAAGCTTTCTGTGGCATACTTTATCAAAATTTTTGGAGTAATTAATAAAAATAGCATCGACCTGTTCATCGTTGTTAAGTGATGAGGCAATATTGTGCGCGAATTCAATAAACTATGTAACAGTGGAAAAACCACTACGGAAACCATGCTGATGCTTGGAAAGGATATTGTTATTAGTGAAGTATTGAATAATGTGCTTGTGAATGACATGCTCCAGAAGTTTACAGCACGTAGATAATAATGAAATTGGTCTATAGTTAGAAATAGTTTCCTTCTTGCCTGATTTGAAGATAGGAATGACATTAGCGACCTTCCAAGTTCGCAGGACTCGTCTGGAGTCAAGTGATTTAGAGTCAAGTGATTTCTGAAATATAATTATTAGATATTGTGCACACCATTGATTCAAAGTACCATTTCAAAAATACGATAGGAATAATATCCGCACTGGCACTTTTAGTAATGTGTATGTTTAGTAAGAGGTTGGGAATTCCAGAACAAGTTATATAGATATGTGGGAAAGCTGCAGGTACCAAAGGAGTGGAGAAGGAAGGAACAGTGCCGTTATCAATGCAAGAAACAGATTTGAAATAATTGCTGAAGGCGTCTGAGATCGTCTGAGTGTCAGACTAGGTTTCATTTTCAATTATGAATGAAGAAGGGTTGGCAGAATGTGGATTAATTGTCTTCCAAAATTTAGTCTGTTTTCCCTTATGAACGTTGACAGGGTACTGTTGTAATAAAAGTCACTTGCTTCATGCATTTTACTTCTGAGTGTTTTCTTTAGCGTGCACAAAAGCAAATCCTGGTTTGATTTGCACCGTCATCGACGACGCAGTCGCTTTATGTGGCGAATAAGCTGAATTATCCCTCCATTGTACCATGGGTGTTTAGGATTGTGTTTGGGACCCTTGCTGGGAACGATTTTCGATATTCATTCCAACACAATTGCATGAAAATGTTACACTAACGCCTCCACGCTGCAGGTGATACTGGAAAGCAGAAAATTATCATAGGAATCCACTAACATGGAAAGTACACTAAAATCGTTGGCACGTGAAAAATCAGTGACTACTTTGTATGCTAGTTTTATAGGCTCACAGGCAACAGAAAATTTAACAAAGACTGCATTATGATCGGAAAGACATTCTACAATTTCACACTCGAGGTCTGCATTTTTGAAATCGCCTGTAACGAATACAAGATCCAGAATTGAACAACCTCTAGTGGTGCTATAAACAACTGGAGTTAAATCAAGTGATGTAATAGTGCTACCGACTATTACATATACTAGATGAACCTAATCTGGAAGCACACTGGTTCAAGCCGAATTCCCTGTGTTATGAAATTTATATCTCTCTCTTTTCAGTATTGGACGGTTAGACACTGTTGCTACTGCAACATTCTGCCTCTTAAAGTTTTCAGATCTTTTACATTTAATCTGCACTTCTATACCTGCAGTCAGTTTATGATATAACAGACTTGTAATTCCAGGAAGATTGTATGGTTGCAGATTTCATGTATCTATGGCTTTCATTAGTTTGTCATTTCACATGAGTTTTATATTCATGAAAAATATTATTGGTGACCAATCTATTGTAAGATATTTTGTAAGTGAGCTAGTAAATATAGTTAAGGAAGTGTTGCTTCCAGGACATGTAATAAGTACATTTAGCAAACATTTACTGTAGGGCCCAACGTGCTCATCCTGCCAACAGTCTGTTTGCATGGGTGCCAACTTTTTGCTTTCCGCTTGTTTTCTTCTCTGCAGCACTTCGTCCACCCCAAGTGGATCTCATCGAATCCAAAGGCTAAAGGCATTCTTTGGCGACAAGGTGAGGCTGTGGTTTTCAGTGCATGCGGGAGGGTGCCCTTGTTGATTAGTTATTTGAACAGATGATGAAACTTTTAGTGCTGGGAACACCCTTGCACTTGCTCTTGATGCTGGAGGCATCTCTCGTGGTCTTGTACAGTTGAACCTTGTTAAAGCTAAGTTGCATCCGAACCTCGTTAAAGCTAAGTTGCATCCGACTTAAAAATATATTTTTTTATCCTGTATTTATTATAAGCATGCATCCTTTATGTACTAATAACACCAATAATAAACATTTCAAATTTTGCTACCCTGTATATCCTTGTTCATTAAATCGAGGTTCGACTGTACTAAGCTCAGACAAAAGCCTCTGGGTGATGATTCTTATGAGTTAGCGGGGTAATTAATTGAAAGGAGGTCTTCGAATTAAATATGGCATTTTTGATGTGCCATAAGTTGTCGCATTTTAGCATGTTCATGCTATGTGGCTTAAAGGCCAACTGCAATGAAATTTTGGACTGCTTAAAAAGCCTAGTTCAGGATAATGTAGATATAGAGGAACTTCCATGCAAAATTTGATGTTTGAAGTACGAGTGGAAGCCTCACAAAAAGCTAGCAAAATAGTCATTTTTTATACTAAAACTGAAAGAAAAAAAAAAACACCACCATTACCACTCACGAGAAGTGATGCATGACCTTTGAGAATCTCGGAGGTCACGCTGCTTCATAGTGTAGACATTGCAGACCTCCTGGCTGCCAGGACTCTCAGAACAACCGTGTGCTCCGATTGATCTCTGTGCTTCTCCAGGCATGGCGACACAAGCCAGCCTGAGCACCTGGCGGTCATGGCGCACTGAAAGTGGCTGGAAAATCTAGGACACGGCATGTTGAGCATGTTGAGGCTGCAGCTTTGCCAAGATTGGTGCAGTGGTATATACTACTCACTTGTAACAAATTTAGCCAAAGTAAAATTTTGTTGCAGTTGGCCTTTAATTGCATTTAACTTGCAAGGAGCAAGCGAAGGCATTAATGAACTACGAATTTCAAGAGGAAATGCAAACAGCATTCTGATGATGGCAACAAAACAGTGAGATGTTACTGGCGACAACAATGGCTGCTAATACTGTTGTCAACCAAATACAAATTTTGGCATGGGAAGAGCACAGAAGCTACTGCCACGCTGTTTTGCTTACCCTTTCACTTGTTTGCCTGTTGCTTGTACTTACGATGACTTGACATTTACTTGTTTCCCCAGCCTTTCCAGCCTAGTCTGTAGTTGTAATGCATGTCTGCAAGTTGTAATGTGCATGTGGAACATATTTTGATGTATTTTCACTGTGCAGCTGTATAGAATCTATGCAGTGACTGTGCTTTTATCCTTGCCAAGCTCTGTTGCATGCAATTGCTAATTAAACAGACACTCTATACTATGCATTCGAGTCATGATTATACCCTGGTTACAGGTTACACTCTGGCATAGTGTAATATGGGAGATGTGACAAACAATGCCTGGTGTCACACCTACAATACCTCGAAAAAATGTTCCTTGTGGTTGCTGCTTCAAGTAAATAATGTTATTGTAAGGAAGAGAATGAACGTGCGCACAGAGTCAGCAGCATCGGCAGCATCAAGCGCGCAGCAGAGGCTCGAGCTTGGGAACTGCTCGGTGCATCCTAGAACCGGCGGTCGCTACGAACCCCAATAAATCTCCTTTATAAGTGGTGGAGCCATGCAGGGTAACATTCCGCTCTACCATCCTGGAACTCCGTTGTCGGACGCTACCCTCCGCCATGCCGGGCGCCAACCAGCAGACTCTTCCATCGCGACCCGTCCCTTGTGCTGGCACCATTCGCCAGCGGGAGCCTCCTATCTTCAGCGGAACCGACGACGACGACGTTGAAGAGTGGCTGTCATCCTATGAACGGGTGAGCGTTCACAACAAATGGAATGACTCGGACAAACTGGCGTAAGTATCATTCTACCTCGCGGGTGTGGCCAGTCTCTGGTTCAGAAATCATGAGTGGGATATCCGAACGTGGTCGACGTTCAAGACGTCGATTACAGAGGTATTTGATCGACCCCCCGTCAGGAAACTCCGAGCTGAGCAGCGTTTATGCACACGCGCACAGGACACGGGTGAAATATGCAGCAGCTATATAGAAGACGTTCTAGATTTGTGCAGGCGCGTGAACGCTGCCATGACGGAAGCGGAAAAGATCAAGCACGTCATGAAGGGAATCGATGATGGCACGTTCCAGATGCTTCTGGCCAAGGACCCGTGCACTGTTGGCGACGTCATCAGCTTGTGCCAGAACTATGATGAATTACACAAGCAGCAAGCTCTGACAAGGCGACATCCCACACCAAATGCGGCGTCATTCTTCAGCCTGACCACCGGCCCAGAACAAGCCTCCCTGATAACCCAAATCAAGGATTTTGTGCGCAGAAAAGTTGCACGACAGCTATCTCTGGTGTCCGTCACTCAGGAGTCTGCCAGCACTTTGCCGCCTCATCTCCGTAACGTGATCCATGAAGAGGTCGCGGAAGCGCTGCCGGCTGTTCACCAGCAGGATGTCGTGACTACACCAGTAACTTATGCTACGGTTGCTACAATGTTGCTACAATGTTCACTACAATACTCACTATGGCAAATTAATTTGTTTGTGCATATGTTATGCTTTTCAGCTGAACGAAATAAATAAGAAGTACAGGTAAAAGTTACAGTAATAACTTTTCGTGCTACTGCCATGGCATTCTTTACATGTCATTGATTCATGTGAATTTGTAGGTGCCTCACCCTATGTCTAAGCTGGTGGGTCATAGCGTTAAAATTTTCGAATGCTCACTCCCAGGCTTCAAACTCATCAACGCCTGGGGTGGATGTGAAGAATGAAGATGCAGAGGAACGACAACAGTCACAACAGCAGCAGCACCACCAGCAGCAGCAATTGCAGCAACCTGAGGTGACAGGCGACGTCCAGGGCTGGCTTGCCTGCAAGACTGTGCTTGTGGATGGCAAGGTACATTTGTTTCTCTCTTCAAACCTGATGCTTCCAATGGACGGAGCAGTATGTGAAGCAAGAGAACTGCGAAGTGTATGGAAGGATGACTGGTGTGAAACTGCTACCACATTTACATGCGTCTAGGTTGACATATTGAATGGGAAACTATGGTGTTGGTCTGTGTTCAAAGATCCGATTCTGCCATACATAACCTTCATGCACCTTGTGCTAGCATCTGTTGTGTATAGGGAGCCTACAAAGAATGAAGAGTGAACGAATGGTGTTGCTTCATGTAAAGCAATCATAGAAATTCCTCATGGCTAATGTTTTGGGAGAGTGTAAACTTGTGTTCGTTTTGCTCGTGTTGATGCCCGTTTTGGGCCCGGTGAAAAAACTCATGGAAAGTTTTTTTTTGTATAAGTGTTTGTTTATTCTTTCGCTGAGACTTGCAAAAATTTATTCAATATGGCACACGAGTTGCAGGTCTTCAACCTCAGCTGGACTGTCCTCTTCTGTGCCTGTGATTGGCAGTATAACTTCACACTTGCTGCATTCCTGACTGTGCTACTCACATTGTGTAATTTTTTAAAACAAGCAGTTATTCACGAATGCCCTGGTAGATTCAGAGGTTGGGTAGCTGTTTGGCTGACTACAACTGCCCGTTCTCCCTGGCAGCTGTCTTTTTGTGAAGTGTTGTTGCAGCCGTTTCTTTAAAAATTCAGTGTCAAAATTGTTGAAGTACTTTGAGGACTAATGTATAGCAGTGCTTGGAGTTTGCATTTCTATGAGCTGTACAAGGACATGGCAGTGAGAGTCTGCAACAGAAAATTACCCAGACAAGAGATGGCTGTCTTCCTTGCATTTGAGACTATGCGCAATATGCTGTCCCGAGCTTTGCTTTCGCAAGCTATGGTGTCGCTAGATAGGCGCATTCACAGCTCCGCACGTGCTTTTGCAGTGCCGATAGGGCGCCATTACGGCTAAAATTCATTAGCATTGGCTTTCTTCACTGTGGTCTTTAGTCAAAAAAGGTTTTACATCTTGTCCAATGCAGAGGTCAAGCGACCGCTCCTGGCGGCCTGTCTGGGTGGTCCTCAAGGGTGACAAGGTGTACATACTAAAAGACCGAAAGGTGGGCTTTCTGATGGTGTGTCTGCATTGTTGATCACTATAACAAAGTGCCTTGTCCCTGGCTGAACCCCCTGCTCTGTTTGCTTAATGCAGCAAATTATAGAGGAGGTGGTGCTTAGAACCATAGTACTGGTGTAGCAAATAGCACCTGCATCTGGAAATAAAAGCTCTGTGAAACCAACATAAGCAGTACCCAATGTTGGCATTTCCTAGTGGTTGTGTTCAGGTATATTAATGCAGCGTGACTGGTTCCAGTATGTGAGAGACACTCTGCAACTACCTGAAAGTAGAGCCATGTGTAATCAGAAAACGATAAACTGATGTGCGCAGCCTTGGATGTGGTCCTAGCTTGCAAAACTGTTCATTGTGTTGGTTTACTAAGCAAGTTACTATACAGTTAAAACTAGATCTGACGAAGCCCGATTTTACGAAGTTTCCTATCTAACAAAGGAATTTCCATTCCCCAGCAGCTACTCATAGGATTCAATGTTATCATCAACCCGAATTAACGAAGCAAACTTGGCCAAACTTGATTTAACAAAGTTTTTGCTGAAATAGTTTTGCTGAAAGTAAAAAACCGGTGATTTCTTTCTCATTCTGACACAGATGGGTTCTTCTTCGAGCCTGCGCTCTAAAACTATCCCGTTAAAACATCTAAGCGACATGGTCACATCCCTAGCTTTATTTTGACGAGGCCGCACGCCGTGCCCATGCACGGAACAGCCAACTCAGCACTGCCTCATTATGGGTGGTGATGGTTGCGTTCATTATTTCATGGTTTATGCGACAGATATAGGGATTAGTGGCAAGTACAGTGCCACGGTAGCTTCTGCGTGTTGTACGCTACAATTTTATGTTTCGAAGGACCGAAAAATTCCTTTCTCGATTTTACGAACTTCCCGATTTAGCGAAATAATTCCAGCATGGTCATCACTTCGTTAAATCAAGTTTCAGCTGTATTTGAATTTTAAGCTCAAATGTGCAACAGTTGTGCAACAGTTTGCCCACCTTCTTCCTGTGGCAGGTATGGTGCTCAATACGAAAATATAAAGCTTTCTTGTGGCTACTTGCAAAGTCAGTGTTCATTTACCTACAGCTTGCTTTGAAATTTGCATCTTGTTTGACTTGGATTGCTAAAGAACATTTTTTGTTTACCACTTTTGCATGCACTAGTAATGTTTAAATAATAAGTTTTCATGTACTAAGCTACCTGTGTACATTTAATTATAATAAAAGTTTTCCGCACATGGTCAAATACTTGTCATTTGATAAGTTGAAAGTTTAATGTTAAAACGAAATTGCATTCGACACAAACATACTTTTGTTACATGCAATATTCATTATAAGCATATTATTCATAGACGCTGATGTTCAAGGAAAACATTTGTAAATTTACATTGTTATTTATGGTAATTCATTATATTGGAGCTTCACTGTAGTTGTTATAGTGTAGTTTAATATGACAGTGTGATGCATGCTTTTTTCTTTTCCTTTTTTTTATCGTTTGCCCTCATGCAGACCATAGATTTTGCCGAAGGTTCACGTCTGTCAGTACGCACTTCGATGAGTGACGTGGCACGCGACTACACCAAGCGCAAGCACGTGTTTCGGCTCCGCATGGAGACGGGCACCGAGTACCTTTTCCAGGCTGACAACCACACCCGCATGATGCAATGGGTGGACGCCTTCCGGCAGATCACCGCCGAGGACTCTGAGGTTCGCCAGTCTTTAAACATTGTCTCTGTGTTTCTCTTTACTCTTGTGAATAAGAACATAAACTTATTTCTTGAGAACAGTGCAATGTTAAAGCGAGTATAGTATATTCAGCACAAGGTGACAAAAAACATCATGAAAGATCTCACTAGAGGACATATATCGAGCATAAGAAGAGGGGAAAAAAAATAAAGGGCAAGTTTTCAAAAGATTCTGCGGAAATATCTGCAAAGTAGCTGAAGTAAAAGTATTGTCAGATGGTATTTAAATATAGATTATTCAGATAAATTTCTGAAGAAATTAGTTTGTTTTATCGGCAGAGAAGAAGCTCTGAATTATCTTGCATTGTCATGAGCCAAAGAAAAAAAATTTGAAGGGAAGAAAGAAGACAACACGAAATTGAGGAAGAAGAAAAGAGTTGGTGGGCAAATGAAGGAAGGTTTCACACCAGAAAATTCCAAGTAACTGTATCTAACTGTAATGTTCAGGTTGCTTTCGGACCTATTTTCTTGAAAAAAAAAAAGAAGGAAGGTGTCCTTAACATAGGGT
Source organism: Dermacentor variabilis (assembly GCF_050947875.1). NCBI lineage: Eukaryota > Metazoa > Arthropoda > Arachnida > Ixodida > Ixodidae > Dermacentor > Dermacentor variabilis. The sequence continues at coordinate 126,714,874 of NC_134569.1, forward strand.
GAATGTATAGGTGTCTGCTGCTTCAAGAAGCGTGCAACCGTCACCTGAATGCACCGCAGGTGGAGGAGCTAATGCGCAGTGACCAAACAGTACTGGAGAAAGCGCAGGCCTTCGAGCAGAATCGCCTGTCACCTAGCAACGCTCCACCAGCCGTGTTGCGGCCGGCACCTCGCAAGCTGGCTTTGCGTCACCGCTCGCCCACATCAGGATCACCCCGGGTGAAGTCCCGACGGGCCTCCCTCGGGGGTGAGCAACAACACCGCTTGCCTCTGCAGCCTAAACCACACTCCTTGCTGCCTCCTGTATAAGGATAACTGTCGTTTATTTGGGGGTCAACTTGATGACATTTGTTATTTGCTATCATATATCTTAAGTAAATGCGATGGTGCAGATATATCATGCAGAGTAGTATACTTCTTCCATGGTGATATTGGAAGCCCATAGGCGCCACTTTTATGATAAGTCATCTGTCCTGCTATAATTCCTAAGTGCAGTTAAAGTTAGCTTCTTGTACAGTTGTTCGTGAACAAGGGACAAGTAGGAATAATAATAATAATATTTGGGGTTTTACGTGCCAAAACCACTTTCTGATTATGAGGCACGCCGTAGTGGAGGACTCCGGAAATTTTGACCACCTGGGGTTCTTTAACGTGCACCTAAATCTAAGCACACAGGTGTTTTCGCATTTCGCCCCCATCGAAATGCGGCCGCCGTGGCCGGGATTCGATCCCGCGACCTCGTGCTCAGCAGCCCAACACCATAGCCACTGAGCAACCACGGCGGGTGACAAGTAGGAATGTCTGTCTCTTGAAACTTTAGTGGTGAAATTGGTTCACAGTGTTGCTGCCTATCTAATCGCACAGGATTGATGTCAGGTTATTATAACTGTTGCTACGCATAGCTACTGCGTCCATAGATGCATTGCTGTGGACGGGCCACCCCGGGTGACGTGGTAGTCCACTTTGTCACTACGAGTGCTCCTTGACCTAAGCTCGATGCAGGATCGTACACACAGTGCCCGAAGCCGCACTTCAGTGAATGGCACCCCACAGGCAGGGGCCGCCTATGTTGGTACAAGGTTCATTTTGGTCAGCAGGAGCAATCAAAACGATAATGCAACACCGGCCGAGGGAACGGCCACAATCTACCATTGGTGCCAGCTATGCATGGTCATGTTGTCTGTCGTGCAGATTGGCTTTACATAACTCACTAGCTGCAAGGTTGGGACAGCCCTTCTGTATTTTGGAGGAAAACTGGAAAGCGAAACTTTTTTATGCAATAATTAAAAGATTGCTGCTAAACGCAGGTTCACTACGAAACTGAGAACCGCATTGGTATTCAGTACAACAGAACGTCCCTAATTCATTAGTTTCAGAGAAAAAAAAAAGCCCTTCATTCTGTTCGACAGAAATTCTAGTGATAAAATAATTTATATTTTCCAGACCTTCGTATACTGGAACTAAGCTGTAATCAGTGCTGGCATACTAATTTTGTGTACCCCCCTCAATGAGGAAACATTGTACTGTATGTCCTGACTTCTATGTACCAAAGTTACTGATAGCTTGCTACATTCTTGTTATGCCAATGCTAGAAGGCTCCTAAGCATGTGCAGCGCTGTGTTTTCTGGCCCGAAATTTATAAGCATTAAATTTGCAAAAAATTTTTGAGATCTTCAATGTTTGATTCAATATCTGTTTTTTTTTCTTGATTTGTTTCGAAATTCAATTCAAAATCTACTATTCGATATTTGCACCCTCCTAGAATTTATTAAATTGATACATGGCTCAAGTCTTGTCTCAATTTCGTTTGAATACGCTCAGTTACCTGTGATTAAAAAAATATGATAGACTATTCTTTCATGGTTGCCATAAAACTATGAAATTAATCCTTTTAAAAATGTGCATAGCTGAGAGACCTCTTCGTGTATACACTGTGATATAGACAGGGTGTCTACCAACCAGGATAACCGGGAAAACTTAGGGAATTTGTGCTTCTATCAGGGAAAATAAGCTGTCATTTTATTGAAAAGGAATGAAAGTAGCCCTAATGCTGGCTTGAGTAAAAGAGAGGAATCGTAACGAATTGTCTTTGAAGCCATGTCATCATCTGGAGGTTGCCAGTGTACAATCAACAACCAATTTTTCGGACGCCCGATTTTTGGGACATGCCCGATAATGAGGACAACTTCGCAGCACCACCACACACCTCATAGAGTCCATGTATACAAGAACGTCTGAAATTTTGGACGCAAGAACTCTTCGCCGTCTGATTTGCCGGACATTTTGCTGCGACCACAGGTCTGAAACGATATTAATCAAAGACAACAGTACCGTTTTGATTACCTCGCCGCATTGAACTGGCTCTGACGCAGGTCTGCTGGCAACCGTAGCCACCACTGCGGCAACACGGGGCCTAGCTGCTTCGACATTCTCTATTAAGGCGTAAACCTTTAGTGGCTCATGAGTATCCGGGCGCAGTCCGTGGCAGACTCAGGAAAGTGTTGATCACCGGCAAGGGGCGCAAGGAGAGGAGGTGCCATGCCAGTAACGCTGTCCGAGTGGGCATGTGGGAGAGCGCGGACATGCGCGTAGGGGTGCGCGCACATTGGCAACAAACCTTGCAGCCATATGGCTGTGATTGCATACCATGCTTGCGGCCACGGCAGCGTCCATTCGCAGAACAGTTCAGACAACAGCAACAGAGGCAGTCATAGACAGGCTTTTGCCAATTGCAGTTTAGCTCAACAAAATGCCCATATATATTTAATTAAGGTTCTTGCCGTTCGGTGCCGTGTTTTATCATTGAAAGAATTTGCCAATGCCAGCAATGGCACCAATGGCAGCTCTGTAATCCTTGCGATTGGCTTTGAATCTTAGAAAGCACAGTGCGCTGCATAATGCCGGTTCCCAAATGGCAGCTTCACCTCAGCACAAATGCGTTACGCGGTGAAGCATACATAAAGTATTGCAGTGAAGCTTAACAAGCGTGGGAAGGGGCAATTATCACGGGACACAGTATGTATTCCCTAATTATCTTCTGTCACAGTGCAACCACCGATATGCCTAATAAGTGTACTGGCAGACCTTCAGAGCTTTTTCGGACGTGCCTGTAGTGATATAGTGAACTCCTAGGGAGTTCGAAAAATCAGACGTTGACTGGACAACCAACCAAGAGGATGCTTCAAATGATCTGGGAGGCAAACGCGTGGTTGAACGAAGATGAGAACAGAGCGGACCTACGCTTTGAGGAATGAACGGGAAAGGAAGCCTGCCGCTGCTTCTTTCAAGGAGCTTGACCTCAAAAAACAAAGTGTTGGCTGACACCGGAATGCAGGTGTCCTTCATCCAAACCGAAATGAACTCTTTAAAGCAGGGAAACGCAACAGTGAGGCATTGTGCGTGGGCTGAGAGTATGTCAGGCAGTTGAGGTCGATTTTCCAGCTACTTAGAGAATCTCACTTGTGACAAAGTTTGGGCTTAATACCAATGAGCTTGCTGTCAATTGATAGAAATAGCGCATTTTCGAAAATATTTACTTCTGTATGCATCTCTTTTTTATTATTTGAAAATTTTCGACTCCATTTGCAGTGGGCTTTATTTTTTTTTCAAAGATATTTTATTCACTGTGCATCTTACTAACCCTTCCCTTCAGTTTACTATTTTGAGTGGAATAAACACTTCTCCTTACTATTAAAACTGCATTAGGTCGATTTTTTAACTTTTTAACATGCTTACCAGAGAGTAACAGCATTGTGTGACATGACATCAGCCCAAGTGAACATAAAACAAAGTTCTGTGTCACTCAGGGCATTTTGCAAAGGCACTCGGGGAAAACCTGGAAAGCTCTGGTAATTTTAAAATGTCAACTAATTGATATCTAATTTTGTACCTTTTATTCTTCAGTGCATCTCAGGGGCTATCCTACATAGGCTGCATTATTTTTTTATGTTAGGACTGCACAGTCTTTAATATCGTTTGATGTGTTGAACATTGTTCGTAACAATTTGCATTGAATTGTTCGAACGAGGCAGAGCAATATGCACAGGAAGATGCGGATTCAATGTGATCAACAATGGTCGAACAAAGAATATGTCTACATACTTAAAATTTAATTCTGGGTTTTTATGTGTCAAAACTATGATCTGATTATAAGACACGCCTTAGCAGGGGGGGCTCCATATTAATTTTGGCCATGTGGCATTCTTTAAATGTGCACATAAATTTAAATGCATGAGCATATTTACTTCACCCCTATCAAAATGCAGCTGCCACAGCCGGGATTGAGCCCGAGACCTTGACCTCAGCAGTGCAATGCCATGGCCTAAGCTACCTCGGCAGGTGAAGGAATGGCTCCAGACCCAACTCGTTGACACAGGCACTTATCCTCTTTAGGGCTAGCAACCCTTGTCGAAATGTTGGCTCTGGAAAGGTCCCTTGTTCGACCACTGCTTTAATTTTTTCACGTGACAATGCGAGACAAAGACAGCTGAGACAGCCGAGTTGTGTATGTTGCCTTACTGTGGTTAAGCTGAAAATGGATTCTGTGATGTTCCCTGTTGACACAGCTGCCTGTGGTGTTGCTGCAGATGAGCCGTCGTTGAAGGCAGTGCACATGTGGCGAGGCAGGGTGGTGCACGGCTGGAAGAAGTTCCACGGGTCGCTGGCTTCCCTCCCACCAAAGGGGCACAGCATAGGGGTGCCCCTGCACGAATGCCCACCATCCCACGAGAATCAGGTGCAGATCACAGAGGCAACTCAATTGTTCACTTTTCCCGAGCACTTGCAGCTATGCTAGCGTTGAAAAGAAATGCGACTGTGGTGCAGTGATGGAACAGCCGTGCCGATTGTAACGAATTCTACCAAGAGCGGTCCTGTACACCATCCTGCTACAAAATGGCATTTTAATGGAAAATAGCGCCGAGCCTGCGAGAAAAGAAACATTTAAGAATTAAAGCCTTCTTTTGTTCATGCCGCCTCGCTAGTCAAAATGAAAGCAAAACGTAAGGCACACTATCATGGTGATCATCATCCTGGAAGTCGGCGTAGAGGTTATAGCGACAGATATAGCTTATTTCAGTCGTCTTCTCGTGGAGAAAAGGATGAGACTTAGTCTTGCATTCACTGTTTTCACAATTGTTGCATTTCTCTCCAGCAAAGGTTCAAATGTCAACGTGCTGTCTCGTTTGTTCGACAGTTTGGTATCCATAGTACCAGTGTGGCACGAACTTAGCTTAAAGGGACACTAAAGAGAAAAATGATTTATTCTGCATCAGCAAATTACCTTTCTACAACACCAAAAACACCACTCTTACCTTATAAAACTCTTGGTAAGCCAGAAAAAGCGCAAGAACGAAAGACGGGTGGCGACGCCTCCTTGACGTTCCCGCACCTGGTGGCTGTGACATCATGGATCTTGATGGCATCTTCTAGGAGCTACCTAATTATATAGCGATACAGATTGACTACATTGTGTTGTAAAGGAACCAAATATTAAACATGGCAAATTTCAGCAACCTTTACTCAGCCAATGTGGCCAAAATGCGAAAAGATACTTTGGAATCACTGACCTCACACTGACGTGCCGCCGTAGGGGTTTCGGTGCAAAATTCAAATACTGATACTTTACATTCATTTTCTCATCTAATAATCAAACTGTTATTTTGACATGACTGCCGGCAGGGTTCTCAAACAATGCTTTATTAGTCTAAACTGATTTATTGTTTTGCTTTAGTGTCCCTTTAAGGAGGATGTTTGAGAAAAAAAAGAATATGTCTCAGATTAGGTCCGCTTGCACTACATTGTTTAGCACAGTCATTGGTGCTTCTTTAAAAGTATTTTGTAATACTATGCATATTCAAAGATTGGAGCATGAGAAAGGGGGCGCGTTTGGGTTATCGCCTATTAAGAGCATGCAGTCTGCTTCGAATGGCACTACAACGCACCCTCAGGGACATGGATAGGTGAAGATGCCTAACACAATTGGGTTCGTGGCAAACGCTGTGAGAGTGATGTGCGACACACTGCGAGATTAACTGGCACCAGAAAAAGAAACTTAGTCCATGCTGGCATCTTCATATGGCACGAGCAGGGGAGTACTGTGGGGAAGCTGCTGTGGTGGGTGCCTGCCACTCTCGGTCACTTGTGCCTTGTGCCTTTTCTTGTTTATATGGGATCGGGATCTAGCAGCCAGAAAACGTACCATACGATCGCACTTTGGCGATGTACTGAACATTGGTGCCAAGAGATTGTGTTCCCCGGGTTTCGTATTAACCAGCAAAAAAAAAAAAAAAATAGAAAGAAAGAGTGTAACTGTAATGGGTAATTTTTTTGTGTTCTTCATCGTGAATGCTGGTGCCATAAAATGATACAAAGTGGGATTGTATCAACAAGGTTCTACTGTATTAGCTTTGCCTGTCCTCTGGTTAAACTGCGTCAGAAGATGTCGCTACCAGCGCTGTTGCTGCCATGCAGCTCTGTGGTAACCTCGCATTTTGCAAACGGTAATACCTTTATGGACAAGCTAAATCTCTCTATTGTACAGAGGTTTGACTGTATCATTATGGGAAACTGCGCTATGTTGGCCTTCAACCTTAGGGTGGGAGGCAGAGTGGTTGAGTACTTCTTCAGCTTGGTTCACACTGCCTGCCTGTGCCTGTGCAGTATGTCCCATGGCTGGTGAGCCAGTGCTGCCGCGTCGTGGAAGCAAAGGGCCTGGAGACCGTGGGTGTGTATCGCATCCCGGGCAACAGTGCTGCTGTAGCCGCCCTCTCTGCCACAGTCAATGGCACTGGCGGACCACTGGACTTGACCGACCCTCGGTGGGGTGACGTGCACGTGGTCTCCAGCCTGTTGAAGGCCTTCTTCCGGCAGCTGCCCGACCCTCTGGCTGGCTTGTACCCACGATTCATCGCCGCTGCCCGTGTACCTCAGGGCGCTCAACGTCTCGCTGCCCTTCGAGCACTGGTATGATGTGATGCTCAACGTTGTTACCTCTTGAAGTGTTTCTGCACAACTTTTGGTGTATGGGAAAACGATGGTAGAGTTCACAAGCATTGCACTTTGGGCAAGTTGGTATTTCATGACATTGTGTGTTGATGTTAGTGCAACTGAGAATGAGCAGAGGAAAAAAATTCCTGTCTCCTATTTCTTTTGTATTTTTTGTATTTTTCTTTCACTCATTCTGAGTTGCGCTAATGCCATGGCAGGAAAGGACTTGCTGGAATCCCTTTTCTTTTTGTTGCACTGTCTGTGGTAAGTGTGGAAATTGCCTGTTAAAAAGAAATACAGTGTTTAGTGTTGAAATAAAAACAGGAAGCAACAAAGCTTATTAGTATGCTGTTTGTAGCTCCTGCCCTCCAATTGTGACCAACAAGTGCAATATGAGAGCCAGGAAGCGGGAAAAACTATTGTTTGCCCAACAGTAGCACAAAGCTATGAAGGATAACTCAAATGGATTTCTAAAAAAAAGTAAGAAAGAAATAAAACCTTCGCAGTTAAAGAAAACATCCTCCTGGTAAAGGGATTGACTCTGAGACCAACGGCTTTCTTGGGTAGTCACCCTACCCTTTGAGCTAGCTCGGAGGCTAGCAGATCACAGTGCGAGGTCGAATTAATTGACAACTCAATGCGTAGGGACACTATACTGAGTGCCTATGTTCAAAACCTAGTTATGTTGACAATATGCAGTGTACATGACATGACCATGTGGTCCATAGGTCACAGCATATGCAGCAGAGATGACAGTCAGATAAGTTTCTCCGCAACAGATGCAATTAATCTGCCATCTACAGCATGAATTCCAGGATTACTCCAGTTCAACTGTGCCATCAGGGACTTGGCACACTAGTAGAATTTACTAGGCAAGTTTCAAACAAGCCATTATTCGTATGATTAGAATGATAAAAACTGCATTCAAAGTGAAGATAGCCAAGTGAATAAGGCTGTTGGTTCACTGACATGATAGGGGCCTGTGGCCCTGGTTGATGAATAGTGCGTAGAAATTGGGCTGCATTATGCATTGGCAATTAAGAGTAACTGTGTGACTGCATGCACATGCATTTGCACATGTGTAATGACCAGTCTGCACTTTAAGGTGACATTCTTACATCACATTATGATAATTAATAAATGCAACTAGGGAACCTTGTTTGAATTACCCATTCCATGCCTCCATATGATCACTGAGTTTCTTTTTTTAAACACAGCTGGATAGTACCAGGGAGTCGGTTCAAATTATCCATCATTTTGAATTGTTTGCGCTTTAGTTATCGTCCACTGTGCATTAGTTGTCACAGAAAAGAACACTTGGCTTTCAGTCATTTGCAACTACGAAAGTACACCACAATGGCTACAAAGTGATGGCAGAAAGAATCAATAATGAACAAACATAGCCTCTCAACTAGTCCTGTGGTCCAAGTGTCCTCAAGGTTAATGAATGCCAGGGAATTGTGCGTGCCCTTTATGCATAATTTTATCATCTTTTCTTTATTTTTGTGATAGGTACAAGAGCTTCCTGTGCACAACTTCGAAACCCTCAAGTTCCTCATGCAGCATCTCAAGAGAGTGGTGGCCCACAGTGAAACCAACAAGGCAAGGCCTAATGCTTACTTTAAAGCGAAGTACAGCTGAACCTCATTACAGTTAAACTTCGGTGTAATAAAATGGACAAAGTTTTCTCTATATCCAGGTTTTCATTACATGCAGTTTTTGCATCAAGACTGGCGTTGGTCATGCAAAAACAAAAACAAAGTGCAATAGATGGGAATCGAAGTGAACTCACCTCTTAAATATTTATTTTTCACTGAGAAAAACTGGGTAATTTTCGCCTGTTGCTTTTGCATGATTGAAGACATTATGTGGCGCTCCAAAGGAACTAGAGCATCTCAGGCTGCTTTGCTTCATCGTGCTGCGAGCCGACAGAACAGTGCAAAATGTCCACTGCGGCTGTTCAGTCTCATAGTAGGCACAGCTGGTCTGCCTCTGTCAAGCTGTCAAATGCTTTTTACAAATGCGGCACATCTGTTCTATAGCTACGTCACCATTGTCGGCATACAATAAGTCTCTATGTTTGGCACCTCCAGGCACTCCACCATTCATGCATAGTATATCTCAAGCTTCAGCAGCATCAGATGGATTTTAAGGCTCCTTTTCGTCTTCGCAGCATCCAGCTTGGATGACCTTGCCTATTTGAGCCTTGATGAAGCAATTAGAGATTACCTGTGCTTCGACTTTCCGCTGGGATGCAGCTAGCATCTCGATAGCTTGATAGATGTTGATCTTCATGTGCTAGTCTAGATGAATGTCAAGAAGAATCTTATCTGTCAACCAACGGTGGTAGCAACACTTGAAGCTGCTCATAACCCCGTCTGTCTAAGGGTTGTATCAGGGATGTGTAGTCAACAGGAAAATAGTGTAGCTCAATTTTAGCGAGCTGGATGTCTCCTACATGGCACGTGGAGCAGTTGCCTAGCCAAAGGTAGATTTGGCAGCCTGGTCGCTTAACATCTTAGTTGAACATTTTTAACCAGTCAAGAAAGATTGCCCACGAAATCCACACTTTGGAATTGGCCACATATTTAACTGGATTTCGCCTCATTCCCTTAAAGCACCTGCGCCAGGCATTTCTCCCAATAACCAATGGGATTTGCATGTTACTGCCATCGCTGTTGGAGCAAAGCAACACCATTGTATGGAGTTTGCTTTGTTTGCCACCATGGCAGTCTTTTCCTTTAGTGCCAGCACGCGAGTTGACAGCATCTGATAAAACAAGGCTGTCCATAAGCGTTATTGATGTCGGCCACCTCATAGCAGCTCGAAATACCAGGCAGCTCCTCGGCCACCCATGAAGCAGAAGGCAGACTCACCGCTAATCACCTTTTTGATGGCACCGTACTGGTTTCTAAATCTTTGCAACTCAATCCTGCACTTTTGCATGTGTCTGTTCTTCCTTGCTGATGCTGAAGAATCAAAGCTTTCATTGCCTGTTCCAGCCAGGCTCAATTCTGTGCATATTCAAAACAAGGCATAGGAAACTAAATAAAAGCAGGAATTTCACGTCCATTCATGATCTCAAGATTTGGAGAAATCAATAAACGAACACCGTAGAAGGTGAACGTGTCTTGCCAGTAGTGAAAAGACGAGCTGATGAATGGGCTAATGTAACGGTAAAGATATGAATGCATGTAAGAAGTCCTCAGTTATTGCACCACTTAGGCTATGTTTTGGTTTTACTTTTGAGAGAGCACACATGCATTGACAGGTTATTGAGCATTGTTACCTGTAGACTATGCACTTAAAGGGGCCCTGAACCACCTCTCGGGCTTGGTTAAATAACGTAGTCCGTGGGTAGCATATGCTGCTGTGAACATCTCAGCCAAGTTTTGCTGTCGTATGCAGTGCGTGGAGCTCACAAGCGGATCGCAAAGTCATCTTTCTCTTAAACACTCTCTTTTCGACAGAAGGCTCTGTCCTCACTCTCTTCTAGACGTATGGTTTCATCATCGAACGCACTCTTTTGTCATTCCCTTAGATGGTTGTTATTGGCCGTTAGCTGACATCAAGCTGTGGTTGGCTTCCTGGCGTAGATACCGCGGCTGCCGCGGGGAGCCGCCATGAGTCTACTGGCTAAGCGCACTGCGGCTCGCTGAGGACAACCGCATTTGGCTTATGTTTAGCGCGTCCTAAGCACCAAAGGCGGAAGTCATGGCATCTACGTTAACATCCACAATGAAATTTCAACTGCTCGCCACGGTGACATTTAGAAGGTGGAGCATTGTGGGCATGCCCCACTGCACCATAGCCTTCGCAGTGCAAGGCATTGAAGAAAGAAAGGGAGGATGCGGTGGCTTTGTTTGACTGCCAGTAACTACGCTTCTGCTGAACGCATTGAAGTACTTTTTGCGGCAAAGTACGGTAATCCCTTGTTATAACGAAGTCAGCGGGATGGCGCAAAAATTCGTTATAAGCGGTAATTTGATATAAGCGGCCACTCGAGAAAAGCTAAAGCAGTCAAGCTTTAGTTGCGCCACAACTGCGAAGAAGTCAAAATACAATGTATTCAGCGAAGCAAAACTTTATTCAGGTGAAAAAGATGCAGTGAGCTTTGGCTGTTTCAAGTTCTTAATAAGCACACGCAGCCCCTGCACGAGGCCGTGGTTCCCGCCCATGCATTCAACCTTATTTTACAGCAGGCGTAGGTACTCTCGTGTCTGCACCATAGTTGGCACTTCACATGGCTCTTGGTCCGCCGGCTCTTCGTCCTCATTGGGGCCACCAACAGTGTCAATTAGTATCTCCGCATCCGTTGCTGCCGCAACCACGGGAGCAACAGCGTCAGCCAACGTGAATGTCTCGAAGTTGCCTTCTACGTGTTGGCCAGCAATTTTATGAACAGCCTCGTACAGATCGCTTCAAGTCCAGTCACCATCAGGCTGGTCATCATCAGGGTTCGCTGATGACTGCGCGGTAAAAGCTGGCGTGCGCAAAGCAGCGAATGAAGAGGAGAAGGCAGTGGCCGCTTTTATAGGGGGATGTGGAGGTCACGGAAGACTACGAGAGTATTGCGCTGGAAAGCGCAAAAGCCGTGGCTCGAGTCTGAGGTTGTGTTTATTGTGCTCAAAAAACGTTCAGCCGCTTATTGTGGGTACGCAGTGTGATCGTGAAAACTGAATGGTTTTGCAGTAGGGGCTTTGCCTGATCACTGGGCAATTTTTTACCGAGGTGTGCAGCAGTGAAGTTTGCGAAACGAGAGTTTTTCGGTGCACCGTTGTCGACGACACTGTGCTAATTCTAAGGTTCAAGTGACAGTGTTCGTACACCATCGCGTCCATGCCATTGATAAATCTCTAGGAACAAAATTCAATGACTCTACCATGCATTTAGACCGTTTGTCTAAAGTCAGATGGTGCAAATCGAGCCTGACCAGCACGAGAAAATCGCCGGGGAAACACCAGCATGCGTTGACCCGCCATGTTGACAGCCTGACTCGCCGCTGGCGATGCTCGGAATTTTCATGTTTTCGTCAAGTTATCAGGTCAATTTGCACCATCAGAAGTGCAACGAAGCTAGGAGCGGTGTTTTATTACAATGCAGGCCGATTATGGCAAGCGGTGAACAAATTTCTGCACTGGCTTCCCCAAAGTTGTCTTCCCGATTTGTTAACATAACTCCTCGCGTCGAACATGGGACTTATAATTGGAGGGACACTTCTTTTGTGCTTTTCGGTATGTTTCAGCACCAGAAGTGCTCTTTAGAGCAGTAAAACTTTGCTCATTGAGCGCACTCAATAGAATGCTACGGCACAAGTCAGCCTACGGTCTATTGGCCATTTTTCGGCGTCCAAGGGACCGTGATTTTCTGGCATCGCAGAGCATCAGGAAAACTTTATTTTCGTGTGGATTCTATCACAGGGGACACCAGCGATGCGATTGCGACCGAGATTAACGGTTCGGGCGTGCTGCACCATGGATTTTGACAGCTTCCGTTCGCTCAACAGTAAACAGCTGGGAGCACTTGGCGCTCACTTGTTACCCGTTACTAAGCGGTCATTGGTCATGGGTTTGGTACTTTTGTGGCCTGTTCTGTGCCTGCATGAGACTAATTCGTCGGCGGTATTAATTTGACACTGCATGCACAAAAGGGTCGCCGCCGCCGAGTTTCCGCTCGCCACTTCGCTCTAAGCAGGTCAAGCTTTTCGTGCGCTTCGAGTAATGCGGCTTAAAATGCATGCATTCGGGTCGGGAGTGGAAGAAATTTCGAATAAAGTGATATTTCAAGTAAAGCAATTTCGTTATAACGAGGGATTACTGTATTTTTGAAATAGCCTATTTTCACTTCAAATGCCTTTCTCCACTTCGATAAAAAGTGGTTTGGGGCCCCTTTAAGAGACAATTAGTGCAGGAGAGAAAGAAATCGGTTATTTCTGAATTTATCATTGAATCAGTAGATGGCAGCAAAAGTTAGATCTACTGAAGAATTAGTTGACTATTCATTGCTGTTACTCAATGCAAACATAAACCACTGTGGCACTTGCATTGCTCGTCAACAGCAACATTGCTGCGTTTGTTGTATGCCATTAAACTACCATATGATCAATCTTCTATGATCTGTGTCACTTAGAAAGTGTCTGAATTTCTCCTTACACTGTGCAGATGGAGGCTCGCAACCTGGCTATCGTTTTTGGACCAACTCTGGTGCGGACAGCCGACAACAGCATGTTGACAATGATAACTGACATGTCACACCAGTGCCACATCACCGAGGCACTCATCAACTATGTGAGCATCAACGCACAATGCATTCTTATTATGAATTTGTGCATTCACCGAGACTTGCGTATGAAAGAAAGAAATTCGTTGATTTCACCAAGTCACATCTCAATTCTACAGCCACATTGCTAAAGGAGAACTTATCAGCATACGTTTCCTCTTCTTATTGATTGAGCACAATCACACACTGCTATTTTTGCGTGAGTTGATCAACCACTGTATAAGGCCTAATGTGACAAGGCACAGAGTAAGCAACAGTGGGTGGTGAACAAGGGAAGCCTCGTGCTGTGGCCGACATTTTGTCAAGGGGGCCCCGACGAAGACACTTTTGTTGTTAAAACCAGAGTCCTTATGTAAACCTTTTCTTTTCGGTGATGCTTCTACAGGAAAGCTTGTTGGGCCAACTAAAAAGCCTCGTTTAGAAGTCACCTTAGCCATTGGCTGTATTGAGGCCCACTTCCATGCTTATTCATGTGTCATCCCAAGACACAGTGTCAGGACATTGGCTACACATCATGCGACTTATGGCTCACCTTCAACTGAGATTCCTTGTTAATTGTGTGCTGTTGCAGGCGGACTACATCTTTAGCCCATCTGATGAGGCCGCAGTCCCGGACCTACCACTGGATGTGACCGCCCTGTCAGACACTGACTCTTCAGTTCTCCTAGGCAACCTACATAAAGTTGGTGGCCAGGGTAAGTGGGGATGGCATTGCTTACATAGTGTTAGGTGCGTTAAGCTCAGGTTCGTAGTATTTGCTAGGCTCCAAGCATTTTTTTGATGAAAATGAACATAGTAAGCGACCTGTTTTGGTTATGTGATTGGGACTCTGTTTTGCCCATGCTTGACGGCTTGTTTCTTGCTGTTTGTTTAGGGGCAAACGTGTTGGGCACAACGGTGGCCCCAGTATCAAGTTTATGATTAAGTTGAATTGGACTATATTGGACTCGTTTGCTGCGAGTTATCCCTTATATTGAACAATTTCTGAACACTGTAAATATACAATAAGAATATATAGCAAAAGGTACAGTTAAATGTAACAAAAATAGCAGTCACTACCGATATATAGAACTTCAAGCAGCGCAAAACTGCCCCGGCAATTGGCTTTCGGCTGGTCGAGCCACCAACACCCCTTCCGAAAAAAGTGACTTAGCCTGGCTATGCCTATGCAGCTCTATCGTGCTGTGGCCAAGCACTCCCCTACAAAAAATGTTCCTGGCATGCCCTGCAGCGCTCACTCATACGGCCAATCAGATCGAGTTTCTTGTCGTAGCTTCCTTCCTGCACCTTTCTGGCTTGTGGAGGTCGACGCCATCATATCGTGTTGTTTTCTCATGTGTGGTCTTTGTTCTTGTGTTATGCCTAGCGTAAAGCGGAATCTTCTGTTCACCACCAGGCTGGAACTTATTGAGCCAAGCGCAGAAACAAAAGAAGGCTGGAACTTATTGAGCCAAGCGCAGAAACAAAAGAAATCTGATGACAACTCAGCATCCTGCGCTCAAATTAACCCTTTAAGGGTCGATTTTTTTCGCCATATGCGAGCACCCAGGGTTGATTTGTTTTGTTGCAGATTCCAATTCTTCTTTGGGACTTACTTCAAAAAAAATTTACCGTAATTTTTTAGAGTGACCATAAAGTAAGAAAAAAAATATTTTACGTTGGTATATATGTACTCTTCATTCATGAATAACAACAATAAAAAAAGCAAATGAACTTATAAAATTTAAAATTTGATGCATTGTTATACACATAGTTCAAGGCATTGAAAATGCACACACTAGAATATTTCACAAGACTCAAGTGTTCCTGCTCTTACACTAATATGTACATCCATAGCGTAATAGAACTGCGTAGATGCGCACACTCACAAAAACTATGTGGTTGTGTACCCGTCAAAAAAGCAAAACGTGTGCAAACTTCCGCTAATGTTCATCTTATCGCCAACCAGAGGCAATTAGTTTTCGCAAGTGTAAAAAAAAAAATGCAACAGAAACGCATGCATGGCGACATCCTTTCTATGCACACCCCTGTGAGCACTAAAAGAGCGAGAGACAGGCGGTTGCCCTTTGAGCGATTAGTAACAAGATAGTCATCAGTTTCGTGAGCGCAAGCAGCCGAAACCGCCCGCAGAACAAAGCCCAAAGCACTGCCTGCCCACCTGCCAATGCGTGAGTGGTAGTATATAGATGCGCTGGAGCAAACTAGCTCTAAAACAAACCATGCAACGAAAACCGAGAGAGGGAGGTGCGCGAGAAAAATTCTCTGTATTCCCACAAAGTGGCAGCACATAACAGAAAAACAAAAGTTAGGAAATTGGCGCGCTTTTTAAACGTACAGACGGTGCCGTAAATATATGGCATCAACCATTTTTGGACTTGTTCGTGGCGCCGTATATTTACGTCATTGACCCTTAAAGGGTTAAGAAGGAAACAGCCTATAACTGCTACCATTGTACTGGTTTCAGCATTCCCAATGACAAAACTGAAAAGTGTTTCGACGAAATTTGGTGTTATTAGTCAGCATTTCCAGATGCTGTTGATGGGCAAACAGTGACCAAGTTTGTGTCCACAAACGAAAATGCCATAACCACAGGAAAACCTGAGAACGAGGACTTCATCGCCAATGTTATAAATCGGCGCACTAGTGAAGGAAACAGTAAAAACTAGGGGTGTGCGAATACTTGACTAGTCAATTTAAAATCGAATAGCAAACATTTGAATAATTAAATTTACGAACCGAATATTATGAGTGCAACACATGCCTAACTTTCATCTTCATTATCTCTACATATCATTCATGTTACATTTTCCTCGTGGGAAACACCCCAGAAATTCCATTTGCCGTGTTGAAACGTAACAAGGTGCTGACAACAACAAATAGAAGAGCGAGCGCAGAAGATAAGAAGTCCTGTCATAAGATGAGTTCGTGGGTACGCTCACAAAATACCGCAAAAACAGTGTGGTGACGATTATCGTCAATGGAGACACGAACAGTACACACACTGTGCGATTGGTCAAATAATAGGACTGGTCACTTCACGAAGAGAAGGGCCAGAGTAAGGCGTGATCACTTTTTGGAGGTGAGAACCAAAGTCGGCACTAATAATTAAAATGGCAATCGTTGGATTGTGACAGATGTTTACCATCTAACACGCTACGCAAAAACAGCCTCACTTCTATCAGGGATTGCTGCTGAAGTCGCCAATTTCTTTCTACACAGTATTTTTTTTTATGCCATGGACCTCCGCGCGTTTTCCTCAGCGACTGCAGCAGAGTCTTCCTCTCTTCTATCCTTACCGAAGTTCTGCGCACCTCAAACACCATTTACAAGACGACTTCCAGTTACTATCCTTAGCCCAACGGCTTGACGGAACGGTTTCATTGTTCACTCTCGGACATGATTGCAATGTACATCTGCAGACATGATTGCAATGTACATCTGCAGACATGATTGCAATGTACATACAACCACACGAACTGCGTACAATCCTGCCGTACGTGACATTTTATACCATGGATACGCAATGTACTACCGGCCTTTCTCTCTTTTTTCTCGTCTATGGCTGTTCACTTAGTTTTGTCTCGGGTGTACCATTCCTTTTGACTCCTGTACCTCCACCAGTTCGTATCTCAGAACAATTTTTGTCTCACCTCATGAACTGCCGTCACCTCGCCCGCATTAACACCAGCATCTCCCAGAACGCTCGGGCATCTCGCTATGACTGGACTCACTGTGCTGCGACTTCTTCCCTGAGCAACGCAGTTTTCTGGACTCCTGTACGTGTTCCCGGCTTATGCGAAAAATTCCTGACTCGATTTATTGGACCTTACACGGTCAGTGAGCAGAATCCCCTGTTAATCCCCGGGCCTCACCCCTTAGAGTACCGTCCAATCACTGTTGCCGTGGGGCAGAGATAATGCATGCGTCTCGTTTAAAACCATATACTTGAAGCACTTCATAATACTCCTGTGCGGCCAGGCGGCTGCTTCCACAGCGAGAGAGAATTTGTGTGAGCACAACACAAGCCTGACTTTCAACTTCATCATTTCTACATATCATCATCCATGTTACATCTTCCTCACCTGTATATATCATCATCATGAGCTACACAGCTTAATCTACGTGGTGGCAGCATGAGCTCGGCTGGAATAAAGTGATTCCTTATAATATCTAATATTCAATTTCTCGAATATTTGATTTTTCAAATATTGCTACCTTAGGGAAATGACCCCCGGCCATGGTCTGTGCCTTAGGGCTTGCAGTGTTATCGAGGTGCGTAATGTTTATCGGTACAAGGTTTGACATGGTTGTTTGGACCGATTGAAACAATTAAGGCAACACAAATAGAGGGAACAACAAGAGCAGCACGTGTGGAAAGCACAGAAGCATGTGGGAAGATTGGGTCGATTAGCCACCACAAGGCACGCTGATCGCATTGAATACGGAAGTTCAGTGCTCACGCATGCAGATTTGCACAGTTCGAAGCTTTCTACCCACATGCGAGCACACAGACCAACTTGGCACTTGTGCTCGCGGTAGTTGCTAGCTGATCAACCAGGGACCCGGACACCGCTTGAGTGGCCACTAATCATGTGTGATCTCGCAACCGTCTAGCCCATCAGGCCTTATTGGAGCTGCGTCATCTGGCGCCAGCAACTAATGTTAAAGTTACCGAATCAATGCAGATCTATTTACAGCAGTCGCATGACCCTCAGAAAACCAACAAACCACCTCACCAACAAAAGTGAGTACACAGGATGACTGTTGCAAGTTCACGGCCATCTTGCGTAATACCGTATGGTGGCCCCTCTCTGCATGCCATTCGTAGGTGCACAACAGTCTCTTTTTGTAACTTTGAGCGATCCGTCTTTTTGTAACTTTGAGAAGACTTAACTTTGGATTTACACGGCGGGCTCGAAAATATGTGTGACAATGTGCTGACCCCCCAGCTGCATGCATTTACACAGACAACAAGTGGACGGGAGGTGACGGGGGGGGGGGGGGGGGGGTGACGTTGCACAAAATCGTTGTGGGCCTCCTGATTTCAGAACTCTCTACCAATGGCACCTACTGTGGTCTGCATGTACGGTGCTGAGTGACATGATGTGCATTCCCCACCTTTGTCTGTCGGGCATATTGGCCTTAACGGGCTGACAATAACCCACAGAAACTACTTGTCATAACAATGGAAAAATGCCATAAAAATGGAAAAATGCCATAGAAATGGATGGTATCTATGCCCTGTGTAGTGTCGGTACCTTCCCCTGTCATGTGGAAGGTACCGACGCTACACTACGGTCATGTGGATGACAACTTTACCTGTCGTGAAATCTATGTGTCTACTTCCCTTTTTTTTTTCTACAGTCGAGTGACAACTTTCAAGAAGTGTCCTGTGGTGCATCTTTGAGATAAATTTAATGTAGTGTTGGATAGTGTGTGGAAAAAGGACGCTCTAGAAGAGATTGTGAGATTGATCAAGATGCTTATTCACATACATAGCAATTGTGCAGCTAGTACTGCAACGTCTGAGCATAAACAACGGGAAATTCTGCTCAAGGTTTGTTTTCTTGCGAATGTGCTTCAGTACTTGTGTTCTGTTTGTACGTTTTTGGGCTCAGAGAAGATGAGGTTGGTATATTTGTCCAGCTGCACAGAATCTGTAAAATATGCTAGACGTAAATTATCATTATCTACTTGTGAAAAATGCTGTGTTGAGCTGAGAACAAGCATTTTCTGCCATATATGTGCAGTATCTTTGCGTATTACATTGTCCAGGGACTACTTTGCCAAGTGGCATAGTGATAACAATGACTAATAATTCTCCTTGCATTATAAAATCATTATGCATTCAGGTGCACATGTTTGTAGGTCTTATTAATAGTGTCATCTCTGATACTTGATGTATTCCAAAATTTTGATGTTAGCTTCTGGCTTGGAGCTGCACTTGCTTCTTGGAAAGATTCCTTTAGTTTTGTTTGAAAATTATTCTGTTTAGATTTGAACAGCTTTTGTTTGCCTGTGAATATGTGGAACTGCCCGACGCTGACGTTGAAGAGAGAATCTCTTTGGCGACATTTATGTAGTGTGTGATCTTACGTGCATAATTTTTGTGGGGAGAGAGGCTCACTTGCTGCGACAATCTGGACATACTCATTCTTTTGAACATGGGCAGTAAAGAGGTACAGTACCATGCTTTTGCTTCTGGTATTGCAGCAGCAGGCAGCAACCCGGAGGTGTCCCCCAGAGACCTGGTCTCGTCACTTGTGAGCGCGGCCAACCGCAAGCTGCGCCAGCGCAAGCTGTCCCTCACCGTGGAGAGCAGCATCCCAAGCACTGTCGGAGGGCCTCTGAAGCCCGGCTCACGGGTCAAGGACAAGATCTTGGCTTTTGAGGGCAAAGTGGGCGAAGACTCGACCAGCAAGGCGGCCAGCAATGGCTCGCTACCTGCAGAGAGCAGCTCACCACCACCTCCCCTCTCGGCCGGCTCCAGCAGCTACCCTCCGTCCCCAACACGGACCCTGCTGGGATCCCCACCCCAAACGCCCTCTGTGTGCTCAGAGTGAGTTTTGCCTGGCTGTGTTGGTTCTTGTCGAAACATTGTGGAAAGAAAGAAAAAAAAAAAATCTGTAGGGCTGATCGCTTTTTTACACACTTACTGTACAGCGGGTTTGCCTCTTGCACTTCTATGTCTGTAACAAGACTTCAGCAATATGACTGCACAACAAAGGATGCGCTGAGCATTGTGCTGAATTCAAGGCTGAATTTAATTACACTTAAGTACTTAGGCATGTGCAAATACTGGAAATCTTCGAATAACGAATGGAATATTGCCTGTTTGATTCAGTGGTTGAATCGAATAGTCACTATTCCACCCTGCAGCCACACACATAAAACGCAAAACGTTACACAGTGGAGCATGCTATATGCCACTCGAGAAGCCAGACTGTTCCAGCTAAACCACCATTGTTCACACTCACCAATGGGTCCTGACTATGCCGCATGAACTACTTATTTTTTACTAATGTTTCGTTCGAGCTTTTGATAAATAACACTTTATAATGTGCTTTGTAATGACAGAAACTTACTAACGTCAGTAAATTAAAACGTGAATGCCGAAGGTGAGAACAGCTGTTAATTATTTGAAAACTACCAGAAAAACATTCGATATTCCATTCGCTTCTGGAACTGTTGGATTCAGATTTTTTTAGGTCACAAAAATTACTTTTGGCACACCACTATTAAAGACTCATGAGTGTACCAGCAACCATGTTCTAAATTAGTAACTTCTGGTAATACTAATATGTTGAGTGCCTGGCGAATTGGTTGAATGAGCACGAATGGGCATTGTGGAGCAAGCTGCACCAGCTAGCCCAAATGCATACGTTACTGAGCCACAAAAGATTCCTTTGGGCAGATACATCCTGTGGGGCATTATTTTCTTGCACATCATTGTTGCATCAATGTTTTGTTGTTACATAATTGCCAGATACATTGTGCTGACTGATGGGCAGCAGAAATGTAGTCACAACAAATGCTTTTCCAACCTAGATAGTCAAGTTTAAAAAGTTGTTGCAATTTCATTGGAAGATTATGCTGACCCATGGTGCATCTTCTGTATCCTGTGATTCATCAACTTTTGTACCTGTCATAGCTCCTGCTGTCCTGTCAGGCAAGCTCTTCACTTCATTGCGTAACTTCTCAGTTTGTGCACACACAGATGCATGGTGGCTATGTTCTGATGGGGGCATTATGATCTTCCGAGATTTCGGTAAACTTTACGAGGAAATCCGAAGAGATTGACACTAACCTGGAGCTCTCTAATGCAGCATCGCCTATGGCTCACACATGGCTTTTTAAATAGAAGAGTTACTTGAGCTGTACTTATACATTGTCTTCCTACAATACCAAAAGAAAATCCACACTTACCGTGAGAATTGACTTAAACAACGTGTGAGAAGAAGTAACCGTAAAACTTGCAAAAACAAAAGGCCGGTCACAATATCACATTGGATGTTCCCGCATAAGCTTGCTGTGAGACCATGAATCTTGACAGTACGTTCTAAGGCCTAGTTAATCTTTTATCAGTAAAAATTAGGGACATTCTATTCGAAAAGAGCCAAAGGCTGTGCTTTTGCAGAGCTCAAAAGAATGTTTTCTTGGGCAAGTCGGTATTTAGGCTTGCTGTACATTCTTGTTTTGGCACGTCATTTAGAATGTGGGAAAAAGGGCAGAGAAGAGACAGTGGAGCACTTTTACTGAGCTGCAATGGCTCAAATACAGGGAAGTACTCGGAAATCCGTTACATTTGCACTTACCTAATAGCACTTTACGGTTCTAAATTCAAGATATGGAACTTTGACCTTAATTTTCTCTTCTAATAGTAGACCTATTACTGCTAAATTAACGAGAATAGAGATCTGAAAGTATACTTTATCCGTCTAAACTGATTGAGTGTTTTTCATTAGCATCCCTTTAAATGCAAAGCTTATGATGCATGTTGTGCCTTCTACAGGGACTTGTGCTCATCGCTGGCCAGCGGGAGTGCCTCACCGCGTACCTACGGACAGCTGAGTGCGCTAGCGCAGCAGAAGGTGCGCCATCTGGAGGAAGAGACACGAGCCCAGCTGCGGGCTTCCTCTCGCCGCTGCTGGCCCCCACCCGCGTGCCCCGGCGGCCCTGCTCAGCGCGAGCAGATCGAGCGCGACTGGCAGCGTGCCAAGCAGGAGCTCGAGCGCGAGGACCTGCTCGACTTCCTCGCTGACGAACCCACAGCCTACCTCAGGCTGCTTGGAGGCGGCAGCGGCACACAGCAGCATCAGCGATCATCTCCCGTGCCTTTCAGTCCCCTCGTCGGCGCTGCAGCAGGCACCTTCTTTCGATCACCGCAGGTGAACCAAGCATCACAAGCATCACCAGCAACAAGCTCAGGTCTGTCACTTATCTCTTGCTTTCGAGAATATGACCTCATGATGAAAAATATAAGTTTCGTGCCTTCTGAAGTGCTCTTGGTAACAAAGGATGCAGTACTCAGCTATGAAAACACACAAGTGTATTTATTGCTCGTTCAGTACACCAGTGCCAGCTAGCCGAAATACATTCAAGGAATGGTTTTCTTCATGAAATACCGAGTAATGGAGTAAGTTATACTTGCCTCGCAAGGTTACTGAGCAAATGTTCTATGCCCGACGCCGACTACAATCCCACAAATGGAAGTGCGTTCAAGTGATCACGTTCACCCAATCCTGGTGCCACACTCTAAAGTAGAATGGGAAGCCTTCTGAAAGCTAAACCTGCGAAGAGCAATAATGAGCACATGATCAGTCCGTGTACGGCGATGTTCCACAGTCGAAGAGCCATAAACAAGTTCCTTTCACATCCAAGTTATCCATGCCAACAGGTGGCACTAGCATCGAAACACTTGCTCATCGTAGCTGTGCAACTACAGACACCAACTTCCATCATCACTTTCGTATTGTCTGCGAGGCCCAACGTTGGGAGTGAGAGAGCTGTACTGCAGTCATGAATGTCAGGGGGTGTGAGAAAGCGGAGTGTCCCCACCACCACCTAGATTATCTACACAGTGGGAAATTAATACAGTAGAGCCTCATTGATATGTTACCGTTACATATATTTTACTCAGTAGAGTTACACTCATTTTTGATCAGTTCATGCATTCCCGGAAAGCACGATTTTTCGGCACCAATGTTCAGTATGTCGCTAAACTGCGATAGCATGATACGTTTTGTGGCCGCTACATCCTATGTAGACAAGAAAATACACGAGGTGTGCGATCGAGGACAGTATAGCTGCCTGCGATGGAAGTTTCACTGCAATACTCGCCCGCCTGTCTCACGTGAAAACTTCGACGCGCACTCAGTTTCTCACTTCGGTACAAGCAAATCCTTTCCCGCGTCGTCGCATGCGGCATTCACACCTATCACCGCCCATCCTATTGCGGTAAGCATCTTCGCCTATCTGTTTCACAGCGCGTAGTGCTGTCGGAAGCATAGTGCACGCTTTTAATAGGTGATAACCGAAACGTGCCGCCGTTCCCTGCTGCAGTCTATGATCAAATACATTTTCCATGTGAACAATAAAAGGCGAGAGGCGTGCAATCGAGAACAGTGCATAGCTGCCCATCTCATATTAAAACGACGGCGCGCACGGTTTCTTATTCTGGTACCAGCAAATCTCTGCCACGGCCCTCGCATGTCGCATTCACAACTATCACCGCCAGACCTATTGAGATAAGAATCTTCACCTATCTGTTTTACAGCATGTGCTACGTAGTGCCATTGGTAGCGTATTGCATGCTTTTAGTAGTGGCGCAATGTGGGTATCACGTTTCGCTTCGGCGGCATCTGGCGTCGCCCACCAACTCAATTTCTCTTCGGTTTCCCGTCGCCCTCTTAAAAACACCACGCAATAGGAAAACAACAGAACGCGTCCTGACTCATAGGAGCATCACCATCTCGACGAGCGTTGGTGTCTCATGCCGCAACGATCCACGCGACGCTTAGCATTACATAGATGTCAACAATAGTTAAGGGTGTCAAATTTTTTTAGTTACTTCAGATCGTACGTGCTGATGTCTAGAACAGTGCGGCCTGGCCTATCTCTCTCTTCAGAGCCATTTCACATGCCACAGCGGCCCTTGTTGCCACCGTGGTCACGTGGCATCTATGGACTGCCCTTTTCTGGGGCTGCGGCGGCTTCTTTTCTCTCGAGGCATCGAGCCAAGTGGCCTTTTGTGCCCAGTTGGTAGTGACTGGTGCGTATACTGGCATGGTTTTGGCGGTGTTCATGGAGAATGCCACTGCAGTGTGCCTACTAGTTAGCTTGCTAACTGCTCATGTCACTCACATTTGTGTGTTTGCTTATAGTGTAGTGTATAACACAACCACAACACAAGCCCAAAGTTACACCAAAGAGAAAAATAAGTGGAACTGTATTAGCTAGTTAGTCTTCTGCAATTTGGGAAAAAGAGATAAATAAAATAAAATGAGGAAATAAGAAGAAAGCCACTCTCACCGAGACAAGAGGCTGGGAAAGCCAGAAAAGACCTAGAAACAAAATACGGGTGCGTGTGGCACATTGATGTTCCTGCACGAGCTCTCCGGGACCTCACGGATTTTGATAGTGTCTGCTCAGGCGTTGCTTGATTTCTTAGCAGTAAAGATGAACTAATTGCATTCCAAAGGTGCCAAAAAACAACGTGCAAGTTTTGAGGATATTTACTGTACCACATCGGCATCCCATTAAAAAATAATAAATAAAAAGAAAAAAGAATAAAAATCTGTGACATCACATTGATGTGTTGGCACTGGGGATCTAGCAGGCAGCACTTATGCTGTTCCCTGTCTTGTTCGCGTCCTTTCGTTTCCCCCCTCACTTTTAAATTATTTCAGTGCAAAATTCAAAAGTTGAAGTTCTGACTTTATTTTCTTTTCGGGTAATCTCTTGCTGCTAAACTAACTTTATAGTCTATACTTATTTTATTTGTCTATAGTAGTCTATATACAGTGTAGTGATTATTTTTAGTGTCCTTTTAAAGGGACACAAAAGGCAAATATTAAGTCAAGCTAAAGTGATTGATTAGTGCTTGGGAATCTCTAAGGCATCAATGCTGCAATGAGGCATGAACAGAGCCTTAATAAGAAACTGAGAAAAATGCAGGACATGATTAGAAACTCCCCCG
This sequence comes from Dermacentor variabilis, assembly GCF_050947875.1. Lineage (NCBI taxonomy): Eukaryota > Metazoa > Arthropoda > Arachnida > Ixodida > Ixodidae > Dermacentor > Dermacentor variabilis. Next base: position 126,739,837 of record NC_134569.1, read on the forward strand.
GGACATTCAAGTACAGTCGACTCCCGATAATTCGAAGCCGCTTAATTGGAATTTTCGGTTAATTAGAAGTGAAGTGCTGGTCCCGTCAGTTTTGCATGTAATCCTATAGAAGAAATCGCTCGATAATTCGAAGTCCTCATCCAGTAATATTGCTTAATTGGAAGTTAATTTTCAGCCGGGATCCTCGAGGTGACCGTCATTCTTTGGTAGAATGTGCAATTTTTCAAGTGTTGCAACAGTTCCGTGCTCCGCGTTGGTGTCATCGCCACCGCAGCCGCCCGCAACGCCATCCTTCTTGGAGCGGTGCGATTATTCATTGCTACGGCTGCCGTGGCCTCCGCGATCAACTCCGGCGGGAGGCGAAGCTGCTCCCGCCGGAGGCCATGCGTGGCTGCCGCGCATCGCGGAGGCCATGCGGGTGCCATAGGTGCATGCAGCGCTGCATACTGGCAGTGGCGAGATTTTGCGAGATTAGTCTTGCAGCGTGCGCAGCGTATGCTGCGTGAATATCTCGCCGAACACAGACCGGAAGACATCTTCAATGCAGATGAGACTGCACTCTTCTATCGGCTTCTACCAGAGAAGACCCTGACATTCAAGGACGACGACTGTGCTGGGGGCAAACGCAGCAAGGAGAGAGTGTCGGTGCTGATTGCGGCAAACATGACTGGCACGAAACGATGTCGGTTACTTGTGATCGGGAAAGCCGCGAAGCCGAGATGTTTTAAAGGCGTGAAGACGCTGCCTGTGGACTATGAGGCGAACAAAAAAGCGTGGATGACGGCCGAAATCTTCAAGAGCTGGATAAACAAATTGGACCACAAGTTTGCTGCTTCGAACCGCAAGGTGGTGTTCCTTGTCGATCACTGCAGTGCTCACGTGAATGTGCCAGCCTTGAGTGCAATACGCCTCGCATTTTTGCCTGCAAACACAACTGCTGTTTTGCAGCCAATGGACCAAGGCATCATCAAGAATGTTAAAGTCCTGTACAGGCGGCACCTCCTCGAGCGCATGATTTTGTGTATGGATAGCTCCACAAAGTACGAGGTGAGCCTGCTTAGTGCCATCCAATGTTGGCGCGAGCATGGGATCGTGTGAAGCAAGAAACAATCGCAAACTGCTTCAGGGCTTGCGGTTTTGTGGCAGCTTCTTCAGAGGATGCCTCTGAAATTTCAGCGGGAAAAGCGTCAACAAGCGAGCTTGACGGTACTGATTTTGGTGATGCTCTCGGGGACGTCAATTTTGAAGATTACGTCGCCGTAGACAAGGCGGTCGAAACGTGCGGTGCGCTGACGGATAGCGAAATTGTAGAGATTGTTCGGCCCCAGGAAGCGACCCAGGAAAGCGACGATGACGTTGAAGGCGAGCCGCAACCTAAGGCTGCCGATGTAGCTGCGGGCCTTGCTCTTGCGGAGCGCTTCTTTGCCGCTGAAGGTAACGCGGAAGAAGCGTTTTGCCACATCTACAGCCTGCAGAACTTGCTTTCAGCAGCGCGATTCGGCAAGAAGAAGCAAAGCAAGATGACCGACTATTTTTCTTAGAGAAAATACTCGATTTCGCCACAAATAAAGTGCTGTTTTTTGTGTTTTGTGCTTAATTGGAAGTTCGTTTAATTCGAAGTTTTTTGCGGTCCCCGTGAACTTCGTATTAACGGGAGTCGACTGTACTTGTCCGATGATGAAAGCACTCCTCAGTTAAATGCTGTCACTAGTACTCAACCACTCATTGCAAAAAAAAAAAATTGTATTATAAGACGAAATAAAATGCTACTTGCCCAGTTCCATTTCATCTTTAGAACAAAAGAACTCATTGAAATTACCCTTGACAACAACACTTCGTTTTCGCTTGACTCTGCGCCGCCCACGCTTTCGCGTTTCGGCAGTTTCGTTCTCGCATAGTGCTGCGCTGGTTTTTCTGGCTTTCGAAACACGCACAAACTGCAAGTTGCAGAGAATTTAACTTCCATGTTATGCCGTGGTATGCCTGAACGGTCTACGTCACTTGACCAAAAAGCAGCTGCAGTAGCAAATCCACCACTCTGTCTTGGCTCGGTGTCGCTGTCTGTCGAGCGCCGTTTAACTCACAGACAGCAGCAATGGGTGGTGATGGGGTACGCAAAGTCCCCACTCCCCCGGTAGGGTGGCAGGAGATTTGAATTTCAAAAAAGATATTCGCACCCTTCAGATACAATTTTCTCGTAAACTAAGTCCTTTTGTGACATGAAACAAGTGTTGCGAGGTTTCTGGAATGCTATTTAAACAGTCCGAGGTGACTTATTATTTGCCTTTAGTGTCCCTTTAAGCAATGCAGCTTGAATATGTGGAAAAAAACACACCACAAGACAAGTGTTGACTGCCAGCTGTGTATCTTGACTAAAGGCATGCCAATCTCTCTCTTGCTGCCAGCAGTAGCACTTATCAAAAAGGCACCATTTATTTATCGGACAGGACAGGAAACATCTTTTTTGTGAATTTATTATCAACTTTTCTTGTGGTGAATGCTAGCACAGTTTCTTTCCCTTCTAAAATCTAAATTTCTCAAAGATTGACCCTAGACACATGTTCTATCATTACAGCACTGTCCAGTTTAAACTGTACATTAGCGTGCCGCCTTTGTGAGCCTGATGGGGAACATAAAAGTGTCGCCAAGATGATAAGCAATTCAAATAAAGTCATTTAGTGTAAAAAATGTAATTCTATTGCATTTTACTTTGTCAGCAACCAGAAAGCATATTCAAGCATTTTCTCCTTAGTCTTGAGGTGAAGTGCAACAATGTCTGCTGGAAGGTTTTGCTAACAATATGTTTCGGTGTCACTGACATGCAATCTGTTGTGCATCGCAATAATGTGGCAAAAATCTGAGGATGAGAGTGACCTGATTTCAGGTATAGTCATCAGATATGCACTCAGATAGGGATCAGATGTACACATTTCACACCCTGTTCAAAAAGTGGTACACTATAGTCAATTATGTCTTTTGTTATCATTGAACATTGGGAACACTTGCAAGAGGTGTCACAACAGCAAATTGGCTGTGAACTTTATTCAGGTTGCGTGACTGAAATAGGAGGGCATTCTTTGGAATAAGAAAATAGTTGACAGTCAGTGCTTACCCCGTAGTGTGCATGTGTCTACTTCTGTGCTGTTTAAGTTGTGCTGTTGCAGCTTATACTGAATTTGAACTGAACCACTAGCTCTCACCATGGTGTAAGTATGCATTCCTTGAGGATAGTAACCAGAAACCTTGAGGCATTGGTAACCAGAACTATATTACTACATAGTGCATAGTGTAGTGTTAATGGGTTATTCTGTTGTGTTCACTCCCATTAGGCCATTGAATGCAAAATAGAGGGGCTGACATCAGTTTGTGTCTGTTCCCATGGTTATCGTGTGAAAGGCAACATACTTTCTTTATTATATACGGCAAATGAAGCCCTTGCTGGTTATTTAAATTAACCTGGCATGATATGTAGGTCTTTGCCTGTGTCAAAAAGTGTATATATGTTTGTTGCTTTTCAACATAATGTCCCAATTTTTACTTTTATTAGGCTGAGCTTTATTAGATTTTATTAAGTGACGTTCGTAATACTGCAAGAAAACTCAGTGGCAGAGCGTAATGGTTTCGAGAGGATGTTGTCTTTCGGACTTCTGCAGAAGTCAAACTGCTATTTTGTACTAACAGCGCATCTTGTGTGCCATTGCTTTGACTGCTGCACCTTCTTCTTTTTTTACTCTGTTCTTGCCTTGTATACAAAGCAAGCCACGCCGCATATACCTAGGCATCAGGGTTTATTATGTGTAGTACACCCGGAACACTCCTTTGAATCAGTTGACTGGCCCTCAGGGAGTGAACCAAAGCATGACAAAGGGCTCATAGGAAGAGGGAGACCTTGAAGTGATCAACAATGGTATTGCTGCATTTATTGGCCAGGTCACTTTATGGCAAATGTCCCAAACGTGGCGGTTGACCATGTCTGATTTTCTTATTAAAATTCATAGTTTTTTTACTTTGCCGCATGAAGCACTTCGGTAAAATATTTTTACTCCCCAAATTTTTTTTTATGCTGTAATGCTCTCTCAAATTTTGCTTGTCTGTGTAAAAATGTATCTCATAGAAAAATTCACCTGAAAGTTATATTTGTATCTAGCATCATGAAACTGTGCTTGTGTAATCTATAGACATTTTGATCCAGTAAATAGGAAAGATCTGGCAACCAGCATGCAGCAAGCCTTTTTCTTCATTCTGGCTTGTGCAAACTGGTTGTGTGGTGTGGAATGATTTTGTGTTTTAGCTCATTCTTTGAGATAATTATGTGATGTCAGCTCATGAAAAAGTGGACCCATTGGACCCATTCTGTAGTCTCTAGCTGCAGTAATAGCTGCAGAAAGCGGAAGCTTTTGGCTGCACAAACACGTCACGTGCGTCAATTGGCGCAGTGTATGGTTGTAAACTGCTTTTGCTCCATCAAATCCCAATCGATGAAGAGTAGGGGCGTCTTTGAAATGCCAGTGCTAACAAAAATACCCTTATAATCTGTTGGCTTCACACAGGAACTGAAAATAACAGCTAGTGCTCGTGTACAGCCAACCCAATGCAATCCTGAAACATCTAAGTGGCAATCACAAGCATACACTGCACCAGCCACTGGGGTATAGTCTTCACACATTTCAAGTCTAGTATGCTAGTTCTATGTGTGGCCTTCTGTATTAGGCCTGTGGCATGGCTCAGCACAGTGATCACTGCGGTTGATGAACGAGTGTATGAGTAGGCTTTGTGCTTCAGCACTAAATTTTAACTTGCGAGGCAGCAACATCCAGTAGGCACCGTAAAAACGAATGTCACTACTCTTTGTCAGGGCATCATTTTCGTAATATGAACGGGTGCATTGAATAGAACGGGCTGAACAAGAAAAAAATATTTTTTCATTGTCTTACGTAATGTGCTCCTAGTAATAACCAAAACTATTTTATTTGGTGGCAAAACAAAACCTAGCTAACGAACTAGTTTCTGAATGTATCTATCGCCAAATCTGTTTGAGCACTTGTAGAAGTAAACAGGAGAACCCGCACTGTTACGATCCTCTTTATGTCTTTTGAATCGCTCATTGCTCCTAATCCAAAGCCTGACCAATTTACAGGGCAAAATTCACAAAAAAATGTGTTCAATACGCAGCTGATCCTCGCGGCAGATTGCAGGCTGAAACACACGTGTATGCATTGCACTGGGTGCTCAGCCCACACCACGGGCAGCAGGAACTTTGGCTATGTTGAGTTAAATCCCTTCAGTACCTCTCACAGAATCATCTCCAACGTAGACGACATCACATCATACTAAGTGAATCAGGCCGGTACGAAAAGAACCCCTAGTAACTAGGGTTGGCAGAATCGATGAATGATTCATTTATTAATCAGTTAAAATTATCCCACAACACGATTAATCTTCATCGATTTCCAGCTTTCATTAAATAAACTTAATCATTAGGCTTGTTCAATTAGTAATTCTGTAATTAGTAATTAATTAATTAATTAATTAATTAGTAATTAGTACTTTTTAAAAGTTTGCCAGCGGTGGTGCGACAATTTTGAAATCCTAGTGGAACGGAGGTGCACAAGCACTGACTGTTGCACGGCTGTAGTAGAGTGACTGTCGACTGTTTTTTCGTGTCCCGAGTGATGCGGAGCCGAGCGCTTCCCCTCTCTTCCCCCACACTGCACAAGCCACCACGCCGGCCAAAGCTAAAGGCTTGAAATACCCTCACAATTCAAGGCATACTGTGGCAACCCCATCGTTGATTGTCATGCCACTCCCAGTCCACTAAAGACGTGGCGCAGCATGCACGCCGGTTTGGAGCATGTATTTGACATAATGATGGAGTTCGTGTCGATTCCAGTGAATCTCTAGCGTCCGAGCATCTATTCTCACATGCTGGTTGTGTGGCCATTCAAAGAAGGTGTCGGTTTCACCCAAACATCCCAGCCATTTGATGTTCCTTCGCTTTGTAGAAAAGGGCATGTGGTTTCATATTCTAAACCAGATATTTTCCTTTCCCCTATGCATATTTCAATTTCTTCCTTATTTCAGTTGAACTTCACCTTCCACTTTTTACATTTCTCCTATTTCTTGTTTAGCTGTACTGTGTGGGGATAGACAATGGATTTCATTTAATTGTGCACTAAGCGCCATTTTATAACATATATTGTTTGTCGTTTCATTAGCCACAAGTGCAAACTATAATAAGTCTTTAACAAGTTAAATACTATTATTCTTTATCAAACGTTTATACACTTGTGTTTCAGACTTGGTTCCACCTCTCAAACGTTAAAATAGGGTCCCACAAAAGTAGATAACTGTGTTTCAACCTTTTTAAAGGGACACTAAAAGCTCATATTAAGTCAAGCTAAAGTGATAGATTAGTGCTCGAGAATCACTAAGGCGTCAATATTATCGCGAACAGAGCCTTAATAATAGAGAAATTGAGGTAAATGCAAGACATGATTAGAGACTCACCCGGGACATTCAAGTACTTGCCCAATAATGAAAGCACTCCTCTATTAAATTTTGTCACTAGTACTTAACCACTCGTTCCACAATACATCCTTGTATTGTATAACAAGACGAAATAAAATGCTACTCATCCAATTCTGTTTCACTTTTAGAAAAAAGAACTCATTGAAATTTCCCGTAACAACTGTTGAGAAACTCGGACAAATTTTATGTAGCAGAGAATTCAACTTCCATGCGATGTCGCGGGATACCGTAACTTCTGCGCCAATTGACCGAAAAGAAGCTGCAACGGCGAATCCGCCGCTCTGTCGTGACTCGGTGCCGCCATCTGTCAGACGCTGTTTTACTCACCGATGGCAGCAAAGGGTGGTGATGGCGCATGCAACCTCACCACTCCTCCAGTTGGTAGGCGGGAGATTTGAATTTCTAAAAAGGTATTCGGACCCTTCAAATACAATTTTCTCTGAAACTAAATCTCTCCTTGGCAAGAAACAAGTGTTGCGAGGATTCTGGAATGGTATTCAAACAGTCCACGTCGACATAGTATTTGACTTTAGTGTCCCTTTAAAGGATCCGGGCAAAATTTTCACCTAATGAATTAATCAGTGGAAGGCCCTGCATCGAAAGTGATTAATCGATTATAGGCTAAAATGATGAATGATTAATCGTTGATTGAATTTAAAAATGAATTGACGATCCCTACTAGTAACTGCAACTGAGTGTATATACCTGGCATACAATGTAGAGTATTCGCCCAAGCCAGCATGGCCGCAAGATCAGCCAGCTCGTAGATGGCGTTACTACGTGCACAATATGGTGCCACACTGGATAAAAAGGTCTATAGAGGTTGTGCTTTGCCATATAATCATTATAATTAAGAACTTCTGTGTTCCAATGTCTTTTACACATTCTAAAAACAAACAAAAATCTTCCGGGCTTGAGATTTTAATTCAATTATATAGACCGTTTTTTCGTAGGTGCCGCCATATTGTGAACGCAGTGGCGCCGCCTATGAGCAGCGCCATACTGGCTTGGGTGAAAGCGGTCTTTTGCATGGCAGGTATACGCTTGGCGGTAGGTTCTGGCGTTTGTTTTCGCGGTTGTGCGGTCTGTTTAGTATGACGTGCGTCTTCTGCATGGTAAACGGTTCTGTGAGACGTGCTGAAGTGGTTTAAGGCGTCATGGCCGGAATTTCTGCTGGCGTTGAGGTGGACGGAACACGCAGCGCGATGTGTGTGCGGATGAATTGTGTATTTCTGAATGTGCCAATCACTGATGTGTCCTTATTGCAGTATTATCCTCTATTTTGAAGCTGCGGTTTAGGAGCCATGAAAAATACGCGACGATCATAACAGCGTGGGCACCGTTCTGCTAGAATAGGAGCTGTGCTGTTATACTTTGACAAGCGTTCAAACTGTTCGATGCAGGTTACATTGCGTGACTACTTGGTTGGATGGATGAGGTTTCCACCCATGAATAAAATAGTTTTGGCTAGTAATAGCAGCATACCTTAGAGTCTGAATTAAGCTTGTCCAGCAAAGCGACCGTTGACGAACTGCGCGAGCATCCTAAGCAGTAGTAGGTGCTGGGTTACAGATATATTTGTTCTATACAGCGCATGGTCCAAGCATGCGGCATCAGCGGTTATATATTTATAAAAGTTGTGCGGCGTTAGCCCGTTTAACTTGCTTTTTGGAGAAAGAAGATAACCGAATTTTTTTTCGGTTGTGTTCGTTCAGTTCTCTACGACGTACTGACACGTATTACGGAAATTTTGTGCTCAAAAATAGCCATCGCATTCTTTTTATGCGAACCCTCTCATTTACTATGCCTGTATACAGGCCAAAAAGGCAATGCCGAAGCACACAGATTATCTATGTATCGTGCTGGCTCACCAACCGCAGTGATCGCTGTGTTGAGCAGCGCCATGGGCCTCATGCAACAAGGCTAGCGTAGACATATGGTAATTTCAAGCACACTAGACTTGAAATGCGTGAGAACGATTCCAGTGTATCACATATATTTGATAGTGCCTGCCGCTCAGATGTTTCGTGGTTGCCTTAGGTTGGCCGTGCACGAGCATGCGCTCGTATATTTTATGTTTTACTCCCTACGCTAATCGGTCAGACAGTGAGCTGATTTACCATTTAATGCTCGTAATACAGAGACGCCGGTTTTCTTTGTTGAATTAAAATCAATATAAGCAAAATAGTAAACAACTCATACACGCACCGCGACTGATAATGCGCGTACACCGTGGCTGATTATGCGCGTCACATTTTTGCGCCCCCCAAGACATATTTCCGCCTACAGTAGTTGCCGATGCACCAAAAGGCTTCCCTGACGACCTTATATGAACGAACATGGCGTAAATTTCCCTAAGTAAAATCTAAAACATCTCGAAATCGTTCCGCAGCACGCGACAGCAATACTTTCAAGCAGTGCCGCGCCGGATCGCCCAAGCCAGAGAGGAGGAAAGGCTCTCCGCGCGCCCTATCCTCCTCGCCCGATGAAACGGTCTATAGACACTCCAGTTGCATTTCCGCTGTCACTGTCGCCGTGATGTTCCGTATAAAGTCCAAGGGCGGCAATATCGTTGCCACATGCCTTGTGTTGTATGTGCATGTGAAAGCTTGTGAGGGTGAGCCAGCGATCACGCCTCAATCTCATGCATGCTAGCGAGGGAAGCCGGGAGGAAGCGCACCATCTTCCGTCATGTGCAAAGA